>NW_028327181.1:58443004-59068004 GCF_987537825.1 Furipterus horrens | reverse complement strand
TCTTTTCTTTAATTTTTGGCAGTTTGAGTCTACTATACCTAGGTGTGATTTTACTTATGTTTACACTGTTTGGGATTTGCTAAGCTTCTGGAATCTGTGGGTTGATGATGTCTTTTTATCAGTTTTAGAGAATTTGTGGCTCAAAACAGGAGATCAATAAAACTTCACTGAATGAGGTTGTGGGAAACCCTTGTTTCAGTTTTATATATATAAGTATATGTATGTATGTGTACTATGTTATGATGTAAAATACTTCTTACAGAAGAGTATAGTCACGAGAGTTTGAAAATACCAGGTTAAACCTCTAAGGTCCTTTCCAAATTTGAGCACTTATGAATTTCTATGTGCTGCTAGTAAATCTCCACTATAATCTTTTGGGAGACGGCAAAGTTTACAGCCTAGTGACTATAGCAAGGCACCAATTATTGAAGCATAACACCGAACATTAATACCAAAAAAGCTAATAGTGTCCTTACCTTTTCTATAGTAGTAGCCTAGGAGATACTGAAAATAGTGAGAACTGCTGAATGCCCCAAAATACAATATAAAAATCTAAGTTTCATCCTTCCACAAAAAAGAGATATAACTTGACCTGGCCGGTGTGGCTCAGTTGGTTAGAGCATCATCTCACAGATCAAAAGGTCACAGGTTTGATTCCTGGTTGGGGCACGTATAAGAAGGCAGCTGATTGATATTTCTCTCTCTCTCTGAAAGCAATGACAGTTTGTCTCTAGGTGAGAATTAAAGAGAGAGAGAGAGAGATAACTTAAGAGCAAATGACAAACGGTAACATTTTCGAGATCAAAATTTCCCCGGTTTAAGCTTCCGTTCACTTACTGAAGAAGCGAAGAGGAGTGAAGAAAGATATCGGTCAAAGTCTCTGCTGTACAAATTGTGACCTGAATGGACTTTGGGAGCAAAGACCACTTCTGAAGTATGTATGATTTCCACTCATTCACAGGCAGATCCATGCTACTTTAGATCTATAAAATGAATAAGAAAATAGAGTTCAGATTTCTACAAATGCATATTTCTAGAAAATCAAGATTTCATTCCCACCAGCATGAATAAACAAAATCAATTCTTGTGGTCTTTTTCAATAGTTGTTTATACACTGAAGAACGATCTATATTCTCTCACAACAATTCACTCAACTGTCCTTTCATTTAGAAATATTTACTGAAAACCTACTCTGTTCCAGGAACCATGCCAGGTGACTAGAAAGCCATTGTACCTGTCCTCTTAGACCTCCATCTATCCCAGTTGCTCAAGTCAGGAACCTGAGGGACATCCCAGATTTTTCTTTCTCTCTCCCCAGCAACTATTAAGTTAACAAAATTCTATCTCTTACATAGTTGTTTTTTCCTTTCAATATCCTTTAGTTCAAGCCCCCACCATCTCTTGTCTGGCATTGTTTCCTGAGTGTGGTAACTAGACTTCACGCCCTCAGTCCTTCACCCCATCCACCAATTCAATCCATCCTCCACAGTGAGACAGATGTCAATCCTCTGACTTAAATTCATCAGCACTCCACCTAGCATTTAGGAAAGCCCAGTGCTAACCCTTTATTATTTGACCTTTGGCTTACTTTCTGATGCTCAAGTATCACTTTTCTCCTGTAACTTACTATCCTCAGCTACTCAAAGCTATCCCTAGCTTGCCAGGTTATTCATCTCTATAGTTTTTGCCTAGGCAACGCATTCTTCAGGGGGTACCCCTATCCTCATCTGGAGTCCACAGGGCAAATTTCCACACATCCTTCAAGACTCAGTTTAAATGGCACCTCCTCCAGGAAGCCTTCTCTGATTTCCCATCTGTGTGATTCCAGCACACATCTCTCTCCTGGGGTCCATACCATGCCTACCTTGAGGCAGAGCTACTTACAGTGGAAACTCCCTCGATAGACTGTGCTCTCTTCTGAGGTCAGGAACCGGGTTTTATTTGCCTTCAGAAATCTCCACTGTGCTAAACTCAGGATGAAGTCACTGCAGGATTATCAGCTGTAACTCTTGAGTTACCACGCTGTCTGCCTGCTAAAGACGGAACCGGCACGTTTACTACAGCCGCTAGCAAAGCTCCCGGAACTGTATCTGCAGAGCCTGTAATTTCGTTCGCGTCACCCTCGGCGCGCCCTACAGCTCAGTTCCCCGCGTTCCGGCCCATCCCCGCCGAGACTCTGCCGGGAACCCGGGTTGGGTAGGGACTTGCGGGCCGCGCGCGGGGCCTCGGCCAATGCGGTGACCGCTCAGCTCCGGGGCCCGCCTCTGTGCCGTGCGCACGTCGGGAGGCGGAAATGGCGTACGCTGCTTCTCGGGCCAATTGTCTTAGAGCGCGCCGGACCCTGGCAGTGAAACCCGTGCCTCCAAAGCTCGGAAACGCGGGAGTTGGCGCGGCGCAGCCATGGTGGCGCACCTGAGCGAAGGGGCCATTGCGGTGAGGAGATGCCTGCGAAAGGAGCCGGGCGCCGGGTGGCTGTGGGCCTTGGGGCTGTGCGTAGGGGAGAAGGGGGAGAGCAGCTGGGGGCGACGCGGAGTGAACGCGGGAGGAGGTAGCGAAGACGCGGGAACCGCCGGGTCATTCCGTAGAATCATCACCCTTGCAATAATTTTTTCCATTGTCTTTTAAACATGCTTACGTTTTCCTGCTTAAGAATACGAAACAAAATAAACTTGATTTTTCTCTCCTCCAACTCCCACCCACGGCCACTGTTTCTGCCCCCCACTTTGTCCATCCACAGCCAAACTTCTCCAGTTGTTTTCAGCTATTTCATTTCCTTATCCCCATCAACTCTTGAACTCACCCCATTCACCCCCCCTCATCACCTTAGAAATAACTGTGGCTGAAATTAGCAGTGCCCCCAAGTCGCTAAGTCCAGCAGACACTTTTCAGTTACCAGAGTTCTCATTAGCGTTGAGTCTGTTGAGCTTCTTTCTGGTGACCCTCTTTTGGCTCAGCTTGGCTGGTCTTTCCTCATCCGCTTTGCATGTCCGTCTTGGTAAATTTTTGTTGACTCAAGACTCAACTCTAGGCCTTTTTTTTACAAGACAATCTCATGTTAATTGCTCGCAGATTTCTTTTTCCCCCCGAGGACCTTAACTATGAAAGACAAACCTCTATGACCTACTTGTCTACCTGGAATCTCAAAGGCATTTATTTTTATTTTTATTTTTAAAAATGTTTATTTATTTTTAGAGAGAGTGGTGAAGGGAGGGAGAAAGAGAAACATCGATGTGATGGAGCGGTCAGTTGCCTCTCAGACAACCCCAATGGGGGGTGGGGACCTGGCCCTGCAACCCAGGCGTGTGCCCTGACTGGGAATTGAACTGGTGACCTTTCGGTTTGCAGGTGGGCACTCAATCCACTGAACCACACCAGCCAGGGCACAAAGACATTTTAAATTCAACACATCCCAAAGCATATCCATTATCTTCCTAAATCAGGGCCTCTTGGTGTTCTCTTATCTGGATGAATTGCACCATTAAGTTATGCCAGGCAGAAATTGAGGAATCGTTCTTCCTGAATGTTCTGTCTGTCACCAAGTCTCTTTAACTCTTATCTAGTTCTGGCACCATCATTTTTCGCCTGGGTCACACTTCTGTTCAATGTACCCTCCTCCTGCCATTTCCATCATAGCATATTCCCAACTTGTTCTTTTCTCCTTTCCCTTCATTAAAAAAAATTTAATTCCTGATATTCCATACTGTTGCCTTCCATCGGGTCTTTGATCATTCTTTCCCCTCTGGCTACTGCCTAGGTAGTTTTTCTCACTGGCTAACGTAATCTTCAAATCTCAACTCAGTTGTTAACTTCCTCCGAGAAGCCTTGTCTTCCCTTACTAGATTACATCCCTTTATTCTGAGACCCTAACTTCTGTTTGTTCACCTATCAGCTATGTGACTTCGGGCAAGATACTAAACTCTGCTTTTCCTCTTCTGTAAAATGAGGGTAATGATACCTAATACCTACTGCCTGAGGTTAGTGGGAGGATGAAGTGAGGTATTACATTTCAAGTGCTTGGCCTATGCCTGATACATAGTAAATCCTCAGCATGTTACCTATTATTAATTACAGATGTCATTTTTACATTTATTTTTACATTTGATTAATATCACTTACTCTTTCCCACACTGGACTATACATTCTTTTATATCTGTGGGTTTTTTTTTTCTTTCTCAACATAGTATCCAATACTTGTATCAACACCTGAGGCAGTGCTGGCAAGTTTTAGGTACCCAATAAATGCTTGCTCATCGCATATTAGGCAGTGAAAAGAAAGGGACAGAGATAAGTGGGGAAGAAAGGGAGCATGGGAGAAACAGAAAGGGGAAGAACAGTTGGTGGAGTTAGTGAATATTTGAATAAATTAGAAGTAAATAGACCTGGGAAGTGATTGCAAATTGTAGTCCTCATTTACTTTATAGCTGCCACCTTGCACCTTTAAGACAAATTAGGGGGATAGAAAAAAATAGGAACAGTTCTTCACCTTTAAAAAAGAATGATCGTGGGGTTATGTAAATATAAATATTTGATCAGTTAGTTCTCTGCTATATTAAAAATTTTAGAAACATATTTCCAGTGTTAAGTAATGTGTTATTTACATTTGTGATAACAAAATATGGAGAACCTTTGTCAGTCTGATTATTAGCTAAAGCAAGTAGTATCATTTTAATTTAAAAGACACAGGCCAGGTGTGGGGCAGGGACCCTTAGCTCTTTGGACATCCCGCCCTGTTTTTATCTATCACATGTTAGTGTGGGACCAGCCTGTTCTGCATCTCCAGCCTTACCAGTCTTACTGTGGTTTCTTTAACTCCACAGTTGTAGGACTTCCATTCAGCTCAATTTCTGACAGTTCTGAATGATGGTGGTTGTGTATTTTAGTAGTTGTTGTGTGAGGAGGTGAGCTGTGTTTACTTATGCTGCCATCTTGAAGTATTGGGAGTGGTAGGTTTTTCATCCTCACTTGTCTCTGATGCAGCTTATATGAAACAATTGTTGTTCTGTTAACTAAACACCACTCTGTAATTGCAAAAAGAACTGGAGCTGTTTTGTTGACATTCTGAATGTTTCTAAGTAAATACAATGTTTTTATTAAAAAAGACAGAGGCTCCAAAACGGTAAGCAACTAACAAATAGTAGAGACATTTTAGGCAAGAGCTAACATTATAAAATAAGAGACATTGTGGTAAATAGAATAAATAGAATTTGTAGCTTAAGTAATTGAGTAACATAAAGGTGAAGGGAACTAATATCTTAGACCATTTCCAATGCACCACATACTTTATAATAGTCATTACTTAATAGTAACCCTGTAAGGTAGATTTTATCATTACCCCCATTTTACAGATGAAGGAATTAAAAGGTACAAGGGAGTTAAATTGTTCACGGAGTGAGGAATCAAACACGTGCAGTCAGCGCAAGGACTGGCTGTAACCACTGAACAGCGACTGCTCTGTAGAGGATCAGCTGTGCAGGGGCAGGGTGGTGGTGCTCCAGCGTCGTCGTGGTCGGTAGCTCTTCATTGGGTGCGCTGGCCTTGGGGTTTCCTGGGTGGTGCGGGCCAAGGTCAGCCCCAGCCTGTGTTCCTGGGGCCACCCTGCCTGAGCTAGAAAGCAATCTGAGATAGCTCCTACCTGTGCTGGGCCTGTAGATTCCCAGGTGAAGCCAAGAGGTGAATCTAGGCTGGCTGCTGCTAGTGCCAGGCCTGGGGCTCACTGAGGCCAGCTGTTGCTTGTTTGCTAGGATTTAGGACTTTGTGAGGCAGGAGCCAAGACCAGCCATTCATATGGAAAAGCAGCTTGGGCGGGCCCATAAGTTGGGTGGGGTGGAGTCTCTGGGACTCTCCAAGGGGGGTCAAACAGTGTCAGCCAGGTTAATGGAGTCTCGGATATGGCACCAGCTTGTGGGCTCTGAGTGGGGAGGGGTTAGAAAAGGGACAATGGCCTGTCCTCACCACTTTGATGCCAGACACTTCAGTTTCTTCCTGTATGCCTGGTGCCTTTTAAGATGCTACCCTGGAACTGGAGCTCAGAGGTAGTGGGCCTGAGTAGGTGAGTCTGTGTGTGGGTTCTTTAAGAGGAACTGCTTGGGGCTTCAGCAGTTTCCCTCACTGACTCAGTCCCTGCTGGTTTTTGCAGCCAGAAGTTGTCGGGACTTAACTTCCTGGCACTGGAACCCTGGGCTGGGGGGCCTGGTGTGTGGCCGGGATGCCTTGCTCCTGAGATGATCCCTCCCGAATTTTTATCCGCCGCACATGGTGTGGGACCAGCCCATTCTGTGTTTGTGCCCCTCCTACCCGTCTCAATGGATGAGGTTTCTTTAATTCTGTAGTTTTCAGACTTCCATTCAACTCGATTTCTGACAGTTCTGAATGATGGTTGTACTATATTTTAGTTGTAATTTTGATGTGGCTGTGCGAGGAGGCAAGCCCTGTCTGTCTACACTACCATCCTGACTGAAAGTCCTGAATGCATCATGTTTATTGAATTTTCCCTACTCTGACTGGTTGGAACACAAATTTATGGTAGCCTGTGAGCTCCAGTAATTTTTCAAGTTATAGCTCTCTTAATACCTACTCTTTGCCTGTCCTGTGGAGTCTCATTTTATTATGCACAGCTTGGAATTCAGCTGAAGACTCAAGGGAGCCCCTGTGTAGGATACTGTACCTTCTCTGTATAGCTCCTCCCTCTGGTATTCTGCATCCACAAAATCCAGCTGACTCACCTTCCTGAACTCTGATCTGTGCTCAGCGGAACTTACATCCCCTTCCCTGCATTGTGGTCCAGAAAGTGCAGAAAGCAAGCCCAAGTGATCATAGGGTCACCTCATTTGTCTCCCTTCTTCAAGGATCAGTTTTTCTTTACCTGTTGACGGCATTTGAAGATAGCTTATATATTTTTGTTCAGTTTTTTGGCTTATGTTTGAAGAGCTAGTCTGGTATCATTTATTTCAGCGTGGGCAGAAGCAGAGGTCAGACAACCAGTTTTTCTGATGGTTACCTTTGAGTGATGACTTTTTTTTTTTTTTTAAGATTTTATTTATTATTTTTAGAGGGCAGGGAAGTGTTGGAGAGACACACTGATGTGCCAGAAAAACACTGACAGATTGTCCCCCACAGGCCTCCAACTGGGGACCTGGCCCACAACCCAGGCCTGTGCCCTGACTGGGCGTTGAACCAGTAACCATTTGGTTCACAGGCGGATGCTCAGTCCACTGAGCCACACCAGCCAGGGCTGAATGGCTTTTTTTTTTTTTTAAGAGTTTATTTCTTTATTTTCAGAGAGCGGGGAAGAGATGGAGAGAAACATCAATCGGTTGTGCCTGCCCCCAACCTGGGGCCTGGCCGGCGACCTTTCAGTTTGCAGGCTGTCACTCAATCCACTGAGCTACACCAGCCAGGACGAGTGATGGGTTTTCAAAAACAATCTAAAACCTGATTGATGGTTTTTTTGTTTTTCTTTAGATATTATTTTGATAATTGCTAATAGAGCCATCAGATATAAAATTGAAAAGGTATGGAAGAAGACGTAGGACAGCTGCTTCTCACACATCTCCCCCGCTCACCTGGTTCCTCTTAAAAGAGGCAGCTGGTGTTACAGAAACAACAGCTCTTTAAGTCTGTATAGTGTTCTGTTTCAAGGATTTACCATACTTGTTTATTTAATTCCCTAATAATGGGCACTTTGGGGAGATTAATGTGCTGTTATGCATGAGTATATATGTGATGCCAGTATTTTATATTACTCTTTTAAAAGATTTTATTTAATTTTAGAGAGGGGAAGGGAGGGAGAAAGAGAGGGAGAGAAACATAGATGTGAGAGAGATACATCAATCAGTTGCCTCTTGTATATGCCCTGACTGAGGACTGAACCTGCAACCCAGGCGTGTGCTCTGACCAGGAATCCAACAGGGGACCCTTTGTCTCACGTAATGATGCCCAGCCTACTGAGCCACACTGGTCAGGGCCTGATGCCAGCATTTTAGATGTAGTGAGTATATCCTATTGTTAAGCATGTATCTTGTTAAGATTTTATAATGTGTTCAGAGTGACATAACTTAAACTAGATTTTCCAATGATAAGCTCCAATGGGCACTTTTAACAATATCTTTAGTTTATTTCAAATACTAAACTGTAAAAATATGCCAGATTTTAATCATGATTTGAGTGCATATCTCACACAAATCTATTTTTACTCTTTTAGGTCATGATGCAACAGGAAGATAAATCCATAAAACCCATCCTCCAAGTCATTGTAAGTACCTATATATATTTTATGTCAAGCAGTTTTTAAACTTATATATATAATCATAAATTACATTTAATGAAGGACATAAAGATCTGTTCACTTTGGGAAATTCTCTCCATCATCACAAAAAATAGGCCAGTTCATGTAATAACCCTGAGAAAGGAACCAGGCTTTTTAAAAAATACATTAGGTTAGCCAGAGGTAGACCTTTGGAGATTCAGATCTGAGGTTTTGCCTCTGTGTCCTTTCCACAATTAATGGATCCTGTAGTGCTACACATCGTTTCAACTGCCTTCTTCTTATCTTTCTGCCCTTAGGTTTGTCTTGCTCAAATCTGCCTTCTATATCGCCTCTGTAAAATGAACTCGTCTGCTTAAAATTCTTTGTTAACTCTGTCATTTAAGGGGTTCTCAAATTTAGTGGGAATTTTAAAAAACAGTAGAAGCAGAATCATGGATTATACCTGCAGATTCTGAGTCAATAGTCCTGATGGACTCCCTGTTGCCCTCAGACTAGCTGCCAGTCATCTCAAGGCTTATTTCATCTTAAGGTTCTGTTTACATATTTCACTTAAAGCTGTCTCCAGTTTCCTTCCAGTTGGGATAAATGTCCCAGCTCTGTCCCATGTCACTGTGTGCACACTTCTCTTACGTCTCTGCCTCCATCTCTACCCTAATTGTAAGCCTCTTCAGGACAAGAATTTTTTTTTCTCTTCATTTTGTATTTTTAGTGTGTTTCCTACATAGTACCTTGCATATGTTCTATTAGGTACCTTGTTATGTATTTTTTTAGAGTTGATTTTCAGCCAAATTGGAGTTCAAGAAGAGAGACCACAAGAGTATTGGCAGCATTTTATTCTCATCTATGTTGTGTTTCACAATACTAGTGGAGAGAGGTTGGTGGGACAAGCATCAAATCTAATTTCCTTTTACTTGGATTTAGATGTCGAGAGAATGAGCAAGCAGTTCAGTTTGTGCTGATCTAATGCCAGGCCTACTCTCCTGCCACTTAGGTTTACTTATCACTCGGGACTGGGCAGACAACCTGGCTAATGAATCAAGTTTTCTATTCTAGAACATCCGTCCAATAACTACAGGGAATAGTCCACCTCGTTATCGACTGCTCATGAGTGATGGGTTGAACACTCTATCCTGTAAGTATGATGTATAAATCTAAGGATTTGTATTTAAATAATAAAATCATACCCAACATTTCGATTGCAATAATTTGGTGCATTCTAGAAGTCTGCATTTGTTTGGCCATGCAGTTCATTCAGACAGAATTGCAGCTGGCAGAGAGCATTCTGACAATAGACTGGATCTAGTAGAAAGCTGCCACTTGGCTTAACTAATTTTCCCTAACCGGTGCTGTATGTTTTCTTTGATTAACTTCCCTCAGGATGATATTGACATTCAGTGAATATGATGAGTTAGCTGTCCTGTACTTACTTACCTTTGTGGTGTTTTAGTTCTGGGTTGGAAGCTTTACCTGTGAGGAAGGAGAATAATAATATATTATACAATATATTATTGTATAATAATCTGCTTGCTAGCTCTAGACACAATGTGAAAGACATAGAAAATATTTAGTCTTTGTCATGAAACCTGAATGATAGAAAAAATGATTTGGGGCACTTTAAAAAATACATATATTTCAGAGTAGCAGCAGATCTTCAATGCACAGAAAATTATACTGTGTTTCATTATGCAGAGTCTGACTAGTTTTAATTTCAGGAACATATTTAAGGCATTATTTTTCTTTGCTAGTACAGGTGTAATCAGCTTTCAGATTGTCGTGGCTAAAACGTTTTGGAGACTAAAGTAATCTCTGCTTTTCAGCTTTCATGTTGGCAACCCAGTTGAACCCTCTTGTTGAACAGGAACGATTGTCTAGCAACTGTATTTGCCAGGTTAACCGATTCATTGTTAACACACTGAAAGATGGAAGGTATGTGGTGTCGTTTTGTTTTTTTGTTCTTTTCTTTCTGTTTTATTGTCTTGTAGAATGAGGGCTAATTTTTTAACAATTCATTGGATGCCAAAATTCAATTAGGAATCCAGAAGGCAATGGTGAGATTTTGGCTAAGAATTCACAGTATTGAATTCTCTACTCGGGGCTAAAACGTGCACCAAAGGGAGAGAAATATGAAAACATTGGGAATTTCAGAGAGAGGATTAAAGCAGAATGCAGAACACTTTCTGTTTCTCATCTCTTAAGGACTGCTTTTAGGATTCTCTCTCAAAGTGTCTTAATAAAGAGGGGTCACTTACCAGAGCAAAGAAAGATACAATAAATTATGCATCCCCCCCTTTTTTTTTTCATTTTTGAATCTTCCATGGTAAATACTTTATGCAACCAGTATAGAGAATGTTGAGTTAACATGCTACATGCTAAAGATACAATGATAAACAGAACTGTTATTCACTCATGGGTAACCATTGCTAAAACACAGCTGGCTTTACATTCTGTTTTCTCAAGTTTTTAGTTTTTACTTACAAAATACAACCAAAACACATGAACAAATATGGCAAGCATTCTCACCTTAGTAAGGGTATATCAACGTATATTACGTTATCATCTAGTTTCCAAGTAACTTTTTTGGGTGAAGGAGTTATAGCAGCTTTGTAGCAGCTTTTAAGGCCTACTACCCGAGGATGACCATTGCCCAGACCATTGCAACCGAGAAAGACGCTAAGAAGACACTGATGTAGATTTAGAAGGAATGATTGCAACATCTTATGACTGCATCACGAACCTTGCTTGGGCTTGGGGTGATGTCACCAAGAATTGTATGAATGGTGTTTGGAAGAAGACACACAAGAGGTTCATTCATGACTTTAAAGAATATGCCTAAGATGAAGAGGTTGCAAAAGTCAATGATGCTGTGGTTGAGATGGCAAACAACTTTAACCTGGGTGTGGATGAGATTGAACTTGAGGAACTTCTAGAGATGGGTCCTGAGGAACTAATGAGGAATTGTTGGAACAAGAATGTGTACTTGAAGAAGAGGCAAGGGAAAGGAAATTACAGGAGATGAAAAAGAAAAACACCCAAGAAAATATAGTGAAGGATTTAGCAGAAGCTTTTGTAGACTTCAACAAGCTCCTTTAAAATTTTGAAAACACGGACTCCAACACCAACAGGTGTTTATTAACAGAAGAATGTTCCTGGCGAATTATCTGCTTACAATTCTGTGATGAAAACCAAACAAACCACCATGGACATATTATTTGAAAAGAGGGGCTCCTCCTCGAGAAGCGCCACAGGCAGGTCCTTCAGGAGATATTTTAGAAGAAGGCCTTGTTATCATAGGAGATGACAGGCTCCATGGTGTTACTGTCGCTGAAGACTTTGATAGGATATGGGGTGGGGGTGGAAGACAGTGGCATTGATGATCCTGACCCTGTGTAGGCTTAGGCGAATATGTGTTTGTGTTTTAGTCTTTTAACCAGAAGTTTAAGGTAAAAAAAAATTTTTTTTAATTGAAAAGAGCTTATAGAATAAGGATATAAAGAAAGAAAATATTGGGTTGGGGGAGGTAGAAGAGGGCATGCGAGGATAAGTGGTGGTGGAAGGAGACTTGATTTGTGGTAGTGAACACACAATTCACTGTACAGGCGATGTGTTACAGAATGTACACCTGGGGTCTATGCAGTTTTATTAACCAGTGTCACCCCAATAAAGTCGGTAAAATGATAAATAAAAATAATACAGTAAATACTGTAAAATGTCAGAAAAAGTTTCAACTATTTTCCACGTGCCTTTCTAATATATAAAGGAAAAGTGGAGGCTACCGCTGCCAGCACTTAAAATTATAATGTGCCAACATGAAAACACTCATTATAAGGTCCCAATCTGCATGTTTCTGTCAAATTTGTTATTTATTGCATTTCTGTTCCCATGATGAAGTCTCTAGCTCTCTTTAAAAAAGCGAGGTGGTTGTTTAATTAAAGGGTAATCATTTCCCAGTGTGAATTATTCACGCATGATGCAATTCTTCTCAGTCCATGATGTACCTAACCATATGCACAGGGACCAAAAAGTGACTAGGTTAAATGGAAACATTGATTTGATTAAGTCATGGAATTATCCACAAATTCTGCCCTCATTTCCTGTTAGATTTTTATAATAAGGTAAAATACATGTATATTTTTAAAAAATTTTAAGCCTGGAGAGATATTCATGAATTGATCATCTTTATACATTGTAATCTAAGAAACATTTTGCTGTGATGGTAGTAAATAATATTACATGATAATGAGAAAAATAGTTTTGTACAGCTGTACAGCATGTTTGTGTTAGAAGCTGTGTGTTATTACAAAATAGAATTGAAAAGTAAAAAAAAACTTTTAAGTTTACAAAGTAAAAAAGACAGGCATGTAGAGAGCTAAAGTGTCTAGGTTTGTGTAAGTGCACCCTATGGTGTTGGCACAATGAGGAAGTCACCTAACAGTGCATTTCTCAGAACATACCCCTCGGATAAAAGCCGCGCATGCCTGTTACTGTTCTTGCTCTCTTCCCTCCTGAATAATTCAATCCAAAAGCCATTAGGTGGGGCCGAGCAAGGTCGTTGTCTATAGGGAGGGGTGGCGGTAGTGGCCTGGAACCAGGTGTCAGAGCACAGAGCAAGGAGGGTGTCTTCAAGGCTGGTGCAGCATGTTGGAGCATGAGCAGGTGAAGAGAGCGCACAGCCCACTATGGGTTGCCAGAGCCTGAGGAGGGTAGGCAAGAGTCTGAGTGGCCTTTGAGTCCTGCACAAGCGAAGAGGGCATTTGTGGGTGAGGCAGTGGAGGGACAGTGGCAGATGGTTGGGGACTGAGTGGGCTGAGGAGGGAGTCCAAGAAGGATAAGGAAGGTGTCTGCAGCGAGGGATGGCAGCCCAGCTTGAGATGACAGAATCCAAGTGGAAAGAGGGTGCTTGTTTGTAATTGGGTGGTGGTGGCCAAGAGCCACAGATTAGAACACAAGCGTTGTGAGGAAGGGACGGTAGGGTCGTGTGTGCAGTGGTGAGGTAGCGACAGGAGATTGGTTATGTATAGCAGAAATTTGATCTAATAAACATATTGAGGACAGTGGGAGCCAATCAAGGGAAAAATCTGTGATCTTGGATTGAAATTGGAGGTATCAATAAGCCCAAGATTTTCAACATATATGGATAGATATAGAAACAGTTTGCCTATGGGTATTGTATGTATTATGTGTGTGTGTGTGTGCACGCACACTCTAGATCCCTACTGAGAGGGCTTTGGAGCAGCAACATCATTAACTAAGAGCCTGCTTAGCACTCAGATCTTGGTTTCTAAATGTCATTTTACACTGAAAGGGATCAGAGCTCTTAGGAAAATGTAAGGAAATGCTCAAAGGGAGATGGGCCATGTCAAAAAGACAGAGATGCTAGGCTGCAGGGTCTTACACTTGCCAAATCTAGGGAAATTTTTAAAAATTAAAATAAGTATAGTGACAGGGGACAACTTGTTGAATCAAATAGCAATTCCTAAATCCATACTGAATAAATGAATATATGGGTGAAACAGGACTTTTTCAAAAATATTTTTTGTTTATTTTTAGAGAGAGGGGAAAGGTGGGAGAGAGAGGAAAAGAAATATTGATGTGTGAGAGAAACATTGATTAGCTGCCCCTCATATGCCCCCACCTGGGGACCTGGGCTATATATAACCCAGGCATGTGCCCTGACCAGGAATCGAACTGGTAACCTTTTGGTTCACAAGCCAGCGTTTAATCCACTGAGCCACACTAGCCAGGACCAGAAAGCTTTTTCTTACAATAGATGCCACTTAACAAAAGTAGAAGGGATAATGGAATTAGAATATCGCCATTTGATGACCTCCATAGTAATAATTCAGGAAGCATCAGTAGGTGCTGTATACGCTTCTTGTGGCTGCTGTGACAAATTACCATAAGCTTGGAGGTTTAAAACAACAGGAATTTTGCCCTGGCTGGTGTGGCTCAGTGGATTGAGTGCCGGCCTGCAAACCCAAAAGGTTGCCAGTTCGATTCCTGGTCAGGGCACATGTGTTGCAGGCCAGGTCCCCAGCTGGGGACATGGGAGAGGCAACCAATAGATGTATCTCTCCCTCTCTTTCTCCTTACCTTCCCCACTCTCTAAAAGTAAATAACTTTTTTTTTTAAAAAAGTTCACAGTTGCTTAAAAAAACAGGAGTTTGTTATTTTTGGAGGTCAGAGTTGACATCAGTGTCACTGGGTTGACATCAGTGTCAGTAGGGCTGCACGCTGTGAGCTCTGGGGGAGAATCCGTTCCTTTCCTCTTCCGGCTCCCGGCAGTCGCTAGCATTGGCTGTGGCTGCAGCGCTCCGTTCTCTGCCTCCGCGGCCACATTGCCTCCGCTTCTGTCTGCGTCAGATCTGCTTCCACCTCCCTTTCATGAGGATACATGTGATCGCATTTAGGGTTCCTCCAGTGATCAAGGAGAATCTCGCCATTTCAGTCATTAACTTAATCAACCTGCAAGGTCTTTTCTTTGCTATATAAGGTAACAGTCACATGCTATCTTCTGGGTGGCCGGTCGGTCATTCAAGCCTTGCCACAGGTGCTGAAACAATAGGTGATAAGGAACAAGTTATAATAAGGTTCAGATACCTTCCCACAAACTTGACTATGAATTGAAAAAGGAAAAGCAACAACTTTACAGTGGGGAAACCTGGCAAGACAGCACCTGACTCCAGTGATTAATGATAACGTTACCAGTAGCAGGACAAAGGAATCGTGTATTACCTTATAGGATGGGATGCAAAGAACACAGCTTCACTACAGTTACATTCTTGCCAAAGATGGCATAATCTGTATCCAATCCTGAGGAAGCCTTCGATAAATCGAGGGACATTCTACAAAATAACTGGCCTATGATCTTCAAAATCTCAAGCCTGAAAATAAAAGACTGAGAAACTTCCAGATTGAAGGAGTCCAAAGACATATGATAATTAAATAACAAGTGATCCTGGACTGGATCTTTTTGCTGTTAAGGTCATCGTTGAGACAGTTGATGAAACTTGAATGGATTCTGTGTATTAGATGAAAGAATACTTTCTTTGTGTTTCCAGTTCAATAACTTAACCAATCTGTGTCTCAATGTCAGTTCTTATTTTTCCCTCCTGGTACATGATATGCCCTTTCATTCTGCCAATTAATGTCTTTGTTTTTGACGAAATTTTTCTGTGTGTTATTCTGTAATGCTGTTTTCTATTTCATTTGAATTCATGTTTATTTATGTTGTGGATAACTTTGTCCTCTGTGTTAGTCTTTTTCTACTGCATGTATTGGTTAACCTCAAGATTTTTCAACATAATAGTAGTTAAGTTTTTAGCTTTCTCTGTTCTGTTCCTTGATGTTTATAATTTAAGTATTACAAATATAATGGCATTACTGTCATTCTGAGTTTTCCTTAGCTTTTCAATCTCTACCTTTTTTCTTAATCTTTTGTTTTATCTCATCTTTTGACTAATTTTATTGACTTCTTAGTCTTACTTATTGTGCAAACCACTCCTGAGAAGTATTACTCCCTTTCTTGGCTTATGTTCTAGACTGGATTCTTCAGTTGTCTCTGCCTCCTCTGTTCCTTTTGTTTTTATATATTGTGGTACGTTACATTGCTGCCACGTCATTTCTTTTTGCCTTGTTTATGCTTAATATGAACAATTCTGTCCAGACTTTGTATTTGCTCTGACATATTGAGGCTAGGTATCTCTCCTTGGCAATATTCCTGCTTGGGACCTCTTATCTTTCACTCCAGGTTACTTTTGAGTACTTGAGTGTGCTCTCTATCCACTTCTCTGTCCTCTAGGGCAGCAGTCCCCAACCTTTTGGCACTAGGGATGGGTTTCGTGGGAGACAATTTTTCCACGGACCAGGGGAAGGGGGATGGTTTCAGGATGATTCAAGTGCATTAGCATTCAAGCTCACCACCTGCTGTGTGGCCTACTTCCTAACAGACCTGGATCATACCAGTTCGTGGCCTGGAGATTGGGGCCCCTCCTCTAGGGCATGGTTGTGGACGAGGATGGAGAGCTTTGCTGGACTTGAAGACAAATACTCAGGCTTCATTCTCTCCAGTCAGGGATAGAATTCCACCCCCATGGGCTTTGTTTTATTCCATCACCTTAGCCTGGTGGCATGCCTTGTATTCTTTCCTGCCTGTGCTGGGAACCTGTATGCATACATCCTGGTTTATCTACTTTTTGCCTTTTTGATGGTTATTTAGGTTTATTCCAGGCAGGGCTTTAGCATTCATCCTTGTATATTATGTGCTCATGCTATTACTTCTGAGTGGATTACTAGAATTAGTATTGTGGGGCCAAAGAACATCTGTTGTAGAAAGTATACCAGCTAATATACTCATGAATGTTGTGTAAGAGTTCCTATTTCTGAAAAGACACGAAAGTTAGATTAGTGGTTCCCAGGGGTGGGGGATGATACAAGGTTTCTTTTGTGGGTGATAAAAGTGTTCTGAAGTTAAGTAGTGTTGATGCTTGTACAACTTTGTGAATATATCAAAAAGCACTGAGTTATACTTCAGAGGGTGAATTTTATGATATGTGAATGGCATCTTAAAAACTGTTACTTAAAAAAAAGAAGGAGTACCTAGCCCTGTCTGGTGTGCCTCAGTGGATTGAGTGTCAACCTGCTAACCAAAAGGTAACAAAAGGTTGCTGGTTTGATTCCCAGTCAGGGGACACGCCTGGATTGTAGGCCAGGTCCCCAGCTGGGGGTATGTGAGAGGCAACCCATCCACGTATCTCTCACCCATCAGGGTTTCCCTTTTTTTTCTCCCTCCCTTCCATTCTGTCTAAAAAAATTAAGTCTTTTTTTTTTTTTAAGGATCACCTGTTTCCCTTTAACCTTGTCAACATATTAAGTATTACTAACTTTAAAAAATATAGCTAATTATTTTTTAAATTTAAATTTTTATTAATAGGATCAAGCATCTTTTCATATATTTATTATTTGTATTTCTTCGCTGAAAGTTTTTTATTATAAACTTTGTTCATGTTTTGTGTGTGTGTGTGTTGGGTAGCAACTCTTTTAAACCTGGGATACTGGTCAATTCTTTGTTAGCTGTTTCAAATATTTTATGTCACTTTATCATAGTCTGTTTATGTTATCTTGTGATGTGGAATTAAATAGTTTAAGATTTATTTTTACATATGGTATGAAGGAGGAATTTATCTTGATTCTTTCCTAATGGAGAGCCCATATCATGGAGGGCCTGTATGTCCCATTGAAGAGTTTAGATTTTATTGTGTGTGTGTGATGGGAAGCCATGGGGTTTTGACCATGGTAGTAGTGGTATGATCTGATGTAAGTTTTTTAAAATTTCCAAAAGATTATTGTGATAAGCTATGTGGAAAATAGATGCTTGGTAGTAGAAGTAGATAGAGAGAGACTGGTATTTCATTTATCTAATTTATTCTGAGTTTGCTGTCTTTTCCCATTGATCTGTTTGTCAGTTCTGTGTCAGTGCCATAGGAGGTTTTATGTCCTTTTCCTCTTTGGTAACAGCTTTATTGAGATAATTTACATACCATACAATTCATTCATTTAAAGTATAAAATGGTTTTTAGTATATTCACTTGTGCAGCCATTACCACAGCTAATTTTAGAATGTTTTATCGCCCCCCAAATTGTAGCTGTCATCGCCCAACTCCCCACCCTTCCCAGCCCTCGACAACCACTAATCTACTTGCTGTCATATCAGTGAAATCAGATAATATGTGCTCCCTTGTGACTGGCCTCTAATCACTTAGCATAATGTTTTCAAGTTTCATCCATGTTGTAACATATACTTCATTCCTTTTTATGTCCAAATAATATTCCATTGTATGGATATGTCATTTTATTTATGTATTTGTTTGGACATTCAGTTGTTTTTACCTTTTTGCTATTAAGAATAGTATAGACATTTGGGTACAAGTTTTTGTGTGGACATGTTTTCATTTCTTTTGTGTATGTCTTATCTAGCAGTAGAATTATGTTTCAAGTGGTAATTTTATGATTAATTTTTTGAGGAACTACTAGACTTTTCTGAAGCAGCTATAGCAATTTACATTGCCACCAGCAGTGTATCCACCAGCACAGATAATTACATCTGACATACTGTTTTCAGTTAAAGTGTCATCTGTAAATTATTTTAATAACTTACAGGTGATGTCTTTCTTTACTCTTCCTCACGCCAGTTTTCTTGGCAGTTCTGTGTTTATTCTTCCATGTGAATTCTAGAGTTACATAGTGAAAAAAGACTAAAGTCCTGTTGGAATGCAAAAAATTACATTAAGTTTATATAGTTTTTGATAGTCTTCTCATTCAAGAATGTGGTATATGAATACCCAAATGTACCATCATCCAGCTTTAAATGATCACCTGATACTCAGTCTTACTTTGTCTTATCCCTTCCATGTTTACTCTCCTCTAATTTTTGAGCAAATCTCACATACATTATTTCATCCAAAAATATCTTAGTATATACCTTTGAAAGACAAGAGCTCTTTTTAAAAAAATACTATTTTACACCTAAAATAGTAAGTATCCTGTAATGTTCAGTTTCCAACTATTCCTGTGTGTGTTTGTATAAATAATTTATTTGAATCAGAATCCAAAGTAAAGTTCACACTGCAGTAGTATTTTTAAGTCTCTGAATCTGTAGCATCCTCCTCCATAATTCTTTTCCTTTACTGTTTTTTTTTTGGGTGTCTTTTTAGATTTTATCTATTTATTTTTAGAGAAATGGGAAGGGAGGGAGAAAGAGAGGGAGAGAAGCATTGATGTGTGAGAGATACACTGACTGGTTGCCTCTCGCACACCCCCAACCAGGGCCCTCAACCAGGCACGTGCCCTGACTGGGAATTGAACTAGTGACCCTTTGTTTCCGCAGACTGGTGCTCAAACCACGGAGCCACACCAGCTGGGGCTGTTTATTTCTCGAAGAAACCATTTGTTCTTTATCCTCGTGCAGTTTCTCACTGCCTGAATGTTGCTGGTTGTATCCCTTTAAAGTGGTAGCGTGTTTTTATCTGTGTTTTCTGTAAATTGGGATTGGTTGATTCTTTTGCAATGCTGCTGGGTTCATTCTGCTAACATTTTATTTAGGATGTGTGTATATTTTAAGATAAAAGTTTTTTTGTTTTTTTTTTAGTTTGCTTTCTGTAAGGTTTTGGTATTAGGGCAATGCTAAATTATTAATAAGCCTTCCATTTTTCTATGTTCTGGTGTAATTTGGGTAATTTTGGAAAGTCATTAAATATCCACCACTAAATATCAGATAATTTTTATAGAGTATCTGTATCTAATTTGCAGGAGCAAATAGTTTCAAGCTTATTTTATTGAAATAATATAACCTTGGTATGAAAACCTGATAAACTAGCACAAACTAATCATTTGCATGTAAAAATTCAAAATAGACTATGGGATAAGGGGGAGTGGGCGGGACAGGGGAGAGCAACGGGTGACAAATGAGACAACTGTAATAGAGCAACAATTTTTAAAAAATCAAAATAACAGCCATCAGACCATTTAAAGAATGCAACATGGTGCTTAAACCCATTCACTTTTTAAAATCAGTTCTTTTTCTTGGTCTTCCTGCTTCCACTTGTGTTCTCCTAAAATTCCTTTTTCATGTTGTATTTTTCTTTAAAATACAGACATGGTCATGATGTTCTTATTAAAGTTTCTACTGAGCAACAAACAACACTGTGAACCAGTTGTGGCATTAAGCATGGGAGGATACCTGCCCTTGTTGAAAGTATAGTCTAGAAGGGAGACTAGATAATCAAATAATGAACAATTACAATACATAGGGCTAGGCAAAAGTAGGTTAAATTGTGAGTACGCAAAAGAATTTATTCTTGTATTATAATTTTATTAATGTATTATTTTCCATATGACAACTGTAAATCTGTTGGCCACCCTTGTATGCATAAATACATAAATAATGAACATGTATGCTATATATTAATAATTATATGTTCATATATATTAATTAAACCTGAGAGAGGTGATCTGAAGAAAAGCAGTCCTGGCTATTGAAAAGAGTATAAGAGAAACCTGATCTAAACAAATGATTAGGGAAGTGTCTCTTGAAGAAGTGATATTTGAGATGGAAGCTAAAAAATGAGTATTAAATGAAGCAGAATAAGAAAAAGCCGTCCCTATCAGAAAGCAGCACACACAAAGGCCTTGTGGCGGGAGAGAGCGTAACATCCATCAGCAACTGACAGCAAACAGCTGTGGCTAGAGAGCGAGGAGGCCTGGGGACCTGGTGTGAGGTGGGCTGGAGATGAGCAAGGCCAGGCCATGCGAAAGGCTTGTTTCTTGGTTTTTGTTTTTTTGCCTCTGGCCCTTGGGAAGTTATTGCAGTTTTAAGCAGAGTAAAAAAAAATGGGTCAAAGAACTATATATATATTCTTAGATAATAATTATCTATAGTCATATTGGTTTTCACCGGGAAAGGTACTTGTTTAGAGAAGTGTTATGTTTCTGAAAACAGATCATCTCTTGTTGTGCCACATATTCTTGTGTTTAATCATCTAAATTCTTATCGTGTCATTTGCTCCAGGAAGATATGGTATGTAGTAAGGACACTGCATTTTAATTAAAGGACGGACTAGATGGGAAATGAAAACCCTGTGATCATAAAAAGCCTTGATAATGATGCAGTGAAAGATTAAGGGAAATATTTATGTAGGAATTGCTATCATATATTTCTCAAGTTATTCAGCAGTGAAAACCAGCTGACAAAGGGAAATAGTTTTATCAAAATGATTATTGGGGGAAAAGCTTTTTAAGTAGCGTGTCATTTGAAGGGCTTGTGAATTTATTTTTTCTAACTTGTTTCTATTTCTTTGACTTTTTAGGAGAGTAGTTATTTTGATGGAGTTAGACGTTTTGAAATCAGCAGAAGCAGTTGGAGTAAAGATTGGCAACCCAGTGCCCTATAATGAAGGTAAAATGCTTCTTATAGGTTGTAACACTCAAATGAATACCTCTTTATAGATCAGGAATTCTGCCTCTTGGATTCCATTTGATTTGTTAGTCTTAATAAAACTAGTGATTTGGTTGGGGGCATCTAGAAACCAGATTCTTAAGTTTTTTTTCAGGACTGAAGAAATGATGGTTAGATTCTATAAAGGAAAGACATCTCCTTTTTCTCTCTTTACTCAACACTCACACCTCTGGCACTTCTATGACTAGATGTAGGGAGGGTTTTCCCACACTAAACAGCCTCAAATTCTCCAAGACACCAGTTGGGAGTCCTCCAATTCAGTTCAGTTCAGTTCTGACACTGCCTCCTTGGAGTTAGCACCAGATCCCACAGGGTAAGGGCTCAATCCCACAGGACTGCTTCCCCAAAATAGTTACAACAGACAGATTCTGCCAGTGCAGTTGTAGTCTGTGTTGGGAGAGATTACTGAAGCTGCTTGTGCTGCCATTTTCCTGGAATCCTCTCAATAGTGATTATCTCTTGATAATGATTTTTATTTTCTTGTGAAAACATGTAGAAAAACAGAATTAAATTAGAAACCTTCAATTACTTTAAACAAGAGACAATAATAGTTCTAGAAAAAGGCAAAGAATTTTCAGTTATTGACTCCATAAAAAGAGGCTTGTCTGCTCTGTCACCAAGTCAAAATGGATGGATACATGAAGAACAAAAAAAATCATTAAAATTGGTTGCCTACAGGGGGCAGCAGTGAGTAGGAACATTGTGGGAGGAAGGCAGGGGTAGGAGTAAGATTTCTCTAAATAATTTTATAGTTTGGACTTGAAACATATAACTCCATTACCTATTCAACAATTAATGTTTATTTAAAAAGCTCTATCATTAATTATATTTCAGTTCTTAAAAATTATTACCAGTTTTAGTGAACAAATATGTACAAAAAAGACAGGATACTATGTACAGTATCTGCCTCTTCTTTATTTTGCTTTATTATTATTTTTAATCCTCACCCAGGGACACCCTTACTGATTTAGAGAGAGAGGAAGGGAGGGAGGGTTTGGGAGAGAAATGTCGATAAATCATCAATCAGGTCACCTCTCCCACGCGCCCCAACCAGGAACTGAACCCACTACCTAGGCATGTACCCTGACTGGTGGCTCATTTACCATTATAGTGTTATTAAAATGATAGGTGTGAGTGGAAGTAACTTGAGGAACTAGAGTCTGCTCTTAAACATCCCATTTTCCTCCTTGGTCAGAGCCAGTGGTATGAAGCTGGCATAGAGCATCTAAGAACTATGACCTTGATCCTTCTTACCGTAATGGTTTGATTTGCAGGTGGCACAAAACAGAAGATTATCAGAAGTTGAGTCTATGCATTTCTGCTTTGGGGTATACTTTTAAATTTTAGAAAGATTTTTATTTTGCTGTAGACTGATTTCTTTCATGTCTTGTTGTCAGTGGCTGTGTTGTAATGCATAAAATTGAAGGGCAGTTGTTGCTATTAGAATGCACCAGGATGCTTGCCACCCATTCACTTCGAGACTGTCCCTTGTGTCCTGTGCCAGATTTGCAAATGCAGACCAAAGCAGGAGCTGGGGATTGCTCTGATAAATGAATTAGTAATTTTCCCAGCTACAAGATGTTAGAGTTATTAGTTATGTTCTATATAATTAGAGTTTTGGCTGCCAGAATTGGTTGCTTACGATTAAAAATTATTCACATGGTGAAGCAGATGGATCTAGTTAGACAAACCTGGGTTCAAGGTGACGTTTTGCCTCTTCCTAGCTGTGTGATTTGGGCAAGTTACTTGACCTCTGTAACTCAGTTTTGTCATCTGTTAAATGGGTATAATAATACTATCTATATCACAGGATTGAAGATTAAATAGAATAATGCACTTAATCTTGTACCTGGTGCATAATAAGCACTCAAAAAATGGTAGCTATTATAATGTCTACTTCATTGAATCTAAGAATCCAATAATTATATAAGACTGTACCGTTATATTATGTACTACTAAAAAGGAAATTATAACATATTAATATAATATGCTTACTGATTTGAGAGAGAGGGAAAGAAACATCAGTGTGAGAGGAGCATTGATTGGTTGCTCGCCTCCGGTATGCGCCCTGACCAGGGACTGAATCTGCAACCTAGGCATGTGCGCTGACTGGGAATCGAACCCGCAGCCTTTTGGTTTATGGGACAATGTCCCACCCATCTGAGTCACACTGGCCAGGGCAACACATTAATTTTAATTCATACATTAAAATGTCAAAAATGTTCATCTTAGAATAGTAAGTAGCTAAGTCATATTTTTAAAAATTGTGGTAAAATATACATAACAAAATGTATACCTTAACCAATTTTTAAGTGTACAGTTTAGTGGCATTTAAGTACACCACATTGTTAGGCAGCCGTCACCACTTCAGAACTCTTTCCTTATCTCACACTGAAACTCTGCCCCTGAAACACTTAACTCCCCACTTCCCACTCCCCCTAGCTCCAGGTAACTGTGGTTCTACTTTCTGTCTCTGAATTTGGCTACTCTTAAGTACCTCATAGAGGTTCGTTACATTTTGATAGATGTTAAAGGTAAGAGATCAGCGTGAGCCTATGACCATGTCCTGTTTAACAACATACCTGAAGAAGCACGCGTTTAATGAGACGAGGACTGGAGAGTTTGTAAATATTTGCGGCAGTGGGAGGAGAGGGAGAAACTAGGGTGGAGCAGAGCAAGGGGTTGTGTATTTTCATGGTACCATTTTAAAATGTTTAATTATTCCTTTGAATATATTTCATGAAGCAGGGAAAAAAAATACATTTTTCCCCAACCATCAGCCCCTAATAGTGTTTACTGAACAACTCGTGTTTTCCTTACTGATTTTTTTTTTTAAAGGTTCAAAATATTCCTTCACAAGTCACATTACAAAAGAAAAGCAGTGCTCTCATTCAATTTGTGACACTTTGTAATTAAAACATGGGGGAGGGGGCTCAAAGTAAGCACAAAACTTCATTGTCAAGAATCTGTGTTCTTTTTTCCTATGTAAATAAGGCCTTGATTTGCCTCTCCATAAGAAGAACTAAAGTATAAACAGTTTCGTTTAACCTTTTTAATTTAATGCTAAGTTAATTTTACTCTAATGGCACAGTTAACTTTCACTTAGTCGTACCAGTGAAGAGTGATATTGGCAGAAGGCAATGACATCGGTGTGTCATGTGCCTATTTGAGTGAGGGCCTTGGAAGCCCAGCAGAAGCAACCGGTCACTGGAGAAGGCAGAGATGGCAGGAGGGGGCTGTCTCAGCAGTGCCCTCCATTTGTGTTCTTAGGCCCTTGGGGACGTTTTTTTTGAGCGACAAGCATTCTTGGTCAGCAGCCCACATTAGGCTGACTTGTACTTTTAGTGCCAATTACAAAGGCAAAAACATCAAAATCCGTAAATCTTTTTTTTTTCTTCTTCAGTCAGGTGCATTTTGCCATTTTAACATTTTCAACGTAATAAACATTTGTAGAAAGGATGAGGGGTAAATAAATACCTTCATGGCAGGGCGTTCCTTAACTTTCTGCTTGAGAAAGTTCGTTTCCCCTCAGTTCCTTTTAATCTTCGTTTCCTTGACACACCTAGTTTTGTACTCCATTCTCCTCGCTTCCTGCTGTGACAGTTCATAGGCACTTCCCGCACCTGAGGTTCTCTCAACTCTTTATTTCCCACCAACTGTCAGCTGCAAAATCAGGTGGCTTTGTTTGGGAGGGAAAGGGTAGAATCCTTTCTGAATGTCTTTTTTCCTTTGAAACAGGAGCACTTCAGAGACAATTGAACTGCTTTTAGGTTTTTCTTACCACCCAGCTTTTTCTTCTAATAGTTCCTGCCGTGAACACACGGTTCTGTTGATGACAACGTTTTGTTGCTATGGAAATAGAGATTCAGCCCAGTGACTTGACTTCAGGTTCATGCAAGAGAAATGGGCAAGGCTTTAGGAGAGAACCACATTAAAACTGAAAGCTATTAATTATAAGCAGGTGAAAGGTAAATGGAGCCCAGCTTTTATGTCATGAAAACGAAAGTGAACCCCCTAGCAAATTCACTGCATGCGGTTGACTGCCCCAGCATGAATTCTGACCCATGAGAGTCTTTGATAAAATCTTAAATTGATATTTTCTTTGAGTATTTCTTCTACTTAAGTTTCAGCCTTTTTAACTCAAATGATTTGCACCAAAATGATCTTTCTCTTTTGATCCTCAGTACATGGGCAGCAGCAGATAGTTCCTCCTGCCGTCTCTGCAGCTAGTCCACCAACCAGCAAGCCCCAGCAACAGAATGGGAGCTCAGGAATGGGTAAGACTGCCATATGAGCATGTGGCTGATTATATGTGTCAGGCTTTTGAATAATGTTTTGAAATTTAATCTGGGACTAAAGGGGGTGTTTAGAATGCCATTCATGACAGTTGCTTCTTGCAAAGAGTAAGTTCAATTCTTACTGCAAAGTATGTGATTGAAAAAATGATTAAATAATTAAAGGTGGTCTTTTAAAGATACTTAATATGCCATTTTTTATCATAATGATATACTGTTCTCTGTTAGTACTTTTTCTGGTAGTTTTCCACATCTTAGGTTTTTTATACCCTCTTGACTTTGTGAATTTACATAGCTTTTAAATTCTAGCCTTTTAACTATCTAGGATCTGCTTATTAAATTTGGCTTGTTTCTCCAAGTTTCTCGTTTTGGACTCTTGAGTATTTATCTTAGCTTGAAGACAGTGTCATTTATATTGGTCATAGATTTGCTGCTCCGTTTTATGGATGAGAAATCATTTCTTCTTTTAACTTTCTCTGCAGCAGGTCCTGAGGCTGTAATGGAATCATTTTGTTTCCTTCTGGCCTTTACTTTAGCAACCACCACTGAAAATTATGTTGTGGAATTTGGCTGGATTTACCGTTAGAGGCCCCTTGTTCTGTCCCAGCTTCACATGCACCACCCCCACTCCCCTTCGCTACTGTTTTCTATCTTTCAATGCTGAGATCCTAAAAATGGGGAAGTTACGACGTCAGTAATGTTTCTATGAAACTTTCAAGACATGACTTCTTCCCCATTGGTCTTGGATGTTTTTATCTACCTTGCAAAGCTATCTACTTACTTTCTCTCTCTGTAAGTGGGTCTATTCGTACACAACTCAAATTATCCACTGTTGAAGGGAGGCGGTGGACTAGATTACCTAAAATGGTAAAAAATCAAAAAGTTACTTCCTTATACTGAAATACAAATAGTAGCGTATTATTCTTATCTCCTCTTTCACACTTATTTTCTCAGTTATCTATCTTTGGCTTATATTAATATTTAATTGCAAAAATCTGTTAATGTTTCCTAAAACCACATCAGCTGAGTGGTAAAAGAAAAAAGACTGGATGTGTATTGAAGGGCAGCTACCTGGCATGAAAACTAAATGTGTGTGTATGTTTTACATAATTGTATATTATATATTAGGTATGTATACACACACGTTCTACATAGCACATGTGCTTCTTTGCATAATCTTCAAGTAATTCTTTATATAGCTGTCTCTCAACTCTGCAGTTAGAATAGACAATTTTAAAATCTGGGACAGTCTACATGTATTTTTTACTAAAGTGCTACAGATACCTAGAATAGTATGGTACCTGCTTTGGGAACTCAATAAATAAATGCTGAATAATGGTAGATTTATACTTCTAGACAACTTCCATTGTGAAGAGATGTTTTGTGATAGAAGATATCAAATAATTGGACTAAATTATATTTTCTGAATTTGGAGGTTGATGCTTTACAGATACAGTGTACAAAGGAATTCATGTGCATTTGGGCTTTAATTACCTATTCTTTTCAAGTGGAGGCAGCTGCCTAGGCTTGTATTAAGGAGGCAAAAGGGATCGTGGTGGCCAGCCACCTACTCGTCTTGAACCAACAACAGATTCTTTGCCCTTTGCTCCCGGCTAAACCCAGTGCCATGGGCTTCATTCTGTGCTTTTCAGTCCTGTAGATCAGTTGAGGATTGGGAGTTTTCTGGGGGTATTTTGAGATGATATACAATATTTATGTCAGGCATCCTTCACCTTGGATGGTTCATCCACTATGACACTTACTTCCTAGACTTTCCTTTTGCTCTTCTTATGCATCTAGTAGTGACTTGGATCAGTTTTACCAGTCAAGAAGGTTGATTTTCTTTTTCTGACCTGTTATCTTGCCCACTGATACAAGAGAAAAGTTTAAAGAAGGTTGGGTCTCTGAAAGAGCATTACCATCATTGTCTTGACCTCAAGACTGAAGTCAACAAATATACAGTAAATATCTGTGTGCACAGCCTTCTTTTTAGACTTTTTTTTTTTTTTAGCCTCCTGTTTCTGTTTCTTTAGCCTCCTGTTTCAGTCTCTGTTTGATTTCCATATCTATTGATTTCTAAAAAGGAGGAACTAACTTCTCTTCTCATTTTGTTACGATTTCACCATTGACACCTCAGTAATTGAGAGTCAGTTTAGAGAGAGTAATGATCGTCCTTTCTTGTGTTTGTTTTTAAAGGTTCCACTGTATCTAAGGCTTATGGTGCTTCAAAGATATTTGGAAAAGCTGGAGGTACCAGTCTCATGAACAGTTCTGGGGGATCACAGGCCAAAGTGGTGCCCATTGCTAGCCTCACCCCTTACCAATCCAAGTGAGTTACTCTGTAGAGTAAGTTCAGAATGTGCTTCAAAATAGTATAAGAGTATTAGGGGTTCTTGTCTTATTTATGTGTGAACTCTTACCACATATAAAATAGGTTTCCTCTTTTTTGTTTTTTCCCCTTTAACTTCCTTATCAGACGAGAATGCCCAAAAGAGCAATCTGCCATAGACTACTGAGCTTAATTCATTTTGAAATTTAAAATGTTTAATGCTGAAAGAATTAGTTGATAGTCTAATGAGTAAAACTAAATATTTGTTCTAATTTGGAAGGCGTTTATCTTCTCATCGTATAAATCGGTGACTTTTAGTCAAAAGATGTTATTCTTGATATAGTTGGCTTAAAACAATCTGTACTATTTGTATTAACTTCATTAATATACCTCAAAGAGATCATTTTTATATGAATTTTTCCATTAAAAATTAATTTAGCAGTTGTATTCTTCAATTATTTGCAGTGTAGGAAAAATATGTTCCCCTATGAAATTATACATATAGTAACTAAGGTACCCAATGCCTATGTTTAGGGTGGGAGCCAGAACTGGGTGTCAGATCGTGTGCTTCCTAGCTTAGTGGCTTCTGAATTGCTCCTGCTGCAGTGTGTTTACTTTGGGGCTTACCAACACAATGTTCCAGAACCTTGTACTTCTGTTCACTGTATGTTAGAAATGAGACAGAAGTTTGACACCAGCTATATCAGTTCCCATAATGAAAATAGTGGCAAAATATAATTGCTGGTATTACTGCATGTCTAGCTTCAAACCTTTCATTAAGGGGATATTGTTGCCTTGGTGATGCTTTTTGGAGAAGAGGGAGAGTTTATAAATTTACTTATTTGACAGGAGAATGAGTTAGTGTTAAATCACCTGGTATGTTTTACTATTTGCTTATTCTATAAACTGTCAAACCTTTATGTCATCTTTGGGTTTAATTAGGTGGATTAAAATAGAGCTTGCATTGGAAAATGGAGTATGCAAGAGATAACAAAGGCTGTAGGAAGATGTTAGGGAACTTCTCAGATCTTTCCCAAGTAAGACTTGAATACTAATATAATCTATTTGGCTTTTAGGTGGACTATTTGTGCTCGTGTTACCAACAAAAGTCAGATCCGTACCTGGAGCAATTCCCGAGGGGAAGGGAAGCTTTTCTCTATAGAACTAGTTGATGAAAGCGTGAGTATTTGTCAAGTGGGGAAATAGACGCAGCCTACTCTGAGAAGCAGAAGGCTCATCTCTGTGTGGACCTATGAGGTGGAAAAGAATAGCAGGCCGACAAGAACTGTGATGGTTGTTGTTTTCCTCTTTTGTGGTTTTGGTGCTATCTGGGGCAAAGGGTTAAAGGTTATAAACAAAATTCTTGATCTTAAACAAAAGTATTTGTAACAATGGGAATTAGTTTTCTAAATGTATAAGTCGCCGTATGGGTAGGAGAAACCAGAGACGCTCTGCCTGACTTGCTGGAGGGCTTAGCTGAAGTGGGAGGGGGTGTCATGTGTGCTTCTGAGCAAAGCCGTGGTTTGAGACACAGCGCACGGCGCGCAGCAGCCACCTCGCTAAGTGGGGGGTCTTATGGGAGATGGATCCCGACTGCAGACTCTACATGTTTTACTCAGAACCAGACTGTGATGAGGAGACCAAAAGTCCAAGCGGTGGGATCTCCACAGTCTTGTTAGCCATTTCTCTTCTGTCCATTAGTTTCGTTTATAATTCCTAATACTGCATGTATTTGAAGCATCCTTTCAAACTGCACCTTATTTCCTGTTTGTCTAAATCTCTAAGGACAGAAAAAACTAGGTGGTTTTTGTTTTTTGTTCTCCGAAGATGGGGTGATACCCCGGATGTACAGGGGTGAGGCAAAAGGAGGTTCACGGTTGTTTGTATGGGGAATAATAGTTATTAATAAATAAGAATATAAGATCAACTCCATGTTCCGTAGACTCACAACTGTAAACCTACTTTTGCCGATCCCTGTACTGATGTAATGCCTAAATCAATACCAGAAACTAAATTCTCACCAAGTTATTGTCCTGTTCTGTCAGGTGGCAAAAATTTCACTCATGTATTTCAGTTTTTTTTCATCTGTAGCATTTTGACTGACAAAAAGTAAAAGTGAAAATCACATCATCACAAGCAACTTGAAAACGTGACTTGCTGTTAACATTTTTGGCAATGACTCCTGAATATGAACTAATGTCTTGTTTAGTGCAGATGCGAGGGAAGCTGGTGAATCATCATGCTTCAGCTTACTTCCCCGTGGGCTTTGGTCGTGTCACTCACCATTCAGGGTGGTTTTATTTTTGTTGTCAGTATATTAAACTCACTGTTGGGTTTGTTGGGGTTTTTTAATTATCATTATTATTATTTTTAGGTTTCTGACAAGGTTAATAAAGCATGGTAACAGGATCAGCTAACTAAACTTAATTTGTTTTATGAGGTTAATAACTTGAATATCTGACTATAAAAACGTGTTTATTTAAAGATGTCATCGGACACTATAAAGTGTCCTGTTTTTCATGGGCACAGCACCACAATTCTGACCTCTTGCATGCATCCACAGGGTGAAATCAGAGCTACTGCTTTCAATGAGCAAGCGGACAAGTTCTTTCCCCTCATTGACGTGAACAAGGTATGGTAGTGTTGAGTCTAGAACTGAAACAGTTAAGGATGAGGGAACTCTTGTCCATTGGAGAACTCTGTGGTAGTAAAGGATTTTTCTGTCCAGTTTGATGGACTATCCCGTGTTCCGTGGCTTGGACTCTTTTGCAGGTCTATTATTTCTCTAAAGGCACTCTGAAGATTGCTAATAAACAATTCACAGCTGTTAAAAACGACTATGAGATGACCTTCAATAATGAGACTTCTGTCATGCCCTGTGAAGATGGTCGTAATTTACCTACAGTTCAGTTTGACTTCACAAAGATTGATGACCTAGAGAGCAAACCTAAGGACGCGCTTGTAGGTAAGTCTGTGTCTGAGAGCAAAGGCAGCAGTGGTGATCAGTTTTGTTTGCAACGCACAGGGCAGGTGTAAGACTTGCCGTTTAGCCTTTGGTCATGATATAATGGGAGCCTTGACCCCTCCAGCTAAAACATTGTGCCTGTGTTTTAGACATCATGGGGGTCTGCAAGAGCTATGAAGATGCCACTAAAATCACGGTGAAGTCTAACAACAGAGAAGTTTCTAAGAGAAATATCTATTTGATGGATATGTCAGGGAAAGTGGTGTCTGCTACTCTGTGGGGAGAAGATGTAAGTACTCGTGTTCAGCAGTCAGAGCATGTGCAGCAAGGTGGTGACTTGTCCTGCAGACTTCCTGATGAAGGACTGGGCTGTCTAGGGATTATTTGAAATCCTTCATTTGATTGACGTGTGATTGGTATGAATTAAGTTTTACATAGTGAAATGTTGTTTCTTCTACATCAGTTTTGATGTATCTCTGAGCAGATTCTTGTGTGTGAGGTTATCTTGTATAGATTCCACGTATCATTTATTCACTCTGATACTGACTATTCTTGTTTTCTTTAAAAATGTTCTGTCTGTTCTTCCTACCAGTGACACATGTTTATTTTTTGGGGGGATTTTTGTTGATGCAGGCTGACAAATTTGATGGTTCTAGACAACCCGTGATGGCTATCAAAGGAGCCAGAGTTTCTGATTTTGGTGGACGGAGCCTCTCTGTACTGTCTTCAAGCACAGTCATTGTGAATCCTGACATCCCAGAGGCCTATAAACTTCGTGGATGGTAGGTGTTATGGGGCTAAGCAAGGGGACTGTTTGAGCCTGGGCTTTGAGAAGAGCTGGTGCTTTGGGTTCTTATAATCAGTGTGTGAGCTGTCTGCCAATCAGAGGGCTTTGTTACTGAATGGAGCAGTTACCATATTTCTTGGTGGCATTATGCCTTCTGAGAGGATGGTTTTAAAGCCCTTAAACTGACAAACCTGTAATCCCATGACAAACCTGGGGAGTCAGAGGAGGAGGCAATTAGAATGGAAATGCTGCATGCCGACCTCAATCCTGCCAAAGCAGGCTGAGGCCGGGCTTTAGCAACTGTGTGCTGAAGGCGTCTCTCTTCCCGAGGTTTAAAGCCGTGGCCTGCTGTGCTGGGGAGGGGGTGGGGAGCTCTCTCTGTTCTGTCCAGTCTTTGGGGCTGATTGCATCTTCTAGTGCGTATTCACTGGACTCTGGTAAAGTGCCACGAGAACAATAGGCTTTTGTTGGCATTTTATTGTTATTCCCAAAGCACTCAGGCGATGAGGGGAGCCTATTAAAATCTCCTCGCTGTATCTAGCTTTTTAGGGTGTTAAAACTCTGCCTCAGAAGAGCACTTCAAACTGAAACATGGTATGCAGGAATTGGTGTGGTCAGGGAGAACACTAGCTTGAGCTTAAATAATTTGTATGGCTGTAGTCACAGGGGGAAGTGTGTCAGTTTCCAGTTATGTTTTAGGACTTAAGGGACTGACAAATTAGCTCACATTACATCCTCCCACACTTTTGTTTTGAGTCTAATGTGAAACAGTAGCACTAGTATTTGAATAGTTTCATGAAACATCTACTGGAGTGTTTGTGTCACTTAAGCCAGCCCATGAGTATGGTCCACGTGTATCTATATTTAACTATTCTGGTAGCTGGTGTTGTGTTAGAAGACGAGGGGCCTGTTAGTAGTCTGACCAGAAATAACCACAGCTTTGCGTCCTTATTGCTTTCTTTTCTTTCAGGCTCTGGAGCTTGACCCCAGGTTAATTGCATGTCCACATTAAGGTCTTTATATTTTACTTGTCAATAACCATCATTCCGGTCAACATAAAAAGACATGGCTGTCTCCAAAATAAAATAACTGGGTGTTGATCAAAGAGGTTCAGTGCACACAACCCACTAGGCAAGGATCAGAGATGTTTAGATCTTGGTTTTAACAATGTGGAATTTTTATTATAAGAAGAGCTGTCTCTCTCCTTGCTCTGTTGACTCCTGATGAGCTGCCTTTGGTGGCAAATGTCTCCTCGGAGTTTTTGAAATCATAAACTTGTGTAGCTAGTCATGGCGAAACAGATTTATGGACCTTGCTGTGCCTCTGTGACGGATTTAGCCGCTTACCTGACAGAATGAGAAGGCAATTGTCTGCAGCTCAGGGCGGCATTCATTCCTTTAGATGGGCTCTTTTTAAGCAGCCTGTTCTGTATGTGGCTAGCTTTTCGTTATCCTCCTTTTGGATGACATCGGCATGTTTTTAATCTCAGCCTCACTCTTCCCTGCCACAAATATAGGTAACCCCGTGTAACACAGTTGTTAGGTTCCTAACAAATGCCGTGTTATGCGAATCCGTGTTATACGAAACAAAGAACTAGTACAAAAAGGGGGGTTAGGTTCCAAAAATTACAAAAATATACTATTATATTTTTGTAATTAAGAGAAATATCTTTATTAAAGCAATTTGCATCAAAAATATTACATATTAATATGAATTAGGTAATGTTTTCTTCATCATCACTACTAAGCTCCATTAACCAAATGCGTTTTCTTTTTGACAAGATAGCCTGATCCTCTAAACTTTCTTCAGCCTTACCTTGATTTCTGTGCTCTACTTTTTGCAAAAAGTCTGTTATTTTAGATGGCTTGCTTTTAGCTGAGAGATCTTTATAAATTTCATTGTACGGTGCTAAGCACTTTTGAAGTTCTCTCTTACACTTCGTGCTCCTTTCAGTGCAAGGGTCTTCATTTAAGAAATATGACTAACTGTTCGGCTAAGTCTAGGCCTTTACGCTTTTTAGAGTAAACTGTTTAACTTCTTCGTTTCCATCAGTGCTATCGTCCCCTAAGTTACGTTGGCACATTCCAGATGTCATTGCCACCAAGATGGCTTCATCAGTCTCTTCTTCCAGCAAGTCTTGGATGTCTTCTATAGTCATATCATCAAAACCTTCCCCTCCTAAAGACTTGGCAAGTTCTATTGCATCCATCCTGTTTTCTGCTGGCTTGATTAGATTTTCACTTTGAATTGACTCTGGTCATATATTTTTCCAACAAGCATTTAATGTTGGTTTTATTTCTTTGATGGATGAGTTTATTAGATTAATGCAGTCCAGAATTGTAATGCGCTCAGTATTGTACAGGGATTTCCCTGATTTCGTGTTATACCAGGGTTTCCCCGATTCTCTAACTGTGTTATGGAAGTACCGTGTTATACGGGGGATACCTGTATGTTTCTGAGCCACTTTCTGCCTGGTCCCCATTCTTTAATATTGGCTGATAGGTGATTAAGAAGTATAATCTATTTTAATAATAAATACAAGTCAATTTTAACTTTAATATTACATAATTAAAAATTTCAGTAAGAAGGTAAACCTACAAGAAAACAGATAATGCCTTCTAATAAATTACTTTGGGTTATGTAATCCTTTGGACTCTATATCAGGCCTAAAAGGTCTTTCACCATGGGAACCCTTTTTAAAATTTTTTTTGCTACCATTACAATATGTTAACTGCCATTTTCTATACTCATACATTCCAGTGATGATAAAAATGCAGCTGCTTAGGTAGGATGACAACCATGTCCAGCTTGAAGCAGCTAGAGGAACTTGAGACCTTCGCCCATTGTCCTTTATAAGATTATAAAGGGTCTTAAGTCTGAGAGGGAGGGATTGTTATTTTTTATTGTTTAAAAAATTAATTTTTTTTTTAAAAGAATAATATAGCAAAGGGTGAAGCCGGAGAGCTTGTACGTACGACCCATGGGCATGGACTGGGGGTGGGGGGTGGAATTGCTGGGAGAGGGGTGATGCTGGACGGAGGGGAGCAAGGGGGGAAAGATTGGAACTATTATAACACTATAATCAATAAAATAAATAAGCATAGTAGAAGGGAGTGGAGTAGACAGGAAGATGTTGAAAAGAACTATATGCGCAACCAATGGGCATGGACTAAGGGGTGGTACAACTGGAGGGAGGGGGTCACTGAGTGGAGGGGAACAAAGGGAAAAGAAATTGAGACAACTGTAACAGCATAATCAATAAAACATATTTTTTTTAAAAATGCAGCTGCTGATGGAGGATGAGAATCAGTAGCCCAAAGAACTATACCAGAGCTTTCTACATTATTGCTTTTTTGTTGCTGACTGTCCAGGCTACTGTTTCTTTGCCTTTGACCCTTTGGGCCAGTGTTGATATGCAAGACTAATTTAAGAAAAGGTTTTGTGGTACTTTGGCACTGTCTTTCCTGACCACTGGGGGGCATCAAAGCAATTGAGATTAAAAAGAGGTCATCCAGTTTCTTCAGTAGACAAAAGATGCAATAAAGAGGACACTCGTTGCAGCCTGTGTGACTATGACCCGTGAAAGTTAGGTGGGGGGTGGAGAGCCTGTATGTGGCATGAAGAAGTGAGTGGCACATTCAATAAGTATATAAAGTGCCTGTCATTCTTTGTTTCTGTCTCAGGTTTGACTCAGAAGGGCAAGCCTTAAATGGGGTTTCCATCTCAGATCTAAAGAGTGGAGGAGCAGGAGGAAGCGCCACCAACTGGAAAACTTTGTATGAGGTTAAAGCGGAGAACCTGGGCCAAGGTGACAAGGTACCCTCCATTCCTAACTTTCTTTGCAAAAGCATGTCAAGTGTGCAAAAGGATGTGTTTTCAGGTCTCGATTTCTGCTGCCAGCTGTCAGGCACTAATTTAGAGCTGTGATTCTTACCTGGGGCTCTGACCAGAGCGTGGTGTGGTGGCTGGGTGCAGTCACCATGCTTCCTGCTAGGAGTGTGTCGTCTGCCTCAGGCATATGGAGGCAGAAGAAATGTTAACTCTGACTTAGAGAGTTAATTCTTAGAGGGAGCTTAACAAAGTGGTCATAACCAAGCTCTATATTATAATATAAACTGCCTCTGGGTCCATATTTCTTTTCTGTGATTGTTTCTGCAGATTGAAATGCCCACATACCAAGAGGAGAGGTTTTTAGTTTGCATATACAGCTCACACGGCATATCCGTCAGGCCCAGTGTCAGGCAGCAGGCGGTGCGCCTGTATTCGCACCGGCTGTAGGGTATTAACCCCTCCTGGACTGCGCGGTGCCTGTGCCTCTGACAAGAACTGGCCCTGGCGTTTGAATTTAGTTGCAGCTTCCTTTTCCTCTCATTTCTGTCCACAATTTAATATGGAAATTGTTTGTTTATTCTTTATGCTTCCCTCAAGCAGCAATTCCTGCTTGCTTATTTTCTTACTATACAATAAGGTTTTTGCTCCCTATGGTCTCACTTTGCCGTAGTCCTGTACCTGTCATTGTCATCAGCTGCACCTTGCCATGTGGTTACACAGCACCTTGAGAGCGAAGCATGAGGCACACCTGTTTGTCCTGTCAGAGGGATAGCCACTCTTTGGGATCTCTCGTTACCCAGTTTCTCTCTTAAGATCTGAAGGTGGACAGTCTGTAATAAGAAAATCACGCCTAGAGTCCCTCTTTGCACCCAAACTTTCAAGTCATGCTTTGAATCTGGACCTTACCTGGAAATACAGAAAGACTCTTGGCATTCTCCTAGGAGACTGACCTTCTGTTGAGCTCTCTAGATTGAGGACTCATCCAAGCTCTAACCATCCACGTGATTGTTTTGCCTCTTTTGGTCTGAAACGTCGGAAAAGCCCCAGAAGCTGCTGACCTGGCTCTGAATGCAGAGTATACGCAGAGGGAACTGTTCACGCCCAAAAAGGATCACTTCATGGCCTTTCTATGAGAGTTAAAGAACAACAACATAAAGCCCCAGCACGTGACTTAGTCCTGTCTGCATTTACTTATCAGTGTTTTCTCCACTTCCAATGGCCTTGTTCGGTTATTTTTGCTTTCTTCTGAATTTGATGACTTAGACCAGGGCTTGGCAAACCAGCCCACAGGCCAAATCCAGCCTCCTGCCTGTTGTAAATGACATTTTGTTAGAACATAGCCATGTGTTTTTATTGATGCGTCGTCTGTAGATGCTTTGCCTGCAACAGCAGAGTTGAATCGCTCCAACTATGCTAACCCCTAGCCTAGACAAAGACAAAAGGGAAACTAAGCCCTAGAAATCACTGCTGTGGTTTTAATATGGGGGGATGGTTGAACATAGATGCATTAGATTTTACTGCATTACTCTGTATTTCCTAGATATTTTACCTGTGGAGGGTCAGGGGAACAGGAGGAACAAGTTTTTGTCTCTTGAAGTCTTTACCTTTCACATACTGTATTCCAGTGTTAATTAATTTGGTTTAATTCAGAACTATTTTATTGTTAAGGAATTATATGCTTTAGAACTTACATTTCCTTTTCAGGGGTTTTATGGTTAGCACAAGTGATTTCTAAAGCTACAGAATGACTTACTGCCTGTAATCACCTGTGATTAGAATATATAAACACTTACATGTAAGAGCACTGCCTCCAAGTCCAGTCCTGAGTGTAGGCCTGGCGGCTCAGTGTCTCGTGTCACTCCTGCAGGCAGACTATTTCAGCTCTGTGGCGACAGTGGTGTATCTTCGCAAAGAGAACTCTATGTATCAAGCCTGCCCAACTCAGGACTGCAATAAGAAAGTGATTGATCAGCAGAATGGATTATACCGCTGTGAGAAGTGTGACCGTGAATTTCCCAATTTCAAGTACCGCATGATCCTGTCAGTAAGTAGAATGGGTGGTGGTAGGAGTCCCTACAGAGTGCCGGGCACTGTAGAAACAGCAAAACAGGATCGCAAGTACACGCTAAAGAGCTTATGATTGCTCCATAAATACAAAAGTAAGAGCCCTTTCGATTGAAGAGCAGTCTGTCTGTTCCTACTAAAAGCATTTTTTCATACCAGAGAATTACAGTTAGATACCCAGCTGATTTCCGTCTGCTGTGCGTGTGGTACCGTTACGGCATTGGTGGCACTTGCCTGCTAACTGTTATGGAGCTAAATTCATTGGAAATGGCATTTCTGGAGAGCAGTAATTATACTTACAGCTGATGCCTGTGTTTAGTTATTCTTCTTGTGGGTCATCTGTTCCTCTAGCCTTAGCAGAGCTGACTTCAGAGGAATGTGGCTGCATGCTGATGCGCAATTGTGGATTTTTTGCATTGTGAGAATTGCTTCTTTAAAGGTTTTAAAAACCTTTAAAATGAGGGGTGAATATTTTTGAAACAGTTACAATAAATGATAATGAAGTTACCAAAAAAACAGGCACTCTCATTTTTTAGAAGATGATTTGGCAGTAATATATAGGAAGCCTCAAAAATACTTACATTTTCTGACACAAACACCGGAGAGAATTTCTTCTAAAGAAATAATCAGATGTTACATCTCTGTAAAGTTGTCTGTTACCCTGTTATTTATTTTGAAAACTTGGATACAATTTAACTGTCTTTAATATTCTACTGGTTAAATCCTTTATTGAATATCTGTAGAGTGGTATACCATGAAGAAATTAGAATTTGGTGTTTAATAGTTCCCACAGTTAAAATATTAGAAAACCGCTCTGGCTGGTATGCCTCAGTGGACTGAGTGCTGGTCTGTGACCCCAAAGGTCGCCGGTTCAATTCCCAGTCAGGGCACATGCCTGGGTTGCGGGCCAGGTCCCTGGTTGTGGGTGTGCAAGAGGCAACAAACTGGTATTTCTCTTGCCCATCAATGTTTTTCTCCCTCTGTTTATCTCTCCCTTCCCCTATCTCTGAAAATAAATTTAAAAATATTAGAAAACCAATGTTAACAATTTACTGTTCAATAGTTTTCACCGTTAAAGTATTTGAGAACAATGTTAATGGAGACTGTTAGCCCTGGCCGGTGTGGCTCAGCTGAAGTGTTGTCCTATAAAATGAAAGGTCACAGGTTCAATTCCTGGTCAGGGCACATGCCCAGGTTTTGAGTTGAATTCCCCAGTCAGAGCACATTAAAAGGGCAGCTGATCAATTTTTCTCTCTCACATAAATGTTTCTCTCCCTCTCTCTCTCCCTCCTTGCCCCTCTCTCTCAAGTCAATTTTTTAAAAAATGACTATTAAAGGGCATAAATAAATGTTCAGGCTTTATTAATTGAAAAAAGCAGAATTTAAATGGTATGTTTTGTGTAGTCTTGAGGTATGTATATGGACAAAAACTTAACTAGGAGGACAAATACCGGACTGTTGGCAATGGTTGTTTCTGGTTGACTTTTCTTTATATTTTTTTGCATTTTCTTACAGTGAATAATACTCTTATGATAGGAAATTTAAAAAGAAACTTTTTAGATGAAAAGTGAGTCATTCCACCCACCCTTTCTACATGCTAACTGCCCCTTAAAATGTTAATTCAGCAGGAAAGCTATATATGTAAACTTATTTTCTGTAAACTATACAGTTCATTGACCTAAAATGAAGAAAACTGTTTTAGAGGGCTATTTCATCAGCCTTTCTGTTAAACTTCTAAGTGGAATCTCCAGCATACAATTTCACTGACGCTCACCCATATATCTCTTATTGATGTTCTCACCCTGGAAAATGGGTGACCTTTGCCCTAGGAGGGTAGCCTGGGGTGAAGTGTAGGTGTGAACCCCAGTATGTGATATGCCTTTATATTTGTAAGTGTTTTACCTTCTCTTGTTTCCCTGTTTTCCATCATAGCTTTGTATATTAACCCCATATATATGCAAAGTGAATATGTAAAATCATCAGTGATACCTTAAAATAAAACAAAAAACTTTGCTCTTATTTCGACTAAGCCACTCACTTTTCCCTTTTAGCAGCTGGACTCTCTGTGATACGCTTTCTTCCTTGACTCCCCTATTTAATTTTACACCGTGGTCCGACTGGAGACACTTGATCGCTCATTTCTGTTGCTAAAAATTTGGTGGCTGACCAAAGGCCCTTAACTCAGGCTTTTAAATTGTCTGGGATGCTCAGCAGTGACTGAGAGCTGTCCCATGGAGCTCCTCCTCATGACTGAAGAACGTACAATTTAAAATCCAGTGAACCTGTCCTGGCTCGTTGGAGGCTTGTTCAAACCTTTAGTCCAAAGGCCGTCGTGGGGGATGGGGTGGACTGAGTCCATTGTGCCTGGATTCTGCGTCTGAAGTATAGTTTAGTTGAGCTGTATCTTCATTGAGATCTGAATTCACACATCAATAGCATGTTGTATTTCTGCTGTGTTCCAGACTTAGTTTTAAACTTTTTCTTTGATACTTTACACATTCTTTACATTCTTTGGAAAAACTATACTATATGTACATGGTGGCAATGGTTTTTCCCAGGTCATTATATTAATGAATGGAAAAAGTTGATCTCCCATCTCCTGAGAGTATCTTCCTTTAATACTTCTCTGCTGAAATAATATAGAGTTGTGTTTTTTAGGTAAATATTGCTGATTTTCAAGAGAATCAGTGGGTCACTTGCTTCCAGGAGTCAGCAGAGGCCATCCTGGGACAGAGCACTGCTTACCTTGGAGAGTTAAAGGAGAAGGTGAGCCCATCATGCGTTATCACCATCCTGGTTCCTGTGCTGTAATGTGGCTCTTTAATACTTGGGGGTTTGCTGCTTTTGGGGGTTGTATGTAGTTCTCAATCTGATGATTATTTGAGTTTTCATCTGGTTTTTGTCCATCTTGGATTTGCTAACAACGGGGTGATAAAGTAAAAGAGACAGAAGTGCCTGAAAAGCGGCCCTGTTCCCCTGACTCCTGTTAGCACACCTGGAGACACAGGGGGGTGTCTTCTGAAGGAACCCGAAATACACGTGTGCCTTTTCAACATAAACACCTTCCTGAAAAGTTGAGTCAAATCCTGGTTTAAAATTACAGATAAGGTACTTGCTGTTTTAGGTCATCAGATACATTGTTTATGAAGTAACTTTCTTTCATAAATTAACTTGATCCATTTCATTTTTATAAATTTGAATTTTTACATTTTAGGTTTATTAATGCAGGTAACAGATTAGTAATTATGCTAACCTTAGGAAAGATATTCACTCTAAATGTGTAAAGAAGACCAATAAAAACTGTATTTTCTGGGCCACAGAAATTGGCATCTATCTCTTGCTTTTTATCCCCCCATTTTCTCCAAATCAGTTAGAACACTTGTAAAAGCATAAGAAAAAGGGATGTGACATTTGTCTGGGTGTTATTCTTTTCTGTCTTCAGTTCTGTCCCTCTGCCCCCACCCCTTTTTAAAACGTTGTCTGTGAGACCTCTGGAAATAATCTCAACAAGCCCTTTTATAGAAATAACTGGAATTGACTCTTAAGTATGATGGTATCTTTTATCTGTTTTGCCTGGTCCTCTATTTTCATATCGGATTTTAAGGCTTGAGGCCTTTCAGGGATTTTATGAGTGCGTTACATTTGACTGTTGTTACTGCTGGTAGGTGAGGACATAGAGAAACTTCCCTCAGGAGCCATCGTCGCCTTGGAGTGTGCGCTCCATGCTTCCCCTCATCCTGTAAGAACAATGGCAGCTGGTGTAATTTTCTGAAGGTGTAACACATTGCTTTGTTTACATATCTGAAAGCCCAGGGGACATGGTTTGTGTGTGTGAAGTAGCCTTTACACAAAAGAGTTTTATGTAACAAAGCCATTTTTATATTCCATGTGGCTCGCAAAGATAACACTGAGCTGATACGAACTTTTTATATAAAGTTATTGTAAATTTATGTGTATTTCTGTAATATGCTTTCTTTAATCCCACTGTTAACCAGACTTTTTTTTTTTTTTTTTTTTTTTTTTACCAAAGAAACTTAAGTAGTATTTGAGGGGTGAGAGAAAGAGGGAAAGGACTGTGTATTTTAAACCTTCCCTAAGCTTGCTGCCTTTGTCTTCCTCACCTCATCAGATCAATAGTTGTAAATACAGAGGCTGAAATAGTATGTATGACAGCTTGAACCTCCTTCTGAATTTTTTTTTTTTTTTTCATAGTTCTCAATTTATAAGAAAGATGCTGGGCCTCAGATCTCTTTCACCACAAACCTTAAGTTTAGGAATGTGTTCCCTAGAAGTGTTACAATTTTTTCGTTCAGATGTTTTTATTGTGACAGAACATACATAACATAAAACGTATCATCTTAGCCATTTTTTAGTTGTACACTCACATTGTTGTTCAGTGATCATCACCGTCCAGCTCCAGACCTTTTTCATCTCCCCAGGCTGAAACTCTGTCCCCATGAAACACTAACTCCCCTTCCCCACCCCTCAACCCCCCACTTCCCCCACCCCTGTCAACCACCATTCTATTTTCTGTCTCTATGACATAATTTGAAGACTCTAGATAGAGTATTTTAATTTTTAATACAATTTTACTGAAGCAGTTTTATGTAATGGAATGTCACCTATGTAGATTAGTCATTTCTGAGTAATATTAAACCACTGGGGTGATAATTTTCTCAGAAATTTTTCTCAAAGTTTTCTAAAAGTCTAATAGATATTTTCAAGTGGTTCAGTAGTATTCAGGTCTAAAGTTTTATATTTCTTTTTGCAGAATGAGCAAGCATTTGAGGAAATTTTCCAGAATGCCAACTTTCGATCTTTCATATTCAAGATCAGGGTCAAACTCGAGACCTACAATGTAAGTAAGGTCACCGGGCTGCAGAAGGGTTAACAGTGGGAAACCGCGGTGGTCCACCCGCCCTCAACATCCCAATATTGGCTGTTAGTTAATTGCTTGCTGTGTGCCAGACCCCACGCTAAGCACCCTGTGGTATTATTCATTGAATCTTCCCAACACTGAGGTACCACTGTCATCCTTGTTTTCAGATGAGGAAGGACACTTAGAGGCTAAGTGTCTTCTCCAGTGTCGGACATCTAGGGGGGGAAATGCTATACAGTCTTTTCAGTTAAAACCTGGTTTTTTTTGTTCGTGTTCTGACAAAGAGTGATTATGTGTCTAATGGACTTGCACCTTCCACATGGTCTGGGGTCTGAAGTCAGTATATGAAACAAAGACCACATGTAGTTAAAATTACCTTGAAAATTCTTTAAATTGCCCAAGACATCATAGATTTGTGTAGTCATAATAAAACAGCATTTATTGAGCTCTTAACTATCCGCCAGCTACTGTTCTGCACTCTTTACTTTCCATATATCATCTCACTAGATCCTGACAGTAACCCTATATGTAGGAGCTATTGTTGTCTCCATTTTACCAGTGAAGAATGTCACATACAAGAGAAGAATAATTTGCCCCAAGTCATATGCTAACAAGTGGCAGATGTAAGATCCCAACCCAGGCAGTCCCAAGTTCAGAGCTTTGCTCTTTACCATGCTTAGAAATAGGACTGTGTTGAGTAATCACTGAGCACACTCAAGTGTGCGCACCCCAGAGCTAGACTCTGCCACCTCTCTGGGTGTCACCCCGTTCTGCCTCTAAAGGCACTGTCCAATCCTGGTGAACGAATGAGGAGGGATTATTCTGAGAATATCTCTTACTTGTTTCAGAGTTAACTCCTTCTGTTTTATTATTAGACCTTCATCTTCATACCTGGTGATAGATGTATTTGTTTTTGTAAGCGTTAAATGAGACTAGGAGTCAGGTGTCTGTGCTACAATGTCTGAGTGAGGTGGGATCAGGAAGGGATTTGAAGGATCATTCAGCCCCTTCCTGGTTTGGATGGGAAGGTGAAGTGCAGAGAGGTTGCTTCTCGCAGAAATGAGATGGGACCCAATCCAGGGCTTTCTCCTCTGCCACAGGTGCTTTTTCTTTCACACCACACTCGGCTTTCCAAACTACCTGTGTGGCTTTAGGCAAGTCACTGTCTTTTCTGGGCTGCTATTTCCCCCTCTATAAAGAGAATGTATTGAACTTGATAAGCCCTCTAAGGTCCATCGCATTTGGATTCTAGGTTTCTGGGAGTTTGGGAGGATGAGGAATGCATGAAAAGGGCCTGTGTTGAAGGGAGGCTTCTGTCCACTCTCCCAGCCCCAGAAATTCTGGCCTTGGCTCTCTCGTACAGTTTTTTCTTCATTGGGACGACTGAACTCTGAATCCAACACCCGTTTGTTTTCTCCTGCTGGGATCATTGAAACCACTGAAGCAAAGGGGGTTCTCCCACTGCTCCATGCCTCGGCCTTCCCTTCACTCACAGACTGCTTTTCTCTTCTCAAAGGACGAGTCTCGGATTAAGGCCACTGTGATGGACGTGAAGCCTGTGGACTACAGAGAATATGGCAAAAGGATGATCATGAACATCAGGAGAAACGCAGCAATGTGAGAAGAGCAATGCTGATTGGGCAGAAGTTTGAAAATAAAGAGCTGAAATGAAACCGGTTTCTCCTCACCCCCCTGTGCGGCAAATGTCACTTGAGCTACACGGGTCCTAGAGCCTCTTTATGGTGGACTAAGCCATTGCCTCTCACACATGCGTCTTGAAACCCATTGGTAGGCAAAGGAAACTGGGCTCAGGGGACTGTGGTGTGAACTGTCAGTTTTCTTAACATTTCGTTATCTTCAAACAGGAATTATGTCACAAGTAATTGACCCTAACTTTGCAGATGGTAAAAGTTTAAACTAGAGTTTCTGCTTCTCCAGTGGTGACACCTTCAAAACATGGATTCCTTCTGGTGGGCAGAGGGCCAAGAAGCCGTTGTGTGGAACCCGCGTGTTTTAGTGAGCGTGTCTTCCTGGAATTCAAAGGCGTTCTCCGTCTAGAGGTGCCACACGGTTGTTAATGCTCGGAATGGCAGGAGGGTAGAATTATTAATCAAAGGCTCATCTTTTATATCTGAAGAATATCCTTCCTTCAGGGTTTAATAGACCAAGTCAGATGGGTCCGATATTAATCAAAATTGTCTCTTCTGAGCAAGGCTGATAAGCATTGACTTGCTGTCCCCTAGGGACATCCAGGCAACTACAAAGCACTGCTTTAGTTCTCACTTATTTTAATGTTGCATTTCGGTGGGTGGATACACTTCTACCTGTACGTATTTCTTGATTAAAGCTATGTTAAATAGGGGGGATTTTGAAGGGAGTAGCCCTTTGTTTCCTTGCTTTGTTTTAATAAAGAATATATTCTTTGGGAATCCTACTTTCTTTCAATGCAGTGGGTTCTAACTGGAAAGCAATTAATTAGCCTTTGTAATAAATGTTCACTTGAGGGAGATGTTAACTCATTACAAACTCGAACATTAGTCCAAGTCACGGAGATCATCCTTCCTCATGTTTGCAACCCTGAAATGCGTCTTTGAAAGAATGAAAACACTACAGGCAAAAAGCCACTGTGCCCAAGAATGCTGATGATCTGGCACTTTGGGATTTTATTGATGTTTATACAGCAGTCTTAACACCAACCAGACTTTGAAATGTGTACAGACAGTGAGCTGGTAAGAAAACAGTAATTATGCTACTGGGCTTTTCAGACAGCAAGAGCATGCTTGCTTTGTGTGTTCCTAATCATATTAATTATCTATCCGGTGGTGGCAGCCCACCGCTTGGCATCGGCTGCACATCCCTCTCCAAGCGCCCCGGCGGTGGTAGGACTTGGGATTTGGTTTGTGCGAGGGCAGCGTGTGGAGGCCCTTTGTGGAGCCGTAGTGATGACATCCTGTCTTATTTCATCCTTAGCTGCTCCTTGTTTTGAGGACCCAGCAGCTCTAGGCAGGATGGTTCCCATTGCTTAGAACAGGCATAAAGGGTCCCTTTCTCAGGCCCACTAATAATTGTTCAGACACATTCCAGTCTCTGAAGGTGGTCACTGGGCTGCACTTGATTCTCTGGCTGAGGTTTCAATGATTATTGTGAAAGTTCTTTTCTGTCTGACCTTGTTTATAAAGCACTGGTTAGCCACTATTCTGCACTGACATATTGTAGATTGGACGTGGTCATCTAGCTTGCAGTCCAGTAATCGGTCCTATATCTACCACTCCCGGCATCACCCCCCGCCACACACACACTTCTGTCTACTGGCAGTGTTACCATGGCGCATCTCAAGAGTACCAGTCACCACATGTCCTCAGCGACCATGTGATGAAACCAGCGTATCTACATGGATGCGATCAGGTTACTTGGGAGGGCAGCTCCCTCTAGGGAGGGTGTTTAGCAGATTTCCCTACTAAAAAATCACCAGCAGAGGAGCATCAGCAATTGGCTCCACTGTTAGGCTTTTAAGAGATTTAGGTCCCTGAGGATTGCCTGAATAGATTCTGGCCCACTGTAGAATTCTCTGGGATATAGTTTACTCAAAAGGCAGCTCATGTTATTCTATTCCTCATCTTTCACTTAGAGATCGATGCTTATTTTGCATATGCCATGACATCAACGTTAAGCAATTAGGGAAAAAATCTAATCATTTTGCCCTTATTTTAAATGGTCCTTGGATTCCCTCCAGTCTCACTGAAGGAGGCAAGAAAAAAATAAAAGAGTAATAATCTGATTTCTGTCCATATTTTTAGTGTTTTATGCTTTCCATTAAAGCCTTGCTAATCGCTAGCGTGCTATTCTGACTTTTTTGAACTTCAGGGTCAATATTTTCCCATCCCCCTATTCTTTTTCCCCCCGGAGTGGCCTGTCTTCAAAAAGGGTAAATAATATTGATCATGGTATTTAATACACTAATGAAACCCATGGTTATTGACTACATAATTAATATACTCTCTAAAAGTGAACTTTGGCAGCCCAGTATACAAAGGTTTGTATTGACCTGTGTTTCTTTGGCGATATGCCTTCCAAGGTTTTATTTATAGAAAGTGAAACAGGTTATTTGGTCTCCTTTCCTTCTTTTCACTTTTTAGAAGCCCACTACACCCCTAGTAAATTGATTGTTTCCTTATCTCAAACAGAGGATTTCTTCCCTGCCCCGCTCCCGCCACCTTTTTATGTGGTTGTTAGCCCTTAGATTTATAATCCACTCTGTTGGTAGAGTTCTGGCTTTTATAAACACTTACTGAGTGAGCATTTTTTATTATTAAGCTGATGTTAAGTATTGTTAATGTCTGTTAAAGGAAAAGAATGGGGACTGTTTCAATCATTTTTTCTTATACAAGTAATTCGTGTTCATTGTAGAAAAATAACCTGCAGATTAGAAACAATAAAATTACCCATAATCCCACCAGTCAGCAAGAATCACTTGGGTAGCTGACTACTTTTTTTCTATGCATATAAGTATAGTTTTGATTTAAAAAGGGGGGGGGGGTTAGACTATGCATACTTTTCTCCTAGCATGGACATTCTATTTCAATAAAAATAGGCCCACACAGTTTTAATTGGTATTTGGCTATATGGATGTGTAAATTTATTGAGCCAATTCACTTGCTGGGTGCTTACGCTTTCTAATTGTTATCCTCAGCTCAGCTTTTGATGGCTTTTTTTTTTTATTGCTTTTCCTTTGCCTTAGTCTAGTGGTAACTCCTGTAACTGTATACCATCAAGGGCTGCCAGGTAATTTGAGAGGCCCTAGAATCCTCTGGAGCAAAAGCAGATAACTAATGTAGGGAGGAGAGGGGAAGAGGCTGGGAGCCATGGGTAGTTCATCCCACCTACCACATGATGGGGTTGTGCCTCTGAAGAGGCCCAGACCCTTTTGTTCTCTGCTAGTGTGGCAGAAAGGGCCTCTTGAGTACACGTTTGACTTGCTTTAGAAATCAACCTGATTCTTTTTTTAAAAGATTTTATTTTCTTTTAGAGAGAGGGGAAGGGAGGGAGAAAGAGAGGGACAGAAACATCAATGTGTGAGAGATACATTGACTGGTTGCGTCTCACAAACCCCCAACTGGGGACCTGGCCCACAACCCAGGCATGTGCCCTGACTGGGAATCGACCAAGGACTTTTCAGTTCACACGCTGGCACTCAATCCAGAGCCACATCAGCCAGGGTTCAACCCGATCCTTTATCTAAATCTATTAGTTAATGATTTTTAAATCTTCTAATTACATTTGTGTTGGTGGTTTTGTTAAATCGTTGAGAAAAGTATGTCACATTTGTCTTCACTGACTGCCTGTTCTGCCCTCTTTCTGGGTGATTTTAAATCAAGACACCCCCTCTCCCCAAGAACTGGGGTCTGTTTGGAGCTAAGTAGTAATATCACAAGTCAAATTAAAATTCAGTAAATGGGGAGATCACTGGAGACTACAGTCATCACGAGAGATTTTTACAAAGAATTTGGTGATTTGAGGCATACAAATCATAGCCTTCATTCAGGTCAGGTGGCATCTGATCTGTATGAGAAAATGTGTGCCACACCTGGCAATAGTCATCCAGTACTTAGCCCTGACAGAGTAGAGGCCATGGGAGTTAGGTAGATGGCACCAAAGGACACTGGGTTACTTATGTGGGTTCCTTGCTTATATTCTTTCTTGCCAGGCCCCTAACTAACTCTTGCATTGTGACTTGTCAGTGAACTTGTACTTGAGACTTGAAACCAACCACCTGGCTATTTTTACATCCTTCCAGCTTTTCTAGCCTCTTGATGGCTGTCACTTTGCATCCTCTGCTCCTTAGCTGTTGATAAATCTCAAAATAACAGGATTTTCAAGAAAACAATCATTTTTTTTTCAGCCTTGAATATAGACCACTTGCAAAACTTAATCCCACCTGCCTCATGAGAAGTATTTATATCCAATTCAAAAGTAATCATGTAAACTTTTCATAATTGTGAGTCATTCTTATAAGATCATCCCTGCTCCCTAGTGTATTACCCAGTTGGTAATTGGAAGTTTGTGCTGTCATTAGAAATGACAGCTTCGTCAGATAACTTTCTTGGCGCTTGTAAAATGCAGATAACTCAGCCTATATTTAACTTGTGTGTGGTGCAGCTTCCTCTCAAGAGTTAGGTAACGGAGGGGCTGGCGCCTGGTAAAGCGGGGGGCTCGCCGCAGGGAGCAGCAGCTTTGTGCTCACGAATGCCGTCCGCTGAAACGGAGTCAGAACAACCTGGACTTTTAAAAAATAAGCCCCAATTGGACTCTCATCTCTCCTCTCACAGTTGACACTGCTGTTCATGTTGAAGTTTATTTATATCTTCAGTCAGCCATGGTACAGAGGTCATTTCTATTGGCCTAAAATTTCAGAGGCTTCGGTGTTTGCTTAGGAAAGCTGATCTCCCCAGCACTCGGGCTTGGAATGCAAAGCTTGTCTTCTGTAGAAGCTCTTCTGCCTCCATAGCTCCCCTGTTCCCACCTCCACCACCATTTCCTTCTCCACTATTTATTTTAAATTCCGATAGCTTAGAAGGTGCATCTCTGTAAATGAGCTCTCCTCCTCTAATGGGTTCTTTCCAGGCTGCAAACCTTCCATAAAGGAGCCACTAATTAAGCAGAAAACGGTTTGTCTTGCTTAGCCACGTTTCATGAATCTAGCAGTCAATTTAGAAGATGGCAACATCCTTCTTTATAGCTATGATTTTAATAATATTCTTTTGCAGCCAGCAGAGGTGTGTGTGTGTGTGTGTGTGTGTGTTCCTGTCTTCCTCTCCATCTTTAAGAGGAAAATTCATTTCCGTGGACTTTTATTTTTATGAAAATCCTTCGTAAAGTTACTCTTTAAGGATCAAACCCAGCTAAGGCTCCCTGGTTGGAGAGCAGTGCTGCGGGAAAGCGGGTCGATTTGCAGTAGAGACACGCGCAGGTGTTCAGGGTAGATGCCTGTCAGTCAGCGGGGCCTCGGGTTGGGAGAGGCCTGAACGGCTCCCTTCCCTCCTCATCTGAGGGAGAATTGACGGTGTTAGCAGGCTTACCCAGGCGGCATCACTCCCTGGTGGGTGTGCGGGCCATGGCCACGTGCTGCACATGCCTCCTAATAGAACCTTTAGCTCCCAGAGGCAAGCCTCATTTTGTGTGTGTTATTCAAGTGCAGGCGGCTAGGAAAAGCAGAGCCCTCTTAATTAGAGAGCGACATTCTAGCATAGTACTAGTGTTCTGTTCATGGCATAATTGTCACAGCAAATTACCAGTTAGGTTAAATATTGAGCTGGTAGTTCTCGGAGCTTCAATTATTTGCTCCACCCAGCCCTCCCCACCCCCTCCTACCCTCGCCATCACCTGCTCGCCTGCACTTCCAACTTGATCTTCTGCCAAGTGGTAGCTTTTAAGTGAGGCTTAGAGAAGATACACTTTACAGCGGGAGCAATAAATATGGCTTTGGACAAGTTATAAGATGCCAGGAATATCTGAACGAGGGGTGCAATTTTTGCTCCGGCGGGGGTGGGGGGTGTGTGCCAGGTCATTTACGGATCTTCTAACTCCATCTATAAGACTACTAGGTCAATCAGTATATCTAACCTGAGTGATGTGATTGTGAAAACCCTATTGGAGGTGGCACAAGAAATGCAGAGGAAATATAAGACTTAGTTCCTTCCCTAAATTTTAGTCGGAGAGGGGGAAGCCCACAAAATGCAAAAACACTTCGTAAACAAGCAAAGTGATGTGGAGCAAGATTGAGTGTGTGGTGGAGAGGAGGGGACAGAATCTGGTGGAGGCCGTCAGTATGAGTGTGTTGTGATTGTAAAGGTGAGAAGAATGTGTTGGCAGGGAGAGAAGTCGGTTTCGAGCTGAAGGAGTGGCACCCATTGCAGGCACGGGAACCGGGGAGAGTATCCCGCGTGCGGGTGGTACCAAGGGAATTGGTTCAAGGAGTGGAGTTTTTAAAATAAAAATTTTTAAGTTTTATTTGTTTTTAGAGAGTGGAAGGGAGGGAGAAAGGGAAGGAGAGAAACATTGATGTGCGAGAGATACATCCATGGGCTGTCTCTTGCATGTCCCCAACTGGGGACCCGCAGTGCAACCCAGGCTTGTGCCCCGACTGGGAATTGAACCAGTGACCCTTCAGTTTGCAGACTGGCACTCAGTCTGCTGAGCCACACCAGCCAGGGCAGGAGTAGATGTTTATAGAGAGATAATGAATGAAGTTGCTGAACATCAGGAGAGCAACCTAGACCTTGATTTTCTTGGGGCTTAATACTTCAGCCCTTAGGAATGCGGTCTCAGCATGCATTTTTTGTCTTTAATTGACCTTTCAGTGGCTCCTGGAGTGGGCGGTCTGGCAAGCCAGGTACCCAGTGCAGCCTGCTCTGCTTAGCCAACTAAATAGCAGAGGAAATCCTGCAGGGGATGTTATTGGAGTGTTGTACACTCAATTCCTCACATGCATCATGCTGGGCTGCTCATTTTCTTTGGACAAAGATAGACAGGCTCCCTCTCTTGTTGATGGAATGAAATTCTCTCTTGTATTGTGGCTCATGTGATAACTTTGGTCGCAGTGGTGTGGGGATAATGAAGAGTCTCTTAATGGCTCTGGTTAAACCCGGTAACATCTCTATCACCTTCAGCTGGCTGTGGGAATCCAGCCTAGTTTCGTTTTCCTCAACGTCTCAAACCTGCCCCTGGCATCTTCAAAGAGCTAATAAGGAGCCAGCCGTCACTCCTCTGTTTCTTGGAGCATATTTATATGCCAGCGCTAATTTCTTGACTCTGGAATTGTGTCTCTCGCAATTGCAGCTCCCCAGCCTGAGGTCAATGTCCTTGGATAAACTTGGAAAGTGGAAGTTCTTTCAGCCACAGCATCGCCCTTCTCCATCCTTAGCTGCTGGCATGCTGGTTTAGTGCCCCCAAAGGAAGAGAGTTCATTTTATCCTGGAAAATGGGGAAATGAATCTGCTTCAGGACCTGCCTGTGTCTAATTAGTTCAGTCTGTAAGCAGTTTCTCTGTGCATGAGGTGCGTGTGTCCATGTATTTTCACATGTGTGCGCCATGTGCATGTGTGTGCCGTTGGCTTAGGTAACATGCTCAGCAACGGCTGCTGTTCATTCAGGTTGGCCCACTTCAGTCATCTTCTCAAGAGAGCTGTGGGTGTGGCCATCCTACCCCCTTGAAAATTTCCCACATTCACCCCCAAGTGGAGAAGTAGCCAGGTGGGATATGAATGTCAGGCAAGTTTTTGATGCGCCTGAATTAATTAGGAAATGAGGCCACAGGCTGGGACAGAAGAAGGGGAAATGAGCAGGGACTGGAAGAACAAGCATAGGTGGGGAGAGAGGTCTTTTTAACCTAAATTAACTAATGGAAATGACAATTATGAACAGCAATGAGAGCAATCATTGGGTAGCCAGAACTACACGACCATGACAAATAGCTCTCCTGGGAAAGAGGGTACAGCCTCCTGTCCTGGAAGTGGGGGGAGGGGTGTCTCCACCAACCAGGGGCAGGAGGCAGGGCCTGCCTGCGGCTGCCTGATTTAGCCTGGAAGTTGAAATCGCTGGAGCAGTTTATAGAAACCAGAGTGAGCTGCGGTGCACAATCTACTGTAGGCAGGATCCAGAGACGATGGCATAAATGTTTCTAATGCGCGCAGGGTAATTAGTTTTGAATTACCATGTGCATATTTTAAACATTTAAATGATCATCCCAGGTTTTTGAAAACAGTTTCACATGGCTTCATGTCGCTCTCCCTCCTGGGGTGGCCTCCCCACGGGAAAGCAGCCGGCATGATGGCTCTGGATGGAGCCAGGTGGAGCAGAGCCGTTCTGCGGCTTCAGCGAAGGCGGCGGGAGCTGAACTAAACCTTCGGATAAAGGGGGATTAGGCTGTAGCCCCCGGTCCTGGCGCAGCCAGCTGGCCCAGGACTTTCCTTCCTCCAAGCCAATGTCAGTTGTGCCAATTTTTCAAAACGATTTGTTCAGCTTTTAAGTTTTCCATTGTGCATGAAAATGCAATTTTATTTGGGTAGCTTTTTCTTTTCTTTTTTCATTTTATTTTATGAAGACCTGGACAGCTGGGAAACTTGAAAGATGATTAGCCAGTTAGAAATGACACGTGGTGTTTGACACCAGTGAGCCCGTCTACAAGTCATTCAGGGCAAACTACCTTCCAGCAACTTCAGTGTCCCCAGTGTTTGGCCCAGGACGCAAACAGCAATTTCTAAAATCCCCAATGCAGTAAACAGTGGAAAGGGCGAAGGTTCTCATGCTGCACCCCCTGGAGGCTTCCTGCCTCCTGCAAGCGTTGTTAAAGGAGGTGCCCTCGTGGAGCTTACAGAGGCCCTTTCCGCTTTGGGAGGGGGTGTGTACAGGAGGTCTCTAACTTTACGGACCTAAATCTGGAGTAGTGGCTAGAAAAGCTGCCCTGCATCCTTTTCTCCCGGTTAAGTGCTGTTTCTCCAGCAGAGGGAGCCGGGAGAATAAAAACTCTGCGCCAGTGCCTAAGACACTTGAGTGGGAGCTATCTGTGCTTAGATCCTGATTGAATGAAAATTGTTCGTTATGCAAACTGTCTGGTTCAATGCACAGAGGCGGCCCCCAGGCACAAACCCCAAGTAGTTGCTTTTTCTCTCCCCAGATTAAAACATATGAATTGCTTTGATGTAATCTTATAACAAAGCCTAATAGAAATTTTATTTCTTCTGAAGTTGCCTGTCATTTCTTATTGCCCCCCTTCTTTTGTCCTATTAATACCCTCATAGTCAGGGATATGCAGTGCAGGTTAGACTGTATTTGAGGAAGAGAACAGTGTGTTTTTTTGACAGTGGCCTGGGTTATTTAAATGCAGTTACACTGTTTGCAATATGTTTAATCTCTTGCCCCCCCCCACTGCTATTTATCATTTTAATGGAATGCTACAGAATATCACGTTATGTAATGTGTTTAAATTGATAAATTATATTAGGAAAATATTGGGATTTTTTTGGTGGTAAGTGGGTTTTTATAGAAATATTTTCTCATTAGTAGATCAGCTGCTTACAAGGATTTGGGAGTAAGCTATATTTATGACCTATTTGGCTAATTAAAATTAAAGCATAATTTAGCATGAAGTTCCTGCAAGACTCTGCAGAGAGGGTGGAGGAAGAAACTTGCCCAAATCCAGTTACTTTTAAATGTCAGTTGCCATAACAACTTCACATGAGCCATATTTTTACTTGAAAATTCCTTTTAGAATTCGGTTGCTATAATAATTTGCCTCAACTCTTTTTAGGAGACATACTTTCCTATTTTCCTTTTGTGACCATTTCAAGGCTTTTATTACTGTAACAAAAAATTACCCCATAAAGATCAGCTCTTCTGGGTCGTGACCAGTGTGGCTCAGTTGGTTGGGCATTGTCCCACAGAGCAAAGGGTCACTGGTTCGATTCCCAGTCAGGACACCTGCCTGGGTTGCAGGCCTGTTCCCCGGTTGGGGCATGTGTGATTGATGTTTCTCTCCCTCCCTAAGAATAAATAAATAAAATCTTTACAAAGAAATCAACTCTTCCTTTTTCCATATACAGGAGCAGAGTGGCCCTCCAAAGAGAAGTGTGGGCTATAGGAAATTCTGCATGGAAGGCTCTCCCTGGCCAGGGGGAAGGGCCAACATCTAGATGTCCATTGCTGCAGCAGCCAGTACCCTTCTGGGTGGCACTTACTAAGCCAATGGAATGTTTTGAAGTGTGACTGTTCGGTTTTCTTTGTCCTAGGGCTTTGCGTAAGGCAAAGACCTGCCTGACCCTCTGAAGGAAGCACAGGCCCACTCGTGTATTCTGAAGACCTATTGGCTGCCATCAGTTTGTCAGTCACTGGAACTACTTGCATCTGAGACTGAGTGAGGCAATCCCCAAAGTATTTACTTAGAAGCTAAGTGGTAGCAGAGTAAAGTTCGGTGCCCTTTCTTTCTCTGTTGGCCTGTTAACCTTAATAAACTAGACAACATGACCTCAGAGAAGCTACCTGCATCTAAGATCTCTTCTGGTCACATGCACACCAGAGGGGACACGTTCCCGCCAGCCTCTCCGGAGCCACTGTGGCTGAGGGCAAGCTCGTGGTCCCAAGGAAAAACTCTTGCAAGTGGGAAGAACATTTAATTGCAAAAGACTTCCTGTCCTATCTCTTCTAAAGAGCCTGGCTGTTGGCTCATCTCTGTGGCCCTGGTGAAAGCTGTGACTGAGTTTCCGATGACCCCATCATGGCTTTCACAGCCACCACAGCTCCTCTGCCTGGGTCTTGGTCGTAGTCCTTCCTCTCCCTCTCCTGTCTTTCCTCCCTCCTGACCCCAACTCTTTGGTGGGATCTCAAATTGTCCCATCTTTCCTGGGACTCTGAAGCTCCTGAAGGGGCAGTGGGGCTCCTGCAAGGAGGATAATAAAGAGGGGACCTAATTGCTATCCTGCTTTTGCTGGGGACTCCTCACTGGGCATTCCACTTCACCTCCTGACGTCCTTACCTTTGCAGTGAGGGTCACGTCTGCACCCCGCCTCAGAGGGTGGATGTGAGGACCAAAGGCGACAATAAGTGGGACAGAGAATGCATACCAGCTTCCATGAGAGTGCAAGGGGTAATTATGTTTTCTGCTCTGGGCGACTCAGGCTTTGGAGGTACGACACCCACACTAGAAAAATCAGCTGGACTGGCAACATGAGCTGCTCTTTTCAAATCTCAGTGATGTGCCCGTGGAAGAGACTGTGGTAAAAGTTTGCATCTGTTTGGGGACGTTCAACATTTTGATTGTTCTGTACACGTCCGGTGAAATGTAATACTTGACATTTCTCAAGCACCGGTTGTGTTCCTTGTGTGTTTTTTTTTAACTGAGTGTAACTGAACTATATGTTCAGGGGAATTGAAATAAAACATTATTGCTTGGTTTAGATGTGAAACTGGAGTTCCTGCTTCATCCTCACCTTCCTTTGAGGATGTGCCTCCTTTCCTTACTTTCTGGCCCCCAGACACAGGAAGCGGACAGCTCCTTCACCCACGAGAGAGGCAGCGTGGGAGGGAAACAGTATGACGACTCTGTGGTCAGGGAGATCTCGGTTCAGATCTCACCTCTTTTTTTTTTAACAGGTATATTTTATTTAAATATGTATTGATTGATTTTAGAGAGAGAGAGCAAGGGACAGAAATGTCAACTTGCTGTTCCACCCATTCACGCATTCATTGGCTGGCTCCCGCACGTGCCCTGCCCAGGGATTGAAACCGCAGCCCTGGAACAGCGATGCCCTCAACCGGCGGAGCCACCTGCCAGGGCCCAAGTCTCACATCTTCCACTTTCCTGACCTCAGAACTCATTCCTTCATAGATGAAGCGCAGATGATAATAGTGCATGCCTTTCGGGACTGTTGTGAGAATTAGAAATAATATAAAGCGTCTAGCATGTAATGGGCTAAATTTTAAAAATTGCAGTGATAGCTGCTATGTTTTCTTATAGAAAGATAGAAATTCCTTTGGTCAGTCTGGCCCAGCTGCCAGTACCCTGTGACCTCTGGAGGGAAGTTTTCATCCTCTCAACTGATTAAGAATGAGGCAGCTTTCTGGGAGCCCTGTGGTGACCTTCATTTCTAGATGTCCCAAAGGCCATTCTTGGACAGTGGGTGGCCTGCATTACAGGTATAGATCAGTTTTGACTCAACCAAAGAAAGTGTTTTCTAATGATCAGAACAACCAATGACATCATAGGTCATGTTAGAATCTAATGAGCTTCCGCCCTTTCCCATTATGAAAGGGCCGGTAAACACCTGAAAAGCCTCTGAAGGAGGGAAGCCCCGTGCTTGGCCCTTGCAGCTCAGAGCTTCATGTGCGGACAGACGTCAGGAGGGATATCCTGGCTTCAGTGTTCAGCATAACACTTTCCTTTTGATTCCCCAGGATGCCATGTGGGCAAACGCTCTGCAGTGGCCTACCATCCTAGAAACTGCCTCAGAGAGAATGTTCTCAGGGCTGAGTGACACTCTGAGATGGGAAATGGTTTTGAAAGGTGTGGCTTGGCTTTGAGGAAAAGGCTCAGCGTCTCTGTGGCTTTGTGACAGAGCCCAAATCACAGGAGCCCCAAGGGCAGGCAGAGTGTCCAGTGAGAGAAGGTTTTCCCTGGGAGTTGTTCTCCGATGGCTGGGCTGTCACACGGGGTGGAATGGTGACTCTCCAAAAGATATGTCGAACAGAACCTGTAAATGTGACCTTATTTGGAAAGTAGACCTTTGCAGATGTAATTATGTTGAAGATGTCAGGATGAGATCATCCTGCCTTAGGATGGACCCTCAATCCAATGACAAGTGTCCTCAGAGAAGAAGAGAAGGAGAGGGAGGGGATACACAAATAAGAAGGCGATGTGAAGACAGAGGCAGACACTGGAGTCAGGCTTCTGCTAGCCGGGGGTCCCCAAGGACAGCTTGTGGCCACCAGACACTGAGAGGTGTGGAACAGATCCTCCCCCAGAGCCTTGGAAGAACACAGCCCCGTCGATGCCTTGATTTTGGATTTCTGGCACCTGGAACTGGAGAGAATACTTTTCTGCTGTTGTCCACCCCTTGGTCTGCGGTCACTTGTTTCGGCAAGAACTGGGATACGTACAGCTGTTGTTCTGCGACCTCGAATCCTCTCCCGCTCCTTTAGCTAAGCTGGTCAGTGAGGGGAGCTGTGGGCTCACCCAAGTCTCTGCCGTAGTCTGTGAACTACTGGGATGTCTCCTCCTGGCCCTTCTGCTAGGCTCCTCGGCTCAGTGCTCACTCTTCTCTGTCCCCAAATGCTTCCTGGCAGCTGCTTTCTTCAGCCTCAAGTACAGTTGTGTCGTGTCGTTAGTGCCTGGAGTTTCATTGCTTAATGACGTCTAAGCCACAGCACGAAGAAACACAGGGCCATTGGCACGAGGCCCGGGCCCCATGCAAAAAAGGCATGTCACCCCCAGGATGAACGTTTTTGAAAATCACCTCAAAAGAAAGAGGAGTACCAAATGTGCAATAAACAGCTTTCAGCCAGTTTGTCAGCCATAAATTTAATCTCTTGACCCGGACGCAGCTGGTAGCCTCTCCTTTGTTTGGCATCTTATTCTGAACTGGCAGAGGTCAAGTGCCCACTGTTGCTGTGAGTTTTCATGTTGAAAACACATTAATAAGAGAACTGGCCCACGTTCTGCACCTCAGTGGGTATTGTCCCCTCGGCACCATTTTAAGTGAAGGAGTTTAGGGGTTTTGATCTCAAAAGCACTACGGAGACAAGCCGGAAGGCCCCACAGCAACATTCCTTTGGAGACAAACTTGAGGAAAACCCTGTTTTCCAAAATTTGCAGATCAGCCTGCTGGGGGGGAGGAGTCTGGAGGCAGATCATGCAGGAGGGGTGGGAAGGCTGGGTTTTTCATCCCACCCACCGCAGCCCCCCAGCCCAGGCCCCTGCTCTCTCCGGGAAGGACCCCTGACCCCCCCACTCCCGCCGGTTGTGCTTCTTTGAGCTATAGTGGCCCATGCGGCCTTTCAGAAAGACGTGTTTCTTCTCTGCGCAGCCCAGGATTAGCATGGAAATAGAGACATCATTCTTTAGGGGGCCTCTGTTGACATCTCCCTCACACATCAGTATTGGGGAATGGGTCCCTGGGCCGTGCTCTGAGGAGAGAGGACGCATTCATCCTGCTGCCCGGCGGGTGGCGCCCAGGAGCTCGGGCTCTGCACCCTGTCGCTACAGAATGTCAAACATTCTGGCCGTCGCTGTCTCCCAGCCAGGCTCTGGTGTCTGAGGAGCAGCCGTCTTGCTGATTCTCAGGACTAATAAGAGCCTTTCCAACCTTTTTCCCTCTTTCTTCTTTTTTCTCCCCTTTTAATATTATTTTTCTGTCTGTGTGAAAGCACCAAGCACTGAAAGCTGCTGAAAATTAAGGGAGTTGTCAAAAGTCAGGAAGGGGAAAATTCAATGTGGCCCCCAACAGCTGAAAGGTTGTGCATTATGACCTTCCCTGTTCCTCAGCGGCAGAATCCTGGTGCCCGCCTGACTGCCACCAGTCTGTGGTCCTGCGTGGTCACGAGGAACTCAAGCACCAGGGTAGTCTTCTAAAGACACCACATTTAAACGACATCACTTTACCTTTCACGCGCCTCTGCTTTCCTTCTTAATTATCAGCGGAGTTTGACTTCCAGGGAAGCCTCTTTTGCGTATGGAATCCATTTCCTCCTGCTCCCGTGGAGATGCTGTGGTCCCACATGCATTTTGTGGCAACAGATTTTGATCTGGGGAACATGGTTGTGATTGTGATCCATCAGGCAAGAGAACTGCTGGGGGAGGGAGGGTCCCTTCTGCAGGAAGGCAGCATCTTCAGTGGAGTCCTTAGCGGCAACAGGGAGGGGCGCTGGAGGGGGATGCAGGAAGCTGCAGCATGAAGTGTAAATATGATGATTGTTGTCTCTTTCATGGGAAGTAAATAAATCAGCTGGATGTAGATTCGAGAGGTGGCTGGTGAGGCTGTGTACTTACATGGCATCCCGAACCTGGACTCTTCAGAGTGCTTCAGACGTTGATTCATTACACCTTCCACCAGCCCACTGAGGGCGGGAGGTGGAGAGAATTATTATCTCTTCTCTAAACCAAGCGACCGAGTGAGGTTAAGAGGCAGTAAGTTGGGAGGAGAAGGCGCCAGTCCCAGCAGCCCATCCATTGCTTCCGCCACTAGATCATGCTCCACTTAGAAGCAAGTAATTGTCAGGTAACCTATTTTTCGGGGGCTAATTTCAGCATATGAGGGCTTTGTGTCCTCGGTATATTTCTTTACTTGAAAGATGTGCGAGCTTATGGAGCAGGGAAGAATTACTTTAATCATGGGTTGCACTTGTCTGGGGGTCAAGGGGCCAAGGGAGAGAGAGCAGGAGGATGTGACTCGCCCATCCCCCAGCCCCATCTGAATGGAGTCCCTGCAGCACATGGATGAAAACTTGAAAGGGGAAATGAGGCTTATGGCGTTAGGTTTCATGAAAATGTGGATCTGGAATCATTTTCTCATTAAGAATCTGTTGACCGAGCATCAAGAGGAAGGGCTCAGCCTTGGGTTCTGCTCAGCAGCTGTGCTGAGACTATGGAGCAGCAGCTGAGGTTCGCAAAGGGGCGGAGAGTGCATGAGCCTGTGTCCTCCCCGGTCTGGAGTCCAACTCTAACTATAGAATGGGAAAGCCAGGCAGTGAAGAAGGGATGAAATTCAGAACCCAGAAGGGCATCACCCTAGAAAAGTTCCCTCCATTTCTGCTGCCCCACAGGGCCTTCTCATCACAAACCCTGCGGGCCTCCCAGGGCTCCTGGCAATTCGAGGTGAGAGCGGGAGGGTGCCAGCAAAGCTCTGTCACGTGCATCACCAAGGAACAAGTGAACAGAGGAAACTGCCTTCCACATCCCCAAAGGCCAGTATCCTCCAGCCCCAGCAAGTGCTCAGAGCCTGCACCAAGTCCCACCGGGCAGGGTGGCTGGCTCGGCATCTCACCAATGGCTTGGCAGATGGATGCAAACCCACCACCTGCAGGTACCCAGGGAGAGCACATGGCTCCTTCTCCCAAGGAAGGCACATGCCTGCTGGAGTGTCCCCTCTGCCCAGTGAGCAAGCTGTAGGAAGCCTGGTCCCTGTTTACTCAGCCCAAAGCTGCAGGGCCCAGACTGATCCCAGCTATACTGGGTGGGCCTCTGGGGACAGAACAGGATGTGGTTCGCACTGTTGCGGGTACCTACACCATTACAGCTACCTGACATGCTCTTGCCACTCTCCCCCCTCTTCCTTCCCTCTCCTTCATTCTCTCCCTTCTCCTCCCTCCCCTACTCTCTCTTTTTTCTCACTCAGCCTCTCTGCTGAATTCTGCGTTGACATCAGCACTTCCAAAAACAACAGCAAAGGAAAGCAGGTCACTGGCAGTTCCAGGTTGGAGCTGGGCCCTGGTGCCAGCTGAGTTGGGGATGCAGCCCCTCTCACAGAGAACAGAAGGATGCCCCAAATTCTGTGCTTGCTGCTTTGGCTCCCCCCTGTATTCTTAGTGGGGAGAGAAGGTGTGCACATGTGTACTGTGTTCACACACCAGCTCACAGAAAGGACACGGTAGGGGTTCCCGCACTGACAGCAACGCTCCACACATTTGCTCTGGTTCTGGTCCTTATCTGGGGTTGGGGTTCCAGGGACCTGGGTTGCACACACCCAGTCTCGTGAGTAGGAAGTCAGCCTGCAAATACATGTTTATTTACACACATGTGTGCACAGGCCCGACAGCTCTGCCTTCTCTGCCCTGTTTCTCAGGGGCTTCACACGTTAATATTTCCTCTGCTCTCTATGGTCATGGAACTCCCAGTTCTACTTGAAAGATTACCCAACATGCTAATTGGGACTCCTGCTATGATTAAAAAGAAATTTCAGATGAGAGCCACCATGCTGTAGAGCTCAGGAAGAAAACAGCTCTTTATAAGCCCAGCAGGAGCAGACTTAGGGTTTTTTTCTTTCTAATTTTGAAAGAAACTGCATCTAACTGTTGTTTTGTCCATGACAAGTCAAGTACAAATAGCCACCAGGTAGGGCTCAAACCATAAAGACAGGGGCACTTGTGAGGAGATAAAATTGTAGCTTTCTGTTCTTTTTAATACAACCACTGTAATGGAGTTATGTCTGTAAGCCTAGATCCTGCCTCCGCCGGCACCTTTGGCCTTCTAACTCGAGAGATGCTTCCATTCATTCTGGGTCAGCCTTTGCTCAGGATAAAGCTTTTATGAGCAGCCAAGGGTGAGGAGCACATTTCAATCAAGCTCCCCGAAGCGATTAGCTCTGGAGGTCCCCCGGGGTGGCTGGGCGGGGAGAATGCAGCTGTGGTCAGTAAGAGGCTGGCACAGCAATGAGGGCAGCACTTCTGAATGACTTTACTTGCAGGGCTGAGCTCATCACATTGATACTTTTAGATCTCATTAGCTTGGGGAGGGCAGGTGCACATTGTATCAGCTACTCAGGGTGTCTTACTTTTTAAAGCAGCCCCTCTTGTTTGAAGAAGGAAAAAGCCCTCCCCACTCCTTTCCTACCCCAACCATCAGCCCCAAGCACCAGCCCCTTGGTTAAGATTTTTAAACTTTAACATTGAACCTAAACTTTCCTCAAAAGGAACCATTTGGCTTTATGTAAAGTGTCTCCTTAAGACCAGCTTCATTAAAAGACCCAAGAAAACATTGATGTTTGCCAATGGAAGAGTATAATTGTCTTTAAGAATAATTGGCTAATTATTGCAGATAATTGTCTGCAAATATCAGAGAGGCAGGTGATAAAGAGGAAGAATGCTATGTGAAGGGGCTGGCACAGGTAAGCAGGCCCCTTGGCCTGGGTGGAGTGGGGTTGGGGCCAGGAGGATATAAGGCAAAGACAATACTGCCGGATCCTTCAAAACCACTGTTGCCAGAGTTTTGGGATTCCCCGGAGCAGTAAAATTCCAAAAAGGATTTGGCGGGCCTACCTGGGGTGGCCAACATTTTATTTAGCCAGCTAGAGACACTGAGAAATAACAAGCTGCTATGTATCCACACATTCGTTTAAAAATAATAAATAAACAAACAAACAAATAAATCTTTTTAGGACATCACTCTCCCTCTCCCAACTAAAAATAGGAACACAATTTCAGAATAAAGGATTATCTTTACATTGAATAAATTTGGCTCATTAAAAAGCTCCCTACATTAATGTTTCATTGCAAAGCAGTAAAATCTCAATTACAGGCTTCCCTGGTCTTCAAACTGGCGTTTGGAAACCGCTGATCTGGGAAAGCTTTTCTTCTGCCAGTGGCCATAGCTTTTGGAATGAAGAGGAAGTAGGAGAGCCTGGGTTTAAAATGCTGTTGTCTTCTTCTGGGAGTCTCTCAATCCTTTTCTCACACCCATTTTCGTTGTGTCAATGACTTGCCACCACAGACTTTGTGACTTTTCCTGCCACTGTTGCCCTTACAGCCAGCCAGTGGTGTCAGCCCAAAGGCAGAGCGCCACCTATGGGTCAGGATGAGGAGGTGCAGCAATGCCCAGGATTACCTGAAGGCTTCATTTCGAGCGAGTCTAGACCAGCAGCCCTTAACCTTTCTGAGAACCCGAGAAAAAGCTCTCTCTGGAAACCTGCGCATTCCCAAAATGCCTTGCATCAAACTCCCAGAAGCTTATGGACACATTCCCCCCCAACTCTGGCATGAACTCTGGTTAAGATTCCTGACTCTGGGCAAACATTTCTCATCTTTCATATCTCAGTCCAGTGATAAATTTACACTAAAAATCCATGTTTCCACTTGGAACTACTCGAGAAAAAATGTTACCTTTCATATCTTTGTCCTTGAAAATAAATTTAGAATTGAAAAGATGTTACCGTGGGGAGAAACTGAGTAAAGGATATACAGGATCTCTCTGTACCTTTTCTGGGAAAAGGGGGGAATTTATTTTTTTAATCCTCACCTGAGGATATGTTTATTGATTTGAGAGAGAGAGAGGAAAGGAAAACGAGAGAGAGAGAGAGGGAAAAAAACCAAAACATTGATGTGAGAGAGAAATATCAATTGGTTGCGTCTTGTATGTGCCCTGACTGGGGATCGAACCTGCAACCCTTTGATGCATGTGGATGAGGCTCCAGCCAACTGAGTCATAGGTTGTGTGGGATGGGGTCTCCACTGGTGACAGCCTGAGCCTGGGACTGCCCAAAGTCTTTGGATCCCTTCCCTTCAGGGAACAGAAGCACAGAGCTGTGTTGGGGAAGAGCCCCTGCCTTGAACTCAGCAGCTTGGGTTTGAATAACCAGGAAGGAGATCCATCTCTTCAACTATAAAAAGGGAATTATAATGAAATCCCCTCAGAGGTGACACTTCCCAGTTTAATATGAGGTTGTGTCTACGAGGAGACCTTAAAAACCTGAAATACTGCTCAATTCTAAGTAGCTTTTTCATTTTCGCTTGTCACTGACCTTACGAGAGGAAATGGATGAGGAGCAGAGATCTGTAAGAAGACAGGGCCATGGCCTGGCTGGCAGAAGCCTGTCCCAGGGGCTGAAGTGGGTCAGCGACTCTGAGAGATGAAGCTGTGTCTGAGCGAGAGGCCAAGTGGGCCAGAGGAGGCAGCTCCTGATGGTTGGTGCTGGGGAGGCCAGGCCAGCGTGGGATCCAGCACGAGGTTGGTGGGGGAGGACAGGGGAGCTAATAAGGCGGCAGGAGTGATTGCAGGGAGAACTTCCTGTGCAGGCATCACCTGGGAGGCCGGGAGGGGAGGGATGTTGGTCTGTGGGGTGGTGTGGAAGAAAGACACGGAATTGGGAGGCAGCCCAGAGGCATGAGTTCACAGCAGCTGTGCCTGTGGCAACTTTCAACCAGAACACCTAGGCTCTGCCTGCCTCCCCTGTGTGGACACTGAGCTGAGAGTAAAGTAGGACCCACGGGGTGGGGGTGGTATAAGTCTCTTTCCTGATGGACGCTGGTGACAGGCAGCCCAGGCACAGGCAGGGAAATGAGCCTGGGGGTGGCTCCTGGGAAGGGGGCTGGTGTGGAAATTCAGTAGAGCCTGCACCTTAGACTTGCAAAGTGCCAGACACTGATGACACTTTAAATGCCACAGATAAAACAGTGAGAGACTCTCCAGGTGGCAGGCGAGACAAGGGGTCAGGGACCTTGGGGCTTCTCAGGTTAAGACAAAGAATAAAAACACCCTGTGACCCAGAGCTTAGAGGGAGAATGACAATGTGGCCTAGCTGGGGCTGAAGCACATGTCTGAGGGACAGCATCAGGGGATTAAGGGCTCGAGGCTTCTTGCAGCCTCCACATTGCTGGGAGCTGCACAGACCCATCAGGGTCAAGGCTCAGAGGGAAATGCTGAGGACCAGGGCTCAGACAAGAATCTGCTCCTCATCACACACAGGTGTCCCTGATGGATGGTCATCAGCATGTGGGGAGGGCAGGACTGGCCTCACCCTTCATTGTCCCTGGGTGTATCTGTGTGATAGGCCCTCTGTCCCTCTCCTAACCACCCCCACCCTGTAATCAGATAAAGGGGCTGATGTTGGCTGGAAGTTAAGCTGCTCATGGACGGCACAGCGGTTCACCATAGCATTCCAGGGCCTGCCCAGAGCCATGCACATGATGCGCGATTGACTCTGTGGACTGCGTAAATGTCCCACACTCAGCTTCATGAGGGACAGTGACAGAACATAGTGCCTGAGTGATGTGTGTGTTCATGTGCGCAAAACGGCTCTCTCTCCTGATTGTGCCCTTCTGTCCGTCTGTCTGCGTCTTTTCCTGCCTCTGACTGGCGACGTGACTGCCCTGTTAGAGCTGCGCTTTCTCTCTCCCAGTGACCCTCTATGTGTGCTTTCCTCAGTGTCTCACTCAGCCCAGCCTGTCCAGTCCACGCATGACCTTGCCCCTTGCAGCCGCTCCTCTGTGGATTTGTCCCACTGGCCCCTCATCACTGAGAACGGCTTATTTGCTGATTATATCTTGCATTGCTTTCTGGCTGGAGCAGTGAGCAGCTACCTGGATTTCTCAATCTCCAGTCATCTGCCATTCAGAGGGCACCATGTCCTGCCCCTGATGATCCCTGAAGCTGCGTGTGTGGTGGGGTGGGGGAGGGGCATACGGAGCTAGTTGCCTCAGAGGGCGCCACCTGTTTAGGCCCTCAGCACTTGCATTTCCTTCTTCCTTAGAGTCTGTCCCCTGGGAAATGGTACTTACAGAGATTGAAGAGTTTAATACATCTCTCGCTTCCTTTCTCTTTTCTGAGGCCCTGAACAGGAGCAGCAGGAGCTGTTGCTGGTAGCCCCACCCCCCCTGCCCCAGATGCCTGGGTGAAGGAGAAGGGGGTGGTGTGGAGCCTCAGCCAATTTGGAAAACACTGTGACCCAAGTACATTTTGCAGCAGCAGTGTCAAATTCTGCCATTCAGGCATGCCATTAGTGTGCATGCTGCCACACAGAAATCGGTGACAAAAGGCACAGCCTTCCCCACCCTCCTGGTGCTTAGAAACTAACAGCTCTAATGAGAACTGAGAACTGAGAGAGATGGGGTGGGGGGCAGGCCACATCAGGGCAGGCTGGTGCTGGATCTCAGAGGAGGCTGACCCATTTCTTTTAGATGTAAGGGGCCTTGTGGACCAGTCTACTGAAATGTCACTTAAATTAGCCATTGCTCCCTGCACAAGGGTCCCCTCTGTGCTCACTCCCCCCTTGTTGCTCTTGGAGGAAACCTATCAACATGGCACGATAGCTGCTCTCTTTTCTCATCTTCCTTCCCTGGGGCGTCCTTGGTCCCTTCACCCAGTGGATTTTCTAGAGCCACGAACTGCCCGCAGTCCAGCAGGCCTCGGCCCAAAGGCAAGTGGGGCAGCCTGAGTGCACACTGCACGCCTCCCTCTTTCCCAGCCTTTTTGATTGTGCTGTGACTTATTTAGCCAACGATAGATGTTTATGTATATTTTTAAGAGCTTGTATTTATTAACAGCCTGCAAGCAGGGAGACCAGAAGATTTACACCAAAAGCGCAATGAGTTAAAAGGGACAATTTGAGGAGCAGAAAGAGATATCGAGTATAGAATTGTAAAGGATGGTTTAATGCACAATCAAAGGTTCTTGAGATATTTTCCAAGTAGACAGAAAGTAAAAGAAAATTGGCCCATTACGAGCTGAGAAGGGAGTATTGGTGACAGGAGGATGGAGTAATGGCTGGTGGGCTAAACGCCTACTTAGAGGAAGGTGAGGCCAGAGAGACAGGCTGTGAGGGGATGCCCCAGAAGTGATCACAGCCAGGTCAGGAGACTTATCAGTAGATGCTGGCCAGGACCCCATACGTTTGCCCCAGTCAGTCAAACAATGTGCACAGAGAAAGGCTGGCATCCTCTAGGTCAGATTGAGTAGGGTTCTGAGAAGCTGGGTCCCAGATATGGGGGCAGTCTGGGGTGTTGATAATATCAGGAAGGATTTGCTAGGAGTGTCTGAGGTCCTGAGGCTCCCAGCCAGCTCCAGAAAGCCTTCCCAGCAAATGTATTCTCTCTGATGCAGGGCCCGCAGTTCATCCTCCAAGAAGCCTTCGTGCCCTCTGCCCTCTCAGACCTGCCAACAAGCCTTCTGGAACAGCATTTGCCATGGTGGTAGAGTGCTGGGTGATTAGTTAGGTGATGAGTAAACATTTGCTAAATTGGCTTCTTGGCTCCCTGTAATGAACAGCCCTAGCAGGAGAGAAAAGAGGGGAGACACAGTTTGGGAGTTTTGGGGATTGCTGATAGTCAGTCAGAGTGGCACATTAAAGGCAGCCGAGGGGGTGTCTGGGCAGCTATGCTTGGAAGCAAGGAGAGGGGCTGAGGGCTCAGCCCTCTGTGGATGGGAAAGGAGGGAGTGCAGGAAACAAGATGGCTATGGGATACTTTCTGAGCTTGGAAGCAGCAGGTGTCTGGGAATGGGACTCTGGCCCAGGCAGATTTCCAGTAAGCGCTCCAGCTTGCTGGCACAAGGGAAGGATCTGACTGAGCAGAAGAGGCAAGTTGTGATGATGAAACCCACTAGTGAGGAAAATTGGCAAGCATGACGTTGGTGAGGACCATGTGCTTGGAGAGGGAATGAGGGTATGGGGTAGAGAAGAGCACCCCAAGTGGGGGACACAGTTCTACTTCCGCAGTAGAGTCCAAGTCCCTCAGTAGGCTCCTCAGGCCTTTCTCTTGCCAGACCCGCCTCCCACACCTCCCCAAACAGTCCTTAACTCATAGCTCTTTGCTGATACCTCAAACGAAGTGCTATTGCATGCCTCCAGCCCTCTGCTCCACACTTTTCTCTGGCCACCTCATCCTCTGAGAGCCATGGAGTGTCACCTCCTCCTGGAAGCCCCCCCACACCCCCATGAGTTTCTCACTGCCGGGGTGGGGGGGGGGTGGAGTGGGCACTAACAGAGGCAATAATCCCACACTGGTTTTACCAACCTCATACTTGTTTCCATATTTAGGCTCTGAGCTCCTTGAAGGAGAGCCACGTCTTCTCAACTTTAGGTCCCCAGAGTCTAGACCAATGGCTGGCATACATAGGCCCTTGATTGGCACTTGTTGAATAAAGGGCAGAGCTCTGGGGTTATGGGAGAAGCTTGTGTGAAGAGACTCAGACCACCAGTGGCCACCCAGTCCCTCCTGCAGGTCACCCCTCAGAGTGGAGGGCTGTGTGGCTGAAGGAGAGAGAAGAAAGAGATGGCTTCCCCCTGGGGCCTAAGGCAAGTGCTGAATGAAGATGGCAAAAGGGCTGCACCCCCCACCCCCCCAGGAACAAAGAAATGGCCTCAGCCCCTGGGAGGAGGATAGGATTCCAGGGGCAGGAACCCACACCTCCCTCCCCTGCAGCACCCAGGAGGAACACTGGGTCTGGTGAATACAGGGGCCTCCCCTTAGCCCCTGACTTGTCTGCTTGCTCTGATGTTTTGGGCAGTGGTGTCACAACTGGGTAGCATGTGACCTGCTGAGTGACAAGTGATGTCATCCACAATAGAGCTGCTTTTATTCCCTCTACCTGTTAGAGAAGCTGCTAAAAATACACCTGGCGTCCTGGGCCCCTCTGCCTTGCCTCTAATAACCGCTGGCAACCAGAGACTGCACTGTACTTGACAGAAGTGGATCATTTATAAAACATTAGCATTTCTCGTTCTGGCATTTTACTTCCGTATTACAGGGACCTACTAAGTCTTTTTAAAAAATGTAATAAAGTGCTTGGACTCTTGATTTTCCCACTGAGGGCTTTGCTATCAAAAGCTGGAAATGAAATTAGCAACATCCTCGGGTTCTAAGGGACAGCCAGGCTTTGGCACTGGCCTGAGTAAGAGCAGGCGGGCCATCAGGGAGCAACTACAGGCAAAGACAATTTGTTCTGCCCTCGCTGGACCCCCTTTAGTGCCCATTTGAAGCCTTGTACGGAGGGGGATTTGTCCAGACCTGAAAACACGATCCTCCTCCCTCTATCTGGGAACTCTCTCCTTTCTCCGAGGCCAGAGAGGCAGGTACAACTTCCAAACCCAGTCCACTGCTATCTGGGTTGGTCCCTGGATTCCTGGGAACCCCTCTGGCCCCCAGGAACTGGCAGTTCCCTTCCTGCCACCTCCAAACACCCTAAGAATCACAAACTCAGCTGCTGCTGGTGAGGTCCCTTGGGAATAGGCCGTGAAGGATCCAGCTAGTCTGCTCTGGGGAGAGCCACAGAGATGGTACCCACCCAGCGCAGCCAGAATGTGGGAAGTGAGTCATGTTCTGTGCAGGCAAGAAAAGAACCATGGAACTAAGAACAAGTATGTGTGTGTGTGTGTGTGAGTGCGCACACACGTGTGCACATGCATATGTGTCCCAGTGATTCAGGGTGCCCCTGCCCCATACAGTCCCCCTCGCCAACAGACATGCTGTGTTCTCAGAGCTGTGCCCAGGCAAGCTGGCCTACCCCAGAAAAGCTTGGGAATGCGGGGTTAGGAAATCAGAAACGGGATTCTTGTCCAAGAGAAAATTTTTTTATTTTTCTCTCTTAATTGGATTCAGTGTTTCTTGTTCCTCATATACATCCTTCTCTGGGGTGGGGGATTCAGATTTGTGCAAAGAGCAAAGAAGATTGTACCCACCAGGGCCCCAGCCAGCAGCATGGCCGACCTGGACCGGAGCCCCTGTGCCCTGTCTGGGCCTGCTTTATTCCCTGCACATCCCCACTCCTGGCCCCTAAGTCTGGTCCCTTGATCTCTGCCCATCCCCAGGCATCTTCAAAGGGCCAGTAGGGACAGGGCCTCTATAATGCAGAAGTGCCTGAGATGGTTCTTGAAATGCCCTCACTGTTCCCCTTCTGCTAAGGCCCACCTAATGATGCTTTCCCTCCTACCACCCTATGCTGGGCTCTAGCTGGGATGCCCATCAAACAGCCCCAAGGAAAAATTCAGCAGCTGAGCTGTGCTGGAGACCTGGGCTCATGCCCAGTCTCCCTGGCCTGTCTAGACCATTACTGGCAAAACGCTGGCTGACGACACTACCCAGCCTATGGAACTAACACTGTGAAGGCTGCTTCACCCAATGGCCTAAGAAGTCCAAAGCTCCTTCCTTCCCCTTCTCTGTCCATCCTGTCCCCAGGACCTGGCTCCCTGATGTCCAACAAGCTACTCCTCACTTCTCACCCTGATGCCAACAATTACTATATAGTAGGGGTGATTGTGTTCTGGGGCAGCAGATGGGCTTGTGCTGCATATAAAAACAAGGTGATGCTCTAAATATCTAAGAATATTGGTCCCCTGAAGTGATTCTTGCTGCCTCCCCTTCTCTCTGACCCTTCACTGCCTCCCCACAGACCATTTGCCCAGCCCCTGGCAAGCCCAGGTTACATGGGGACTCTTGTAGGTTGGGATTCTAGACAAAAATTGTATAACTCTTTTCTTGCTAGAAATCGCCAATACAATCATTAGTTCAGCAGGTAAGTTTTCCATATAGTTTATAAACATGATGAGACATACAGTTTGGTAGGGGAGTGGGACAGGGGACCTGTGCCTTTGTGTATGTATATATATATATATGTAGAGCGTGTGTATATATAAGTGGACATACTTATAAAACTGCACCTCCTGTGAGAACCTCACTGCACTTGATGAAGTTCTGAATTTCAGCCTCTGATGATCTTTCCTTTGGTAATTGGTTCTTGGAGCCCGGGGTCTGGGCTGGGTGTGCCAGGGTTCCCTAAGACATCAGGAAGGAGAGGCATCCCCCTAGGGAAAGGGCTAAAGGTGGCACACTGTTGGATTCAGGGCAGGTTGACTACGTGGCTTCAGGCAAAAACCAAAATGCCCCCTGCTCATGTGCTCCCAGACAGACAGGCAACCCAGCCTCTTGGGAGAGCATCATCTGTTCCTGACTCCTGCTTCTTCCAAGAATGGTGAGGGCCCTTCAGACTCTTCCAAATCACCAGAATGCCACAGAGCTCAGCTCCTGTGGGACGCTGTGCCATTGCTGCTAATGAAGGATTGTGTCTGAGCACTTAAACGGCCTTGCTGGGTGGATGCTGTCTGTGGCTGCTTGGCAGGGGTGGTGAGGTGTGCTAATCCCCTCCCGCTTGGGGCTGTACACTTTGGGTTTATAATCCATCGGGCAAGGCCCAAACGGCAGCCAAAGCCTTTACTGGACTCTGTCTGAAACCCAGCAAATCCTCCACGTGTAAAAAAAAAGAAGAAATTCTGTTCCTTGGTGGACATGTGGCAGTGCTGGGTGCTGGTGCCCTGGGTTCTCAGCCGAGAGTGACTGCCAGCCCCAGTGTCCAGGCCAGGATTGAAACCCCCAGAGAAGTGCTGGAGGAGGCCTGCTGCACCCCGCTGGGGGCACGGATGAGGGTCCTGCGAGCACATTTGCCCTTCCTCTTGGGCCGCACCGTGGGCATGATGTCAAAGCTGAATTTGTGCTGGTAGTCAGGGGCGTAGTCCTGCAGCTCCTGGGCCTGCTTCCCAGCGCCCCCTTTGGAGACCTGGTTGCGATTCCTGTGGCTGGTGCAGTTCTTGCCTGGCTTCTTATAGCCCGTCCGGGAGCCGGGCAGATGGCCGTGTGGGTGGCTCTTGTCCCTGGCAGAGCCACGGGCCGGATGATGTTCCTTTCGGGCGGCCCTGTCAGTGGTGGTGAGTGTGTGTGACTTGATCTGGTGTGGGGACGCTGGCCCGGTGCAGTTCCGGAAGTCCTCGGCACTCAGCAGCTTCAGGTCCTGGCCCTGCCGCTGCTCGGGGGACATGCAAGGGACAGCGGAGCTGGAGCCGCGGAACCTCCGAAGCCATTCCCACAGGGAGCGAGCCCGGCAGCCGCAGTCCCAGGCGTTCCCGTTGAGGCGGAGGAACTCTAGGGCCCCCAGCGGCGCCAGGCAGTCGCCCTGCAGCTCGGAGAGACTGTTGTTGAAGAGGAAGAGGGTGGTGAGCCGACGGAGGTCGTGGAAAGCCTTGTGGTGGATCCACTGCAGCTGGTTCTCGTGCAGCAGCAGCCGGTCCAGATTCACCAGCCCCCGGAAGTTGTCCTGGCCCAGGCTCCACAGCTTGTTGCCATGGAGAAACAGGTGGCTGAGGTTGACCAGGTCCACAAAGATGTCGTCCTGCAGGTACTCGATGTGGTTGTCCTGCAGGTAGAGGTACTGCAGACTGTGCAGGCCGGCGAAGATGCCCGCGGGCAGGGCGCTGAGCCCGCACTTATAGAGGTAGAGGGCGTGGAGCTTCACCAGGCCCTGAAAGGTCTCGGATGCCAGCGTCCGCAGCTGCCGGTTGTCACCGAGGTCCAGCTCCTCCAAGTGCACGAAGCCCTCAAAGGTGTTGGGGTCGATGAAGGTGATGTTGTTGGAGTAGATCCACAGGGTGACCATGGCGGGGCTGAAGTGGCCCTGCTGGAGGAGGGTGATGCGGTTGTTCTGCAGGAAGATGCGCTCGCTATCCTCCGGAATGCCCTCAGGGATGGCGGCAAAATTGTGCGCCTGGCAGCTGACCGTCATGGGCGCCGGGTAGCACACGCAGTCCCGCGGGCAGCCGCCGCCCCGGGGCAGCTCCCCAGCCAGCAGCAGCAGCAGCAGCAGCAGCTCCACACAGCACCCTGGTGGGGAGAGAGCACAGCCAGGTCAGGGCTGCCCAGAGTGGGGAAACAGCCTGGGTGGGGGACGGGAGGACCGCACCGCAAGTGGCCCTCCTTGGCCTGCTGGGGCTCTGTTCTGTCTGCCCCCTGTTGCGCTCAGTTGTCTGGGATGGTGGCGGCCTTGAGGGCCTGGCTCCTGATGTGAGGAAAGCAAGGGTCAGGCTCAAACCAGGCCCCCCTCTGGGGCTGGGTACTGCTGCCCATACTCTGGCACCCCACCTCTACTTGGGGTTCTACCCGCTGCCTGGGTTGTGAGGTAAAGTGAAAGCTCTGATTCCCACACGTACTGCCTGGCCCCGCCCCCAAACCCTAGCCCCGCCCCAACCTAGCTCCACCTCCTCAGGCTCTGCCAGCCCTGCTGGGGTGGGGACCACACAGCAGCCAGCCTCCACTTCCGGTCCCAGCTCCGCCGCTTTCTCAATGTTACCTGTGTTAACACAGTTGCACAGACTCCTGTTCTAACCAAGTAAACATCTCATATGGAGGTCTGGGGAGTCTATTTAAATTATTTCCCAAAATAAGCAAAGCATGCATGCATGCCTGCCACCAAAGCTCAACTCAAAAGATGTTTCATTTCTAAATAATAATAAATGTCCCTCGCTCAGCTGTGAAGAGGTACTGAGAGGACACAGGTGTGCAAAGGACTTGGGGAGGTACCAAGACTGACAGGGTTCTGGGGCCCATGAAGCTGCCAGACAGAGGTTGCTGCCTGTTCAAGTCCACCACTGATCCTTCCCCTCTCCCTATTTCACTCACTCCCAGGCTGTGGTTGCAAACCAGGCCTTGCCCGAGACTGTCCAGAGCGTTTCCTCTGTAGCTTCGTCTAATTGGACATTAATTAGGCATTCGTTAATGGACCCTTAAAATAATTTATTTTCGGATGTGTCCAGCCTGTGGTCAGATAATAGCCCCATGCTCATTATCGGAGCAGCCTCATTATGGACGATAGTCATTACCTGCCTTTTTCCCGGGTTGCAACTGCCCCTGGCAGCCCGGCAGGCGCGCCAGTGTTGGGGGGACAGGCTCCAGGCTCGTCACTGCCCGAGTTGGACTCCTGCCCGTCCCTTCCAGCTTGGCCAGCTGGGCCTCTCAGGAGAGCTGGGGCCCTGGGGCAACTCGGCCGATTCTTTCTGCTGCCAACTGTCCCCACAGTGTGCAGAATGAGAGAACCAGCCCTCCCAGCCACTCGGTCCTGCTCCCGTCCTCATGCTGGTCACCCAGCCAGGCTCCCGGGCCTGCCTCTGCCCCAGCGGCCTGCCCAGGCTCAGGCAGGCCACTCCACTGCTGCCACCCCTCGTTTCTGGCAGAAATGGTGTCGTAAATAAGTGACAGCTCCCAGCTGTTGGGAGTTACGGGCTCCCAGAGAGTGGCAGCTGTTTCCCGTTCCCTTGTAATCACCCAGCTTCGACCTAATGTTTCCAACACAAAAATCATTGCACATAACTCTGTTTTTGCATAATTGGGTTCAGTTACAATTTCAGAGCAATTATGACCTTGGTAGTTGGTGGTGGTGGCAGTGCAGCTATGGGGACCCTTTCTGGGCCGGGCCACACTCTACACAGCCCCTGTAGTGCCTACAGTCAACATGACCACTGGACAGCCTGCAGCCTGTTTCCCTTCTGTAACATGCCACCCATGTGGAAGCTTGGGTCTGACCTCCAGCCCCTCACTGCCCACCTCAGTCTGGCCAGGGGACCCCAGCCCCACAGGGAGAGGCAGGAGTGTGAGGGGATAGGAGCCTGGACCTCAAACCCCAGCTGACTCTCGCAGAGGCTGCCTGCTGCCTTGAGCCTCCAACACCGGGGCTGGGAGGAGGGCCCAGCCCACACTGGCAGCACCTTCCAGAGCCCCACACTCCCTTTTCCTTTGTTCAGCTCCGCTCCTCACCCCTGCCCAGGCTGTCGTCTTCCAGGAACCCTGCCCCAGGGAGGCAGCCCCTCACTCTGCCACTCTGAGGGAGCCCAGGGTCCTCTCCTAGCTCAAGGGTGTTCGTGATGTCACTGTGCTGAAGGGGCAGGGCCATGGCCATGAACCTGTGCTTGAGGGCCACACAGGGCCACACCAACCACCCCACCTCCAGGGTCCTGCAAAGACAAAGGCATTTCTTTCCCTTAAGCTTCTCACCATGGGGACAGGGGTTAGCTGGGGCAGGCTCAGCACTAATGCCACTTGACATTTGTGCAGCTTATGGAGTTGACAAAGCACTTCTGCTCAAGCTCCTCTGATCCTCAGAATTACCCTGAGGGGGTGGGGTGAGGGGTTTTCCTGCCCCACAACCTGGTGTGGGGGAGGGCGTGACAGATAGCCCTTCTGCCCACTGTTGTGGATCTGTCTTTTTAAGCTTCTGGGATTGGGATCTCTGAAATGACCCCACCCCCCACCCCAAGAAGCTGGTGGGACCATGAAGAGGAATACCCCTTCCTCAGACAGGTGCTTCCAGGGAATACTGGGGCACAGGGGAAACCAGGTGAAGATTCCAGTTTGAATGACAAAATCAACTGCCCAAAAATCTAGGTGTGAGCTTAGCAGCCAGCATATAAACACACTTTGGCAGGTGGGAGGGGGTCAGAGAGCAGGGGGAAGGGTAAAGGCAGGGCTCAGGGCAGGAGCCACCTGACCTGTCCTCTTGAGAGGGGTCCAAAAGGAGGCAGGGAGCTCAGCAATTCTTGGTGCTGCTTTCCATCCTCCATTACTGCCTAGATGCCAGGGGACCCATGGCATGGAAGCTGCCTCTGCCCTCTTGGTACTGCAGTGGGTCTCAGCTGGGTCTGCTTCTCCATTCTGGAAGCTGACCCCATCTCCAAGGGCTGGGACCAGTCCTCCCAGCCAACCCCACCTGCTTCCTGCAGCCCTTGCCTGAGTCAGTGGGTGCCCTGGCCCTAGATTGTCACCCTGCTGGGTTCCTTCCCATGGAGGCTGGCACTACGTTGCCAAAACTCCTCTGTGCCCCCTCCATGTGGCCCAGGGGAACCCCAACCCACTGATTGCTGATTAATGCACAAACAAGGAGGTCGGGGCCTTTGTTGTGCATTTTATGATTGCAAATTAGCAGGGATCCCAGTCTCCATGGAGGAGCCTGCAACCCTCCCATCAGCCTCCTCAGCCCCCTCCCGGTAAGGCAGGGACTGCTCTGCCCGAGGAGGCTGAAGAAGGCAGGGCTGGGTCACCTCTACTCTCTGGCCTTCCTCAGGCCCTCCTCCTCCTTCTCCAAGCATATACACTGGACTGACTGCCCTGCTCAGCTACTCCCAAACCTCCTGGCCTCCCACATGCCTGAGCTTACCTAGGTCTCTGTAGCCTCATTCATTCCTTCTTCCATTCACCACTTGCTGCCAGAGTCTTGGAATATCCAGTATGCCAGGGCAGGGAGGGGACTAGCAGGTAGAGGGTCTTAGAATATGAGGCAATCTAGCCAGGTGCTGGGCCCACACTAGGCACCTAGGAGTGCAGGGGGAGCTGGAGAAGTTCAGGGAAGGCTCCTGCTGCCCCTGTGTCACCTCCTCCATGAAGCCCTCTGCTCCTCTGCCAGCATAGAAGATGTGCAGGAATGAAAAGTGGGCATTGTTTTCATGTCCTCCTTCCAGCAAACCCAAACCCCCTCACCTGTCAGACAGGGACCTGTTGGGGCAGAGGTGAGTGGCCTGAGCAAGGGCAGGCACCGCACCCAGGCCACTCAGCAGCCCATTCCTAAGATGTGCTTATGAATGGTCCCACGCGGGCTGGACCTGGTGGGATAGGTGGGCAGGGCACATGCAAAGGCACTGAGGTAGAGAAACAGGTGGTGGGCCTCCATCTTATCCTGGCCTCTCTGCCAGTGTCTCAGTAGCCAGAGCTCTCAAAGAGGCTGTAACATCAGCTCAGGTGGGTTGGGGAAGCCAGACGACTCTCGGGACCTGTACTGACACAACGCCTACTCAGTCTGAGGCTAGATGGCCAGTGTGGCTGGGGCCCACTCCTGGCAGCAAAGGGAGTTAAGCAAGGAAGACCCAGACCTCAGCCTGGGCCAATTTCTTTACATGGACTGCTCACAACAACCCATGGGTGCCATGCCCTTTCATGGAAGAGGACACATAGCACACGGGGAAGTGGCTGGCCAAGGCCACACAGCTGGTGAGCCAGGCAAAAGGGCAGGCCTCACCCAAATGACTCCCAATCCAGGAGCTCCTTGAAGCAGGGGGAGGGCAGGGTAGACTCATCAGAGGGCTGGTCAGCCCTTTCCGCACCCAAGGTCTTAGGCCTCACCCTGCCCTGAGTCTGATGCTTGGCCTCAGAGGGGCTCCCCGTCTATACACCTGCGCAGGAACAGCCCGATGGACTGGCATCCCCACAGGCCCCAGGCAGGTCCACGGGGCTCCCCGAGTCTCTGAGATTGATAGCCATGTGGTCAGTTCTGGTTCTGCAGCCCGCCCTCCCTGGGAGCAGGGCAGAGCTACCCACAACCCCAGCTTTGCCAGGTGCTCCTCTCTAAGCCAGTCAATACTGACCAAGTGGCTCTGCTGGTCAGATAATGACCTCAGGCTGGGCCAGCTGCGTGCACAGGGCTACTGGCGCCTCAGGCCACTTGGCACTATCCCTCCATGCTGCATCCCAACACAAGTCCCTTCCTGGTGGGCATTCCTCCACACCTCAGCCTGGCCCAGCCCTGGAGACAAGGAAGCCAGCCAGCACAGAGCTGGGCTTCCCTCCTCAGCCCCCACTGCCACACATGGGGGGGGGGGTTGGGCAGGGCGGCTGGTGTCACATGGCACAGGGCAGTGGGACGAGCATAGGCTTTGGAGCCAGAGAGACCAAGGTCCCGGTTCCCCAGCTCAATGAGCACGTCCCCTTTCTTGGGTGAGCCTTACGTTCCTCACCTCTAAAACGGGCATTACCCTGTAAAGCTGCAGCCTGGCCCTCTCTGCCTGCAGAGGCCCGTATCCACCTGTCTCGTCCACATCTCAATCTGTCAAATGCGGTCCGTCCAAAGCTGAGCTGCTGCTCTCCCCCCGCAAACTTCCTCCGACTGCTTGGGCCAAGAACCTCAGAGTCATATTGACTTCTTCCTCTCTCTCTTCTCTCACCCAGTTTGTCAGAAATCCTGTCAGCTCAACTTCAGAACTTATCAGGAATCCATCCACTTCTCCCAGCCACCACCTTGGCCTGGGCCACCATCACATCTCGCCTGGACTATCACAAGAGTCCTTCGAGTGGTCCCCCTGCTCCCAAACCTACCCGGATATCTCTGCTAATACAGCAGCAAAAGTGTGAGTCAGAGCACGTGGCTCCTCTGCTCAACCCCTCCATGGCTCCCATCGCACTCAGTAAGTCCGTACCTTACCCCCAAGTTCTTACCGTGGCCCCGAGGGGCCCACTTCCTCTCCTCCTCCCCTCCCACTTTCCCTCCTTCACCTTCTCCTTGCTGTTCTCTCACCGCTAGGCAGGCGTCCCCAGCCCTGTGCACATGCTGTTCCCACGGCCTGGAGCACTTCCCAGGATATTGCAGGGCTCTAACCTCATCGTTCCAGGCTCTCCCACATCACCTTCCCAGCAGCCTGTTTTAGAGGGGCCTCTTCTCTGTCTGCTTCTCCCCATGGCATTCATCCTCTTCTAACAAATGGCATCATTTATGTATCTTGTTTATTTTCTGTCTTCCCCTACTGAGTGTCAACTCCACAAAGATAGCCATTTTGTCTGGTGTGCTCCCTAGTCTTGGGGCCTAGGACAGAGCCTGGCACACAACAGGTGCTCAAGAAGAAAACCGTTGGGCCTAATGCATAGTAGGTGCTGAATGAATACAGTGGTTCTTAGTCCTGAGGCCTCAGGGTGAGAGCAGATTCAGCCTTGGCTCTCCAGAGGGCCCCTGGGCCATCACAGTGGTGACAGACAGAGAGCTCTGGGAGGGAGGATGCATACCAGGCTGACTGAGGCTGGGAGGATTCCCAAGACATAGAACCTTCAATGTTAAATGTGGAAAGTCCCAACAAACCAAAACAAGTTATTCACCCTACCTGGGGGCCAGGACTGTGTCTTAAACCCAGCAAAAAAAAAAAAAAAAAAAAAAAAAAAAAAAAAAAAAAAAAAAATTTCTGGGCATAGGAGGCGGGGACAGACAGACAGGCATGTAGCATGAGTTTCCTCCAGACACCTGCACCTCAGGCCCAGTGCCTGCAGCCCGGAAGCAGTCCTGGGCACAGACAAAGCTTGTGTGTACACAAATGTACATGTGTGCATGTGCATTTGTACGTGTTCACATGTGTACATGCCACATATGCCTAGATCTGATTGCACATGTGTGCACATGTATGTCCCTGGAGACTATTGAGGGAGCTGGCAGCTGCAACCTTACATTGTGCAACATCCCCGAGCTCCACCCCTGAGATGGGGGAGGGCCAGCTCTGAAGAGAGGTGCAGGGACTTCTGGTCATAATGGAGGCCTAGACAAATATGCCACATCTCCTTCCACAACTAAGAAAAAATACGACTACCTCAAAACCAGAAGTTCCAGAAAATCGAGTTGCATGGGAGTCCAACAAACAAAGATATAAAGAAGAAATACTCATCTGGACAGGTAGGAGGGGCAGAGCCAAGGTGGAGAAGACTCGGTGTGGTGGTGGCGGCAGCGGCAGGCCGACGGAAAGTGAAGTCACACATTTTAAAAAGTCAGGAGGGACACCTGGAGAGTGCTCCCAGCATCAGACCAGACCACACAGCTCATGGTCCCAGCGCTGGGAAAAATAAAGCCTCATTGCTTCCGACTGTGCAAACCAGTGGGAGTTGGGGTGGAAGAAGAAACTGCTGGTCTCTCAGCAGAGACTGCTTGTTTAAAGGGCCCCTATGGTCCTAGAACATCCTCAGAACCACCCACTCTGGGAACAACGGCCAGGGCAGCAGCTAGATAGGTGCCAGTCCCATACAGAAGTGGAAGTGCCTGGAAAAGGGGTGAGTGCTGAGCAAGCGGCATTGTTCCCTCTCAGACCTCTCCCCCACATACAGCGCCACAACATGGTGAAACAGGTCACCCTGTGCTGATGAATACCTAAGGCTCCGCCCCTTACAACGTAACAAGAGTGACAGCTCTACCTAAGACACAGAGGCAAACACACAGGAGCCTGTCAAGATGAGGAGACAGAGAGATACGGCCCAAAAGAAGGAACGGATCAAGATCCTCGTCGTCGTCGGCAGCCGTCCGTCTCGAGAGACGATGGTGTAGCTTCTTAAGAGTCTATCTGCACCGCCGAGAATGGCTGTGCAGTCCAACTCGGGAGTGACACGGTATCTGTCTCCTCCCGTGTTGAATCGACATCTTGTGATGACGCTGGAGTGTCCTCTCCAGTGAAGCTGAAGCTACAGAGCCTGGGCAGGGTGATATGGAGGGTCTGCTGTTGCCCATGCAGCAGACCCCCCCTCTCTTCGCAGCTGAAGGGTCCAAGGGAAAGACGGAGTCAATACAGCTTGGCTTCAGGTGCGCCGCAGGAGTTGCCGGTGTTGACTACAACGTCAAACTGCCTTAGGGACTCCGGCTCCGGATTTTCTGTCGGGGTTTACTCCCTTAGCCTTTCCCCTGAAGAGGTATGCCGCAAGGCAGCGGAGGTTTTTTGGAGTCAGAGTTTTCCTTCTCTGATGTGCCCTGACTGGAAGATCGAACCAGCGACACTTAGCTCACAGGCCGACGCTCAATCCACTGAGCCAAACCAGCCAGGGTATCAAGATCCTAGTGGGAGAACAAAATGACAAGGAGATAGCCAACCTAACAGATGTAGAATTCAAAAGACTGGTGATAAAGATGCTCACAGGCTTGACAGATATGCTTGAGTACAGCAAATGCATAAGGGAAGAAGTGAAGGCTATGCTGAATGAAACAAAGGAAAATCCACACAAAAGCAATGGTGAAGGGAAGGAAACTGGGGTTCAAATCAATGATTTGGAACATAAGGAAGAAAAAAGCAGTCAACTAGTACAAAATGAGGAAACAAGAATTGAAAAAAATGAGGAGAGGCTCAGGAACCTCTGGGACAACTTTAAATGTGCCAATATCCGAATCATAGAGGTGCCAGAAGAAGAGGAAGAGCAAGAAATTGAAAGCTTATGTGAGAAAATAATGAAGGAAAACTCCCAAAATTTAGCGATGGAAATAGACATACAAGTCCAGGAAGCACAGAGAGTCCCAAACAAACTAGACCCAAGGAGCACCACACCAAGACACATCATAATTAAAATACCAAAGTTTCAAGATAATCTTAAAAGCAGCAAGATAAAAGCAGAGAGTTACCTACAAAGGGGTGCCTATAAGACTATCAGCTGATTTAAAAAAACAAAACAAAAACTTTGCAGGCAAGAAGGGACTGGCAAGAAGTATTCAAGGTGATGAAAAGCAAGGACTTACAACCAAGATTACGCTATCCAGCAAAGCTATCATTTAGAATGGAAGGGTAGGTAAAGTGCTTCCCAGACAAGGCAAAGCTACAGGAGTTCATCATCACCAAGCCATTATTATATGAAATGTCAAAGGGACTTACTTAAGAAAAAGAAGTTCAAAATTATGAATATTAAAATATCAACAAACTCACCACTATCAACAACTGAATCTAAAAAATAAAAACAAACCCCAACAAAGCAAACCAAAACAGGAACAGAATCATAGGTATGGGGATCATTTGGAGGGTTATCAGCTGGGAGGGGGAAGGGGAAGAAATGGGGAAATGGTGCAGGCATTAAGAAGCATAATTGCTTTGTACAAAATAGACAGGGGGATGTTAATAATAATATAGGAAAGAATGAAGCCAAAGAACTATATGCACAACCCATGGACATGAACTAAGGGGGGTGGGCTTGCTGGAGGGAAGCGGGGTACTGGGCAGAGGGGAGCAAAGGGAAAAAAAAATTGGGACAACTGTTACTGTAACAGCATAATCAATAAAATATACTTATTTAAAAAAAAAGAGAGAGAATAAGGTGCCTTTGGCATCCCCCGTCTTGTCTCGGTGCTCACTCTGGCTTTGCCTTTAGCTCCCAGTCTCCTCCCGACGTGCGGAATTATGTGCTCACTCCAGGTCCCTCTGGCACACCAGGATCGCTCTCAGCTGGCAAGTGGGCTGCCCCTTATTGAAATAATCTTTCAGCTTTCATGTGCTGCGCCCAGCAGGCCTGGCCAGGAGCACCATGCTAATTGGGCCGCCAAGCTCTCAGAGGGCCCTGTGGGAGCAACCTCAGACTTCCCTCTCCTCTGCCTCTCCATGTCTACCATGTCCTCAGTGCGGGGTAAGGAGGTCTGAAGTCCACTGCGGGCAGCTCTGCACCCAGCTACCGCCTGGGCTTGGGACCAGCCCAGAGGAAGCACACTTGAGTTGGGCCACCTCAGACAGGTCACTAAACCTCCGAGGCCTCAGTTTCCTGGTCTGGACCTGGGGTGAGAGTACCTGCCTTATTGGGTATTGAAAGCATGCAGTGTGGCTGTGCCCCTGAACTTCTAGTCCAGGGGGGGCTGCAGAAAGGTGCTCCCCACAGGTGATGATTTTGCTATTACTATGATCAAAGGGAGCTGCCACCCAACCCCTTAGGGCTCTCCCCACCCCGCAGGGAACCCTGGCCTTCGGCACACCCACCCTGGTGCTCCCAGACCCGAGAGGCCCGGCAGAGGGACCCTGAGAGGTCAAACTAGAAGTGGAGAAGGGGCTCAACCCCAATTTAAGTTCTGGGCCAGGCCTTGGCTGCCCTCAGGGCATAGCAGATGGAGACAGGTCTTGACCTCTCTACTTTGTTCTTTCTCCCAGTCACTCCATCCCAGTCTGGAGCTGCCAGCTCTCTGCAGGGAACCCAGGGCACGTGGGCTCTAACCTTCACCTTGAGAAGCCCCCAATGGGATCATAAAATGTGTCCCACGTAACTCAAATTTGCTCCTCGGTTTGGGGTCCCAGAACCTGGGCTGTGGCAGCCCAGACTCCAAGACTCGGGGTGGAGAGCTCCCGAATCCTGTGGAGCCAACAGTCCCTCCCTGCAAACCGCAGCAGGCTGTGGACCCGCTGCAACCTGACAGGTCCACTGAAACCTGAGTGGGCTCTTAGATGTGTTTAGTGGGGCAGGAACCCTCTGTGGGGGTGGGGAGTCCTCAGGGGCAAGTGTCTATTGAGATGCCTGCCTGGGGCTCCTGAGGGGGTGGGAGGGAGTGGGGTGGGAATCTACCAAATCCTAAAGACCCTGGCTGGCATTGGGCAACACAAACAGGAGCTGAAAACCAGCCTTTGAGAAGCAGGTGCAGAACTCTGCCAGAAGCCCTTGTCCCTAGTCCCCGGGGACAGCCAGCTCTTCCTTGCTGTCAGTGAAAGGCATTCAGAACTCACATCCAGGTATCGATCACTCGCTTCTGAATCTGTCCCTCAGCTCCTTCATTCATTCGAGAAACAGTCCCGTGCTTGGTGCTGCAACGGTGAGAGCCAGGCCCCTTCCTTCACAGAGCCTATACTCTAGGGGAAAGACAAAAGGAACCAGAGGAGCCCCGAGTGACAGTGGGTGATAGGCACTGGGGACATCAGATGGGGGTTAAGTCTGAGACGAATGAAGGGACCGACATTAGCTTGTGTGCTCATGGAGGTAAGTGACCCCTGAGTTGAAGTCTAAAGGAGAAGAAGGAGACAAGGAGCAGCCCTCCAGGAAGAGGGAACAGCAGGTGCAAGGGCCCTGGGACTAGACTGGACGTGGTGTGGGCAAGGAGAAAGGGGCAAGAGATGCAGATAGAAATGAGGAGGCAGGCTTCCGGGGCCTTAAAAACCTCTGTAAAGAGTGAGGATCTAATTCTGGCTGTGGCAAGAAACCACTGAAGAGCCTGAAGTAGGAGTCATGTGATTAGATTTGGGGGGCTGCTATGGAGCATGGGCTGAGGGGGAGCAGGAGGTCGAGGGAGGGAATCTGTGGCTCCTATCTGTGAGAGATGTGGGCAGCCTGGAGGGGGAGGGGCCATGGAGGCAGACGTGAGCAGGGGACAAGTGGAGAAATGTCTGCGATATAGAACTGACAGGACATACAGATGAACCAGTGTGAGGGAAGAGGGACAGGAGGTCCACGGGGTGGCTCGAGAGGAGGAGGGTACAGTGACCCTGGAGGAGACCAGGAAAGCAGCACAGGGCCTCCAGGAGCTCAGGTTAGGACGTACAAGGTTTGGGAAGCTGTAGACAGATGTTTAGTTGGTGGCAGCTGGGTGTACAAAGCCAGAGCCCAAAGGCAAGCTGCACACTGGGGAGTCACCAGGGAGTCACTGGGGAGTCGCCGGCATAGCAACGGCATTTCAACCCCTGGGGAAGGATGAGGTCACCCGGGCGAGGGAAGCAAGCAGATACAGGACTGAGGGCTCCGGCAACACAACAGTTCTGCAGGAATGGCCAGTGAGGTCAGAGGAAAGCCAGGAAGCGTGATGAGGCTGAAGCCAAGAGGGTTTCCGGAAGGAAGGTGGAGTTGGCTGCGATGAGGGCTGCTGAGGGTTTGTGTGAGGACGGAGGAGTGTCTGGTTGATTTGGCATCACAGTGGTAGTTGGTGATGCTGAGAAATTCACCTCTGGTAGAAAGGTGGGGGCTGAAGGCATACCGAGTGGGGTAGAGTGAATGGGAGAGGGTACTGTGCTGAGTGAAATATCAATAAATCAGACAGAGAAAGACAAATACCATATGATTTCACTTATATGTGACATCTAAAAAACAAAATAAACAAAACAGAAATGAACTCATAGATACAGAGAACAAATTGAGGGTTGCCTGATGGGAGAGGGGTTGCAGGGACGGGCAAAAAAAGTAAAAAAGATTAAGAAATAGAAATTGCCAGTTATAAAAACAGTCATGGCGATGTAAAAGTACAGCATAGGCAACAGAGTCAATAATGTTGTAATAACTGTGTAAGGTGTCAGATGGGTGCTAGTCTTTTCAGGGTGGTCCCTTCTTAAGTTATGTAAATATCTAATCACTGTGTTGTACACCTGAAACTAATATAATATTGTATGCAAATGATAATTGAAAAATAAAATTATTTTAAATGTAATAGAAACTGAACGGGATATGAGGAAGGGGAGACAGCGCTGTTATCAGTCAGGAAAGGCTGAGTTATGCCGACGTAACAAGAAACCCCAGAATCTCAGTGGCTAACAACAAAGGCTAATTTCTTGGTCAGACAGGACAGCTGAGGCTCTGCTCAGTCTGCTGGCAGAGAAAACAGATGACACGGCCAACTCCTTACTGGCTCTTACAGCTTTTGTTTCAAGTCACACACATCAGTCCTGCTCATGTTTCCTTGGTTGAAATCGGTTTCATGGCCCAGCCTGTCTGAGACAGGGAAGAATATGCCCAGGGGCGTCAGAGAGCAGCATTTGGGAGCACAGGTTTTGCTTTGAAGGGGGTAGAGAAACAGGGCAGGACCTGGAGGGGCATAGGGTCCAGGGAGGGTTTTTGTTTTTTTTAAGATGGAAGAAGCAAGAACCTGTTCGCATGTTCCTGAGCATGATTCAGGAGGGGGTGGGATAAAACTAATGCAGGAGGAGGGAGAGGACCAAGACACCAAGGCTCCGTCTCCTGCCCCGTAACAGGAGAGAACTCAGTACGTGCAGGTGAGATGATGGAGTTAGCCTCCCAGAGCTCCTGTTTTCTCCACGAATTAAGAGGGGCTCATCATCTGAGAATGAAGGTGGGGAAGAGGGTGGGAGTATGAGGAGAAAGGACAGAGTGAAACAGGGGGGTGTGTGGCGACAAGGAGGTCGAAGATGTTTGCAAGCACTGGTTCCTAATGGCCACCTCCCCTGCCTCTGCCCATGTTCCCACCCCTCTTGCTGGATGGTTGGGGCTATCTGGCCCCTCCAATTAAGTCTGTTCATATCACTCCCCTGCTGACAGGGCATTAGCTCAGCACCATGCCAGGAGGGCTCTGGGGACAAAAGACCCAGTTTCTGGCTTCCACAAGCTGACAGTCTTCCCCAAATGCCTTCAGGACAGTATATTGTGAACATGTGTCACTTTTTTTTTTTTGCTACCTGGACACTAAAGCCTCTTCCTGTATTTTGGGAGCTCTCCCACTTTATTATGTAAGTGAGCCCTTCCCTCCCTGTGGAACTTGGAAAGGTCAAGCCCTCACTTTTGAAGCCTCCCTTGCAGTTTGGACAAGACCCACGGCCTGGACTCAGCCACTCGACACACCTACCCCAGACTCAGAACTGGGCCTCAGCGATGCAAACAAGCAGGGACCGGGCAGCAGTGGCAGAGCCAACGGGGGTAGCAGCTGTGAAGGGAACAAGCTTGGACCTGTCTTGGCCTTCCGTTGAGACATTACTCCTGTCTTCAGAGCCCCCAACCCTCTGGAGGGTCTGTGAATTACCCAATATCCTTAAAATAAATCTTCTTTTTATTTAAGTTAGTCAAGGCCAGTGTCTGCTGCTTGCAAATAAGAATCCTCACTGAGGTGAGGTCCCTCCAGCTGAGCAAGACCTACAAGCCCGCCCGCCCGTGGTCTAATCCTGCTCCCCCCATTTCTGTTCTCTCTCCCCCACTTATCACAGTTCAGGGGCTTCTCACTCTCCTTTCCTTGCCTTCTTGAGAGAGCAGTACCCCAAATTCCCTCAGGGGAAGCAACTCCACCCACCCCCACCCCACACACAGGGCAGGTGATTCAGGAAGCAGGGCTATCAATCAGTGGCTCAGCCAATGAGCATCTCCCCCAGGAATGTGAACTTGGAACCTGAAGCAGAGTGACCAGGCTGGAGCTGTGTCAACTTCAGTAGATGTTTCCACCAAGACCCCCAGAGCCGCCATGGCTTCTGCCCTCCCCAGGGTGAGGCTGTTCAGCTCCTCCTTCAGGTCTCATTTTCATTTTGCAGAGGTCCACTCAACACCCCTCTTCTTGGCTATCAGGATCTAAATTTCCTTCATCCATCAGGCAGCCATACGCTCTGGGGGAGCAGGGCTCCTCCCCAGCCCAGGGAGTGGGTCTTCACTCCGTCAGTGCTTAGTTTAGACAGGAGCCTGTGACTCCATTCTGACCAAAGACACACAAAGATAGTTTGCTGAAGCACCGTCTTTTGACCATGAAGCACCGTCTTTTGACCATGAAGGGACCAATCTAAAGGCCAAAACCAACTTGGCAAGGATCCATGATGGCATTATCGAGCCGATGAGCAATCCTTGGATCTGCAAACATCTTGGTATATGACATAATAAATCCTTTTCTTGTTTTAGCCTTTTGGAGTTGCGTTTTCAATTACTTAACAGTCCAAAGTGCCCTAACTAAAACCTTCCAATGATTTCCCCTTTTGCGTAGTCAGCCAGACTAGATTTCTCTTGCTTATAACCAACGAAGTCTAACTTACATTAGATGGTGACTGCACGATCAGCTCAAGCAGGACCTGCTCCAGGGAGCCTCTCCAGACTTCTCCTTCTATGTTTTGATCCTCCACCCTCCTCAATGCTTCCTCCTCTCAAAGTACTCGCCACTCTCTTAAAGCCACCTGCCTCCACCACCAGAGGTGTGGAGCAGCTGTGGCGTCCAATTGGTGCCTGGTACTAGAGCTCATCCATGCCTGTCTGGTGGGTGAGTGAATGAATGAATGATCCAGCTGATGTAATTCTAGCCAAAAGCAAAGAAATAAGTGTCTTAGTTAGCCAAGGTGGCCTTATTGTGGGTAAATGTAGATATAAAATAAGTGTTAGCCACCAGAGAACCCCAGGGTAGACACCTCATGCCTAAAAGGATAACTGAATTTACCAGGCACTTTAGGCCTTACCTCACAGACCTTTCTCATTGGATGCCTCTGCAGAATCCCTCCTGACTATCCCCTAAGACACCCTGCAGGGAATGTATGGCTGGTGTTCCACGTCTTAAACTGAGCAGCGGGCTCACAGGTGTTAATTTTCTTATTCTCTATACCTCAATCCTGCCGACCCTGGCTGGTTTAGCTCAGTGGATTGAGCGTCGGCCTGCGAGCTAAGTGTCGCTGGTTCGATCTTCCAGTCAGGGCACATCAGAGAAGGAAAACTCTGACTCCAAAAAACCTCCGCTGCCTTGCGGCATACCTCTTCAGGGGAAAGGCTAAGGGAGTAAACCCCGACAGAAAATCCGGAGCCGGAGTCCCTAAGGCGGTTTGACGTTGTAGTCAACACCGGCAACTCCTGCGGCGCACCTGAAGCCAAGCTGTATTGACTCCGTCTTTCCCTTGGACCCTTCAGCTGCGAAGAGAGGGGGGGTCTGCTGCATGGGCAACAGCAGACCCTCCATATCACCCTGCCCAGGCTCTGTAGCTTCAGCTCCACTGGAGAGGACACTCCAGCGTCATCGCAAGATGTCGATTCAACACGGGAGGAGACAGATACCGTGTCACTCCCGAGTTGGACTGCACAGCCATTCTCGGCGGTGCAGATAGACTCTTAAGAAGCTACACCATCGTCTCTCGAGACGGACGGCTGCCGACGACGACGACGACGACTATCTAATATAAGAAATAAATCATGCAAAAGGAAACAAAGACCCTGCAGAGTCTGGCTGAGGATCTTGGGTCCCAGGCCTTGACTTACTTCCCCCTCCCAGCTGGTCTGAGCCCTGCGCTTCCTCAGGGGCCCCGGTCTGTCCAGCCCCCAGCACATGCCAGCCTCTGGGCCCAAGCCAGGGGGGAGTGGCCCAGGTATCCCTCAGCACAGGCTTGCCAGTGTGGTCCCCAGACCCTATTTCCCCCCAGAAGTTTTTTTCCTTAAAGTCATTCTTCATTGTTCATTTTAATTTAAAAATAATACCTGCCAATTGTGAAAAAAGTTAAAAGTATGGAAGTGAAAAGGAAGAAAAATCACCCAAATCCCATTACCCTTGACAACCATCTGGAGCGTCTCACTGTACCTTCTTTTAATACTTCCTTTAGTTACATAGGCATACATAACATTTAAATAAAAATTTTATTTGAAGAAATAAAATTGGGATTATGCTATATGTGCAGTCCTGTAGCTTGTGCTTTCTGCTTCACTCAGACCATTCACTCATTCAGCAGCTCTCCTGGGGCCTGCACGAGAAGGCTCTATACGAGGCAGCTGCGGGGAGCCCAGCAGGCAGAGGGGCCCCACCCTCCAGCAGAGTACAGTCTAGTGGGGGAACACGTGCCAAAAAGCCGCATCCTAATTGCACCCCATAAGGGACAGAGGTCCAAGGGGCTGTGAGAACTGTGGGGCTCCTCTGGCCAGTGGGGGTGGCAAGGCTGGGAGTTTAAAAATTGCAGATTCCACTGTGGCAGGCGGGGATTCCAGGCAGAGGGAACAGCATATGTGAGGGCTTGAGGCCGGAGGCAACACACAGTTAAATAACAAAGGAACGGTGTGGTAACAGGCATGATTTTCAGAGACTGCAGAGTATCCTCCGCATGGACAGACCATAATTTATCTGGGAAACATTCAGATTGTTTCTCATGTTTCACTGTAATAAATTATCACGGCAGGATTGGTAATATTAATTGCCTCCTGGGAGAGTTACTAGAAACTCAGGGACTGGGGTGCAGGGGAACTTCAGAGTAGACCTCTCAGGAACTTTTGATTTATTACCATGTGAATGTACCTATTGATTCTTTTAGGAGTCACTTAAATTAAAACTAAATAATGCTGGAATGAACATCTTTACACATAAAGCTTTGTCCCAATTTCTCTTTCCCTAAACCAGAGACCCATTGAGTCAAACTCTCCTTGATGCACAATGACAGGTCACCTTCTAGAAAGCTGAGCCCGTGAAGCCTTGAGTTCAGGGCCCAGAAAATCACCAATTGTGGGGGCTTTCAGAGGCTCAAAACCTTTCCTCTGTTTGGCTCCCCAACTAGCCTGTGAGCTACTCAAAAGAGACAAGAGCTATGTGCCTCAAATAAAGAGGAGCTCTCTGGGGTCAGGGAGCAAAGGAGACTAATGTGTTGAATCCCTCCTGGGTGCCAGACCTACCTATCTGGGGGCATCCACATCACTCACTGAATGTTTCCCCCAAAACCCCATCCTGTAGTTGAGAAAAATAAGGCTCAACAAAGTGTGATGATTTGCCCAAGATGGCGGAGCCAGGATTCAAACTGACACTGATCGGGCATCCATGGGAAGACAGCTTGCTCTCCTTTAAGGCCCCTGCCCCTCCAAGTCCCTCTCCCAGCCTCCCCGCTCCAGCACCCCAACAGGCAGCTCCCCCGCCTCCTGTGAACTGTGTCCTTGCTCCCTGGGCGGTAAGTCCATTCCTCCCTGTCTTCATTATTTATTTCCTCCTCTTGTGCTTCACACTTAAGAGGCTGGGAAAATGGACAAGGCAGATGGGGAAGGAAGTGGAAATTCTGTGTAATACCATCGTCTGTATCACAAAACTTGTCTTAAGTGCCAGCCCCAGGGATTTGCTGGAGCTGGTGCGACAGAGGTGGGGCTGAAGGTCAGATTAAATTGGACTAGTAACCCCAGGGGGATACTTAAAAGAGGCTGCAAAAGAAAGCTTTTCCGGCAGGATCGCTGGGCCGCTGAGGTGGGCAGTGGAGGCGGGCAGCGGGCGGCATACGGGGTGGTGGCTGGGTCACGCTGCTTAGTGGGGCTTGCTGGTGACAGGCCTGGGTTCACATGTCCTCCCCCAGAAACCTGAAATCTTGCCTTTCCCCCCCAAGAATGAGTTGGTATAAAAATGGATCTTGAATAAAATTGTCTGCAGTTTTCAAATTTCAAACTGCATTAGTCAAAATATATCAAATTTCCATGTACTGACTTACCACCTGTTCAAAATCTGATCCTTTTTCAGCTGGAATATATTGAAATATGAAATCACCTCCTGAGAGGAAAAAGGGAAAAGAAGTGGAGGGAAGGCCCTCTCAAAATGTGCCAGTGGGCGAACTAGGATCCCACGCTGCTCTGGGCTGCCCAGCCTCCCCCAGCCTCTACCTCTCCTGGCACCCTCTACCCTCCCCAGCACCCCCACCGCCCTGTCTCCCTCCAACAAATGCTCCGAGGTGCCCCAAGCCCCTCAGCAGCTTCCCTTTGATACCCAATTTCTAGCTCAATCCTCTGTGCTCTGGGAAGTTGGTCACACGATGCAGAACACGATCATTTCAAGTCCACCAACCTTTCCGTAAGCACCTACTATGTGCTGGGTGCTCAGACTCACGGAGAGGCTGGCCTCTAACCATATTGTTAAATCTAACAGTGACTTCTTTGTCCTCATCCACTCACCTGCGTAACCACAATGGGCAGAGTTGGCCCTCCCTTCCAGAAACACTTCCTTCCCTTACAAGAAGGGTTCCGGGTGCTTCCTCCTGCCACCCTGGCAGCTCCTCCTCCTCCTCTGCTGGATGGCTCCGTGCCTGCTTCCCCAGGGCTCAGCCCTTGGGCCTTCTCTCTTCCCCAGGGCAGCCCACCCAGCCCAGGGGCCATGAGATGTGCGTCTCCGTCCTGAACTCCAGCCCAGCCCACCCAGCTGCCCGCCTGACGTTGCCACCTGAGAACTAACAAGCAGCTCAAACTCAACGTGTCCAAGAGCTGTTTCCCACACGTGCTTCCCCATCTCAGTGAACAATTCCAGCCTTTGGTTGCTCAAGCTCAAAATGTAGATGGCATTCTCTATTCCTCCCTTTCCTCCACTTCGTCCCTTTACTCCATCAGGTCTCACTGGTGCAACCTTCAGAATAGACCCTAAACCTGTGCATCTCATTCCGTCCCCACTGCCCACACCCTGCCATCACCTAGCCACAGCCCCAAGGACCTTCGAAAGCAGTACGGGCGGGCCACCCACGTTCTTTCCTGCTTGAAACCTTCCAGGGGCTTCCCACCGCACCAGAATAAAAGGCAAACTCCTTGCCAGCCCACAACGCCCTCACGACAGGCCCCACCAGCTCTGCAGCCCCATCCTCCACCCTCCCCGGTCACTAGCCACGGAGCCCTTCTGTTCCTAGACCACCGCAAGCTCGTTTTTGCCTCGGTGGTTTTTGTTTCATGGTAAAATACACACAACACACAAAGCACCATTTTAACCATTTGAAAGCATACAATTGAGTGGCATTTAGTACAGTCACAATGTTGTGCGACCATCACCACTATCGGGCTCTTGAACATTTTCATCGTCCCAAAGGAAAGCCCCATAGCCATTAGCAGTCACTCCCAATCCTTCCCCCACCCCAGCCCCAGCCCCTGGCGGCCATTAATCTGCTCTCTGTCTCTGTGGATTTGCCTGTTCTAGATATTTCATACAAATGGAATGATACAATGTTTGTACTGACAGGACCACGGTGCCCCAGGCCCTTGCAGGAACCCCTTCTTCTTAGTGTCCAGGCCTCAGCTGGAGCACCCCCTCCCTGTCTAAAGCAGAGGCCCCCCCACCCCTCCCAGTCACTCTTGATTACTTAAGTACCCTGCTCTATTTCCCCTTTAGCACATACCATTCCCAGAGTGTGTCTTGTTTAATTATTTGTTTACATGTTTATTGTCTTTCCCTTGTCAGCTTGTTCCCTGTGATGTCCCCAGCCCCCAGGACAGTGCCAGGCACCTGGGAGGAGCACCACGATTAGTTGCAGATTGAATGATCAAGTGTACTGTGTGAAGGGCTGCCCACAGTGCTATAGAAACACGGGCGAGGGAGAATGCAGGCAGCGTGGAGGCGTCACGGAGGGAAGGCAGCCTCTGAGACTGAGCAGAAGCTGCCCTGGCGCTCGAGGCCGGAAGGGAGGGCATGCCAGGTGGAAGGAACTGCACGGCCAAAGGCCTGGAGGCATGAGGTGACATGTCCGCTTTGGAGTCCTGGGCTGTCTTCTCTAGTCTGCTGTTTGTGCCCTAATTGTTTCCCCAGGCTTCCACGGAGAAGAGCCATAGTATCTGTCTGGGTGTTGGGTTTAGTACAAGATGTTAAGTACTGAGGAAAGAGAGATGGGACAGTGAGAGGGGGTGATGCTGTACATTGTAGACAACTGTCATTGTGTTTTGAGTACGGGGGGCTCTCGGGAGAGGGGACAGAGCTGGGGTGGACCCCACGTGCCCTCCCTGGCCTTATCTTTCTGGGCTGAGCCACTGGCCCTCTGGGCACAGGGCTGCCTGTGAGCCCTGCCTGCGTCCTTCATTTCTCCTGATTGAATCAGGCTTGGCTGCCCCACATAGGCCCTGTGGCTCTGGGAGTCCAGCTGAGCTCCCAGGAGGAGAGGCCTTTCCCCAAAGCTGGGAGGCTCAGGAGGGAAAATTCAATTGTGTGCAAGGCAGGAGCCATTAACCTGTCTGTGGACCTGTTCCCACCTTCTCTACCCTCGTCCAGGCGGGCCTGTCCAGGCTGCTCTGTGGGATCCCAGACTTCCACCACCCCAAGGGTCCCCTGCTGCTCCTGAGCTGTGCCCAGCCTCCTCTGTCCCTCAGTGCTCAGAGGTTCCATCACCCCTACACCTCTAGATCAGAGTGGATTTTGAGCTAAGAAGGAAAACAAATGTGTGGGGCATTTGCCCCCTCCTGGGAGGCCAATCTGGCTCTAGGCCATTCCCACCCCTCAAGCTTCTGGGTACAATCTGCCCTTAGGAGTCCTAATGGAGGGAGGCCTTAGAAGCAGACTGGACCATTTGAGCGAGAATTCCCAGGTCTCAAATACCCAGGGTGTGGTCTAGCTGTACTGCCCCGAGCAGTAGCTGCTGCTCGCAGGTGGCTCCTGAACACTTGAAATGTGGCTATTTCAAAGACTAAGTATGAAAAAGAATGCTTGCTATATTGATTACATGTTGGAGCGATAATATTTCTAATATAGTGGGTTAAATAAAAATATTTTAAAATTAAGTTCAACTGCCGCTTTTTACTTTTTTCATGTGGCTACTAGAAAGTTGAAATCCATGGGGCTCACATTTCTATTGGACAGACCTGGCCTGGAGCAAGGGCATGGGCTCCAGGTGGGCGCATGTCCTTGGCCCCATGGACTCCTTGCCCTTTGGAGAAAAACGACAGGAAGAGGGCAGAGCAGGGACCTCCACAGGATGGTGCAGCCTGAAGGTGCAGTCCTGACACCCCTCAAAGGGCTCCCCTAAATAAGTGCAGCTGGAAAACCAGTGACGCTGGCCACACAGAAGGATGTGCCCTGCAAGGGCCAGCAAGCCCCAGAAAGGGGCGTGGTCTGGAGTGGAAGCAGGGGGAGGGCTTTGCTGTCATTTGCTCCTCCAGCACTTACCTGGTGCCAGGTGCAGCATGGGCACCGGGGACGCAGCTGTGGGCAAGAAGGACCCGGTGGCTGCCTTCGAGTGGCTCTCACTTTCATAGGGGTGGCAGGCCCACAGACAGCTCCCTGTGGCCACCCGGGAGGAGGGCCAGTGGCAGGGGGGTACCCAGGAGCTGGAGAGCTCAGGACGCAACTCTGAGTAGAGAGCAACCAGAACTCTCTGGGAAGGCTGCTGTAGCAGGTCCCCAACCTGAAATGCCACAGGCCTGAGAAGGGGAAGAGGAGAGGAGAGGAGAGAAGGAAGGAAGGAAGGAAGGAAGGAAGGAAGGAAGGAAGGAAGGGACTGGAGGTGCCTGCCTGGGACTGGGGAGGGGGATGGGGACAGGTAACAGGCTTCCCAGAGTAACATGCCATCACTGAAACAGGAAGCCGAGAGTGGATCCCCATGGGGACAAGCCAGGAGCTTGCTGGAGGAGGGGGCTGTAATGCGACTGCTGGGCAGGCCAGGCTGGGGCCACTCTTGTCTCCTCCAGTACCTCCCAGGATCCTCCTGGAGGGTCACCTGTGTGTTTACCATGGAGGAGGAGGGTGTGTTGGGAGCACTTCTGAGTGGGTCTGGCTGACCCTCAAGGGTGCTCAGGGTAGAGCTGGCTTGGGGTCTCTCCTGGTAAAGACCCCTGGCCACTCTGTGTGTCCAGGCCTCAAGGACACGGGCCACCATAACAGTCTGTGGTTCCGTCTCCCCTGGATCCCAGAAAGGGACAACTTGTTCACTTTCCTGCTTCAAAGCCCAGATCACTCTTTCAGACTCTCCCCTAGGGGCCAGCTCAGTGACGCAGCCAGGATGAGGAACTAACCAGGAGCTCCACCAGAACTAATGAATGAGCGGAGCCTTTGGCTCAGGGCCGCAGCCCCCGCAGGACTCCTCAGGCCTTGTGATGGCTCATTATTCCCATATTCCCAGGAGACAGGCGCAATTTCCCCCAACATCGCCTAATTACATTCCAGCTCTACTGATGCAGTGACATGTGTCCAAGCTGCACACGACTCCCAGGAAGACCGAGGAGAGCGATCATGCCCAGGGTGTGATGGGGCGTGTTCATCTGGAGTGTGCTTCCGAGCTGTTCCGTGACCGAGACCCCTCTCCTGTCAGCCCCACCTGGTGACAGAGAACTGGCCCTGAGGCCACAGAGGGGCAGACCCAGACTTCAGAGAGAAGACAGGGAGGGGGGTGGTGCAAGAAAGTGCGCTTCCTGAGGGCCTGCCACAGGGAACAGGAACCGACTCTCAGGAGCATGCCAGTTTCACACAGGGCTCCCCTAGAAATGAGTCCCCTCCTGTGCCAAGAGGAGCTTTTCTGTGTGGTCCTGGCCTGGGAGAGAGTCCCTGGTTTGGGGGTTGGGTAGGCTCTGTCTCCCAGGGCTCTCTCTGTGTGGCCCAGAGTCTCAGAGACTGTGCATACCCACTAACAGAGCCAAGGGACACTGAATTGAGTATAGAAGCTTCTGGAGGTCAGAGCAGGCTCCTTTGCCCCCTTCCCTCCCTCTAACCCCTGTTCTGTTCACCCACTAGTTGAACTAGAGCGCCACAGGTCCTTGGCTCACAATCTTAGCTGGTCCCAGCCCTGTGACCGCCCCAGCATTAGTCTACGCTGCCTTCACAGCTTCCTGTCCAGTTTGCCTCAGTGGCGGTTCCAAACCTCCCCTCCCTCTTAACAATCCCAGGCCTAACCCCCGACCCCTCAGCTTCCTCACACAGCCTTGGGCCTGAGGCCCGCCAGCTCTGATCCCACCCTCTCACCTCTACTCACCCCAAGGTTTCAATTCAGATGCCTACCGGGGACTGGCAGGAAACCGGAGGTGAGGAGGTGAGAAGGGAACGATGGGGCAAGGGGCTGCCTGGAAGCCAGGCCCACCTGGAAGGCTCCAGGCTCCAGCCTCTGCTGCCCTGCGGGAAGGGGGAACCCTAGGTTATCAGATCTTTTAGAGTTTGCCAGGGACTGGGAATCAGGAATTTTGTATGCAATTGGTTGGCAGCAAATTCAACAACAACAACAACAACAATAACAACAACAGAAAAACACTGTGTGGGCCAACACAGCTCCACCTGCAGCCGGACTCCACTCAAGGTCAAGGTTCCTGACAGCTGCCTCAGGGTCTGCCACCCCCACTCCGCACCTTTGGTTCCCTGCCCACACACTGCTCCCTATAGACTTGCTCAAGTCTCCTATTGAACAACAAAGCTTGCCTAACCAAAACCTTCCTGCAGCTACGCCTCTTTCCTCCCCTGTTAGGCAACATGCTGGAGAGGTCTGCCTCCCTGCAGCAGTCCCCACTTCCTCTCCCTTCTCTCTCTCTTCGAGCCCCTGCACGTGGACTTCCACCCCTTCTCACACACAAACTCCCTGCACGGGTCCAACCAAGTCCAGCAGTTTCCACTCACTATCAACTCAGCTGCCCCTGGGAGCAGAGCACCCCTTGAAATCTCCTCCTCAATTTCCTTGACACCGAGGTGCTGAAGCGAGCCAACATGAGCAGTTTGCATGCAGTTCTTAGTGAGAGACGCCTCAGGTGGCTCGGCCATGTCAAAAGAATGGATGCAGGCCGTATCCCCAAAGACCTCCTCTACGGCGAGCTAGCAGAAGGCCAGAGGATGACAGGGCGCCCAAAACTGCGGTTCAAAGACATCTGCAAAAAGGACATGACACAATGCTCCATCAATCTCAACACATGGGAAGTTCAAGCAGACGACCGCCTAGCCTGGAGGCTCGCGGTCAGGCAAGGTACGTCACGTGCGGAGGCTGCGCGCAACGAGGAGGCGGTCCAGAAAAGATCGAGGCGGAAGCAGCGTCAACAGCAGCAACAACAGCCATCTGCCTTCACCTGTAACAAGTGCGGCAGGGATTGTCACTCCCGAGTCGGACTGCACAGCCATTCTCGGCGGTGCAGATAGACTCTCAGGAAGCTACGCCATCGTCTCTCGAGACGGACGGCTGCCGACGACGACGGCTCTCTCCTGGGGAGACTCCAGCATGGGTTTGCTTGACATTCCTTCTCAGCCCCTGTCACGGCACCTCTTCTTGTCATTTTACCCAGAATCCTTGGAGACCACCATGATCTCCTCCTCTTAGCGCACTCCCACCTCCAAACCCAAACCTCCAGAGACTCCCTGCACATACTCCCTGGGATCTCCCAGACTCTTCCTACTCACCATTTCCAAGCATTTCCAAAACAATCAGCGCCTCTAAACCTTCTCCCCTCTTCCTGGGCCACCTTCTCGATGACTGCCACTCTTCAGTCTGCAGAAAGCCTGGACTCTGCCTTCTTCTCTTCCCTGGAGGCCAGTTCACAGGTCCTATAGTTTCAGCCTCTGGAACCCTCTCAACGCTACAGCTACCTGCTCACCAATTCTGCACTCTTCCTAACCCCCCTCTTCTCCATTTGAAGGGTTTTCTTTTCTTTTCTTTTTTTTTTAAATATCTTATTTATTTTTAGAGAGAGGGGAAGGGCGGGAGAAAGAGAGGGAGAGAAACATAGATGTACAAGAGATACATTGATTGGTTGCCTCTCTCAGGTGCCCAGCTGGGGACCTGGCCCACAACCCAGGCATGTGCCCTGACTGGGAATCGAACTGGTGACCTTTTGGTTCACAGGCCGGCACTCAATCCACTGAGGCACACCAGCCAGGACTGAAGGGTTTTTCTTAAAGTTGGCTTTGATTATATCACTCTAAAAGTCTGTGATCCTTCTTTGAGGAGGACGTCTGACTCTGTCTAGTGCCCTGTGTCCTAAGTCAACACTCACTAGCTGTCACAAGCCTGGCCAGGCCAACCTGTTGCAGCCTCTCACACATGCTCTGTTCTCTTCCATCCCTAGGCCTCTGCTGTCCCCTCTTCCTCAGATACCCCTCCTTCTTTCATCTGCCTGCTACCTCTCCCCAATTCTTCAAACTTGGCACAGGCTAGGGGGCATCCTCCCAACCTTGGATCTACCTAGACAACTCTGTTCATTCAGTGTGGAATCATAACTACCAGTCTGCATGCAGATAGCTGTGTTACATGAGAGACTGAATATACAAACAGGCAATGTCAGACCACATATAAAAATAGAACTCTGACATCCCAGACTGCATTAACCCACCCAGGAAACCCTCCCATTATCTACAGTAACCAACCCAAGAAGCCAGCCTGCTTCTTGCAGGAAGTCAGACCTGTAGGCAATCAGACCAGATGCCTAGCAAACAGTCCAGGAAGACAAACAATAACCCCCATGACAATCAGACCCAAACATTCAGGACTTAATTAACTTCCCTAACTTTTGTCCTCACCAGAGGAAATCAAATATGCATCCCTAACCAATCACAGAGGACCCCCTCCTTCCGTTTCTAGTTAGCCCACCTCCAGCTTCCCTCTGCCAACAGCCTCCAATCCGGGCAGACCAGAAGCCTTCCCCCTTTTCTACAATAAAATATGCCCACTCCTCTGCCTGCCGTTGAGCCCCAGCCAAAATATAAGTGGCAATGGCTGATTCCATTAGAATAGCAAGCTCTGAATATTTAAATAGCTTTTACCTGTTCTCATGTGGTTGGTCTCCATTTATTTCCATATGGGTAACAAGCCATCCTAAACCTGAGGGCTTAAATCAAAACCATTTCATGACCTCAGGGCTCAGTGGGCCGAATGGGTTCTGCAGGATGGTTCTTCTGTCGTTCTCACCTGGGGTTTCTCACGTGGCTTCAGTCAGATGGTGGCAGGCACTGGAGTCATCTGGACCAAGAGGCTGGCAGACTTGAGCCTGTCTCCCTCTCCATGTGTCTCTGCATGTGATCTCTCTAGCAGGGTAGCTGGACTTCTCACATGGTCTCTCAGGTCTCCCCAAACCACAAAAGTAAGGCTCCTGGCTGCCTTTAGGCTTGGGACTGGAACTGGCACAGTCTCACTGCCACCACGTCCTACTGGTTAAATCAAGTCGCAGGCCAGCCTGATGCTACATGGGATGGGACCCTCACAAGAACAGGAGGGAAGGAGGCTTGTGGACTATCTCTGAAGACTGGTTATGCACATCTTCCTTCCCACGGACACTGTTTGGTCTGGGGGCCCTTGGCATCTAGCGGGGGGCCTGGCTGAGTCAGTGCTCAGCAAGGCTTGAGGAGCCAGCGGATGAACGGAAGGACGGGGGTCCAACAGATGGACCGAAAGGCTCCACACTGGCTTCCCTGCCCCCAGGCCCACACCACCATGTCTCCTTCACATAAATACTGCTTGCTCTCTGCTGCTTAACACGTCTCTATTTTTAAACCTCTCAAGCGGTGAGTGGTGCTTAACATTTTTTGAATCAGGGACCCCTTAGGGAATCTCATGAAAGCTACAGGAGACCCTCTCTCTAGAGAAGTGCGACTCGGTATAATCGCAATTCTGCAGCATTTAATGACAGCTGCCCCTTACTGAGGCCTTTCCCATGCGCCAGCGACTGTGCAATCAGCGTGTCCGCTACCCGACTTATTACCCCAGACATGCTGCAAGGTCGACACTGCCATTTAGTTCCATTTTATAGATGAGAAGGCTGAGGCTCAAAAAGGTCAAGGAATAACTAGAAAGTAGCGCTGGGATTCAGAGCAGGCAGGCCCAGCCGACCGCAAAGCCCATCCACTCCCAGCCACTGTACCACCCGATTTCAGGAGCTTCTGGGATGCTTTGAAGTCCTCCTGGGAACCCCAGTCAAGAATTCCTTATTTAAGGGCTCCAAAAGTCCTGCTTCTAGGTCTAACTACCTTACCTGGCTTTAAGACCCCAAATAGGCCAGACCCACCCTATGCTCTTCCCCTGGATTTCTGGCTACTCCCAGACCATACTTATGACTCCCCTCGGCCTGGCCACCCCTGACCCTTTTTGCATTGTGCTCTCTCTCCTGAAATGCTCTCTCTTCCCTCTGTCTTCACCCAGAGGTCAAGGCTCCTTCTCCCTGTCAGTTTCCCTGACAGCCTGCCCCAGACCAGTGCCTATTTATTCCCTCTCCCACGTGGGACGCTCATCATTTCCTACGTTCTAGCTTCCCAACCAGCTGTGATCTTCTCGGGAGCAGAGACCGGTCCTCTGCGTCTTTCTCACCTTCCTGGACAAGCACTCACATAAACAGCAACGCTTCACAGACTCCTCCCCAGACCCATTTTCTTTCTTTTTTGTTAAAAAAATATTTATTTATTTTCAGAGAGAAAAAGAAACATCAATTTGTTGTTCCATGTATTTATATGTTCACTGGTTGCTTCTTGCATGTGCTCTGACTGGGGGTCAAACCTGCAACCTTGGCTCATCGGGGCAATGCTCCAACCAACTGAGCTACCCAGCCAGGGCCCAAGGCCCATTTTCTCTGCTATCCTTTGAGTGGGTCCTGGATCCTCAAACATAAAAACCAAATGAGACACCAGAGTGGACCAGGCTAGAGGGGTTGGTGGTCACTGAACGTGTCTGCTTTATGCAGAGAAGCAGCAGCTGAAATGGTTTCAGAAACAAGCCCAGGGCCCCACCTCTGGCTGCTCCAGCTGGGATAACCCGTGTCATCTGTTTCTTTTGCATTCTCAGGGGACACCGTGCTTTTTCCCAATGACAATAAATAAAGATGGCCCTGGCCAGTAGCTCAGTTGGTTGGAGCACCATCCCAATAGACCAAGGTTATGGGTTTGATCCCCAGTCAGAGCAGATACAAGAATCAACCAATGATGCATCAATAAGTGGAACAACTAATCAATGTTTCTCTCTCTCTCAAATTGATATATTAAAGAAAAAAGAATGTGCACACATTGGTCGGATGAGCAACTTCCATGGGATATCACAGGACAAAAGAAATACCAGCTTCTTGAGTGAGATTTTGCTCTCCTGGTGTCACCAGTCAGCAGTGCCAGGCTCATGGATGGAAAGCAGAGAGCAGGGTGTAAACTGCCTTAGGTCCAAGGGCAGAGGTGACTGACTAGTCCCCGAAACACTGTTTCTATCCCTGAGGGCTAAGGTTACTGTCCTCCAGGCCCTGGGTTGAGCACTTTGCATTCACTTTCAACCATACAAACAAACTGTTCAACAGTAAAATTCACTTTACAGGTGAGGGAACCAAAGCTCTAACTGCTCTGTCCATCAGGGGTCATTAGGTAATTTGAAGACAATTTAATAAAGGGACAAGTGACAAAGGTATGTGCAGGGCCCAGGGAATGCACAGGGATAGTAATTAACAGGCAAGAAACCACCAATGTCAGCAACCCTTAGCCTGAGTGAGAGGGAAGGGATGGGAAATCAGAACCTAATGGAGAAGGAGTGTGGAGAGGGCCTCTGACAAGAGCTGAGACCTGGGCCAGGGAGGGAACCAGCCTACAGGGAGGGGGATGCATACACAGCAATCATTCTCCTCCCTCCATCGATCACCTGCCAGCGCCTCCCATTGGCAGAACCTAAAGCCCGAGGGCAGGAGCCCACAGGTGTGGACACCCAGGTCAGCCTTCAGGCACAGCGCCAAAGGTAGGGGGCGGGGATGACAAGCAGAATTCCCTGGCACCTTCACCAGCTAGAAAGTGGCAGAGCCTGCATTCAGACAGGTTTGCCTGCTTCCTAAGGCTGGCATGTAGCCCTTCTGTGACTGCCTTCCCATGGGCAGCAGCCAGGGTCGCAGAGGGGTTGCACACATATCTGGGGTTCCCCACTGCCCTGTGCACGGGCATCCCCATCCACCCCAAGCATTGCAGTCTAAGTCCTGCCGTGTTCACTACACCTTCTGATCCCAAAATGGACCTTCTAGCTCTGAGACGGTATGGCATGGGAGGTCTGAGGAAGCTGCCAGCGGAGGGGAACGGCTGCTCTACAATTAACCTAAAAGGTCTTACTGGCATCTTGGCCTAAGAGGCCCCAAACACCCACACAGAACTGGGTCTTCCCCATGCTGCCTGGCTTCCAGCTTGGGGTAGAGAAAGGGTTTCAGCGAAGGTGTGAGCTAAGGCTCTGCAATTCGGAGCATCAGCACAGAGCACAGCCCCTTTGGGTAGCGGGGTTAGGCTGAGCCCCTGTGGCAGGAGGCTTAGAGTGAGCGAGCACATCATCTCCCCGAACCCTGCTCCGTTTGCAGATTTATTAAATCGAGAGCCAGTTCTGACACAGTGTCTTTCAAGTGGTTCTACCTTGCAGGTGTGCAAAATTTATTTGAGATTAAAAAAAATTACAGAGAGCACAATCTTCAAAGCCCACCTCTGAGACCAGAAAGAAATGAAAACAGTAGCCCGTACAACTGTGCAATTAAGTTTCCAAATACTTGGGAGCCATGAGAAACGCCATCCCTGCAGAGAGCAAGTCTTTAAGGCAATTTTCTTGAACTCTATTCAGCATTCATTCAAAATGCCTTTTAAACATAACATATGATTTTCCTCCCTCTCCAAAGACTCTCTCGTTCTTCCCCTCCAAAGTAAGAGCAAGCCAGCTCTGGAGTGAGAAATGCAGCCGTTCATTTTGATAGCAGATGATGCACTATGTTTCCAGGAAGGCAGATAAGAAAGTCAAGCATCCCTGCTTATGGGTGCAGGAGTCCTCCTGAGGGGTGTGGATGGCCAGGGGCTAGGGGCTGGCCTGGGGGGAATCCCCCCACCCACAGAAGGCCACAGGCTGGGTTTGGCAAACGTCCTCTTTCGCAGATGTAGATTTAATTCCCTGTGAGAGGGGGAAGGCTCCTTCCACTGTGAGGATTGCTAGGAATGAAAGGTTCCTCTTTCTGCTTGGGGTTGGGTGAGCTGCAAGGAGATGCAAGGTAGAGTCAACACTGCAGAGGGAGACAGGAGGCACACTAAGCAACAGTGTGACTTTGGGCAGGTGGCTTGGCCTCCGTGGGCTGTAAAATGAGGCACTTTACAGGGCTTTTGGGACAATGTGTGGTTTATCTGCAAGAGCACCTAGTGAGTTATATTCCCTGGGACTAGGTAAAAACCACCGCAGCTGGGGCTCAGCATCATTGCCCCAGTCCTGGAAAGGGCTACAACCCAGTCACCAGGGCAGGGAGCCAGAGGTGCCAGCACGCAGAGGGACAGCATAGGCCATGGCGGAAAGCCCAAGTTTTGGATGAAACTCGTCATTTAGCGTCTACACGTGCCTTGGTCAAAGCCCTTAGCTTCGCTGAACCTCAAGTTTCCCGATCTGAAATGTGAACATTAATAATGCCAGGTCAAATGAGCTAATCCATGTAAAGTGCTTAGCTAGTACCTGACGCAGAGTAAGTGCTTAATAAGCATGGTTTTTTGTTGTTGTTTTCTTTTAATGATTATGGCCCTCCCAGATCAGATTCCATGTGCTAAAATTTATAACATTTTGTTTCTTTATATTTATTTCTGCAGTTACTTTCTATTTATGGCAAGTGATACTGAGTCTCCATTTACAGGAGAGTTACCACGTTTCCTTTTTAAGTACATTTATTTAAGCTAAAGTGGGTCAATATGCAGATGAAAGTAATGAAAAAATAGTGCAGTGGCTCACAGATGGGCGAGACACTGGGAAGGTAAGGTGTCAGGCAGAGACCAAAGTTTGGGAAACACCCAGATAATACTTGTGTGTAAAGCCAGAAACCAGGCCCAGCGGTGCCCCGCCCCCGGCCCACGGCCACCCCAAAATCGTTCAGAGGCGGAGACCTTGGAGCCAGTCCTTCCCCACCTTCGGGGTCCTCCGTGGATCCCACCGCCTTGCCTCAGGCGGAAGCCCCCAGCTCCGCTGAGGATGACTTTTCCAAAATGAGGACGCTGGGAAGGGCCGGCGGAGGCCCCCCGCTTCCTGCCTGGCTGGGGATCTGCCTGAACCACGGATCCCGGGGCGGGTCTGGCCGGAGACCGCTGGGCTGGGGCTGGGCTGGGGGCCTGGGGACGCGGAGCGGGGGTGTGTGAGTGTTGTCCCTTCGAGGAGGGACACCAAGTCCTTCTACAACTTCTAAGGGAAAACTTGGAGCAGCTAGGAAATAAAAACATCATCCTGGCTCTTGCCGCCCGGGGTGTTACAACTTGGTCCCAGTTGCCTGGCAACCATACAGGTGTGTGATAGGGCGAGCGGCGTTCCCAGGGAGCCAACCAGCGCCCGCCGAGCCGGCCCAGGTGGGAGCCGGCGGAGGTGGGTGGGGGCGGGGCCTGCAGCCGCTCCGCAAACCACGGCCGCTACCGCGTCCCGCCACCCCCCAGGAAGCGCCTTTGCCTCTGGGGGTCCAGGTTTGGGCGGCTTCCAGGCGCTGGCACGCGTGCTCCTGCCTCCTCTGTCGTCTCTAGCCGGTGTTGGGTCACCGGCTTCGGAATCAGTGGTGCCGCCACACACGCTCCGGACCAAACGCAGCAGAGTATTTCAGAGAAACTCAAGAGTGGGGAAGGGTGGCACATTCCTCTCTGGAATCTGGACTCTCCTTTGGCACACTCAACAAAGAAGTCGCTAACGGAGCAGCCGCCTTCGGAGGAGGAATTCGGTGTAGTCCTCAACAGCCATCCAAGTGGTAGCATTCGGGTGGGTTCTGCAGCCGAGAGAGCGGCTGAGAGGGCCGGCCTGGAACTAGGCCTGCACTTGGATCCAGCTCCTGCCTGGCTGGCTGTGTGACCTTGAGCAGTCAAATGGCCTCTCGGTTTGCATGTATGTAAAATGGGAAAAAACAGAACCCCTATTATGGGGCTGCTGTGCAGATTAAGTAATGCACGTAGACCATTTAGCATGGTGCTTGGCAAATTTTTAGTCCTCAATCTCAGAAAAATAAATAGTTCCATTAGGGCCTGAAAGCTGTTTCCATAGGCACAAGTCACAGAATGGCTGTGGAGACTCCCACCAGAGTACATGGTGTTCCAAACCCCTTCCAGTAACCTGTGCAGGTCGTCTCTCAGCGGTGGGGCCCAGCGAAGGATCGTGGGCTACCCTGCTACCCAGGTGGTGGCAACACCCAGCTAGCAGAAGGTGCAGCCTCTGTATCTGCTCTCCTCCAGTTACAACTATCCTAGAGAAATACCAAGGGAGGGGGCAACTTGTGGGGGCACTCAAGGTTCACCCTCTCTTGGCCTGGCCCTGCCTTTTCTCTCTCCTTCTCTGGGGTCCTCATCAGCCTGCACTAAGGACTCGCCTTCCCAGGACAGTGGTTACTTACGTGCAATTCAGCAAGGCTGAGCACTCTCCCAACACACACACACACACACACCCTTCAGGAAAAATAAAAAGCGGGGGAGCAGACCAACGCACTCCAGCCCTTTGCCCAAGGGGGCTGCCCTTCTCTTTGGAGAGCGCCTCCCTCCTCCACACCCACTTCTTCCATCCTCTACCATTCACTGCCTTCCACTTCCAAGGCAAGTAGGCAAGCAGGCAGGCCAAGTGTGAAAGTGATCTGCCGCTTCTGCTGCTCCTGCTGGGAAGTATGTGAAGAAGGAAATCTCTGTGGCAGGTAAACCTCATCGGGCCTCTGGGAGGCTCCTGGGAAGCCTTATGAACCCCAGGGGTTGAAGAACCAGAATTCATCACATACCCCCAGGCCTGAGGGTTCCTCCAAATCCCTATACTACAGATCTGCTTGGCTTAAATGTGCTTTCTTAAAAAGATTAATTCCACAGAATCCCAAGCAGCCTTTGACATTGATGTTTACATGGGGTTTTTAAAACGTCTGCTTTTCAGTGGAAAGCCAACATACTAACATGTAAACAGTTGTGCTTGGCTGTGTTTGGTGTTTGGGCTCCCCCCACCCCCACCTGCTTCTTTATAGTTTTCTATACTTTTCAAATTTTCCACAGATGGCATGTTTTACTTTTATAGTAAAAAATAAAAAATAAAAATAAGCAAAAACAAAAGTTTAATTAGTAGGCCTGCTCAGCAACTTGCTTAAATTCTTATCAGAAATGTAGCAGGGATTCCTAGGGGACAGAACTGGCCCCTGTCCCTGGTTCCAGGCTGCTTTCTGGAGACACACTGGGCAGGAAGGTCAAAGAGGCACTGACGGGACAAAGTGCTCCAGATGAGCCTGTGACCCTGCTAGCAAATGGCTGTGGTTACAGTGGGCAGCAAGGGGCCAGCAGCTGCCCAGGCACCAGTCAGAAATGGCCCTTTTATGAGGTGCAGAAATAGCGCTGACTTGATCCTGGTGTTTTCCCTTTGCTCAGCTCTGTCTCTGCAGAAATGTTAGGAAAATGGGCTTGCTGGGAGGGTATCCTTCCTTCATCCATGCAGCTGCCTCATCTGCCCATTCTGACCCAGCCTGGCACGACTCACTGTCCCCTTTTAGCTCAAGCCAGATGTAGTGACAGGCCCTAGGCACTGTCCCAGAAGCTCTATTCATGTCTTGGTCTTGCCCACTGTGCTCCCAGGAAGCTCTAGAACCAGGCAGAAAAGGAGACTCACCAGGATGCTGGAGAGGAAAGGGTGTAAAGTCCAAAGGGCAGGAATGGCTCTTCTAAAATAATAACACTAGGTGAGAATTTACAGGTGCTGACCACAGGGCAGGTGCTGTGCCCAGCCCTGCATGTGTGAAATCCCTAACCTTCTCAATACCCCAGCAAGGTAGGTGTTATCCATTTTCTAGATGACACACTGGAAGCTCAGAGAGGCTCAGAGGCTCCCACAACACCCACATGTAGAAAGTGACAGAGCAAGAGTCAAATTGAGGGTCTCTGCGGTCAGCCTCGCTCACAGCAGCACCGTTCTTGCCGTCATAATATCCCCAATGCAGTGCCTGGCACATGGCCGATACCCAGCAAATACTAGTTGAATGACGAAGGTAGCTCACAGCTTCTACACCCGACCCTCCATCTTTCAATGGACCTGCCCAAAGCCTGGGCCTGCACACAGCATCACGCTCTGCTCATCTCAACAGGAACTAAGGGAAGGGACAGTGCCACAAACGCCAGGTCCCCTCCCCAGAGGGCCTGCAGGCAGCCCTTGCCTCTTCCTGCACAGATATAGACTGCCAGGGGTCCCCAGATCTGGATCCTGCTGGGTACCCCTGTAAATGGAGTGAAGGGAGCAGAGCGACTTGCTGAGCTGGGGAAATGAGGATAGGGGCGGCTCAGCGGGCAGCAAAGGGAAAGCAGGGACAGGGCAATGGCAGGTGGGTCCCTGTCTACAAGGAACCGGGTCTCCCTTTGCTGGGAGCGCCTTGAGGGCAGGCTGTTTTTCAGTTCTAGGTCAAGCACCCTGCAGGGCAGCAACCGGAGAGTGGGGCAAACACCTCAGGAGGGGTTGGAGTGGGAACAGATCCTGGGGGGCCATTCGGTGGGTGAGCTGGGCCGAGACCTCCCCTTCTCCCAAGGACGCCTGTCCAGTAACAACAAAGCCAGCAGACAGATTTCAGGGATGTTAACAAAGCATCCACAGCCCCTCCCAATGCACTGCACCTAATTCTGTATTCATGACTTGTTATGCTTTTTCACAGAAAGGGGAACCCCAAATTGTATAAACTTGAGGCTCCACAAAAGCTGAATCTGGCTCAGAATGCCAAAACCTGGACACTGCCTCCAGCCTGCTCCCGGCTGGTGCAGGTACACGGGTTTTCTGGGGGTAAAAAGTGAAAACCAGGCTAGAATGAGAAGGGTCAGTGAGGGCGCTGAGGCCAAGGAATCCCCCAACCAGAACTTGATCATGGTGGAGGCTATGTATACACCAAATGCAGGAAGGAGGGGGGGTGTCAGTATCCCTCTCTTCACCCCCACCACTCATTTAGTCACAATATCAGAATCCAAAAATCCTTACTCTTTTTGAATGTGAAGGTCCTTTTAAGAATCTGTGAACGCCTTGACCAGTGTGGCTCAGTTGGCTGGGCACTGGCCAACAAAGTGAAAGGTCACCTGTTCGATTCCCTGGCACATGCCTGGTTTGTGGGTTCGGTCCTGGTCAGGGTAAGTACAAGAGGCAAGTGATCGATGTTTCTCTCTCACATTGATGCTTCTCTCCCTCCCTTTCTCCCTCCCTTCCCCTCTCTCTAAAAATAAATAAGTAAATAAATACAATTAAAAAAAAAAAAAAAAGAATCTCTGAAAACTCTGGATGCTCTGAATTGCCCCATACACAGAACAGTGCACATCATTTCAGGGGTCATGGATGCCTGAGGCCCCTGTGTGGGCCTGTAGGAGACAGAGAGGCCAAGGCTGAGGTCCCTGCTATGGAGGCAGCGTGATATGACAACGTAAAATGATGATAGTCAGGAGACTGGGTTCCATACCAGCCTCCAAGTCTCCTCACTTCCCCAGACCTCCACTGGGCTTTGCGTTGTGTTCTCTGCATTCCTTCCAACTCTGTAATTCTGATGACTTCTGTGACTTTCATCTTCTGAGGCCTGAGCACTGGCCCCAGACCTTATATGCAATGAGCATTTTCATATTTTGCTTATTTAATTCTCTCAATTACCCAATGGAGTCAATATTCTTTGCTCTATCTTACAGATTGAGAAACCCCTCTGTCAGGATGAGGGGTAAAGGAACACCCTGAAGGTATGGTAAGTGGTGGAGCTAGGATTTGACCCTGGGTCTGCACAAGCCTTTACCATGGCTCGCACCAATATCCTCAGTCCTCTCCTTCTTTTCACACCTACTGTCAACTCTGCCTTGAAATATGGGTCTTTCCTTCCACTTCTGTACCTCTTGGCCTCAAGCCACCTACCTCCCACTCTATATCCCCAGGGCCTGCTAGCCACCTGGCAGGTGGAAAATGAGGACCCCATTCCCATCCAGCTGGATCAAATCCTACTGAGTTTGACCCCTCCCGGGGCCACTGCTTCACTGGGGGACAATGAATGGCTGTGGTTAATTACTAACCACAGGCTCAGAGCAGCGTCAACCAGGTTTGCATTCCCAGCTTAAAAGCCCAGATTAATCGCCCTGGGCTGGCTCTGTCACACACAGGGATATATTTTCTTCTTGGAATTTACAAGTAGTTCCATCTGAGAAATAAACAACCAGAGATAAAAATTACATTGTCACAGTGCAGGTGTGATAGATGTGGGAAGCAAGCCGTCGTGGTCGCTGAGGAGGTACTCAGCTGACAGAATCCACCAAATGAGGCCTGGAGGAGCCCCAGGTAAACTGAATGAGATGCTGATGGGATCTCAGCCGAATGGGAAGCCGGGAAGCGTGGACTCTCTGCAATTTACATTTCATCACTCTAAATCATAGGGTTCTGATGCTGGCCTCCTGGAGCCAGGGTGAGAGGTTGATTGGCAGGAGACCTCCTCAGGCTGCCCTGCCTCTGCATGGCAGGTCTCAGGAACTGGGCGTGCCAGGATACTAGGAGCAAGCAGGAAGACACTTGCTATAGCCTTGGCAGCTCTGTCTCCACCAAGACATTGACTATCTGTCTTATCTCTACTATTGATTGAGTACTACTAGCTGAGGGGAGCTAAGCCTACCTATGAAGAAAGCCACCTGGGAGATCACATGAAGAGCAGGCTGGATCTGGGGTCAGAATGATAATAATAGTAACTAACATTTAGCCCTGGCTGGTGTGGCTCAGACGATTGAGTGACAGCCTGCGAACCGAAGAGTCATTGGTTCAATTCCCAGTCAGCGCACATGCCTGGGTTGCAGGCCAGGTCCCCAGTTGGGGGTATGCGAGAGGCAACCACACAGTGATATTTCTCTCCCTCTCTTTCTCCCTCCCACCCCTTTCTCTAAAAATAAATAAATAACATCTTTTTTAAAAAAGAACTAACATTTACTCAGTACTTACTAAGTGCTTGGCACTCTGTGAAGGACTCAGCGAGGATTATCTCATATTGTCAATTTCATGACAGCCCTATGCAGTAGGTACTATTATTATCCCCACTTTACAGATGACAAGCTGAGGTTCAGAGAGGTTTGTGATTTCCCAAGGTCCCTGGAGTGGACTGAATGTCCATGTTCACAACAGTGTGGGAATTGACCGTAGGAGCGGATGGTGAGCTGGGTGGAGGAGGGCAAAGGGGTAAAAATTGGAACAATTGTAATAGAAAAACAGTAAAAAATTTTTTTTCAAGATATGTCCATGTCCAAGTCCCTGGAAACTGTGCCTGTGACCTTATTTAGAAAAAGGGTCTCTGAAGGTGTAATTAAGAATCTTGAGATGAGATCATCCTGGATTACCGAGCTGGGCCCTTAATTTAATGCCAAATGTCCTTATAAGAGGCAGAAGAGAAGACGGAGAAGGGGGAGAGCCTCATGAGGACAGAGGCAGAGCCTGAAGCGATGCAGCCACATGGAATGCCAACCACCACCCCCAGAAGCTGGAAGCGGCAAGGAACAGATTGTGCCCTGGTGCCGTCAGAGGGAGCCCGGCCCTGCCAACACCTTGCTCTCAGGTTTCTGGCCCCATGAACGGTGAGAATAAATTACTACTGTATTTGCCACTCAGTGTGCTGCGATTTGTTACAGCAGTCCTGGGAGCGCATACAGCCCCGCAGGTGTGGAACCAGGATCCAGGTGTGGCAGGCTGACTCCAGGCTCGGGAGGTGCCCTCCCCCAGTGCTGCCGAGCCCTGAGGTTTGGGTGCCAGTCCTGGCTCCACTGCAGCTGAGCTGTGAGACCCTGGGAGACTCGCTAAGCCTCAGCCTGCTCCTCTGCCACACGGAGGGGTTGGACAAGATAGGTGGGTGCCTCAGGCAGGGGCTGCTGCCATGGTGAAGAAGGGGCAAATGGCGTCCTGAGGAGCACGGTGAGGGGCGAAAGGAAAAAGCCTTAACAAACCACCTGTAGACTACACTTTGTGTGGGTTTCTGGCCACCCACAACATGTTCCTGAACTTCTGGACACAGCACCCTGATTTTCCTTTGGGAGAAGTGGTCCTCCCCAATTCTGCACCCACGCACTTCGATGGAGCCCACCCCAGCCCCCATGGAGCCATACTCCCAGACCTCAGTGACTGACTCAGGGCTGAATTTGGGCCAGTGACATCCGGCCCACCACTTATGTCCAGACTGCTGCAGGGAGAGCAGCTCTCCCTTTTTGAGGGGAGGAGGGCGTGAACGGAGAGCTGCTGGAGCCCTCAGAGCATGATGCCAGCTCAGGGGAAGCCACACCAAGAAATCTGGCCCTGATGGCACCGTGTGATCAGGTTACACCTGTGAGATTCCTTCTTTGTTCCAACAGTTTGGGTTTCTGTCATTTATAACCACAATGTCTCAAGTCTCAGGTGACCAGGCACCACCATTTCTAAGAGACTTTCTAGTTCTGAAGCAGATGTTTCAGGGCTAGAAAGTCCACCCGTGCATTGGCCTGTAATGCATATGTATGGGAGTTCACAGACATGCCTGCAGTGTGTACTTCCCTTGCCTGAAGCTTCCCCTAGGAAGCTGCTGGTGCATTGGGGGTCCAGGCCAAGCCTCACCAGACTCTTCCTGGGTGCTTCCAGGTAACTTCCAGGTTACACCCTGAAGCCTTTGAGTCCAGCTCCTTTATGTATCTGAAAAGAGTTCCCCCAAATCTCCTTCAGGGCCAGCTGTCACTGGCTCCTTCAGGAGTTCCTAACACAACCTGGTTTTTCAGCACCGTCACTACTTCACAGCTCACACTCATTCAGTAGCAATTTCCTGAGCACTTAATATGTGCCAGGCACAGGCTGAGAGCTGGGGATACAGACTAAAGAAGGGGACACAGTCCCATCCTCACGCAGCTCACAGTCCGGGGACGCACGTGATTAACTGCGGCACTAAATACTTACTTAACACAGCCTTTTCAACTCCGAGATCCACCCTAGCCCAAGTGGCCACTTCCCCTGGGGAACTACGGTGTCTCCTAACTTCTCTGTTCTCCTCCCCTCTTCTTTCCCAGAGTCTCTTCCTTACATGGCCATCAGGACGACCTTCCAAAAATAGGAATCCTTTAAAAGTGAAACAGTCCTGCCCTGGCTGATGTGGCTCAGTTGGTTGGTGCATTGTCCTATAAACTGAAAGGTCACAGGTTCTATTCCTGGTCAGAGCACATGCCTAGGTTTTGAGTTTGGTCTCTGGTTAGGGCCCCTACGCAAGGCAACTGATCTATGCATCTCTCACATCAATGTTTCTCTTTTGCTCTCTCTGGAATTAAAAAAAACAATGTAGCCCAGTCCCTCCTATGGTTGGCTCCCCATCACACTGAGAATAAAATTCAGCAACCTCACCATGGCCTACAAGGTCCTGCGTGGTCTGTCAACCCTGCTGCTCCCTTGCCTTCCCCATCCCTGTGTCCCCGGCCCCTAGAGGCCATCTTGCTGTCCCTAGAATGCACCAAGCACAGTCCCTCTCAGGGACCTGGCATCAGCTATTTCCCCAGCCCAGTTCCTTCCCTCATCTCACCCAGGGCTCTGATCAACACCACCTCCTCAGGAGGCTTCCTTGATTGAGCGCCTTAGCTAAGCTGCTGCCACTCACCTTCCATGCCCTCACCTCCAGTGCTCATGAGCCCTTGCGTTACCTTCTCGTCTGAGCCACCTGGACTGTGAGGTCCATGGGAACAGGGCTGTGCCTGTCTCGCTCTCCACTGTGTCCTCAGCACCCAGGGGCCTGGCACTCAGCTGCTGTCACTAGGTGTTTGCTCAGTGAAGGAATGGGTGCTGAATGCTGTAGTCACACAGAACTTGGAAGGGGTGCCTAATACATCTGGGGACTCTGGACCACTTCCAGAGAAGGTGTCATTTGACCTGCGCTCTGAAGGAGGAGAAGGAATTGATCAGCCAGGTAGGAGGGCTGCAGTGGGGCAGCAGCGCAGGCAACACAATTGCTGGGGGGAGGACCTGTGCACGGAGGGAGACTGGCGAGTGTGAGGAACAGAAAACCAGGACACGTGAGCGGCAAGGTCAGAGGGGCAAGCAGGGGCCAGTCTGCAGGAGGCCCCAAAAGCCCAATTTAAAATCTGGGCCTCTATCCCCAGAGTTGTGAGAAGACACTGAATGATTTTAAGCAATGATATGATTAGATTGTGTCCCCTACGTCACCTGTCTGTGGCATGTGGTCCGGAGACCAGAAGCTAGGGCACCGATCAGGAGGCCACACAACAGTCCAAGCGAGAGATGAGGGACCCGGTTTAAGGTGGTAGAGACGGGGGAAATGGAGAGAGGGGATGAATTTAAGCCACGTGCAGGCGATGGACCAGATTGGTGGACGATGACGAGAGACGAGATGACTCAGTGGGTGCTCAGCAGAGAGCGAAGCAGGTCCCTCACCGTCCTAGATTTGGACACTTCTATTAATATAGCCAAAGATTATAGATGCTTTTTTAGGGGAATGCACTTCAAACTTTGAATCACTGTGCTTGCAGAAAAATGCTTCCTCATCATCACAACCCTTGCTAAGACAAGAAGGGTCTGCTGGGAGAGAGCTGGAATCTTGGAGCCCATGGCAAGCTGCCGGGTGCAGCCTCAAGGAAGGCGTCTGGGCCTCGCCCACTGGCTGAGGCCAGAGAACCTCTGGGGGTGGGATGGGATTTCAAGAAAGAAAAAGTGGTCATGGGCGAGGGATATGCATTCTCTCCCTCCTCTAGGCTAGTGAATTTTGGGGACAAGAAAAAATAGTAGGAGAAATGTCACCACACTATATACTACCTACATGTCTGTTTCTAGAGGCTTCCATGACCAATACTTGTGTTCTTCTGGACTGCCAAAGCCTGTACACGATTTCAGAGACCAGAGGAGTAATCCACCTCGGTGGAGCCTCCAGAAGCTAGTGTCTGGAAGACATAAATGGAACCCTCTTTCGGCAGAAGTGAAGTGGCCAGGGTGGGGCATTTTTCAGGCTTTCTCTAGCTTTTCTTTGTTCTCTTTTAAAGATTTTATTTATTTACTTTAGAGAGAGGGGAAGGGAGGGAGTAAGAGAGGGACAGAAACATCAGTATGTGGTTGTCTCTTGTGCACCCCCAACTTGGGACATGGCTTGAAACCCAGGCATGTGCCCTGACTAGGAATTGAACCGGTGACCCTTTGGTTCACAGGTCAGCACTCAGTTCACTGAGCCATACCAGCCAGGGCTCTAACTTTTCTTTTTTAATTGTATTTCTTTTCCATTACCATTTAGTTCCCTTATACCCAACCCCCACCCCTACCCCCGCCAGCAGTCACCACACTGTAGTCCATGTCCATGAGTCCTTTTTCCTTTTGGCTCAGTCCCTCCCCCACAACCATGCCCTCTCCCTTAGCTGTCCTCCTGCTCTCTGTCTATGCGACTGCCCCTATTTTGCTTGTTAGTTCAGTTTGTTCATTAGATTCCAAGTGAGTGAAATCATATGGTATTTGTCTTTCTCTGACTGGCTTCTCCAGGTCCATCTAAACTGTTGCAAAGGGTAAAACTTTCTTCTTTTTTAAGGTTGAGTAGTATTCCAGTGTGTAAATGCACTGTAGTTGTTTTATTCACTCATCTACTGATGGACACTTGGGTGACTGTAAATAATGCTGCAACGAACATAGGGGTGCTTATGTTCTTTCGAATCAGTGTTTTGAGTTCCTTCGGACAGATTCTCAGAAGTGGGATCGCTGGGTCAAAAGGCAGATCCATTTTTAGTTTTTTGAGGTATCTCCATTCTGTTTTCCCCAGAGGCTGCACCAGCCTGCATTCCCACCAACAGTGTACAAGGGCTCCCCTTCTCCACATCCTCGCTGGCACAGGCTTTCTCTAACTTTTAACAGCTGTGCTGGTGGTGCCATTAAAAATAATCATCATGGGTACACACCAGTGCAATTTCACTTACTGCCACAAAACTGTACAGGTAAAATGACTTACTAGTAAATGTTATATTATGTATATCATAAAATAAATAATAAAAAAGATACCTTATAGGCCATTGAAATAACCCACTACCTCATGCTTTAATTTCTCCTACAAAATGCCTGCTAAGGTTGTCTTTCAGCCTCTGGTTGGACACATACAATAGGCAATTCACTGTCATGCTTAACAGAGAACGCCAGCTTTTATATTTCTATTAGAAAATTCTTGGAATAAAATCAAACTAATAGTTTTTAAAAAGTCATCATGGAGCTTTTGGAGCCCACTACCGATGCTCTTTGGAGTCAGAATCTTTCCAGAGCTGGGCCTTCCTGTGTGTCACGCGGCTGTTCCATCCTGCTTCCCAAAGTCGTGCTGCGTGTGTCCAGGAGGCGAGACGGTGGGCGCGAAGCCCTGCACTCGCCCTCCCGCCTTCCAGACCCAGGCCCCCCTCCTCGTGACACGCAGCCACATTGGACAGAGCCGGGGTTTGACTGCACGCGGGACGGAGACCCTCTCTGGGTGCAGGGAGAGCCGACCTGGGTGGGATTTGGGGTCTGCCCTTGGCCAATTAGTACCTTGATCGATGTAACCAACTGAGTCACAGATTCAACTGGATTCAGCAAACATGTATCAAGCATCTCAGCACCAGCCTATTTCTGTCTGTTCTGTAAGTGCAGTGAAGCTTAGCCTTCTCTCTAGATTAATTTGTATTTCAAGGTAAAAAGGTAGGTTTTAAGTACCTGTAAGAGGCAGTAATGGATGCCTTGAGTAGGGGTGGGCCTGGGCTGGGGCGGAGGGAGAAGCGCTGGGAAAGAGCCCTCAAGTCAGCGCGACAGGGCCTGGCCGCAGACAGGGAAGAAAAAGTAGACAGAGGAGCTGGATAAAGTCTGAGGGGTGTGGGGAAGGGGTTTGTCTAAAATCTCCCCCACTTTCTTTTTAATCGAAAAGATAATGCATGCACATAGTAAAAAAGACATTTTGTAAGAGAACAAAAAGGGCATACAATGAAAAATAAGTCTCCTTGCCTCTCCCACACCTCCAGTCCCCAGTATCTTTCTTCAGAAGCATCCCACTGTTAACTGTTTCTTTTGTGTCTTTCCAAAAAATTTCTATCACGTACAAGTGTATCTTTCTTTTTAAAATCCAAATGGTAGTGCAGTGTATTACCACTGCGTTTTCACTTAGCAATAATACATCTTGGCATCCATCCCATATCAGCACACACACACAGTCACCCATTCCTTGGAGTGCAGAATCCCATTGTATGGGGGTGCTGTTAATCTACCCGATTGGTCCCCTACCGACAGACATTTAGGTTGTTTCCAGTTTCTGTGATTATAGGCAATGATAACATGCATGCTCCTATGTGAGTATTTCTGCCCACACGTGCCAGGGGATCTGTCAGATAAATTCCTGGAAGTGGGATTGCTGCTATATTTAGATAACTGGGATTGGGACTGTGGCTGTTAAATTCCACTGGAGCTGTGTCTGCAGGAGAGGAGATGTGCGTACGGAGCCTCAACTGCCCTCCTTTCTCACTGACATGTGGCCATATCAGAGCAAGTGTTTGGACTGCATGCAAGGAAAGCGTCCTTCTCTGGGTTTAGAGAGAGCCAACCTATGTGGCTGGGGACCCAGTTGGAAGCTAAGAGTATGCAGACCCCCTCTAGTCAGGGGCTACGGGTATGCAGAGGCAATGCCTGGCACATAGTGAGTGCTCCATCAACATAAGCTATTACTGGTATTATTATTATTATTATTATTATTATTATTATTATTCAGAGGGAGCCCTGTCTTTTGCCAGGGCCCAGGAAAGCTCCCAGGGTCGGTTGGTCCAAGAGTCCAGTTGATTCAAAGGAGCGTGCTCAGCATTTGGAACTGGGCGAGAGCTGAGACGGGCAGTTCCCACTTGTCACTGCTTGGCATCTGGAACTCCCAGGCCCTGCCAGGACTAATAAACACCATACTTCATGCCTTGCCATCGTCACCCACACGTCCTCTGGTGCCTGCTGACGACATCTGCCACTGCACACAGTCAGCATTTCACCCTGGCACATGACTCCTTTATGACCTGCTTTCTTTTCTAAGTGGTGAATGCAACCTGAATGATGTCACTGTGACATAAAACACTGTGTGTTATTGGGGACAAAAAGAATGGGATAGGTATACCAGAACTCATAGGCCCTGAAAAGAATTGGCTTTGATTTGGGGGGTGCCAATCCTGGGTTCGAATCCTGACCTTGGGAAGTCATTTAACCTCCTTGAGCCTTAATTTTCTCATCACCTGTGAAATGGGCTAAGCATTTGTTCTAATAGGGTTACTGTCAGGAGTAAATAAGATAATAAATTATTTATGATTTTTTAAAAAAGATTTTACTTATTTTTAGAGAGAGGGGGAGGGAGGGAGGGAGGGAGAGAAATATCAATGTGTGGTTGCCTCTAGTGTGCCCCTAACTGGGGACCTGACCTGCAACCCAGGCATGTACCCTGACTGAGAATCGAACCAGCGACCCTCTGGTTTGCAGGCCGGCACTCAATCCACTGAGCCACACCAGCCAGGGATATGAATTTTTTTATAGACCAGGCTTATTCCAAAAATGATTTCAGGCTGTTGAGACAATGTATGTAAAGTGCCTGGCACATAGTAGTGGCTCAATAAAGGATCCACTTCCTTCCCCGGCCCTTCTGTCACAGTAGTAACTGTTGGACCCAAGTGCCCCCTTTCACGGTGCTCCATCATTTGAAGCACTTGTGAGAAAACAGGCTCGATTCTTGAATCCTATCTTGTTTTTAACCTTTAAAAAAATTCCCAACAACAAAACAAGCCTCATTCTACAGACTGCTCATCTCCTTTATTCACAAGACACAGCCTCAAATTACTTTTGGCCTTTTCTAAAAAAATCAAACCCACCCTCAAAGGTCAAGGATTCGCCACTGGCCGAGGCTATTAAGAGGAAAATGCTGTGAGATCTGAAGCAATTTCCCAAGAACGCATCAACCGTTCTGAGCTAGCACCGCAGAACTGAAGTAAGAGCAGCCCCCAGCCCCACTCTCACACCCATGACACTCTGAACCAGCCCATTCCTTGGGACACTTACACTCGAAGCTTCTTTGTAGGAAAATCTGCCTCCCTGCTCCCTGGTTCCACCCTGCAGATCACATTTCCTGGTCTCTGGGGGAAAGCCAGTTTTGCTGCCGAAGAGAAGTGCGCTCAGGTGGAGTTCATAGACCCTGGGTGCGAGGAGAGGGTGCTGCAAATGGCGGACAAGTCTGAGAGGATGGAGTGGCCTTCCTTCCACCTTTTGTGGGGACACTAAGAAGTGAGTGCAGGCACTCTGGCTCGGAGATGGGATGCCTCAGGGAGCAGAGAGCAGGGTCTGCCCTGCGCCACACCCACTGTGTGACAAAGGACCCACCAACACTGGGCTGGGCAAATATTGCCCGTGCTCTGAATTTCTCAGCCTTGTCCCCAAATAGTCTCCAGCCAGAAAATGCCAAAGGGCCCACTCCATCCTCTCCCTGCCAGCTCGGAGTTTGTTCCTCCCAATCCCACAATTGGGAGGAAGGCCCTGCCCCTACCGAACCTCCAAGAAGGTTGCAGGCAGTGTGGCCAAGTGAAAAGACCCTAGCTGGGCCTGGGTTCAAGTGGCTTGGACAGCACAAGCAGGCTCTGCCACCTCCCACTGTCAAAGCCTCAGTTTCCTTGTCTAGAAAAGGGGACAATACCTACTTGGGTTGGGGGGTGGGGTCGGGAAGGGGGTCTGTAAAGAGGCAATGAGTGGAGGCAGGTCCTCCATGGATGGCAGCAAATATTTGTAAGGCCCTCTGGTACAGACCTGTTGCTGGAATGTGAAGCCTGGGACCATGCCATGAGCCCATAGGGACGGGAGGAGTCACAGAGGCCCTAGCAGCCCACTGAGCTTCCACTGTGTGGCTGTGGAAGGAGGGGAGGGGAGGGAAGCCTCTGAAGCAGGGGGCCTAGACCAGCTCAGCTCAGTCAGGACAAGACCTTTGACCTTCCCTTGTTCTCCTCCTTGGCTCATTCTGAAGAGGAGGGGCTGACTCTTGCTCTGGATGGAAGCACCACCTGCAATGGTTATGCCTGGCACTCAGCACTGAAAAAAACACCTCTGTAACTTTACCACTCCTCTTAAATGGCTTGCTGCAAGGTCTACAGTCAGTTAAAGATAAATAAGTCTTTATCCTTTTGCTAACTGGTTCAAATCAATTGACCTTGTAAGTGGGTCTAATGTAAAACTGGTAAAGGATGACCCGAATGCCAAACAACCCTTGTGTAACAGAACCCGTGGGCTGCTCCAATTGAAACAGAACCCACGGGCTGTTTAGTTAGGGGCCCGATTGCCCGCCGCCAGAATCATAACTCTGAATACCAGAGTTTGGTGAAAAGAAAAAGGATTGTTTATTTACACATAGTCCTGCCTCCCCTCCCAGACCTGGCCGGTCTTAGGAAAGTCAGAAACACCGTTTCCCTACTTCCCAGGCACAGTTCAGCTTTACCAGTAGCTGCGAATCACTCAGTTCTGATTGGGGAGGTCCTTTCTGTGCTGTGGTGCCCTCCAGCTCTCAATGCAGGACCGCCTGGATTCTCAGCCTCCTTGTAAACTGCCTTCTTCCTGCAAACCGCATGGATCTCCTCTCCTTCTCCAAGCAGCCTGGCAAGAGCCTCTTCTTAAAGCAGCCTGGAGATCCCTTCTCCAAGCCAGATGGAGGGAGCCCACAAGAGCCAGAGAGTGAGGGCGTGAGAGCCTGAGAGAGAGAGCCTCCTAAAGCCAGAGCCAGCCCAAAAAATGTCCGCAGCTGCTTCTCTCTTCCTCCCTGCCTCCTCTCTCTCCCCGCGTCCTCTCACGCAGTGGGTGTTGCAAACAGTTCTGACCATTCACAGAACCCTAGTAGGCTCGGTCTGCTTCTTCCATACCAGCCCACAGTCCAAGATCCCTCCCATCTCCCTGAGTCTTGGAAGTCAGCGGATCTTTGCAACAATGTATCCAGCCACTAGCTCCAGGCATGCAAGGGCATCCTGAAAGCTGCTTCCTGCTCCCTATCTCCCAGCCGCAAACTCTGGGGTTTGTTTTTGGACTCCCCTGTTTCTGTAACACTTGCACTTAACTAGCTGTTGCTCAAGCAACTGAATAAGGCCCATTAACCCAAGTTTCTCAGAACACCTCCTCCTGCCAGGCTGCAGGGCCCATGTTCCCCCTATGGGGCTAAAACGTTTGCTGGATCAACAGGCCTGCTTACAGGCACGGGATCCTGTTAGGCGGGTGGTGATAACCCTAGTGTAGTGTAGATTCCTCTGGGAGGCAGAGGGAGTGCTGAGCCTGTGACAGGAGTCCCTAGGCCCTACCCTGGCTCAGGCTGCCTGGCAGGAGCAGGGGCTGCGTCCAGGTCGTTGGCAGAGGAGGAGCAGGAAGGCGGTGCTCCAGGAACTGTCATGACCTGGCTTCTGTTGGCCTACTGATCCCCAGGCTGGGTTACCACTGCTTTCCAAGTGCAGCTGATGTTCAGTCTTTTATTGTGCCCGTATCTGAACTGGTTTGGAAACATAAAGACAACAAACATCGGGAGATGGCCTAGAGGTCTTGGGCTGGGTGGAGGTAAGACAGCAGCCGGCCATGGCCAGCCACCTCCAGCTCTCCAACTCTGCTCTGTTAATGAAGCTCTGCTGAGATCTTTCTGAGCCCCTCCCCCACCTCAGGGTTTGATCCTAGCTACTCTGCCTTATCAGTCTTGTTTTTCACAAGCACTTAAATTCATGAGAAAAGGGAAAAAGTGAAATCAGATAGAAATGCAGGTCTGTTTGCTATTTTCTCCAATGAAATGGTTCTGGGTAAACAGCAGACGCCTTTGATGAAATCCCAGCAGGCTTAAACAATAAAAGCTAGTTACAAACTCAATCTGGAAGAGATATCAGATCTGAAATTGTTTCAAAAAACATGTCAACGTTTTCTACCGCTCCTTTAAAAACTTTCCTGGGCTGCTCACTATGGAGATAGGACAGAGCAACCCCAGGTCCCAGAGTGCCACAGGACTTTGTGAGCCAGGAGCCCAGGCACAGGCTGTTCTGGCTGTGGGGACCTGGAGTGGGGGGGTGGGGGAGGCTGTCAGCTGTAGAAGCCTAAATGGCCACTTCATGGTCACTACCCAAGCTGGGGAGGGCACCAACCTCCCTCCCAAACACCACTGCAGCCCGCCCATCCCCAAACCTGGGCAAACCCTTAACTCCCTACCTTCTATTCTCCAGACTGCAGCCAGCAGAAGTTTTAAAAAATGTAAATCAGATCATGCCATTCCTTTGTTTAAGCCTCTAATACCTTTGCACTGCACTGAGAATAAAATCCAAACTCCTCCCATGGCCTACGAAAACCCTACAGCGTCCCCGCTGCCTGCTGCTCCCCAACTCACAGCAAGAACGTCACCGCCCCTCGGGGGAACCCCCCGGGCAATGCCCAGGAGGCCTGGAGTACAGCACAAAGAAATCTCTTTCCAGCCTCTCTCTGGGCCTTCCTGGTGGTCCCTGCTCCACCGAGGCCTCCCGAAGGCCCCTGCAGGCTCTGGCCCACCAAGCCTTGGAGGTCGGGTCTAGGCTGGGGGCAGGAGCTCAGGAACCAAGGGAGACTCAGATGTCCTCCACTTTCGCTGCTCCCCTCCCCCTTCACCGGACCCAAACTCACAGGAATTCTCTCTAAGATGTGGGTGGGCCGGAGTGGTGGGGGAGCTGGGTCCTCACGCTCTTCACGGGCCTTCTTGGAAAAGCGCAGGCCCCGGTCTGCTGGGGCCTCCGGGGTCCCGGGCCAGGGGTGGACGACGCCACCCGAGGGCGCAGGCCCCCACCCCCACGTCGCCCGGGGCCGCGATCGATCCCTGCCGCTCCCGCCTCATTACCAAGGAGAGCTGCCGGGGCTGGCAGAGAAGCCAGACGGCTGCGGAGGGGGCGGGGAGGCCTCCTCGGCTCCCTGGCCCGGATTAAATATTTACTATGTTTTGTTTGGCCTTTGGGGGAAGGGCGGGGAGGACTGTCGCATCGATCCGGAGCGGCCGGCGAGGCCGGGCCGTGCCCAAGGGCGAGGGCGGTGCCCAAGTCTGTGCCCCGCATTCTCCTCGGGCGGCCGGGCCCGAGCACCGCCTGGGCGGGGACTGCTGGCGGCCGAGCCCCTGGGCCGCGCTGACAGATCTGGGTTACCGCGCTGAGCCGCGGGGAGCCGCTGCTGGCCCGGAAACGCCTCCCCCTCGCCGGCGCCGCGCGCTTTGCAACCCCGCTCCCTCGGGCCGTCGGTCCTGTCCGCGGACCCGGAGCCCGAGCCCCGCCCCACGCGACCCCAACCCCGACGGGCGGCGGGTCCCAGCGCCCGGGCTGCTCTAGGCCGCGTTACCGGCGCCATCTCATCAGGACCCAGCAGCAGCCGCGGGAGAGCTTCACGCTCCCATGTTACAGACGTGAAGTCAGCCCGAGACAGGACAGATGCGGTCCACAGCGGGCACAGGTACGCCCCCTAAGCGCGGGGCTTCCTCACCAGGCTCGCCCTGCATCTGATCGTACTTTTCTACCCGAGGTGGCCCGGTGCCAAGGCCCTGGCCCGCTCTGCCCACCAGCTCAGTGAGCTTGGGAAAGAAAGGCGAGTGGGGTGGTCTCAACCTTGCAGGGACCGCGTCTGGGAGTACTCTAAAAACGCTTGCTGGGTGGGCCGGTTTGACCGGCTCTTTCTGCAGCCAGAGGGGACCCTAGCCATCCATACTCACACGAAGCAAGCGCAGTGGGGGGCAGAGGACAGGACAGGGCCATCTTCAATGGTCTGCACACAGTAAGAGCTGACATTCTCCCCTGTCCCTACTCAAATGCACACTATGACACACTCACATAGGTGACTACTGTCCAACAATCTGGTTACATGGATGTACACTCACCCTAAAGAGCCGCTCACATCACATTCTACCCATGGAGACACACACACCCCTGCCTACCCTGACCCCATCTCTCTATATGTGTACATGTGCCCACATACGTACACACATCAACTAAGTTGTGACTGCCCCACCCACTGTCATGTGTGTGCTGGCTAATATAAACATGCCCACATACAAAGAGCTGCCCCGTCCATACACAAGCGTGTGCATATGCTGATACACATTCACACACAAAGAACATCCATCTCCTCTCTATCTGTTGGTGTACACACACACACAGAGCTGACAATTCCCTCATCCCATCCAGGCACACATGCACACACACACACAGGTGTGCACCCACATCCCATCCCTATACATGTGCCCCCCACATACACACACACCCCCACACACACAGATACACAGGCATACACGCTTGTGCGCTGACTATAGGCGGCTGGGGAAGAGCTGCAGCCTCCAGCCCTGCTCCTATTTAAAGAGAAGCATTGCTGGAAAAGGAACAAAAGCAAAGCCAGCTATAAATAGCCACCTCCCTCCCTGCTTTTCCTGCCCTCCGGCCTTCTTGGCCTTGCCTCTCCTCTCCCGCCTTTTGACTTTCCGGACCAGAGCAGCCAGGGCAGGCCTGTCCCCAGGGGCAAGCAGCAAGGCCCTAGACGCCATGTGGCCAAGCACTGACCACTGGGACAAGCCGGGAATTCCAGGGCTGGGTGGGTGCAGGGGCACAGGGCCAGCCACCTGCAGCCAGCTCTGGAGGCCTGTGCCCAGCTCAGAGGGAGGGAGGCCCACTCAGGCTGGGGCTGCTGCTTCAGCAGAACTGCAAAGGCTGGCAGCTGCATGGGGGGCGGGGGGAGTGGGTGTGCCAAGCAGCAGACACGACTGCCCCGATGCTCCCTTCCAAGGGAGACCAGGCTTCTGTGGGTTGGCTCCTGGGCCCAGGGTTGAGGATATGGGGTGCCCTGTCAGGAAGCCGCATGGGATGGAGGGCAGGAAGTGAGGGAGAGGATGCAAGTCCTACTCTGAGCTCTAGTACTGTCACCTACTGGTCCACCAACAGTGGCCAAGGCTCCTAACCACATCATCCGGCCCTGGGTTCGACCCCCTCTTTCCAGGGTGTCGGGAATGCTGCATGAAAACCAGATGTGCCTGGCAGCCCCGGAGAACTGTGGAGGGCCATGGGATGGGGAGATGACAGACTGCCCCGTGTGTCTGAGAATTGGGTAAAAATAACAATTCCATTTATTTTGTATGTCCCATGTGCTAGGCACTTGGCTATCTTTAGCTTATTTGATCCTCTGTGAGGCAGATACTGTTTATATTCCCATTTTACAAATGGAGAGACTAAGATTCAGATGCTTACCCCCAAGGTGACACAGACCCCTAAAGCACAAAGCCAGGTTGCAAAGCCAAAGCGGAGACTGAGACCAAAGCCCTCCTTCCTACCTCTTGCATTGTGAGAGACTGGGGGGCCCCGGTTCTCAGGTTAGCCCCTCCTCAGGGCCCAGTGGAGGGCTGGGCTCCACTGCCTCCCCAGGCTAACCCAGGTCTGGAACCAGGTGGGCTGTGGGGAGGGGGCCCACTGGTCCTCCAAACCTGAGGTCCCCACCAAGGACTTGCTGCCTCAGCCCACCCTCACCGGCCCCTGTCCCTAGCTCCCCCCAGGGGCTTCTCTCCACAAACACTGGGGAAGAGGAAGGGAGGTAGTGGGGGAGAGCTTAGGCAGACCTACTTTCAAGGCTTTAATCCTTTTTGCTTAAAGGATTTTTTTTTTTTTTTGCTTGGGGAAGACTTGGTCTGATCAGAGGAGAGACGCAGGGAGCTGACAAGCTGTGGAGAATGGGGGGTAAGGAGAAAGAAATACATATTTATTACCCTCAATTATTAAGAAATAGATAGTACTGGATCTTCGGTCCTGGCAGACACTGCTGTGGCATGTGTGCAAGGACGCTTTCCTCTTCTTTCCTTTTTCTCTCTCGCTCTATAAAAATGTTTATTTATTTATTTATCGGGACTAATTCTGTTGAGGTTGTAATGTGGCCAGCTTGTTATTAAAAACACCCTGGCCAGTTCCCGGTGGGGTGGAAAGGCTGGGCACTAGGTAGCTGAACCCACCACCAGGGAGCCTCCACGCCCCAGGCACAGGGGCAGCTGGGCACCATCTCAGCGGAGGAGAGGCCGTGGGGCAGGAACGGCCTGCGCCCCCATTTCGGGCTCCACAGTCAGAGCCGGTGGCAGACATGTTTACCCGCTGCTTCTCGCTCTGCCCCCCTGCTCTCCAAGGACAAACCCTCCACCAATAACAGGCCTTCCCTGTGTTGCTGCCCTTTTCAAGACAGTGGTGAGAGTGAAATTGATTCAGCCTCCTCTGTAGAGAAGGCAACGGCTCTCACCCCAGACTTCAGAGGGCTTCACTGGGGGGCACTGCCAGCTCCTTGACACACCCTTCTCCTCCCAGGCCTGTATCAGCCTGCTGAAAAGGGGGCAGGCTGTCAGCCCGTGTAAAGTGGGGAGGCCTCCTGCAGAGGTCCTGAGGCCCATGAGGCCTGGTCTGGCAGGCACGTAGGTGACACCCCAGCCACTCGTGTACAGATCTTAGAACAAAAAATAGAGGGAGCTACAATGAGGAAAAAGACCAGGGAGGCAAGGCCACCAGGAAGAGGACTGTGGCACTCACTGTGGTACTTGAGGTCCCCACAGAGCCTGGCACACAATAGGCCTCTGCACATGGCTGCTGAAGAACAGATAAAGATGATGAAGGCAGAACAATAGCAACGTCTCATGGAGGCCTTGCTCCGTGCCAGGAAAGCACTTTATATGCATTTTATCACAAATCTCAGAGCCCCAAGTGGTAGGTGGCATTAGCCCACTTTTCAGATAACCAAACTGAGGCCCAGGGAATTAAAAGCATTTGGCTGAGGTCAGGCAGCTGATAAGTGGTGGCGCAGGGCCCTGATTCCTGCTTGTCTGGCTGCTCGGCTCCGTACGTGGAGGCAGCAGAAGAACCCAAGCGGACCAGAAATAAGTGTGAGAGGAAGGAGCCAAGAAGCAGAGTCTTTGGCCCAGGCCAAGAGCCCAAAGCACAGTGCTGGAACTGGGTTTTCCTCTCTGCTCAGGGAGACCCCGTTGAGAAGGAAGAGGCAGATGTGTAGAGGTCGGGGTTGTGGGTCGACAGTTGGGGGAGATTCACCGGTTTTCTGGGGAGGCCTTCAACCTCATCTACTTTTCTAAGCCAATGGAAATCACATGGGAATGCTTTCCATAACACTGCCTCAATGGAGGGGGCAGAGAGTTCAGGACAGAGCCAGTTCCCCCAAAGAGAGCTGCCTTCACCCAAGGTGACCTGTTCCTGCTGGTCCTGGGACTCCTGCCCCTACCCAGGGCTGTCCTGTGTCAGTCTGACCATTCCCATGGACAGTCCTGGACACAGAGAGGCAAACCTTCAAAGGGCAGCACTCGGGCCTGCAGGAAGGACAGCACTGGTAGTTACCACTGCTACTGCCACTGAGGGCCGTATGTGTTGAGCTCCTATTCTGGGTCACAAGAACTTTATCAAAATCATCCCATTTAGTCTTCACAACCCTACAGCATAGGTACTCCTATCAGCCCCATTTTACAGATGGAGTAACCCAAGTTCAGAGAAATAAGGTCATTCCATGGACTTGAACCTGGGTCTAGCCAGATCCCGTACACTAAACTACCCCACTTGGAGGTGAAGGGTTTTGACCCCTGGAATGAGATCTCTCTGCCAGACCCTCTCCTCCTGTGAGAGAGAGCCTCCACTGGGCAAGAACAACCACTGGCATGGCCAGAGAGGCCACCCACACGGTCTCTGCTGGGGTGGGGGTGCAGGGAGAGGCTGGGAAAGGGGTTCTGGAGAGAAAAAAGCATGTTACCAATGTTATCAGCTGGTGAATCTTGGACATTCTATGGAACACATCAGCCAATAGCATTAGGAGCCAAATGACTGCAGCTCTCTCGGCCTCAGTTTCCTTAAATGAGCTATGAGGTCCCTTCAGCACCAAAGAGCCTACAGATCTATCAAAATCACACAACCCCCCTGGTCCAGATCAGATGCAAGGGACATGGTCTTTTTGGTCTTTTTCATACTCCATCCTCAAGAATTTTGGGTGCCACAAGCCACTCACAACTCAAGAAAGACTAACACCTCTATACATCTTCCCCTCTGATGCACCACAGCCTGCTTCACTGGAGACCCAGGCCATGTTTGCGACCTCAATACACACATGCGCATGACCCTCTGGAAAGCTTCAGATCTGTCTGGCTGCTGGTCGGGGTAGTATCAAGCCCATATATCTAGGGGGCATCACCGACCTCCTACAATGGTTTCCACCCACCTGGCTCCCTGGGAAGGCCTTGACCTCTCACCCTCCTCCCCTTCCCCCACCCAGAAGCTTACACAGCATGTGGGCCAAGGCATGTACACAGGTGTTGGCTGTAGCATGGTTCCTAACAGCAGAAACCTCCATGCACAACCCAAGGGGACTGGCTGTTATATGATGGGCATTTTATAGCCATTAAAACAGGTTAAGAATTATAAACCTCAAAAGGCGTTTGAGATATACTGTTAATTAAACAAGACAGGGCACATTTGCATGAATGTAGGTGAGAAGTGTAGAAGAAAGGAAGCACCAAATGTCCTGGGAGGGATGCACTTTCCACTCTCTGGGTTGTGGGATTTCTAGCAATTTTCTTCTTTTTCCCAGTCCGTGGTTTTCCAATGTTGTCTGCCATGTGTATGCATTATTTGAAAAGTTCAAAAAATTTACTCTGGGAGAGCAGGCTCACATATAAATGAGGCAGTGGGTGAAAAAGACAAGACTGTATGTGGAACTAAGTTCTGTTTCCTACTTTGGGGTAAAAGGGAACTGATCTCTGTCCTTGTACTCAGGCTGCAGCCTGGGCCACGTTAACAGCCAAGGAGAAGTGTCTCTCTCACCCAATGGGAAGGGGAATCCCCAGACTTACCACTCCTTGCGGGGGGCCCACATCATTGCTGTTCCTCTGGTCTGTGCTTTGACTCCTGCCCCTGGCCAAGTGGCTGGTGGACTTGGGGCTGACCCCAGACTCTGCTCCTCTCCACAGGAACTGGAGCATGGGCTCCACCTCAGAATACTTGCCCTGCCCACAGTCAAGGTCCCAGAGACTGCTTGCTATTGTATCAAGCACACTCCTACCTCAGGGCCTTTGCACTTGTTCCCTCAGTCTGGGGAACTCTTCCCAAGCAGAAGCAAGAGCTTCTGATGGCTGCAGAGAACCTGCCCTCACTTCACTTAGGCCTCTGTTCAAATGTTACCTTATCAGAAAGACTTGCCAGCCAGTCTAAAATAACAGCTCTCTGGTCACCCTCTGCTCCTTAATTAACTTCTGTTCATTTTCACCTAAGCACCTACCCCACCTGATAGGATACAGTTAGTCATTTATTGTCTATCCTCCCCACTAGAATGTAAGCTCTGTAAGAACAGGGGACTTGGTTTTTATTCATTGCTTCATCGTCGGTGCCAAGCCAGCAGTAGGCAGGCACTCAATAGCAGTTCAATGTTTGTCAAATGAAAACAGTTTCCCCACACCCCTTTGGCTGACAGGAAAAAGGCGGCCAGCTCATCCACAGATAGATAATCCATAGGTGACTGTGATCTATAACAGGTGTGATGTGGAAAAACACAGCTGGGTAAGATGGGGGTCTTCCTTCTGGGAAATGAAGCTGGGAATACCAAGGATGTGGGCAATTAGCAGGAGGAGGAGGAGGTGAAAGGCCACCCTGAAGAGCACACACCCCTGGCGACCACATTGGGATGTGAGCAAGAAGGAAAGTTCTGGGTGCAGGCAGTGGGGTGGAAGCAGGCGCAGCTTGGTTGGGTGGAAGAGGAGGCCAGGAGACGGACCACAGACAGGCAGCCACTTCCTGTTCTGGAGGTTTCTGGAGTCCAGTTCATGCCTCTCCTTGGAATAATCCCCCATTTTCCAACAAGCTTCGTCCAATCTCTGCAATCCGATTAGTCCATTAAGGCAGCAATACCAATCCATTGGGGGGTGGGGGAGTGGACCAATTACAGGAAGATAATAACCTCTGCTACTTAAAGGCAGCCCCAGAGCAGCAGATTGCCACCCACGCTCTGGTGGTAAAATTTCCCCCTTTGGCTGGTACTTTCTCCTGAGCACGTCCTGGGAGCTGCCCCAGCCTCACTCCCTCTGCTCAGAGATTCTATTTCAACCGCAGGCCTGGGCAACAACCAGGGAGGAAGCAGTTCAAAGTAACAAGTCATTTTCACAGTTGGGAGAGAAGACAAAAGAGCCAGTCTTCTGACCCCAGGCACCACTGGAGCTCAACTTCGTGTGGCAATTTTATCTCCTTGTGCCCTGTCCAGCCTCATTTAAACATTTCAGATCTCTGATGCCCAGGGTGTCCATGGAGGTTTTTCATTTGCCACGGAATCAATAGTGCAAATTCTGGTCCACAAGAATCTTCCAAATACAACCCTAAACTTGCCTGAGCGAGAGTCCTGTTTCTTTTCCCAACACAGCTCCTGACACACTGGAGTCCGCTCAGCCCGTCTCTTGCTGCCTCCCCGCTTCCTGGGGGGCAGCAGCTTCCCAAGCCTCAGTGTCCTCACCTGTAACTTGGGGCTAAAAAGAACGCTCTTTCTGCTTTCAGTGAGTCATTGTACAGGGAAAACTGCAAGACTCCTCCCTAAAAACAATACCAATAAACAAAGCTGCTTCCTGCTGGTTCCTGGCACTAAGTTTTTTTTTTCTCTCTCTCTCTCTCTGTCTCTGTCTCTTTAAGCCCTAAATAATCATGACTTAAGTTTTCTTACCGTTACAGAACACTTTAGAAATTAGGTTTTGCGAGTAAGTTTCTTGGGTTCCAACTTAAGTGTACATTCAATGAACATTTCTAATCAACTCATAAAGAAACGACATTAGTTATTGATTCAACACTATCTACTCAATGTCTGCATCATGTGCTACATTTTATTTTGTGCAGGATGCTGTTTTAGTCCGGTCTGGGTTAAACAAACAGAGAGCACTCTCAGATTGAGCAAGTTGCAGAGTACATAATGAAGGTGAGAACAAGGGCTGGGATACCCTAAGTGATAACGCTTTTATTCGCTTTTATTCACACTCAACACCTCGCAACCAGGGCCGAGCGAGGGAAGGAGCTCTCACTGAACCTGAAGACAGAGCTGCTGAGGTCTGCTGGCAGGAGCCCTATAGCAGATGCTGTGAGGGCCTGCCTATCCCTTGCTTTTACCATTTCAGCAAACACCAGCTTGACTTGCAACTGCCAGAACCTGCATTTCTTTGCCTGAGGGCTTTCGCTAGCAGCAGAGCCGACTTTGCTCACCTAAGGAGCAGTCCAAAAGTGCCTAGGAATTAATTCCCCCACAGGCACAACCAAGGCCGGGTGGGAGTTGTGTATAAATACCTGCTTCCTGCCCTTCGGGTGAGCTAAGTTTGAGGTGCATGTTCCAGACTGTGTCCTGAAGTTCCCCAGGGACGTGACATTCTGGTTGCCCAGATGGTAATCCACTCAACAACAAGTGCCCGTTATTGGCTCCTTCCCTTTCCTGTCTCACTTCCCCACTAGCCTACCGGCATTTCCGAGGATGCCTCCCAAACAAACGACTGGCCCTTGAATCCTTGTCCTAGCTGTACTTTTGGGAGAAACTTCGGGTGATGGTGGAGGGACACGGAGAGCCATGGTGACTCACCACTGGGTGAACCCACCTGGACGTGAGAGGGCCTGGGAGTCCACTGTTGAAGTCTGACAGCCGACGTCCTGAGACAGACAGCAGGAAAAGGGCGGAGAGTGGGTTTGGAGGGGCAAGAAGTCAAGAGTCTCCTCGTGGAACTTGCCATCCAGTGGGGAGGGCAGATAATAGAAGAGTAACTGCAATAAAATTGGTTGAGTAGAGCGACGGGAAAGTATGGGGTATTACGGCAATTTCAGGAGCGCTCCCAGAAGGTGCAGGAAGGTTCCGCACAGGCAGTGATGTGTACGCTGGGTCCTGAAGCACAGGACTGAAGGCAAAGGGCGTCCTCAGCAGAACAGGTTGCTTGTGCAAAGCCTTACAGATGAGAGAGCATGATTCAGTCGAACTGAAAGTTCTTTAGATCTGGGCCTCAGAGTTCAAAGTGGGCAGTGGGGAGCGGGGAGGGTGGAGTTGCAGGCGGGGCAAGGGGGAGGGACTGACAGCCAAGGGAAGCCTGGACTCTCCTCCAAAGAAAAGGGAGTCACGAAGTTTCTGATGCAAGGGGCACGCTGGTGTAGTGTCCTGGGATCTGGCCACACTGGCAAGGCTGGCTTGGGTGAAGGCGAGCGTAGAGGCAGGCAGGCTGCTGATGTGGTCTGGGAGAAGGCAGTGGCCGGGCGAGGGCAGAGGCTGGGAGAGGAGAGGTGAAGGACTCGGAGGGAGAATGCAGCACTTCCCAGTGGACTGCTGAGGAGGGGTGGGGGAGGGGATCACCCCGCATCCAGGTCCAGTTCTCAGGCTGAGGGCAGCTGGGAGGATGAGGTGCCTGTGCCAGAGGGGGGGGGGGGGGGCCTGGGGAAGGAGCAGGCTTGCAGTGAGCTCTGGGAGCTTCAGGGTTCAGCTGAAATGATGGCTCTGGACATCAGAAGCAACATTTCCACTGGAGATGGGATGTAGGGGGAGCCAGCAAATGGGCTCGGCAGTCAGAGTGTGCTGAAATCCCCCAGCGCTGCATGTGCAAGAGAGGGCGCCCAGGGCACTGCCCTGGAGGGCACCCCCTTTGAAGGATGGTGAGAGGAGGTGAAGCCAGCATAGAGGCTCGGGAGCGGCAGCCACAAAGGAGGAACAGGGAGCCACTAGCAGGAAAGCCAAGGGGAAACAGTGGCTGACAGAGTCAAATGCCGCCAGAAGTTCAGGGGATATAAGGAAAATGTCTGGTAAGGTCAACATCAAGCCAAGAGCAGTGACAGTGGAGTGATGGAGGGGGCAGCCGAAAGTTGGAGCTGAGGAGTGTGTGGGGGTGGGGAGGGCAAGGGGACTCCAAGTATAGACAATTTCTCCTGGAGAGCTGAATGGTCACAACGTGTCCAAAAGGAGAAGAGGAAGCCATCTACCCCCTCTGCAGGAGGGAGCTTGAACTCAGGCCCTGGGGACAATGCAGTGTCCCCTTTGTTAGCACCCTTTGTCTTGCCAAGAGGGACCATAGGGGAGGCTGCTGGGGTGGCAGTGAGGCCGGAGGAGGAGGCCCCCGTCCCAGCTCTGCGCTAATCCGTTTTATGTTCTGGGATCTGACCCCAGATAGCATTTGAAGAAACTGTTCTGCTGAAAAACATTTGGAAAACCATGAGTGTTGTCATATTAAAGATGGGAAAACTGAAGCCAGAGAGGTAGAAACATGCCCAGGTCTCGTGAGTCAGCCACAGAGATTAAACGAAACACAGCTCCAGCACTCCAAGTGCCATGTTCTTTCCACAATCCCAGAGGCCCCCAGGAGAGCAGGGCCCCGGCCAGGCCACAGCCAGGGGCACTCAGCTCGGCGGCCAGTGAAGACAGAGACAGACAGGAGAGTGAACACCACATAGTGTGATGCCTGCAGCTCACCCAGCGAGCGAGAGGGCGCCCTACACTGGTGACCCAGTGACCCACCTGGGCCCCGCCTCCCCAAGGCCGGCAGCCTCAGCCTCCAAGCGCCCTACACCACAGGCTCCTTCCTTCTCCCAGCCTGCTCAGACAAGCCCATGAATAGAACATGAAAGGCAAACCTTCTAAAAGAAAAGGCAGCTCCCTAGTAGGAGTCGCCTCACTAAATGTCAAGTGCAGAGCAAGGCTTCCTGCCTTGTGTGCTTCTCACTAATGGAGGCACCTTAGCCTCCATACCCCCATCATCCAATCACCCTATAAATAAATCATTGTAAAAAGAATGCCAGTTTTCCCCCTAGGGCCTCATGAATCTCTCTATAGAAGCATACGTAAAGGCCCCTTCACTATGTGTTGGCCCAGGTGCCCAGAGAGAGGGAGTGAGAGAGAAGAGAGAGAGATGGCAAACCCCACTAGGAGAGTTTAGAGGCAGAAGCAAACTTTCACACTGCCTCTCTGGGCTGAGAGTTGAGAGCCCAGCTTTTCTCCTGACCTGGGAAGACTTCTGCTCAATTTACTGCAGACTCAACTCAACCATGGAGCCGCTGCCCAGGAAGCTGCTAAGGGGCCCCGTCTCCAGGGGCTGCTGTGGTCTGTCTTGTAGCAGATACCTAATGAGTCATGTCCACCCACCCCTGCATGGATGAGCCCCACACCCGCTCAATAATCTTTATTCACGTGGCACACATAGCACTGACCTGCCCCACTCCTGCCCCCCACCCCGAGTGGCTCACCAGGCCACCCATGGCACCAATGCTATGCTGGACTGAGGGTGTGAGTGCCCACGTGGGCTGCAAGGCCAGCAGGCCAGGAGCGTGCACTCGGGTGCTCCACTCTGTAGCAACAGACCTCTGGCACGCACACCCCCAGAGCCCGCTGTGAACTCATCAGGTGTATTTGTTTCTTTTAAAAAAGATTTTATTTATTTATTTAGAGAGAAGGGAAGGGAAGAAGAAAGAGAGAGAGAGAAAGCGATGTGAGAGAAAAACATTGATAGATCAATCGGCTGCTTCTCACACGTGCCCCAGTTGGGGACCAGGCTCGTAACCTAGGCATATGCCCTGACTGGGAATCGAACCGGCAACCTTTTGCTTCAAGGGACAATGCTCAACCAACTGAGCCACACCGACCAGGACTCACCAGATGTACTTCTGCACACACACACACACACACACACACACACACAGAGTGCCGTGCCAAACCTCTTGCTGTGCCAGCACTGAATCAGTTAGCAGGAGCTGTTTGCAGTTTCGTACCCCAATTTGGCTGGTTGATTAGACTCAGGAGCACCCACGGTACCTGTTTGATCAGATGCCCCACCTCACTGTAGTGGAGGGTGTTCCTTGCTCAGAGATGGGGGTCTTTTCTTCTACACCCTGAAATCAGCTAAACTCTTTCCCTTACTTCATCTTCTTTTTTCCCAAACCACAGGAAGAATTGGCCTATTTGGAACTTACTTGTAGCCAAAAAGGGGCAGAAATCCTTTCTGGAGTCCAGCTCCGAGTTCTGCAGTTACTATTCCACTAACAGGCAAGGGCTGGGCCATGGGGAAGCTCCCCAGGAGGGACAAGCATTCCAGAAGAGGAGGAGGGGTAGGGGCAGGGGCAGGTATAGGTGGGGGGCCCTACCTCATCCAGGGTACCAACTGCCACCCACCTGGGCTGGCGTGTTCTGGGGCTGTTGCTCCCCAGACAGCCACCAACCAGTCTGGGATACAGCTGTTGGCAAACCCACCAGGTCAGTCTGGAATAGGAACCTAAGGAGAGCAATGTATGGGGAGGGCCCAGCCCCCACTCCCCAGCCCCCAGATAAACCATGGCCAGGCCTTTCTCAAGGGCATGAAAGCAGACAGAGTGGTACTGACCCACGGGCCCACCTCTGTCTACAATGAAGAAACCAACGCAGGAGACAGCAGGTGATGGGTGTGTCTGCCCAGAGATAAAGTGGGGCAGAGCAGGAGAGACACATGAGACAGTGCTCAGGGTCCCAGAAGCCCCAGGTCGGAACCAGAGACATTCCTGGAGTAAACCCAGGAGGGGGGGTGCAGGGGAACTACCAGGGTGCTCTATAACCAGATACAAGTGATTCCTCAGTACCCAACACCCTGCAAAATAAATGTCACATGAATCAAGGCAAATGGGCACATGAGACAGTGGAGCTTAGAGGCTGAGAGAGCAAGGCAGAGAGTGTGGTAGCAGACAGAGCTGGGATTGCACTCTGAGTCAACAGTGTGACCCAGAGCTGAGTGACCCAGAGCAAGACTTCATTTATCCATGCCTCTGCTTTCTCATCTGTAGAGCAGGGACAAGCACAGACTGATGCTGAAGGGTGCCTGTGGAGGTGACAGGAGATAAGTCGTAGGGTACGCTTAGCTTGGCCCATCAGTAATCATAAGCAGTTACTGTCAGCATGTGGACAGGGATTGGCATAAGCAGAGCCAAGGCAGGTTGGGCATAAGAGCTCAGCTCCTGTGCCCCTGTTTCCAGCCAGCATCCGCACCTCCTCCCAGCAGGCTTGGCCAGGCCTGCTGTGTGTCCCAAGGTGGCTTTGCTTCACACTAGTGATGGACACCGAGCCAGCGGTGCCTCCAGTCCCAAGTCAATGACATCTAAGGAGATCCCTGCTCCTGGGCTGCCTAGCCAACTCCAAGGAACCCTCTCTTGAAGCAACGCCCCCCCCCCCCCCACTCCTCTGTGTAACTCACTTCTATCCAGGGTGGTCTGGCCAGCATACCCCGAAAAAGGGCTGCTTCCGGCACTCTGCGTGGAGGTCCTGCCTTCTGCAGTCCCTGGAGGCTCTGTTCCTGTTTCGCCAGCTATTTTGCTTCCTTGGCCATCTGTTCCCTCCCTGTCATCTCCTCTCTGCTTTAACCTTAACCACTACTTTGCTGCAGATGGTACCAAACAGATCCGTTCTTGACATCCTTCATGATGCCTGCCCGCTCCTTCTCATCTCCAGCAAGTGAACTTCTGCTCCGTCCTTTTTCAGGCCCTGACTCCAACGCTTGGAGGTGGATTCACCCCACAAGCCTCCCTCCTAGGTCCCATCTGCTGTCACTTCTGCCACAGGTCAGAGGGCAAATATCTACCCTTTCCTTTGCCTTTTCCTTCTCCTAACGAGACTTCCTCTTTTCAGACTCAGCCAAGAGCCTCTCCTGGCATCAAGCCCATGGTCTGCTCCAGGTGTGTCTACCTGGTCTCCATACACAGACCACCCCACCCACCGCCACAAGGGCTCAGGGTTGGCAACCTGAGACAGAGATCAGAAACCCTGTAGTGGAGGGACCAGTGCAGCCTCGCTGGGAATGTGGGTCCTGCAGTTTCTCTGTAGAAAATGGACCTGCGAACTGCAGTGACGTGTTGGCGTGACAGGAACTGAACCAGAACAACATATCCCTGTGTTGTCGGAGCTCACAAGGGGATGCTGCCCCGGCTTTCCTTGTCTTTATTCTGGCCATGGTACAAAACGCACGCAGGGACGGACTTTAGTTGGCAACTTGCTCAGCTTCTCCTTTCTCTTGAGGTGTCCTGATGCTCCCCAAAAGTTCCTCCTCTTGGTTTCTCTTTTCTGGCATAAGGACCAGGAGCTTTGATAGAAGCAGCGCAGAAGCTCCCAAATAAAGCTGTTCTGATGACATTGGCTGCATTCCTTGAGTGGGACAGAGTTGGTCTGGGAAGACTGGAATTCCACTCCTGCACCTGCATTTGGCTAAGAAGCCTCATATCTATCTCAACCCCTTCAAGCAAGGCTCTTGCTGTCCCTTCTACACTGCCTCTGCAGCAGGAAGAAGAGTGTCTTGGCAGTCCATGGAACACTCTGCTCTTCCCCTCGCCACTGGGGCTAAAGAGGGCCATGTCACCAATAGCTCCAAGAGGCGGAGCCTGCTCATACCTGATAACATGGAGACTCTCTGATCATCTAGGGAACCTCTGGAGTCAAATCCACTGAGCATCTGACGGCCCCACGGTCCCGTTATCCTGGTGCCTTCCCTTCTTCCCACAGAGGAAACCCAATCTAGCCACCAGGCCAGCCCATCTGGCTATGAAAGCCAAAAGGACAAAATGCAGCTTACTGGGTTGCAGGCCTTAATCTAGCTCTTGCTGAATTATTCAGGGATGGCATTAACTTATAAATGAGTGTGTTTGACTGATTTTGTGGTTGATGTACAGATAAATTCTAATGAAAGACAGCTACAAGATTTTAAATTATTAATTAGACTGCCACTTAACAAAGCCTACTTGGCACTCTATTTCTTTGCTTAACAAGACAAAAACTTTAAGGTTCTGTATTAGCCCAGAGGCTGTTGATTTGCATTCTGTTTTTATAGCTCTAAAAATGAAAACCATAGATTCTGACCTTAAGCAGGCCACTTCTGGCAAAGCAAAAACCTCAGCAGGCTGCCCTTTCTTCCTGGATGGTACTGGGTGGCTTGGGGCCTTGCTGCCCTGTCTGCCTCTCATCTCTGACCAGAGGTTTGCTTGTTATATCCCTGGTTGTACCCGGGTAGCTAGGATATGGAAAAGCTGGCAGGGCAGCTACCGAAGTCTTCAGCTACCAGCACTGTCAGCAGCAAGATCCACTCAGGGCTCTTCTGGTTCACCGAGGTGGGGCTGTGCCCAGTAGAGTCCATTCATTAAGAGACGCAAGGCAGCACCCCCTAAAATGTCCTGCCAGGGGACAGCACCTCACTAGCTGTAATAGGACAATCTGAATTCAGAGAGATGACCCTTATGGTCCAATGCCTACTCTCACCTTCTGCCTCCTGAGGCTTCAGACCACTGAACCTCCTAACTCCACAAAGCACTCCATTGTCAAGGCCAGGAGCCCTGCCTTTTGCAGAAAGGTAAGGCCTTTCCCCACAACCTAGGGAGGGTTAAATATTTTTTTTCACCTTTCAAACATTTTTTCCAAATCATAAGTGAACTACGAAACTCCCTCAGGGCCAAGACCCTATGCAGCACTCTGCATCTGATAGGCAGGGAAATCACAATCCATCCTATAACACTTTTTATTGGAACCTTTAGGAACAATTCCAGAAGCAGAAACTTCCATGGCCACCTGCCTTGACATTAGCTTCAGGAACACCTTTGGCTTTAGGCACATACCTGGAATCCACACCAAGAATCTGAGCATCCTGCATGTGTGTAAAACAAAGTCCTAGGGACCAGATCTGGGACTGAGGGAGAAAACTGACCAGGAAAGAATCAAAATAGAAGTCCTTTGCTCACACAATGTCCCAGCAGCAGGCTCCTGGCCATGGAACAGAGCCTTCTCCATTTTATTTCCCTCAGGCCAATCCAGGTGGAAACCTCTTTGTTGGTAGAAGATCTCGCCCACCAACCAAGCTGGGCAGAAAGGGAAAAATAGCCCTAGCGGAAAACACACGTGACTGCCAAGCCTCCAGGGCCACCTCCTGGGCAGGGTAAGGGCCTCCCCCAGGGAACAGCCCCCAGAATGCACTGGGCTCATCCCAAGCTGGGCCTCTGGCTAGCTAGGATGGAAGAAAAAGGTTCCTGGACGCTGCTCAAGCCTTTCTGGGCACCTGAACCATCTCAACAAAGTGTGTGGGCTGCTTCATGGCTCATTTCTAACTGCAAACTGCCAAAAGACAAAAGACCGAAAGGAAAATGAGATGTGAAGTCCTCTCTTCTACCTCCACCACAGACCTGCAGCAAGACATGGCAGTCATTTAAAACTGCCTGGGAAGCCTTCTCCACTGGGGCAAGTTCGTGTGCTCCAGACCCAAGTTGCTCAGATCTGGGCCTGTGCTCAGCTCTGTAAAAAGCACCTTCTCTGTGCAGAGAGACACTCTGGCCAACACACTGGTTGCTAAAAGGACTTTTAGTCTCTTTCTGCAGGAACAAAGCACTGGAGTGTATCAGTGAAGTGGTTTCTCCACCAGCCAGAGAGACTTTTGCTACACCACATTGAAAGGCAGTCATCATTTCCCCGGCACTGCACCGACCCACGTGGAGGGCACAAGTCACACACAAGTTTGTGAGTATTAGCACGATAGTTGTAACCCAGGATCCTGGGTCAGCCTGAGCAAGTGGGGACAATCATACAGCCCTTACCGCTCCCAGCGAAGGCGTGGTTTCTTCCCCTACCTGTCTGACCTACTTATGGGGTCTCTTCCATCACCCCCACATCTGCTCCTCTCCGCCCACCTTGAGGCTCGATTCCCCCTTCTCGGGCCTCCTCCCCCTACCGGTTTTCTCCTTCTCTATCCTACTGTGAGGTCAGAATCCTGTGCTTACGACACCTCGGCCTGTTGCCATGGAAACAGGGGCGGATTAAGGCTAGAGCGCGGAGCGCCAGGATCAGGCCCCTCCGCTACCTGAGCTCCCGCTTCAGCCGGTTTCCGCAGGGCCGGGACTGCCAGCCGTAGGCGCCGCGGCTCGTCTGCCTCCCCGCTGGGTCTAGGGACCTGGAGGAAGGGCGGGTCCCGGCAGGCCCTTGCAGCCCCCCCGGATTTGGGAGTGGAGAGCGGCAGACGCAGAGGTCGGAGCAGCGGGTAGTGGGGCCCGCGAGCTCAGGACATGGTCACCTGCCCTCCCTGGGCCCCACTACCCGCTCCCCGCGCGGCAGCCACGTGGGGGCGCGGCGGGATTTCCTCAGCGCCCGCGCCAACTTTGCAGCGCTCGACAATGAGCCGGGCTGCCGGAGGGTAGTGGTGAGCTGGTCAGAGAGACAGCTCTTAAGTTCCACCTTGCACAGGCAGCGCATGCAGCCAGCACGGCCTCCACCTTCGCATCGATCCACTTCAGGCATACAGAAAGTTTGAGGAAGCAGACATTAGGCGCTAGCCGTCCCTCTTGACCGCTGGGTGCCCGGATGCCCTCCCGGGAGACCAAAGCTGGGCTGCAGGGAAGGTGTCCGCCTCCGGGCCCCACCAGGGAAGCTAGGGCGCGAAATGAGCGCCCGGGGAGCTGGGTGACTGACCTATGGCTGCGCTGGAGCGCGGATTGGATGCGGCCCCCCTCAAAGCAGCAGAAGCCGGCGACGTGTGCCCGCGCAGGGGACTGAGCCTGCAAGTGCAAAACTTTGTATTGGCAAAGCAAAGGTCCCAGGAGGCAGGCTCCTTTTCTATCATGGGCATCTCACTGTGGTCTCAAAATGATCTCGCCGAGCCTGATCCCTAGGCCTGGTCGCTTGATCCATGGGGCAAATCCCATGTCTCGCAACCAGCCACCGGCCAGGGCTGAGCTCCGGCAGCGACCCCTACGCGGGTGCGTCCTCGCAAAGCCCGCCAGCCCGCCAGGGGCTGCTTCCGGGCCGGAGCCCTGGCGCCAGGCAGCTCTCGGGGAGCTCCCGGGCTCGCGGATCTGCCCCGAGCGCATCCAACTCCAACTTGCTCCTGCGGCTCCAACTCACCTTTGCGAAGCATGTTGGCCGCGGGGCCGCCACTCCGAGGTCGGCCTAGGTGCGCTCCTTCCTGGGGTCCGGATTCAAATCCTTGCGAGCTGGCTGCAGCTAATCCGAGCGCGTGGAGGTGGAGGCAAGCCGGGGATCCGCTTGTGCCCGGCGGCCCGGCCCCGCAGGGGCATGATGAGCCTTAGCCCCGCTCAGAGGGCACTGGAGCCCACCAGCAACCACGGTGCTGCCCCGCAGCCCTGAGCGCTCGCTCAGCTCTGGGACGAGCGGCTTGCTCCGCGAAGCCGGCGGCCTGCTTCTGCAGCCCAGAGCACTTTGCAGGCGGTTTTGAGGAAGGGACACCGCCCCCCGGCCGCGGCCCCCTTCTTTCCGCCCCCTCGGGCCGCCGCCACCGCGGCTGCTGCAAAAGGGCGCTCGCATGCAACGCGGAGCTCCAGGGAAAGCGCCCAGCGCGCGTTTGCAGGACCGAGAGTTCGGCGGAGCGGGGCGCCTCCCTTCCTCCCCCCAGCGTCCCCCACCTCTCCTCCTCCCTCCTTCCTTCGCTCACTAGCTCCCTCCCCCTCGCTCCGCTCCCCGCCCCCGCTCACGGAGCGCCTCCCATACAAAATTTATGAAAGTGCTCTCAGCTCGCGGGTGCCGAGTGCCGTCCTATTCCCAGGGCAGCGATGCTCAGCCGTGGGGCGCCGCCTCCCTAGGTGTTTTCGCTGTGCCCGCCCCCGGAGACTTTCCTCCAGCCGAGTCCGTCCCAGTACCGGCCCCAGCCCCCGGGCTGGTCGTCGGACCACTCGAAAGGCCCTCCCGGACCCCGTGGGCTCCCCAGAGCTGGCACCCGCAGCCCAACCCCCGCCCGTTCGCCCTTCGCGGATGGAGGTCACCCAGACAGGCGGCTGGAAGCGTGCGCTCTGCGGACCGGTTGGGACGAGACGACCGCCGCCCAGAGCCCTCGATCACAAGTCCGCACCCCTGCCCACCTCCTATTTGGACGGCTCCTCCCAGCCCAGGACAGCTCCTACGGACCCTGCCGCCTCGCATCCTGTGTCCCAGGACACTATTCTTTTGGGGAGGAGGTGTGGCATGCCCCCAGGCGGGTCTAGACCTCGCAACAAGCATTCTAGGAGGCCCAGTTGTTGCAAACCCTACAACAATGTGGGGCCCGAGTGAGCTTGTCTCCGCCAAGGGGGCCCTCTAATTTCTCTTGGACTATACAGACCCTGCCTGGGGCTTCGTAGAAAATGGAGGAGGCATCGCCTGGAAAGTAGGTCCCTCAGGGGGCAGGTAGGGCTGAGCTAGGAGAAGGTTCAGGCTACCCCCTACTGGCCTCGGATAAGAGGGGTCCTGGAAGAGAAAAAAAGAGTGGACTGTCACTCGTTCAACACACATTTAGTGAGTCCATCATGTGTAGGGCACTACTATTCCTGGGATTTAAGCCAACGAAAAAGAAAAGGTCCTTGCCTTTGTGGAGTTCATAGTCTAATAGGAACCTAATGAGAAAAGTCTAGATGAGATGGTGCTTGGAAGAAAAGCAAACAGTATTATTCTGGAGCCGACATAAGGGGGTCAGGGAAAGCTCTGTGAGCAGGTGACAGCTAAGCAGAGATATAACTGAAGTGAGGGAATGAGTTGTGAGATTCGCTGTAGAAAAACTTGGCATGATAGGAAGGTCAGAAAGGCCAGTTTCATTTATTCACTCATACATGCATTCAGTGCACTCAAGCTCGGTGTGAGCTATGTAGGTAGGCTTGGATTTCCAGAAGCTTGGGGAAGAAAGTTCCACAAGCCATCTTAGAATGTTACAGGAGGAGATACAAAGTGTGGGAGAGGTCTCTGCTAGGTCTGTATAGGGATGAAAACCATCAGGGGAGGCGTCACAGAAGAGGTGCCAATTGGGTTAGGTCTTGAGGGATGTGCTTAATAGGCTGAGAAGGAGAAAGGCCATTTCAGACAGGAGAGAATGTGCAAAGGCTTGGAGGTGAGAAAGTAGCCTTGTTCTGAAGATCGAGAAGATTGGTCCATCTTGAGGTGGGAACAGAAGGTGTGGCATTCTTTCTCTTAGCCTTGACTGGCTGCAGGGCTGGGCCGACCCCACACCCTGCCCCTGCCCTGCCAGGTTGACACTAAAGCTGAACTAAACAGCACTGAGAATGTGCAGAGGCCCTCCACAAGTAAACTGAGGCCCATGGAGGTTGGACTTCTTGCTCCGTATCATACAGCAGACTGGGGCCGAATTGTCAGCCTGAATCAGGGTGTGTTACTCCTCTTGCCATTCCCCATGTCTCCCTGCCCCACAAACTCCAGCATCTTAGACAAAGTTGGCTGGAGCTGGGCGTGAGTGTGAGAAGCAGAGTTATTTCAGCCTCAGGAGGGCTGGGGTGGGGGTGACTGTAGGCGGGTGTTGTGGTATAATGTAGGGGTGCACTCTGCCCACCTTCTCGTCAGGCAGTAATTACTCAGATTGCTGAGTAACTCAGGCAGGGAGACCCCCACAGACAGAGGGAGGTGTTCTTGGACCAAGTTCAATGGCAGCCCCCAACATTTTTCACTGCAGGGTCTTGGGGGACACATCTGTCCTTGATGTCTAGTTCTCCTAGACATCATCTGGTTTACTAATGGGAGCCAGGGCAGCTCATTTAGCACAGAGGCTGTTATAAGAGGATGTGGGCCTTCCATTATCAACAGGCCCCACCCATTGCTCAGAAAAATCCCTAAGGGACAGGGTGCCTGCTAAGGAGGAGCCACTGCTCTGCTGGAACCATCTTTTCCCCCTTAGAATTTATAACTGCAGCCAGAGTTAAAGCTGCCCACAGGCTGGACCTTAATGTTCTGAAGGGGGAGGAGCTGGTCTCAGGGGATCCCTAGAATTGATATCCCACTCCCTGGGGATCCAGAGAAACTGGGGGAAGATGGGAAGGTCCAGGCTGGACTCGCATTCAGGGGAGAGGTGTGTTCCTGGGTCCCATGTTAGCCACATTCCTGTTCAAAGTTGTGACTGTCTTTAAGAGCATGAGTTAGTGGCCTGAGGGGCAGAGCACTGACCCCTTCTGGTCTTCCTCTTGGCTGCTCACTCCCTCCCTGCCCAGCCATTCCTCCTCTCTGGGCAGCCTCCCAGGCAGGGCCAGTCCCTGGCTGCTTGTTTTTCACTTCTCTCTGCACCTTAATTAGGAGTTTCCAAGCTGGGAGGGCCTCCAGGGGAGCCTGAGGCCACAGAGCTGTCTTAAAGGGCCAGCTGTGCTCACATCACCACTGCAGAGAGGGGAAGATGGTGCCAGAAGGCTGGGTGGGCAAATGGCCCTGTGGAACCATTGTTCTGTGGGGCAGACCTTGCTGAAGGCCAGTCCCCAAGGTAATTTGATCTTCCAAAGGTCAAGGCTGTCTCAGGGGCTGCTCTGCCTTTCCTTTGGGATCCCAGAAGCTCAGGCCACTGAGTAGGAGAAGACAGCTTATTCTAGGCCTGAGGGGCAGCCTAGGCGGCGAGAACGTTGGCCAGAATCCAGAAGGTTTAGGGAATCTGAGACCTTGGACTGCCCCATCTTTACAAGGAAGTACCCTCAGGCTCAGGACCTTCCCCTGTAGCAGCTTCCCACCTGTGAACCGTCCACTCTGGGTTTGAAAGGTGATAAGGGCACACTGGCGCTCCGGAAGTCGGCACCAAGACTCAGTTTGGAGCTGGGTACGGAGTTCTGTCCTGTGGGGCCGTGGGGCTCGCCCAGGTAGGGAATGTGTCCACTGCTTTTACCAGGAGGGGAGGCAAGGAGGGGAGCAGAAGGAAGACCTGGTGATGTCCCCATTCACAGGACTCAGCCCGCATAAGTCGGGCAGGGCTTGGGCAGAGAGGGGTTTGGTCTGGGAGTGCCAGGTTCGGGTCTGCGGGGAGGAGGAGGGCATTGGGTCGCGGGGAGAGTGCCACCGCGGTGCTGCGGGACCGCTAGGGGCTCTCGCGAGTCCCGACCTTGCGGGCTGAGATTGGCCCACAATGGCCCCGCCCCTTTCTTCTCCTTCGCTGTCCCGGCCCAGGAAACCCCCGCCCCTCTCGGGTCAATCGGCGAGCGACCGCGATGTCTGCGCTCTCCGCGTTCTTCTAGAGCTGTCTTTTTGGTGCCCACGTGGGCAGGCCGGCGATGGCGGCGCTGGTTGCTTCCGAGGCGGCGAAGCTAGGCAGTCGAAACGGCCCTGGCAGAGGTGGGTGCTACACCGCTGCGGCCTCCGGACCTTGCATCTCGGGGTAGGGCCCCCAAGTCAGAGACAGAACCACACCCTTTCTCCGCCAGACCTGGAAGGCCCAGACGTCACTTGCAATGGGCGGCTGGCACCGAAGCCCGAGGGACCGGTCTTTCTTTCGTAGCCTTAGGGCGCGATCCTGAGCTGCCCCTTCTAGGATTTTGGAATCCTTAAGCCGGAAGCGCTGTCCCCCGCTTTCGCCGGCAGACAGACATATGAAGACTCACGGGAAAGACTGACCTGACTGGGAGGGAGGGAACCAGGAGCTTCGCTGCGGGCCTTCCACAGTGGGGTCGCGGGAGTGCTTTCAGGGAAACAGCGAGTGGTTTCCATCACCAGCCACTTGTTGAGAGAGAGCGCACTGAATACCAGGCCTGTGCAAGGTGCAGGGACTAGACCGCTGCAGCCCTGCCTTCCGGGAATTCTGATGTACACAGAAGATTTAGCCACGTGATAAAGGAGGAGGCGCCTACTGACCCTTCGGATAAACTGAGCTGCTAAGACTACCAGCTCCTATACCTCAACAACCACAAGGGACTTAGACCTGTGAGAGGAGCTTCTGTGAGGGACACTGAGCTGGTTGTTCCAAGGCCTTTGAAACAACTGAACAAATCCATAGTAGTGGTAACATTCAAATCTGATCTCAGGGTCCCAGCTAGCCATGTTAGTTCTCCAGTGCAACATCACCACCATGGCTACCCCCACGTCCCCGCCACGCGCGTGCACACAGGCACACATAGGGTGAAGGATCAGGTCTGGGAGGATCCGGCCTAGCATAGTAAGGGGCCCTCGCAGAAGTTCTGGCACATAGTACAGGTTCAGTCAATATTCATTGAGTAAATTAATTTCTTGCCTTATCACATTCCCAAACTGTCTGGCTCCTAAAGAGGTAGCTGGGGCCCTGGCCAGATGGCTCAGTTGAGCATCATCTCATACTCCATAAAGTTGCGGGTTCGATCCCCTATCAGGGCACATACCGAGATTGTGATTTTGATACCTGGTTGGGGCATGTGCAGGAGACAACTGATCAATGTTTCTGTCTTGCATCAATGTTTCTCTTTTTCTTTCTTCCTCTCTCTGAAATCAATAAACATATCCTTGGGTAAGGATCAAAAAAACAAACTTTAATCAAGGGGTTGTAATTATTTATAAACCTACATTTGCCCCCATCACACTACTGCCCCTTAAAGGGTGAGGCCACTTTTCTGTCCTTACCTGTTTGCCCATGGTCCTGAATAGAATGTGTTCTTTCCATCCTTCCTGGGGTAGGAGGTGGGGTGGGACAACGGGGAGCTTAAGTCAGTTAAGTGTACGGTGTTTATTTTCCTTTTAAATGAGAAGAGGGAAGAGTGCAGGAATTAACCAGTGTAGACATAATCAGTGTACTCAAGTAAGGCAGTCTTTCTTTTTTTTTAAGACCTCATTTATTTTTAGATATAGGGGAAGGGAGGAAGAAAGAGAGGGAGAAAACATCAACGTGTGGTTGCCTCTTCCATGCCCTCAGCTGGGTACTTGGCCAGCAACCCAGGCATGTGCCCTGACCGGGAATTGAACCGGTGACACCTTGGTTCACAGGCCAGCACTCAATCCACTGAGCCACCACTGGCCAGGGAAGGAAGACAGTCTTTTAAATTAGCACTTACAATAGTTTGTTACAGATCTCTTATCTAGGACCTCAGAACTTCATGGTGTTCTTAGGTAGGGGGAGGGAGGACATTTTCCCAGAATACTTGGGCTGCCTTGGCTCATGGTTTTTCCTCAGGATTGTTCTCTATCAAGGGACAGTTGTATGGATTTGTTTTCTCTTTGCCCCTCAATTCAGTCCCCTAGTGTCACCTCTGCTCTCTTAGGGTAAGGGGTGAACCATGTCCCATTCATGGACACAAATCTTTGATTCCCAATAATCTCACAACATGGAAATTAATTGTGCAGGTTTCCTCCTGGCTTAATGAGTTTTCTTTCCAGCTTCAGGATGAACTCAGTGGGGAAGATGGTGGGGCCAAGCCCCAATGCATCTGGGATCTGAGACTGAAACTTGGGTGGAGCTAACAGTTTAGCTGGGTCTGACTGTGGTTTCAGCCAGGTACTGACTGCGGCCTTAACATTCATCCTAGGTCAAGGCCCTCGGGGCCGCTTGGCCAATCACATCCCCCCTGAGATCCTGAACAACCCCCACCTGCAGGCAGCCATTCAAGTCCTACCCTCCAACTATAATTTTGAGATCCCCAAGACCATCTGGAGGATCCAGCAGGCCCAGGCCAAGAAAGGTGAGCCCCCAAGCTTTGAGTTGGGGTGGGGGTGGAGAGGTTGCCTGGCCAGTTACGGCCTCTTCCCATACCTCTGCTCTCATGTCTCTGCTTTCTCTTGCAGTGGCCTTGCAAATGCCTGAAGGCCTCCTCCTCTTTGCCTGCACCATTGTGGATATCTTGGAAAGGTGAGGCTTGGGGCTCTGGAGAGGGAGCTGAGGCAAGACCCCATGCTCATTACAGCTTGGCCTGCTGGCATCATTTTTTCCTTCTGGACCTCTGCCTTACAATCATACACACACAAAGCGGGGGTGGGGGGGATGGGGGGGGACAAAATTAAGACAGAGCAGGTGGTGGGGACTGAGAAAGAACCTAGGAATCCTGAGAACTGACCCTAGAATGGGCTGAGTAGTCAGTGCGAGGCCTGGCTAGGAGGAGCCGTTTTTTACATCCTGGAGAGTAGGGAAGGAAGGGCTTGGCAGGGGAGAAGTGCCTTGGAGATGGTGTGCGGTTCCTCTACACCCTTGTCTAAGTTTCTTCAATACAATGAGCCATCCTTGGGAGGTGGGGGTGAGTGCTCAGCCATCTGGTACTGTCACAGGAACAGGGAGAGGGAATGGAGAAAGGGGAGGTCATCTCGTGATGGGAACCTCCCACTTCCCTGCTGCTGCCCTCCCCGCACCCTGCTCTTCATCCTGCTGCCACAGGCTCACTTCCCTGCTCCCCCCCTCTTGCCCCTTAGGGATGCTCTCTGGGGCTTGGGCCAATTTGCATACATTTTAATCTATAAAAAATTAAGTACTTAGGCTGACTCAGATGCCTGGGCTGCATTCTAAGGAGCTGAATAATCTGTTTCTGTGCAACCTGATTTGGGGATGGGAGAGGAGAGGGGTGGGGGCTGACTGGCAGCAGTTCAGCTTTCCCCACACACTCCCAAGAGAGGGATGGGGAGACCTCCGTCACTTAAACAGGATACACGCCCCAGGGGTGGGTCTCTCAGGGAAGAGCTGGTCCTCTGCTCCATTCCTGTAGTGAGTTCAGGGGGTGAGGGGTCTTCCCCACCCACCCCTGTCCCACAGTGATTCAGGCCTGGCAGCAGAACCCATGGCAATTTGTTGGCCAGAGCCCACTGTTCCTGACGCATGAGGTGTGTGGGCAGTGCCATGTGCTGTGGGGGAGCTGTGCATGGGTCCCTCCATCCTGGGCACAGAGGGCCCTGACTAAGGGTGAGGAGGTAGCAGGGGGTCTGGGCATCAGGGAGGCTGTTTTACCCACACATGCATGCCCACGTATCCCACAGTGCCAGGACTTGGGGGCAGGTGCCTTTGCTCTTGTGTATATGCTCACTGCCCTGGGTGGGATGCAGTGGGCTATTGGGGGGTCTGTGTTTGACCCCGTGTATGCCAGTCTGAGATATGAGGGTTGCTCTTGCAGTCTGAGCCTGAGCAGAGGAATCATGGTGCTGCAGAGACCATCCTCTAGTTCCAGGAGCTACTGCCAGGGCTGGAGGAGGTGGCAGCTGGGCCCCTCCTACTCTTTGTTGGCAGAAGTGGCAGCTGCCTCCCCAAGGGATTAGGAGAGGTAGGGGGAGAGAGAGTCTGGGCCCTGAGATACCTCCACAGGGTTAGGTCTCTCTTCCACCTCACTCCTGGTGTCACTTTGCCCTTGTTGCCCCCACAGGTTCACAGAGGCCGAAGTGATGGTGATGGGTGATGTGACCTATGGGGCTTGCTGTGTGGATGACTTTACTGCAAGGGCCCTGGGAGCTGACTTCCTGGTGCACTATGGCCACAGCTGCCTGGGTATGGCGGACCAGGACACCTGCACCCCGGCAGGGCTGGTAGGGAGGCAGGACTGCACACTGGTCTTCATCACAGTGTCTTGTCCTGCTTGTGGGCATGAGGTCCCTCCTGGTTTCTGGGATGGCCTCGCCTTCCTGCTTTTTCCTTTGGATCTGGTTGCCTTGGAAACCATGCTGCTGTCCCAGATGTAGGTGTTTGAAAGACTGTTGGTGGTATAGCAGGCTGGGCCCCCAGCCAAGTGACAGGGAAAGAGCTTCTAGTGGACCTGTGACCTCCCAACCACCACCACTTCCTTGTACCCCTAGCCTGAAGCCACTGGTCCTGGCTGCTCAGAGACCTTGGCCTAGGCCAGGCCCTCTGCCCCTCCTGCCTTCCAAAACAAAGTCTCCTGAACTCTTCCCTCCTCCCAGTTCCCATGGACACCTCTGCTCAAGACTTCCGGGTGCTGTATGTCTTTGTGGACATCCGGATAGACACTACCCACCTACTGGACTCTATCCGCCTCACCTTTCCCCCAGCCAGTGCCCTTGCCCTGGTCAGCACCATACAGTTTGTGTCAGCCTTACAGGTGAGTGGACAGACAGCAGCCAGTCTCCAGGCTATTTTTGGGTCCCCCCCTCCAGGTGCTGCAGGCTGATCCTCTGGCCCTGGCTCTTCCCCCCATCCACTTGCTTTCCTTCTCTTGTCTTCCCTACAGGCAGTTGCCCAGGAGCTGAAAGCTGAGTATCGTGTGAGTGTCCCACAGTGCAAGCCCCTGTCCCCTGGAGAGATTCTGGGCTGCACATCCCCCTACCTGCCTAAAGAGGTGGAGGCTATTATGTAAGTGAAAAATGGGGGTGCCAGTTGTAGAGATATAAGAAATGCACCTTAGGAGTCTAAAAACTCCTTAACCATTTCCTCAAGATCACCCTGCAAGATGGAGACCAAATAGGTTTTCAGGTTTTCTGTTTCCCTCTCCAATGCTCTGTCTGCCATCCCTGGCTATGCCCAGGGTGGGGTAGGAATCAGAGAGCCTGATGGGGGGATGAGGGTGGTCTAGAAATGGTGGGACTATAATTGGAGAAGATGGATGGGCACACCCAGGCTGTAGACCCATTAATTTAGCATCCGGACAGCTAACAAGCAGGAGCAGCGTGTCTCCTGCTGCCTAATTATTTTAGGTAATGGAAATGCTTAATGTTGTGTGAATGCAGCCAGCCTCAGAGCCGACAGCTCCCAGCTGGGACTGGGGAGGGGAGCCCCATTCCTAGCTAACAGTAGGAAAGGAGGCGCTCCCCTGACTCAGCCCCACCTTTGGGGCAGCAGCTGCTGGTTCCACAGGCCTTGCTGCACCCACACAGACACCCCTGTCCATAGACAGGCCCATATCAGGGCCTTCCCCAGTCCTGACCTGGCAGTCCTTCCTGAGCAACATTTCCCTTGTGTCTGTGCCTGCGTAACTGAGCTCACAGATGCCTACCCTTGGGGGCCAGCAATGTGTCTGTTGAAGAGAGGGACACCCTGAGAGTTGCCATTCATCAAAATTCGGTGTGGTTGCCCAGAGAAGGAGCTGCCATGGCAAACAGTCTTCCATACTCTGGCCTTCCATCTTCTGGGAAGGTTAGAGGAAGCATCTCCTAGGGCATGCTCGGTACAGCCTTCTGGTCATTAGGCCTGGAGTTGTGTCCCAGATATAGTGCTTAATAGCTGTGTGACTTGGGCAAGTCTTTCTTTTCTTCCTTCCTTCCTTCCTTCCTTCCTTCCTTCCTTCCTTCCTTCCTTCCTTCCTTTCAAGATTTTATGTATTTAGCTCTGGCTGGTGTGGCTCAGTGGACTGAGCACTGGCCTGTGAACCAAACGGTCACTGATTCAATTCCCAGTCAGGGCACATGCCTGGATTGTGGGGCGGGTCCCCAGTTGGGGGTGCAAGAGGCAACCAATCAATATATCTCTCACACATTGATGTTTCTTTCCCTCTCTCCCTCCCTTCCCCTCTTTTTAAAAGTAAATACATAATTACCTGCCATGTGTCATTGCCTCTCATGTGCCCCCAACTGGGGACCCAGCCCACAACCCAGACATGAGCCCTGACAGGGAATTGAACCAGCGACCCTTTGGTTTGCGCAGGTCGGCACTCAATCCACTGAGCCACACCAGCCAGGGCAGGGGCAAGTTTCTTAACATACCTGAACCTCAGCTGTATCTTGTAAAATGGGATCACTACAGGTAGCTTGGAGGATTATTTCATAGGACTGAATGAAGTCATACATGCCAGGTACTTAGCCCAGGCCACTGCACAGAAGGCATAAATCCAATAAACAGTAGCTACTGTTACAACTCAGTAACTGGACCCAAGAGCTAGTTAGCACAGAGAGTAGCCAGTGTATACCCTGAAACCTCATTTATAGCATAGATGACTACTTCCTTTGACTATATTGAGTGAGGGAGAATCTCTCCCTCCACCTCCAAATTGGGATCTCTACAGTCTGGAATGGCCTTACCTGGCCTCAGATATGCCTTTACTCCTCCCCCAGAAGGCTGGGGGTTTGGGGCATTCTTAGATTCTGTATAACTAGAGGGGCTTTATCGTCATCCAACTCCAACTGCAACTCCTTGTTTTACATGTGAGAAAACCAAGACCTCAGGAGGTGAAATGACTTGTCTCAGTTCACACAGTCAGGCAAGAACTCAGTCCTCTGTGCTCCAAGCCAGTGTCTGCTTCTTCTGCTGCCCCTCCCACACTTACCACCCCTTTTCTATCCCCCTGCAGTTATCTTGGAGATGGCCGCTTCCATCTGGAGTCTGTCATGATTGCCAACCCCAATGTCCCTGCTTACCGGTATGGGCTGAGCTGGACCAACTGGCTAGGGAGCGGGTGGGATTCTCTGCCACTGAGGCCCTCAATCAGCCAAAACCTCCTCATTCTCTGGCCACTTAACAGCCTCCAACCTTAACAATCTGAGGTATTTGGGTCCTGAATCTGGGTATCAAACCCAGGGCTGCAGCTGTGGCTGTCACATGGATAATCCTAAAACCCTCTTCCACCTTTGCCTCTGTTCCTAATTACCTGCATAAAGCCTGAAGGTTCAGAAGACCAAAGGGCTGTGTCAGGGAGCTGTATATACAGCCCAAGTCTCACAAGTGGCCGTCACTGTGACTCTGACAGCTTTTTTTCCAGATATGATCCATACAGTAAAGTCCTATCCAGAGAGCACTATGACCATCAGCGAATGCAGACTAACCGCCAAGAAGCCATAGCCACTGCCCGTTCAGCTAAATCCTGGGGCCTTATCCTGGGCACTTTGGGCCGCCAGGGAAGTCCCAGGATTCTGGAGGTCAGAGGGCTTGGGATGACCTCTGGAGGAGGGGACTGACTGGGAAACCCAGCAGGAAAAATCAGTAGGCTAAGGAATTTAGCCTTGGCAGCTTGATCATGGTGACTCCAGTTCTGTCTCCCTCTCTCTACCAACAGCACCTGGAATCTAGGCTCCAAGCCTTGGGACTTCCCTTTGTTAGGCTGCTGCTCTCCGAGATCTTCCCCAGCAAGCTTAGGCTACTTCCTCAGGTCGATGTGTAAGTTTCCCCACCTTACCTACCTAGCTGTGGCTGGCTAAAAAAGGTTAGAATCTGGTTCCTGCCCAGCACATACTGAAAACTGGAGTCCGTGGGAATTGTCTACAGAGCGCTCATCCAGCAGGGGCTACCCTCTAGATCATACTTATTTTGTCTGTCTTGGAGCTCACAGGCAACTGTACCATCGGAGTGGTCCTATGTGAGATGAGTTGGAGGGATGGTTGGCAGGTCACCTGCATTGTACCAAGCACTAAAGTTGATTCTGGGGATACTATCACAGAGGCCTGCCCAGGTCCTGCCCTCCGAGTGTGTAGTCAGTGGGGAAAACAGGAGAAGACAAGCAACACTAGAGTGTTATTCTAAACAGCAGTAAGTGACAGCCTTTACTTTAGAATTCATAGTAAGCATTCAGTGGATGTGTTGGGGACAGTCATGTTCTTCAGCTTGCTGCCCAGGAGAGGGGGAGGTCCTCCCTTGAATCTGATCTGACTTCCCTTCACAGGTGGGTACAGGTGGCATGTCCACGCCTCTCCATTGACTGGGGCACAGCCTTCCCCAAGCCGCTGCTGACACCCTATGAGGTAACACCGACATTTGAGAGTGGGCTTTGTACCCGGTTCTGGGATCTGAAGTGGGGCCGGGTAGGTGGGCAGCACTTAGTTACAGCTGAGCTACTTCCTAGCTGAGTGGCATTGGGCATGCCTCTTAACCTTTTTGAACCTGACGTTTCCTCTGTGGTATGTCGGTAGGAGGACCTTCAAGAGCCATTGTGAGGATTGGATTAAATAATCCCGTGTAGAAAAACATTGGCAAATGTTATTGTCCGGTTTTCCTCCCCTAGGCGGCAGTGGCCCTGAGGGACATTTCCTGGCAGCAGCCCTACCCCATGGACTTTTATGCCGGCAGCTCTTTGGGTCCATGGACAGTGAACCACGGTCGGGACCAGCCCTCCCAGGGCCCCCGCCCGCCTGCCCTGCGGAAGGTAGGCTGGGACTCCAAGGAGGGAGGAGTAGTCGCTCCCTAGCGATGCGAGCTGAGGCCGCCGCCACGCGGCCGCTACGGAAAATGCATGAGAGGGATATGGAAGACGTAGAAGTGGGACCCTGATCAAAGTGTGTGACTTCAGGTGCAGGGGCCGCCCACGCGCCCTTCTGCAGACGTGAGTTGCGCGGGTTGCAACTGCGGAAATGAGAAAGTGGTGCCACTCGCTCTATGAGATGCTCCTGGGTCTCAGGTATCCGCCCTCTTTTGGCTGCGCCTTAACCCTCCGCGTTGTCATGGGAACGACCTGTCGCTGTGAGGCCCGCCTTCGGGGTGGTGCCGGCATTTGGCTCCGCCCCCCGGGCAATTCAACTTCCGCTCGGGGAAACGCCGCTTCCGCGCTTTGGTGTGTTGCCCGGCCCAATGGCGGCGCAGAGACCTCTGCGAGTGTTGTGCTTGGCGGGCTTCCGGCAGAGCGAGCGGGGCTTTCGTGAGAAGACGGGAGCCCTAAGGAAGGCGCTGCGGGGCCGCGCCGAGCTCGTGTGCCTCAGTGGCCCGCACCCGGTCGTGGATGCAGCGGGAACCGGGTCGGAGTCCGGTGAGACGAGCCATGCCCCGGAAATGCGCTCCGAGTCTTCTCTATCTTGTCTTGTCTCCATAACACCCGTCAGGCAACCCCCAACCCCCCATACCCGTCATTTCTTCCATCCCAGCCTCCCAGGTTCTCACCTTGATTTGTTGCGCACCCCGCAACCCCAATGCCAATGAATCCATTCCCAGCCTCATTTCCCCCAGACTTCGCCTCTCTTCTTAGCCGCCTTTCGCTGTCGTTCCCAAACTCTCTCTTCTTTCTTTCCCCCTACACCCCCCCTTGCCCTAACTCCTTCCTGTCCCCCATATCAACGTAGGGCCTTGCACTCCGGAGGAGCAGCATCGAGGCTGGTGGTTTTCAGAACAGGAGACAGACGTTTTCTTCGCACTAAAGGAGCCCACAGTGTGCAGAGGTCTGGAGGAAGCCCTGGGAGCAGTGGCACAGGCATTGAACAAGCTGGGTCCTTTCGATGGGCTTCTTGGTTTCAGCCAGGGGGCTGCTCTAGCAGCCCTTGTGTGTGCTCTTGGCCAAGCAGGCGATCCCCGCTTCCCCTTGCCAAAGTTTACCATCCTGATATCTGGTTTCTGTCCTCGGGGCCTTGGCCTCCAGGAATCCATCCTGCAAGGCCCCTTTTCACTGCCTTCACTCCATATTTTTGGGGACACTGACCGTGTCATCCCTTCTCAAGAGAGTATGCAACTGGCTAGTCGATTCACTGGATCCATCACTCTCACCCACTCTGGTGGCCACTTCATTCCAGCAGCTGCACCCCAGCGCCAGGCCTACCTCAAGTTCTTGGACCAGTTTGCAGAGTGAAAGATCAACAAATGCCAGGGCCGCTATGTCCCCCTCCACACACCCAGTGGGGACACAGAATTTGGGGTAACCTCTGATCCCTGCCCTCCCCTTTTCCCTACCCTGGGACCTCCACTGTTGTTAGTGCTCCTTATGTCTCCAATTAAGAAACAAATACCAATTCTAAACACTCAGATTATATAAACCCAGCTCAGCACTGAAGAAAATGGGCATCAGGAGGCCTTAATGGACTTTCACCTTGGCATCTGGTACTCAAACATGGAAAAGGCCAGTGGAGCCCTGAATGACTGCAGAATGACATGGAAAAAGCAGAGGCTGGCACCACTGTGACTGCTACACAATAAAGTGGTGATTTAGATTTTGAGCATCTTTTTCCTGATACAGGCCATCGACATAGCCTCCAGGGTGGCACCAAGCAGGGAGGTGTTTCCAGTTTGGAGCCCCCAGGAGAAGCTCATGTATGTGTGCACATATATACTCACAAATTTTTGATGGAGGTCTTAAATACCAACCTGAAGGAAAGGTGGTCTTGGTGACTGAATCAGGTAAGAATTTATATCAGAAGTTCTAGGAAGAGATTACAGTACCTGATAAGGCTCTGCCTGGGCCACTGAGTTGAGACTTCATCCTGATCCCTGACAGTTGTGTGCTGGTCTTTTGTTAAACCCTGGTTTCTTGTGTTCTCTGCTTTCTCCATAACTGCCTTAGCTCCTCTAAACTAGGAGCTCAAAGGGTGGGATGGTGATAAACCTTGGATGGAGGTCAAAGACAGCACAGAAGAAACCGTTTTCCAAACTTGCCTCCATTTCAGAATTTCTGAGATTGATGCTACACTGTAGTGATCACAGCCAAAGCCTAAGCAGCCCATCTGGTTTGCGGTTGCTTCTAGGCACTCAAAAGCCTGCTCACTTGAGCCAATTCCCCTACTTCCAGCACCCCATCCTCTGCCCTCACTGCTCTCTGACTTCAGCCCTACTTGTACAGGCTCACCAATTTGTTCCTTTTCTAGAACATCACAACAGACCCTATCTATACCTCAAGCATGGTTGCCCCCAGGGACTTAAATAATGGAGCAGAAATTAGGTTTGGGAGATGCAGCATACATACTCCAGCCCATCCTGAGACAACCAGACTGGCAGTCCTTAATTTACCCAAAATTCTGAGTTCTTCACTGTAGATAGCAGCTGTCCAAGAAAGAAAAATTTTCTTTTAAAGCTGGAGTTAGTTTCCTAGACAGACCCAGTTAACTGGGTTTAGGACCTTTATAGCAGGAAGTGAGGGTGGGAGGAAAGTTCTTTGCTACAGTCTGCGTCTGCTTATTCTTGGTGTATTTTTAAATTTTTTAATGTTATTTGTTTTTTAATTTAATTTTTTGAGGGAGAGAAATATTGATTGGTTGCCTCTCTTGCCCCAACCAAGGACCAAACCCCTAACTCGGGCATGTGTCCTAACCGGGAATCAACTGATGATTTTGCGCTTTGCAGGATAACACCCAACCAACTGATCCACATAGGTCAGGCCTTGCTCTTGGTGTTTAAAGGGGTCTCTTCCTTGGCAAAAGGTGGAGACTCTGAAATGGACCAAATTACTCCTACAGACCTGTTGGATTTGGCCCACAGAATTTTAGAAAAATTTGGATTTATGGAATTTATAAAGTTTTAGTAATTTCACACAAAAATTAAGATTCCTGGTCTCTGGAAGCAAGCAGTTCAAAATGGAATTCAGTGGCTCTGCAGTTCAGGGTTCATGAGCTCTCACAGCAATTGCCCCCCTTTAGCAAGGTCCCAAGAAGTGAAAACAATGGCTTGTGTACCACAGCTCCTGCTGATTGAATTATTGTGAAAATTAAAGGAGAAGAGGGGCCCTGGCTGGTGTGGCTCAGTGGATTGAGTGCTGGTCTGAGAACCAAACGGTTGTGGGTTCAATTCCCAGTCAGGACACATGCCTGGATTACAAGCTAGGTCCCCATTTGAGGACATGCAAGAGGCAACTAACTACACATTGATGTTTCCCTCCCTTCCTTCCCCTCTCTAAAATAAAGAAGTCATATAAATGAGTAATTGAGAGAAAGCAACGATGTATTGGGGAATGAATTTTAAGCCAGGGCATAAAGTTAGGAGGGTAAAGATAGAGCAGAGCAGTATTGGGTGCAGTATTCTCATACTTGGGATGAGAATTCTCCCCAACATCATAAAATCCCCCAGAAGGGGCAGATTATGTGATTCACTGGTTCCAATAAGTGAGATACTGTATGTCACCTGGCATCATGTCCTCGGGGAACAACAGAATCTTAGGGGACTGCCCCCCCCCCATACACACACACATAGAGATTCTATGGACCACTTGCATCAGCATCATGTTAAATCTTGGATTCCTGGCACCAAACTCCAAACTACTGAGTCAATCACTGGGACCCAGGAATCTGTTTTGACAAGCAATCCCTGGTCATTTTTGTGCAACATAACATTTGGAAACCATTGCTTAGAATATAAGTCTGTAATATGTGTTATTTGATAAAAGCCCACCATGTGATTCTTGCACTGCACTAGGGAGGGGGAGCAAGCTCTCAAGAATCATTGATCTAACATTTTCAATTTATAACTAAGGCAAAGGAGATCCAGAAGCTAGAAAGAGGAATACCGTATATTGAGTGCTAACTATGCCAGATATTGTGATAAGTAGAGCTTTATAGTTGTCTGACTTAATCTTCACAACTTAATGAGGTAGATACTATTATTAATTTTACAACTGAGAAAACAGGTACAGAGAAGCTAATAACTTACCCAAAGTTAGTTCACATCCAGAATGCAAACATTCTTGACCTTCACTAGTCATTGTTTTCTCGGCTGCCCCATAGAAGGTGAGCAGAGGTCACCAATCACTAGTGTTGGGCTACATGTCTTGTCTGGGCCTCACCTTCCTAATCCATAAAATAAGTTGGGGGTGGGGTGCATTAAATGATTTCCAAGATACTAAAAAACTTAACATTGTACAGTCTTCTGGTTATTTCCCCCCTCCGACCACCTTCTCCAGATGGGTCCCAACTGCAAAAGACGTGGTCTCTTCAGAATATCCCTACATTTCTCTTACCTACCTTCCACTCCACTTTAGATTCCTGAAGCAACTGGAAGAGTCCCTTGGCAAAGAACCTCTCAACAGCCCCAGTCCCAGAGGTTCTGCTCAGAGATCAACTGAGAATTTCAGGAGGCCCCCTTTCCTGTTCATTCTGCCTAAGTGTTCAGAGCTGGGGTCTCCCCAACACCACTACCCCTTCACAAAGACACAGTAGACTAATAGAATAGTACTTAAGAGCAAAACAGCATTTTGCAGTTTTAAAAGGTTTTACTTACATCATCCTATTTGGTCCTCATGTCATTCTTGCCCAAAAGGAGGCTGCCTCATTTTACAAAAAGCTTAGAAACAACACAGCCCCTTAAGTAACAGCCAGTTGATGGTGAAGCCTGGTTGGACCTCCTGCTTCGCAGTACATGCTCCCACCTGCATACAGTACATCTGCCCATGGATGTCCACTGGATTCCGGAATCGACTGCGTTTTAATGTAAGACCTCAGGGTCCTTGGGGGGAAGGCAGCTTGTGAGCACTGATTACCTGTGGAACTAGCACCAACTGTCTTAGAAGTTTAGAAGAGAAGGAAGTAAAATTAAATAACAAATAATAAAGAAAAGAAGGGGTATGGGAAAGTAAAGAAAAATTGAATTAACTGGTGGCAGGGCTGGGTTGCATTAGTCATTCCCAATACTGTCCCTAGGGAAGTCCTGCACCCAATATCCAACAGTCAGTCCCTGTTGTAGGTGACGCTGGTGATGGTAGATGACCTACACAGTTTTTGAAGACGTCATTGCTGACACTTCACTGGCACAATAGAACTTCAGGCCCCTCTGACTCACTCCCCCTCTTTAGGATTTGAGATAGTCTCCAATTGAGATCCAGTGCCCAGAGAAAGACTGAGGGGAGGATGTTGATAAGTTCAGACAACACTTCATGGACCTGGTTAACTTTACAAGCGCACTGGTTTTCTGAGGGTTGGGAACCTTTCTTTTCCTGTATGGTTCAGAGGAGCAAAGATGGGGAGAGGAATGAGGGGAGACTGCAATTCCATCAGGAAATGGGTTCAAGAATTACTCTCTGCCTTCTGCCTACTCAACTAAGGGTTCTTCGGAGAATAAGAGTGTGGCATATTTAGGAAAACTTTCCTCTGTCTACCCACTTCAGTCCCCAGGAGGCAAACATTTTTTTCTTGCCTCAGGGTCCCAGCCGCCTCCCACTGAGGATAAAAACAAAAAAACAAACCCAAATTTCATAACTACCCCTTTTCTCGCCATCCCCTGGCTGCAATACCTTGGCTAGAACAGGATGGTCATTGAGCTGGGTGGTCAGACATAGCTCCGCTCACCCCGCTTTCTTCTCTTCCTCGGTGGAAGCTCGGCCATTAGATGCGGGAGGAGCCCGCCTGCCTGAGCCAAAACTCCCGACACCCCCGCAGACACCTTGAATTTTGACTCGCCACCCCCGCTTCCTCCTCCTCTTGGTCTCCCCCTTACTGTGATGGCAGTGAACCGGGCGGCGTGGCGCGGCGCGTGGGCGTGCTGCGGGGCGACCATGGCTGTAGACTGTTACCTCAGGTTCCCACAGTAACAATCGAAAGCCACGGTTGCCCTGGAGACGCGGGGGCGGGGCGCGCCGCAGCTCCAGTCAGGCTGACGTCAAGACCGTGGGTTGCGGGGCGCGGGGGGGCCAGGGGCGGCGCACGCGGCAGGGACCCGGCGCCGGACTGCTACGGGGCTGTGCGATATGTGTGTGGGCCAGCTGCCCCTCGCAGCCCCTGGGGACCAAGGAAGGGACCGCCTGACGGCGGAGCTTGCGCTGGATCAGCACCGCGGACAGCGGCGGCGCGAGCAGCGAGCGTGGGACTGAGGACCCCTAGGGACACAGGGGCCGGGGCCGCGGCAGGTGGCCGGGGCCGCGGTCCTGGGGCGGGGTCAGGCGTCGGTGGCCGTGACTGGAGACTGTTACTGAGGGCGGCCCGGGCAGTAAGCAGTCTACAGCCAAGGTGCCGGCGCGCTGCCCGGGGAAGGAAGGGGTGCAGGGGAGAGCCTCGGTCACCCGCAGCTGGGGGCACTGCTGCTCTTCCTCCCCCGCGACTCCCGCCTTTCTCGGCCCCAGCGCTCGCGGACAGGCACGCGGCCCTTGACGTCAAAGCCCTGTGACGTCAAAGATGTCCCTGCTGAAAGACACTTCCGGTGGCGGGGGTGTTGGTGGGGGGGTGGGGTGGGGCGGGGCTGTCCCGCCAAGGCCCCGCCCCCGCCTGGTCCTGAGAGGACAGCTCCTCGCGCAGAGGCGGGAGGTTGTCGATGTGCCTGTGAACCTGCCGACGGGAGGCAGAGGGGCCAGCCCAGCGGGACGGGGAAGGGGTGTCCCGGCTGAATGCAGGGTGGGGGTCCCGAGAAAGCCGCAGCCGGTGCCCGGCTCAGCTGCCAGGGTCAGCGAGGCTGAGTCACCGCGCTGCGGGTAGGGTTAAGAGGGGGCACGTCTCCTGAGACGCCAGTACCTTCACCCCACTTTCTTGGGAGGATGGCGCAGGAGCCCCAGGAAAAGCCGCGGGGACTCTGGGGTCCGTCCTCTGTTCGATGCTCTTCGGAAGTGGCTGCTTCTCCATCCGGGCAGGTGCTGCAGAGGGTTCTGTGTACGCCTCCGGCCAGGGCCCCACGAACTGCCAGGGAAACCTCGCCCCAACCCTGTCCCCAACCCCGTTCCCAACCCCACCCCGTAGGGGCCCTCCAACCTGCCGCCTGCCGTTGTCTTCATTGCCCTCCTGTCCATGTCTGTCGCCTGTCGGCCAGTCAGTCCCGGGTACCTGTCCGGTTGTGTCGCGCCAGCGCCCGCTCGCCTCCTGCAGCCCGGCTGGCGCGGCGGCTTTTATAGTCGCGCGTAGTACTCGTGCGGCCGCTCATTCATGCAGCCGCGGCTCCTACACACTGACGCGCTGCCGACGTCAGCAGGGAATTTAGGAAACGGGAAGAGGGGCTATTTATAGTGGCGAGGGGAGGGTGGAGACCTAGGCGATGGGGAGCCAGGAGAGGGAGGAGGGCGCCCGGAAGCAGGAACAGGGAGGGGGAGCCCGTGCCCCCCAGTCTACGAGGGGCCTGCGGGAGGATAGTGTCGGGAGGTCGGACGGGCCTCTTACGTATTTATTCACTCTGGGACACCTGGGGCGCGACCCCACCCTTCGCCCAGGTCTTCCAACGTCCTCATCCTGTAGTCCCCACTTCCACACCTCAGTTCCTGGACCCGACGGCTCTGTGACGTCACAAGATGCCCCGCGGCGGCACCCCAGTGGCCCTGAGGTGTCGTCACCCTGGGAGTAAGGCAGGAGAGGAAGCTGGACCCTGGGAGAGCAGCATCTAGAGCTGTGGTGTCGGGGGGAGTCTGGGAGAAGAGTAGGGGAGCTCAGGGGCCTTGGAAGGCTCTGCAGGAGGAGGCTGGACCTGGAAGGAATGCCCAGTGGGGGTCAGGGTACCAGTCGGGAGCTGGAGACCCGAGGCAAGGCAGAAAAATTGAGGAGCGTGGCTTGGATTCCCAGGATATGAGCAAGGGAGGGCCCTCTGGGGGGAAGTTGGGCAAAAGGTGGCAGGAGAAGGGGACTGAGAGGAAAAGAAGCCTCAGTGAGTGGGAGAGGACAGGTCGATATCAGTTTCAGAGCCTGGCACCCAGCAAAATGAGTTTAGGGCCCATTTGTGGAATGACAGGCATTGGCAGAGCTCACTTGAGGGTGATAATGAGTGAAGGAGACCAAGGGCTCAGCAGCAGCAGCTTGGCAGAGAGGGTTCTCAAGGCGGGTGGCAGAGCAGAGACCACCCGGAGGAGAGTTCCTGGAGGTCAGAACTGGCAGGAAGGGGACATGCCATGGGGGGCAGAGTTCCCCTGGACAAGAGCAGGGAAATGAATGATTTTGGCCCAGCTTAGCTCCATCAACTGAGGAAGACTCTAAATGGGGGAGGGGAGTGTGCTCAGAGAGAGAAGCTGGATTGGGGTGGGGAAGGGGCAGTACCAGGCCAGAGCAGGTAGAACTAGGTGGGGAGGGAAAGATCAAATGAAGTCCACCGGAGGGCAGCAAGGCTGGGGCAGGGGGCAGGTCTGTGAGACCTTTCCATTCAGATGTAAGGACAGCTTGAGGGTAGGGGCTGGGGCAGTGAGTTAACTTAGAAAGTGGGTATCTGGGAAGAGTGTTAACGAAAAGCAAGGCCGGTGGGCATAGCAGACACTGGGGTGGGTTTACAGTGCACAGACCCACTGCACAAAAGAGACACAGAGCTAAGGAATTCCTTGTGAGGCTGGGATCTGGCCCCATCAAGAGGATAAAAGATAACAGCAGAAACGGGGTCAGAGGAGTCCTTTGGGATCTAGCCACCTAAAGTTTTTTTGCCTCCAGGCTTTGTCCCAGAGGTTATCTTCTCCAGGAATGTCTTCCTGCCTGGGGGAGAACTCCTCTTCATCCATCAAAGCCCAGCTCTAAGAGCCTTCCTGCCTCCCTCTAGCACCCCATTCTCTTTTCCCTCTCAGCGCACAGCACCTCCCTCTGTCCATAGAGGCTGGCAGCTCTGGAGTCCACCATTTTCATACTTGGAACCTCACCACTTCCCTAGTGAGGGTTCCATGGGGAGATGGAAGAGAGGATTGGAATAAGATTGACCCAGAACACGGAGTGGAAACAGGGTGAGGGCGGACTCAGGACGCGGTGGGAGTGAGAAGGACCAATAGAGACCAGGAGCCACCTCCTGGCCTGGCCCCAAGGCCATGAAGTCCCTTGCAGAGGAAAGGGAGCCAGCCTCTTGGGGGCGACCGAACTCGTGGGGTCTGTATGAGACCACGAGTGGCCTCACCGGCGTCCCCTCAATGAGTGACTCAGCCACAACCTCTGGAGGGGACTTGGGGGCTGGGGACTGCACCGGGGGAGGTGAGAGCGTTCCCCACCCGCTCAGCGTCCCTGCGTGGTTGCTAAGCTCTCCAAGGCCTTTGGAGAGCCGAGATCTGGGCGAACCTCACCGGTTACTATGGTAACTCTGTGCCCCAGCCTCTCCTGCCACGGCTGAGCGAGGCGCAGCCAATCATAAGCTGCAGGCATTCTCGCAGACCCACTCCCACCCTTCACGTGTGGGCGGGGGTCAGGAGGTTCAGGGAGGAGGCGGAGCATGGGCCGCGGCGAGACCTGGTGCCCGCTACCAGTGCGGGACCCGGCCTTCGCTGGGCAGCAGGCCCTCCTGTCCCGTTTCTTTCTGAGTTGGAGAAAACGTCGTCCAATCGGGTCCCTCCAGACGTCTCACTTGTGAAATCTGGGGGCTTGAGTTGCTTTTGCGGGACCCCCAGGAGGCTTTGTCCAATCACTCCCAGTCAAATATCCCGGGGTCCCTCCAGAGACCAAGTTCAGGGCGAGCTGTCTGGGTAACCCCTCTGCTCTATGTGGCAGCCCCCGGAACATCCCAGAGAGCCAGGACTTGAACTACTGAGAGGGGTCAGCTGTGTGTCTGTGCAAACACTCGCGCCCACGGGTGTCAAAACCTGGAGAGGATCTGGGTGCAAATGGGCTTATTCTATGCATACCGAACCCACGTGTCTTAGTGAGGGTGGGTGTGCTTGGGGGTGGGTATATACAGTAGTCTCATCCAGAAATATCTAAGGATATTTCTTCTCCCTTAGGGTTTTCTTAATCTCCTTCCCCCATCTACTGCCACCAGTCTCTTCCTTTAGGGCAGGACTTCTCCGAATTGGGGCAATGTGAGAATCTGGAAATATGTACAGATCTGGAAGCATTATGCTCAAAACCCCGGGGTGTGTGGCGCTCGAAGGTTCAAGGCTTGGGTCCCTAGGTAGACACATCTGGGAGGGTGAAACGGCGAATAGGCCCCCCTCTCCCATCCAGCTGTGCATCTGCGAGCCTCCAGGCCAGGTGCGCGGGAAGGAGGTTGTGGCTATGCTGCGCAAAGCCCCTCGTGGCCGCGAGGTGGCGCCATAGCTGCAGCAGAGCATGCCGGCCCGGGCCGCTCCAGATAAGAGTGTGCGGAAAGCGCGGCGGGGCTGAGACGCGACCAGGACGCGGGGAGGACGGACCAGCAGGACAGACCGACCGGGGGCCCGGCGGGCGGAGGGCAGCGCAGCGCAGCCACGTCCCCCCTGGATCCGCCGGTAGCCGGGCCCGGGGCTTCCGACATGCCCCCCAGGTGGGTCCTCGGGCTGGGGACCGGGAGGGACAGGGGACCCGGACAGCCCGATCCTCGAGCTCTGGCCGTCTCCGGTGCATCCTCCGGTGCGAGCGTCCCAACGCGGCTGGCGTTCGGAGCCCCGGGTGTCACCCCTAGAGGACTCAAGACCACCGGGTCGCTGCTCCGCGCCGGGTTCACGGCGGGGTCAGCGGCCGGGGCCAGTTCTGCCCGCACATGGGCTGGAGAGGCGAGGGGAAGGGAAGGGGAGAGCTGGCGGGCGGGGCTGGCAGGGGCGCTGCCCTGGCACAGCTCGGCGCCTGGCAGCGGGGCGGGTGGGGCGCCGGCTAAGAGCTGCCACCGCCGCAGGGAGGGAAGCCCGGCCCGCTGCGGCCGCAGGTAACGGGCCTCGAGGCCCTGCGGGCCAGGCGGGAACAGTGTCGGGCGGCGGGCAAGCGGGCGGGCAGGGCGGCTCAGGGCTCGGCTCAGGCCCCGCGGCTTCCCGGCTTGTTGAAATGGGGGGCGAGAGGAAAAGCTAGGAGCCCAGGGACTGGGGCTGGCGCGCCCCTCCCGGCCTGTCTGAAGTTGGGAAACTTTTTCCTAAGTTTGGGGCGGCGGAGTTCCCGTGGAGAAGGGGCCGAGGGGAGCTGGGGAGGGAGGCGCCGGGCTGTGAATGCAGACCTAAGGCCGAGGCCAGGCCGGGACTCGGGTGGGGCGCAGGCCGGGGTCAGGGCCGCAGCCGGCTGCGCGCCGTGCCCGCCCGGGGCGCTGCCCCCTCCCTCCCCTGGGAGCTGCGTGGCTCCCCCCCTCCCCCCCACCTGCTTCCTGCCTCAGCCTCCTGCCCCGATATAACGCCCTCCCCGCGCCAGCGCCCGGCCTTCATGCTCTGCCCGCCACCGCAGCGGCTGCCTCCGCTCCCCGCGCCGAGGCCGCCGTCCGGCCCCAACTAGGGCCTGACAGCCCCCGGCCAGGGCGGTGCCACGGCGGCCCGGCGCTCCCCTCCTCCGGATCACTTCCCCCAACTGGGGCAACTTCTCCCGAGGCGGGAGGCGCTTTCCACTCGGCTCCCTTAGATCCCACTTGGGCAAACTTCTCGGCCCTGAATGACTTTTCCTGAAGCGGACATTTTCCTCAAATCCAGTGGCTGTCTCCGAAAGGGTCACTTCGACAGAACAGTCTTCTCCTTCGAAGCCCCCAGAACCCAGCCTGTGTGCCCGGTGCCTCCGGTCAAGGGGGTGGAGGCCAGCCTGGCCTCCTCTTCACCAGCCACTGTCCTGCTCCTTCTGGTCTGGGCCTCCGGGCCAGGCTTCCACGCTCGGAGCCCACTCATCCTCCACCAGTGCCCAGGCCGGTGCGCCATGCCCTTGCGTAGCTGAGGGGAAGGGGAAGTGGAGGGGAGAGGCGCCGGCCTGGGAACCGGCAGCGAGGGCTCATGCGGCCCTGACCCGACTGGTGTGTGTCCCCGCAGGAGATTGTGCTGGGCAGAGGATGCTGGACACGATGGAGGCGCCCAGCCACTCCAGGCAGCTGCTGCTGCAGCTCAACAACCAGCGCACCAAGGGCTTCTTGTGCGACGTGATCATCGTGGTGCAGAACGCCCTCTTCCGCGCGCACAAGAACGTGCTGGCGGCCAGCAGCGCCTACCTCAAGTCCCTGGTGGTGCATGACAACCTGCTCAACCTGGACCATGACATGGTGAGCCCGGCCGTGTTCCGCCTGGTGCTGGACTTCATCTACACCGGCCGCCTGGCTGATGGCGCAGAGGCCGCGGCGGCGGCGGCTGTGGCACCGGGGACCGAGCCGAGCCTGGGTGCCGTGCTGGCCGCCGCCAGCTACCTGCAGATCCCCGACCTCGTGGCGCTGTGCAAGAAGCGCCTGAAGCGCCACGGCAAGTACTGCCACCTGCGGGGCGGCGGCGGTGGCGGCGGCGGCTACGCACCCTATGGGCGGCCGGGCCGGGGCCTGCGGGCTGCCACGCCCGTCATCCAGACATGCTACTCGTCCCCAGCCGGGCCTCCGCCACAGCCCAGCGCCGAGCCGTCGTCTGGCCCCGAGGCCGCAGTGAACACGCACTGCGCCGAGTTGTACGCCTCGGGCCCTGGCCCCGCAGCCGCTCTCTGCGCCCCGGAGCGCCGCTGCTCTCCGCTCTGCGGCCTGGACCTGTCCAAGAAAAGCCCGCCCGGCTCCGTGCCTCCCGAGCGGCCGCCAGGAGAGCGTGAGCTGCCTCCGCGCCCAGACAGCCCTCCCAGCGTCGGCCCCGCAGTCTACAAGGAGCCACCACTCGTCCTGCCGCCGCTGTCGTCACTGCCCTTCCAGAAGCTGGAGGAGGCCGTACCGCCCCCGGACCCGTTCCGTGGTGGCGGCGGCAGTCCGGGATCCGAGCCCCCCGGCCGCCCCGACGGGCCCAGCCTCCTCTACCGCTGGATGAAGCACGAGCCAGGTCTGGGCAGCTATGGCGACGAGCTAGGCCGGGAGCGCGGCTCCCCCGGCGAGCGCTGCGAGGAGCGCGGCGGAGACCCGGCCACCTCACCCGGGGGACCCCCGCTCGGCCTGGCGCCACCGTCGCGATACCCGGGCAGCCTGGATGGGCCTGGTGCAGGCGGCGACGTTGACGACTACAAAAGCAGCAGCGAGGAGACTGGCAGCAGCGAGGATCCCAGCCCTCCCGGAGGCCACCTCGAGGGCTACCCATGTCCACACCTGGCTTATGGGGAGCCTGAGAGCTTCGGTGACAACCTGTACGTGTGCATCCCGTGTGGCAAGGGCTTCCCCAGCTCGGAGCAGCTGAATGCGCATGTGGAGGCGCACGTGGAGGAGGAGGAGGCGCTATATGGCAGGGCTGAGGCGGCTGAGGTAGCGGCGGGAGCCGCTGGCCTCGGGCCCCCTTTTGGAGGCGGTGGGGACAAGGTTGCTGGGGCTCCCGGCGGACTGGGCGAACTGCTGCGGCCATACCGCTGCGCGTCCTGCGACAAGAGCTACAAGGACCCGGCCACACTGCGGCAGCACGAGAAGACGCACTGGCTTACCCGGCCCTATCCATGCACCATCTGCGGGAAAAAGTTCACGCAGCGCGGGACCATGACGCGCCACATGCGCAGCCACCTGGGCCTCAAGCCCTTCGCGTGCGACGCGTGCGGCATGCGCTTCACGCGCCAGTACCGCCTCACCGAGCACATGCGCATCCACTCGGGCGAGAAGCCCTACGAGTGCCAGGTGTGCGGCGGCAAGTTCGCACAGCAACGCAACCTCATCAGCCACATGAAGATGCACGCAGTGGGTGGCGCGGCCGGCGCAGCCGGGGCGCTGGCGGGGCTGGGGGGTCTGCCCGGCGTCCCCGGCCCCGATGGCAAGGGCAAGCTCGACTTCCCCGAGGGCGTGTTTGCTGTGGCCCGCCTCACGGCTGAACAGCTGAGCCTGAAGCAGCAGGACAAGGCGGCCGCGGCCGAGCTGCTGGCGCAGACCACGCACTTCCTGCACGACCCCAAGGTGGCGCTCGAGAGCCTCTACCCACTGGCTAAGTTCACCGCGGAACTGGGCCTCAGCCCGGACAAGGCGGCCGAGGTGCTGAGCCAGGGAGCGCACCTGGCTGCCGGGCCCGACGGCCGGACCATCGACCGTTTCTCCCCCACCTAGAGGGCCCCTTGCCAGCCAGCCTCATCGACGCCGCGTGGTCCCCGGCCCGCGCCCCCAGGGAGCAGCGGTGGCAGCGAGCAGACAAACCGAGCCGGGACTATATAGTAGCAGCGGCAGCGTCACAGCAGTGGCAGCGACCCCACCTCTCTGCGGCCTCACCTGGCCTCACTGCTTTGTGCCTTAGCCCGGGGATGGGGGTGAGGGGAAAACCCCGGGACAGGGTGGGTTGGGGAAAGGGAGATTTATATTTTTGATATCAGCTTTGACCAAAGGAGACCCCCGGCCCTTCTCCGCCTCTTCCTGTGGTTCGTTGGCCCCCTTCCCCCAGCCCCGTGCTGCTCTTAGGGGTAGGGGTGTCACTGTTGGGACGCTCCCAGCCCTACCTCCGGCCCTTGCGACCACACCCATTCTCACTGTGAATCTCCCCGCTGGGGTCGGAGCGTCGGGCAGAGTTGGGGAGCTGGGAGGGGACTGAGCCGGCCGGAGGGCCCCCTGCCCCCCGCTCCCACCCGCCCCGGGACTGATAATGTGAAGTTCCTCATTTTGCACAAGTGGCACTAGCCCCAGGGCCTACCTTCCCTCCCTCTGAAGTCAGAGAGTCAAGACAGCCCTGGCCTACCCGGTCTCCCACTCCTGCGGTGTCCCCTCCTCCCTTCCCTGGGGCCCCCCCGGACCATATTTATTGCATGCGCCCTGGGGAGTCCCCTATCCCAAGCCCAGGCTGGGCTGGAACGTGGTCTCTTTAGCTCCCTCCTCTTTTGTATATTTTCTACCTTGTACACAGGCTCTTCCAGAGCCGCTTCCATTTTCTATACTCGAACCAAACAGCAATAAAGCAGTAATCAAGGACCCTGGACCCTGCAGCTCTCTTCCGCCCTGCACTAGGACCTGGGTGCCGTACCAGGGTGGGTGGTCGGAGGAAACACCCAGCCCTCACACAGGTGCAGAGGCTTGGACAGTCTTCCCTCCCCAGTCCCAGAGACAGATCAGCAAGAGGTCAGATAGGTTTCATAACTAAAAATTTATTAAGGAAACAAAACCAGTGCTGTAAATAGGACAGAAAGGAGAGCCGGGTCTCCCACCCACCCCATCATTAGCCTTCATCCAGAGGAGGATCTCAAAAGGAGAGACTGGGGATACCGTATCCCAAAGAGCCCAGTCTTCTGAGGCCCTGAGGAACTAATACCTCCCAAACCATTGGCCATGGCTGTCCTGCACAGTCCTCTCTGGCATAATCTTGGGCCGCGGGAGGGCACAGCTTTGCTTCCAACCTCCGGGAAGGCTATACGGTCAGACAAGGGTTCTGGTGGACACCCTGACTGGTCCCATCAAAACTTACTCCTGGCTCCTCCTCCAAACCCTGTCTTCCCCTCATCTCTGTCCCTGTGTTGTGGGAACACATTCCCAGTAGGAAGCCTCCCGAGTGAGGCTTTGAACACAGGTGCCAGCTAAAAAGGCAACAAAAAACTCAGAGGCCCCTGTGTCAAGTTCTTCTAGGGTAAAGCTAGAAACTGGGTGTAAACCCCAGGCTACATGATGCTCTCTTCCAGGCACTAGCCTGGAAACTTTTCAGAGTATGGGCCTGGGAAAGGTCAGGGGTGAGAAAGCTTAATTAGGTTCCTGCCACAGGTACTGGAGGGGGAGGGAGATTCAAAGTGAGAACCCCCATGGAAAGGAACTCAGGTGAGGAAATTGAGGGGACCTGGGAGGTGAGGGATCCATTAGAAAGGAGGGTGGGGATGATAGAGCGGATAGAGAGGGAGGACAAAGAGAGGGGAGGGGAGAACTGAGAAAAGTCTGAGGAAATTTTGTTCAGTGGGAAGTAGAGCAAAAGGAAGGCCAAAGAGTGGAGAGGAAGCTGGCAAAGGCCACCCAGGAAGTATGGGCCTGAGACCAGAAGTCCCTTCCCTCTAGACCCATGACCATCCACGGGGAAAACAAGTGGCAAAGTGCAACGGACCCAGATTGACCAGGGAAGGAAGAACAGCAGGATGTGTGTGTGGTGTGGGGCTGGGGTAGAAGTGGGCGCCTAGGGCTGCTGTTCGGAACAGTGTCCAGAGCCTAACTTGGGTCCATGTGGGAATTCAGGCTGCCAGGAGAAAGACCCCCCTGGGCGCTCTCTTCATGGCATGACCAAGCCTCTTAGACCCATTTGGGACAGGGGTTCTGAGGATGAAAGGAACCCGTGACTTCACCTGCACCTGATGGAAAATCTAACCCCTTTGCCCCACTTCCACCTGAGAAAGCGGCTGAGTCCCTAAACTTAGAAGGCCTTCACCCAGCCCTTGAAGTAGGCAGGCGGAGGGAGAAAGGCTGCGAGCAGGGGCAGCCTACCTAGCTGGCCCACCTGCTGTCACTGCAGCCAGCCACCTCCCTACTAAATCTTAGCCCAGGACAGTCCCAGCAGCTTCTGCCCAACCCTTGTGAGGGGCTCTGTGAGGAGCAGCTCCCCCACAGCACGGCCACGGCGCGAGTTGGAAGAGGATGGTTTATTGTCTGGGTGGACTGGTAGTGGCTCAGGCATGTGGGCATCTTCCGTGCTGCACCGGGCACCTGGTGGCCTCTCAGGAACGGTTCCATGGGGGGTGGGCCCCGGCGCAGCCCCCTCAGCCCACCTGGGCCCATGCGAGGAAGGCCGGGATGTCCCGCACAGGTACATTCCTCGTGAGCGCCTTCACTCGCAGGTTCCGGTCATCCGTCAGCAGCACCACTTCCCGCAGCAGCCGGATCGGCTCCTCTGTCGGTATGAAAGAGCAGAAGAGCCTCACTGAGGGCAAGAGGCAGAGGCACTGGCTGCCTCCCCTCTCCCTGGAGGGGGATATGGTCCTGGGGGGTCAAGCCCAGGCATTTCTTGGTCCTTCCCCAAATGCTTGCCCTCATGCAGACTATCAGCGGAGGATGCCGCCCCACTGCTGGCGCAGGGAGGGAGGGCCATGCCGGCCGAGGCTGGCCTTTGGACCCCTGCCTCTAGCATAGGCCTGTGCTGCCTTGTGTCTGACAGCTGCCCAGACCGCTGGCCTCCACACACTCCTCTCTCAGGACTCTGAACTGAGGGAGAAAGAAACCCCAGTCCTAGCTGCATGGCTGGTCCTGCACTCAGAATACTCATTTCACTACATCCTCTCCTGCCAGGGCCAGCAGGTCGATCAGTGCTCTGATCAGTGCTCTGTGAGAGAACAAAAGATGGAGTACCAGGTGTGAGGAGAGGGGTTAGCTCAGAGGAGCTCTCGGGGGGTGTGGTAAAAGGGTCCTTGGCAAAGCTGTGCCAAGATGGCCCTGATGCGATGGCCAAATGACTGCCTCTGTTAAATACAAGTAGTCCATGGTGAAACTCGAAGAGCACAGAAGAGAAAAAGGTGAAGTTAGGCGCAGGCTCCCAGTTTTCTCCCTTCGGCGTGCCTGGCTTTGTTCCCTGGGTAGATCTGTGATGCTTCCGGATTTCTTTACGCAAATTACAAGTGTATATACTTGGTATATAAGCTTTTACCCCTACAATATTACAATCATACTAGCCCTACTTACTTTATTCAAATTTTGTACATTTTAAAGATCTTTCTATATTGGCACAAAGAGACAGCCTTCCTTCTTTTTAGAAGACTTTTAGCAGGATGCCTCCACCATCTCTATTCCCCTAATTTCCTAACCTTTTAATGTACCAGGGAGAGTTTAAACTAGGGCCAAGTACTCACACAAGTGATATCCCCACCCCTGGCAAGGCCCCTCAGGTGGCAAGTCCACTCGTCAGTCCCAGGCTGTTTCCTGATGGAGGTCTGGCAGACAGGGAGGCACAGGAAACGCCCTGCGGGGCTTACTGACTGACTGCGGGGCGCTGGCTGGGCTGGGGGGCTGCATACATACGTCTGCGTCGGACCTGAGCAGTTTCAGGCTTGCCAGCTCCAGGCAGGGCAGCTGAGAACTGGCTGTCAGCCTTGGGAGGAGTTTGGGGGAAGAGGAAGAGGCACTTGGGGTTGACGGCAATGAGAGAAGGGGAGAGGTGGAAGGAGGGAGTGATGTGCGGTGAGGGGCTGTGGTGGGTGGAGAGGGAGAGGAAGGTGGCTGCAGGTCAAAGGGATGCTCTGAGACCGCTCACACGCCTGGGCCTGAACCCTCTGGGGCGTGAGTGCCGGGTCAGGCGGGTGGTGTGCGGTGCTGCCTGGGGCTCCCAGCTGGCTGCCCGAGTCTGTCTGTAGCTCTGCCACTCCTGCCCCGGGACTCAGACCAGGAGAGGCCCAGGCTTTAGGTCAGCCAGCCAAGGCCCAGCACTGCTGGCAGGGGTCTGCAGGGGTTTCTGTGGATACTTTGAGACATTTTTAACAATAAACATCCTCTGTTTTGACACTGGTAACTTCACTTTGTTAGAAACCAGAGACTGTCATCTTGTCAGGCCCCATCCGCCATAATCCACATGATTTTAAAATTCAACATCGTTTACACATAAACATTTGGTGACAGTTTCTCTGTGAATCTGACAAGTTAATCTGCTAAGAATTCACACTGACAAATGGGGTTTGATTACACTAGCCGTTGCTGATGTAATTCTGATAGGGGCGGTCCCCAGCATGGCAATGGGTTCCTGTAGGCTGTTTGGGGTGAAGTGGGGGTGGGGGGTAGGGAGACTAGTAGGGTCAAAGCCAAAATGTGTCTCTGCTAAGAACGAAACAGCTCTGAGGCTGGGTGGGGCCACAGCAGTATCTGAACCATACTTCCCAACAAGGCCGTCTGCACTCCTGCCTCCCTCTCCCGAAGAAGATGCCCCTCTAGGAAGCTGCATGGGCGCAGAGCCCAAGCCCCTCTGTTTAGCTTAGCCAGGACTCCTTTTTACACTTGAATGCTTCAGATCTGGTTCTAAGGGACAGTGTGCAAGCCACGTGGCAGGACCCACGTGAAGAGCAGTGTGGACTCATCATCACCCCATGGTACAGAGCCTGAGGCGGGGGTGAGGGCAGCACTGATATGGTGGGAGGAGCAGCAGGACAGAAGTCGATCCCCAGGCCAGCCTGGGAGCCAGGGCTAGGAAGTGAGCAGAGGAGGTGGGTGACAGTGACTAGAAGACAACTACAAGAGACGACATATACACAGACAGAAACCAAATGGTGCGAATTATCAGCTCTGCGGATGACGCTGAGCTAGGAGATCCCAGGAATTCCTTCCAGAAGAAGAAATGCCAGATTCCTGGGAATCGGGAGCAGAAAACACCCGAGTCTCGCTGACACCAAAGGGCTGTGCAGGAACGTCCCAGGCTCAGTGAGGTGCTCGAGCTCTCACTAGCCTCTGGCCCCAGCCCGCCTGCAGAGTGCTGCAGCCCCCACCACGGGACAGGAAGAAACACCCACTACTCAGTGGGGAAGTGCCTCCACAGCCGGCCTGATAAAGGGTAAACGTGAGGCATAAACTACGAGGAGGAGCATGGCCCAGAGCAGGGACCACTGGGGACTGTCCTTGAGGAGCTGCAGAGGGCTGGGCTCAGGAGACTGTGGCCAGAATAAGCTACACTGAATCATGAAGACATTCTTGCTGTCAGAGAACTCACTGAGGACCCAAGAAAGGAAATGGATGCACGCCGATGGGAAAGCTCACTGCTTGGAGCCCAGCTTCCTGGGCGAGGCCCATCCTTAGTTGGCCCAGGGTCTACCTGACATTTCCTGGGGGCGGGGGAGCTATGATAGGAGGGTATGACTTCCAGGAGGGCAGGAAACAGAGCTTGCCTCAGGACTGACCCCCAATTCCTCAAATTTCCCTATGGTTGAGGATGGTAGGCCCAGGCAGGGCAGGGGCCAGAGCCATACCTCTGTTGGTTGGCATGAAGTCCTTAGCCTTGTCCTTGCAGTAGTGAAGGCAGCAGGAGAGGATCAGGTCGTCGTTGTTACCCTGCAGGAAGACAGTGTGAGAGGGGCTCCTGGGCAGGCGGGGTGCCATGAGGAGGAGGCACAGGTATACTCTGCCTCTGGGGTGCTGGGGAGGGTCACCTCCCAGAATTCCTCCCGTACATGCCCTGGCCCCACTTAGCTGAGTCCAGCTGTGTCAAGAGTGATCTGCGGGACATGGCATCCCCACTCTTGGGCCTCAATGGTGGCTCCCTCATCAGCCGCTCAGGCTGACTGACCTTGGTTTAGCCTCTTTCTCCTGGAGACCCTATTCTGAAGGCTGGTGATCAGCATTCCCTTTCTGCGGGGAGCTTACCAGCTGGCCAGTGATGTCCTCACTGCGGAAGGCGATGGATTCAAGTTCGTTGCCACGGCTGGTCAGGGCCCGTAGACAAGAGTCCCGACTCTCGAATCGCCGCTCAAGAAACTCAATGGACTTCCGGGCCTTTTCCTGCACCACACGAGCATAGCCCCCGGCCCGGTGGTCTGTCTCCTGACCCTTGGCCAAGCCGTCCAGCTCGTTGATCACTGGTGAGACACAGTTCCACATGGTATTGGCCTCAGCAATCAGCAGTTATGCCTGTCCTCACCCTGGGCCTCGCTTCCCCAGCCAGCTCCTTCCCAGACCACAGAATCTACCCTGCCACACAAAAGTCTTCCAGTGAAAGTAGGGGACCTTAGGGCTCAGAAGGCATCCAGACTTTCCACAGTGCTCTCTCCTCTTTCTGCTTCTTCCTCCAGGCCCTGCACTTCTTCTGGGAGGAACGTACAGGGATTTTCTGGAGCTGCTGTATTCAGAAGAAGAAACCTGGCCCCTCTATTGCATTCCTTAGTTATAGGATCAAATTGAAAGGGTCCCTCAGGAGAGGTGAGGGTATGTAGCAACTAAAGGGAAAGAGGCACTCACCCTCATCCACTTGCGCCCCAAACACAGCAGTTTAAGAGGGGGCGAAGTTCTACGCCCCATGCCCCAGTAGAGGGCAGGAGGTCACCAAGTGGGAACCAGCAGTCATGGCCTTACTTGCAAGAGCCCTGGTATTCCCCAAAACCATGCCCTTGGCACATCTACCTCCTCTGATACCGAACGTGTGTGTGTGTGTGTGTGTGTGTGTGTGTGTGTGTGTGTGTGTGTCTGTCTGTCTGCCTGCCTGCCTATGTGTCTGGGACACGGCTTCATTTTCTGGTGAAGATTCTTTCCAAAATTCCAGCCAAAAGCCTGAGGTCAAGTGGGAAATATGCACTCCTTGGGGGCTCCGGGAGAGTTTGGGGTCTGAGGCCCTCTCCTCGGTGCAATGATTCATGGCTTGGGGAATCAGCATGAGCATGCTGTTCCATGGTGAGCCTGGCACTCACTGTCTGGGTATTCACTTTCTGGAAAAGGCCCATGTGGCAACACACACACACACACAATGCCCATGCTTTCAGCAACCCGGGGGTACAGGGTCCACACAATGTATGGCTGAGTTGGGGTGTAGTGGTAGATGGGTATATGGTACAGCAAACAGAACATCAAACACAAAAAACTGGTATTCCATCCCAAAATCGGCTTTCCTGCTTCCAAACTAAACAGGCTTCAAAGGGGAAGCTTGTTTGTGCTTCTGCACCAGGCGGGGCTTCTCGATGCTGGGGTCAGGCCTAAGAAGCATAGAGCAGGTTAAAGAGCACAAGAAATAAGCAGGGAAGGCTGTTGGCTTAACCCTTTGTGCTCTGGACACAGGGCAGGAGTCCACTGAGGGAGCCTCGTTAAACAGGAGCTCCTTCTAAAGACCCTGAGAGTCCAAGGCCCTACCCAGCTGAGGAAGGTTCAAAGAGGCTGGCCTGGACTGCCTTAACAGAGTTGTCATTTCCCAACGCCCCTGGGGGTCATCTATTTATCTGGCATGTATCCTCTGGGTTTTCTCATATGTTTGCTCCCTCCCCACCAAATCTGGTTTTCTCCACTGAACCAAAAGCTCCTCAAGACCAGTGACTGCAGCTCTGCCACTCACTGGAGCACCTAGGAACAAGGAAACTATGTGCACAGTCCATGCTAGTAAACAAGAACCTTGCCAGCCTGGGACGGTGTCTGAGGCTCCTTCTAAGTCACAGGGTACTCCTGAGATGTCACCTCTCTCAGTTATACCATTTCCTGACCATCTAGCAAAAAACTGTCCAATTTACTTTCTTCCCCCTGAACACCTCCTGGTAGGAAAGCACAGAGCCATGCTATCCTGAAAGCCACCCCAACCCAGGACCCAGTGAGGGCAGAGGGCAAGTTAGAACAACATGATGGTCTTGCTGCTTTGCCTTGGGGAGAAAAGCTGCTCTACTTTTGAAGAACAGAAAACCCTCCCTTAGGTCTAAGAGCCTGGGTTTAAGAGGCTCTGGCCAGGCCACATGGGGAGGGGGAAGGAAGACAGGGAGGGTGGAGGCGGGACGAGGGCTGCTTCAGTGCCAACATTCTCAGGTGGTGCTAACGTGTTTCCCACAACCCCCCAGGGTTCTATAGCCTCTGCAGGGGCGGATGTTTCCTGCCCTTTGTTTCCACCCTCATCTGGCACTAAGACACTTGGGACTGGGAGGGAAGGCCCAATGGAACATCTTGGCATGAATGTCAGAGGTGGCTGGCTTGGCAGGCAGACTGCCAGTCTGGGGGCTTTTCCCGAGGACAGGGCTCCTGAACTTGCCCCAAGTGGCTGCTGAGAAAGGGACATTATAAAGCCTGGGCTTCCCAATCCTCTCTGAGACCCTCTCTCTCCACAGGGTAGTCCTCAGCTACATTAGCTATGTCAGCTAGATTAGACAGGGGCCCAGAGCCCAAAGCCCATCCTGAGGCTGACCTACCACAGAGCTCTAAGAACCTAGGGTGCCTAGACAGTCTCCTGGAGAAAGCCCAGCTGCACTCCTCTGCCTGAGGAGGGAAGCAAGCTAGCTGGGCCCTGAGATGCTGACCCTGCACCAGCACCAATGACCAGACAGTGGTAAGGGCCCAAGAGGCAGGAATCCACAGGCATGAGCCAAGGGCTTGCTCTGGAGGGTTTCTGTCGGCCCGGCCTTGGGGTGACATTGGCCAGAAGAATGCTACCTCGAACCAATAGAAGGATCGTGAAAAGCTACAAGACAATCAGACCAAAGGCATCTAACCACTTCAAAATCCTCCCAGCCTCCCTGCCAGACCACCCAGCAGCACTGCCGTTATCTGCCAGGGCTGAGTGTTTACCAATAACGGGAACCAGCTTTGCTGTTTTACTGCAAGCTTTATAAGGATAAAAACAAGGGCTGGGCTCATGCAGCCTCTGGTTGCTGGGACACAGGAGTCCATTTGCTCACACAGTTTAAGCCATGGATCAGCCATAATAATTTCAACTGCTTTGATTATTAAACAGTTTTCCTTGCCCCACACATTTCCTACTTCCCTACAAATCCTGCCTCACACACACAGCAGGGCCCTGACTGCGGGCCCCCTGGGCTTGGGACCTGCGTGTAGCGGGGGCTGCGGTGCGTGTGCAGGACTGCCCTGGCCTGACTCACCGATGAGGGGCACCACCAGGATGTACTTCCTGCTCTCCAGAAGCCGTGCCAGACTGGCCAGGTGGTCAATGAAGCCGTTGGTGTCTGGTACGAGGAACAAGGGTCTGATCTCGAGCTCCATCTGCCTCATCTGACTCTGGTCTTCCAGGACAGCCTACAGGGACACAGAATGGTGAGTGAGCCAGAGTGAGCAGGCAAGCGGGTGGGTGAGCCAGGGCCCTGACTCCACACTGTGTCAGCATCCTGCCCCCCAAGCTTCTTTCCCCTCCAGGAACAGCCAACCCCTGTCCGGCCTGACGGACAGGCCCAAGGGCTGGGCAAAGCACTGCAATAAAAATCAACATAAACCAAATGGCCCCGGGGAATGGGGCGTGGCTAAAACCCTGCGCAGGACTGAGAAAGGACCTGATGTATTAAAAATAACAGGTCTCTGAAAATAAGACGTTGGGCTAAAAAATCTGTAAGGGCGAATTAAGTTCCTTGGATATGAAAGCAGTTTCACATATAATACAGAGGAGTGCCTCTCAATCCAGATACTTTATATGTGCACATACAGATCCGAAACAGAATTTGTATTTGTTTACTTCACTGTGTAGTTAAAAAAAAAATTAAACTCAAAGACTATACAAAAAAAGTGATGCTAACAACTAATAATTAATACCACAGTCTCCCCACAGCTCCAAGAGTCCATACAGTGTGATGGATTAGGACCCACTTCGCATGTTTGCAGAGAAACACTGAGACTGATCAGAACTGCCACCTCCCCTTCCCCTACTGGCAATTTCCTAAACATTAGTCTCTTGTGTTCTACCTGCACTCTTCCGCCATGACTCTGTACCATCTATACTACTATTTACTTGATGTTTTCCTTTAAATTGACTTTGTTAACTCAATTTTTGCTTAGTCTCTTCTTAAGCAATGATATCCATGGCATCAAGGGTTTGACAGCCAAGTCATGTTTACCAGCGCAAACGAAATTCCCATCATGAAAGTCAAAGTGTCTCCTATGCACCATCACTAAAAAACCACTGCACATAGCACCGGGGGCCCCTTGGAAAGCACATGGCTTACTGCCTGTTCGTCTTACGGCTCCGCACCTCTTTCAGGGAAGCTCCATAAACCCCTGGGAAAACCCGCTTTTCTCCCGTTTGACTGAGGCTTGTATGCAGCAGTGGCTCTGGGTACGCCCGTTATTTCGGAGCAAAGTCCATTGTGTGGCCTCCTCTTCTGGGGGTCATGGCCCAGAAGCAAAATGATTTGCCGGCCTCTGCCCAGAAGGCGTGCTCCTGGTGAACAGAGCTGGAGGGCACTCACACAAACCTGGCAAGGGCCAGGTGAGCAGGTCCCAGTTCCGGCATGCCCTCACGGCCTTCTACCATACGCGAGCCTGCAGAGGCGCCAACACGGGCGCAGGGCAGGGGAGCAGATGTGCGTGCCAAGGGCGAGGGGCCCACAGTGCTGGGTCCTGGCCACTAACAGTCAGTGAGGAAGGCGCTCAGGTTTCACTGGCAATGACAGTAAGACTGAAAGGGCATGACTTTGAAGGCTGGGGGTGGCTTCTCTGTGACCTGCTGGGGACCTCTCCCTATGAGTAAGTCGTTGCTGCCACTGCCACCACAGCTGGTGGAAGGCACAAGCCACAGCATGCTGGCAGGCATGAGAAATGCAGCTGAGAGACCCGGTCTGCTGGTCTTCCTACTGCTCTCACCTCATTTGGGGGAAGTGTCACTGCTGCTAGCCACCTTCCCAGGGGACTTGGGTCACTGTCCCTCCCCATGGGGCTGCCAACTAGAGGGAGACACACAGTCCACCAAACTCAGCTTGGACATTTTTTTAAAAATTAACTTTTTAAATAGAGATATAACTGACACATAACACTGTGTAGTGGCTTGAGCACTTTGCAAGAACAGGACACAGTCCCCACTCAGGCTTGGTCAACAGCCCTCTACTACTCCCCCTCACACCCAAGCAGCATTAGCAACCTGCTCCTCATTTCCCAGCTCCCAGTGTTCTCTATCCAGCCTTTGCACCACCAGGAATGTTTTTCTTTGTATCATAGGTCCCGAAATCTGGGTGACAGGGAACAGAACAGGCACTGACACTGGTGTAGAAAGAATGGGGCACTGGCAGGTGGTGACAGGGCCTTAAGGTCCTGAGCGCTCTGTCTATACTGCTGCCTCACTGACTCCTTTCACATCTTAGTTTTTCCACCTCCAGAAATGATGCTCCAGCCCTGGTTTGACTCTAAGGAAGTGCAACTGGCTGCCACTTTTGACCTTGTGTGAACAGCGAGTTCCCAAAGCCTCATACCATCCTACGTTTGGAGCTGGCAGGAGGGCCTTTAAGCCAGTGGGCCCAGATAGGCTAGGGGCTAACGGAGCCTACCTGTGTGCTCTGATGACAGGACAAGAAAAATCTAGGAGCAGGGTCCCAGGGAGCTCTGAGTTCTCTGAGCTCTGGCTCAGGGCCAGAAAGGTGAACAGAGGCCATAGTCTCTGAGGGAGGTGGCAGCCTGTTGGTTCCCCAGGGGTGGGGTGGGGTCAAGCTGTATGAGGGTGGTCAGAGCTGTGCTGCCATTATCCGGTCCCAGGGACACCCGCAGACAACTTCCCTTAACCTGGCTCTGCCCAGTGAGTCACCACACAACTGCTTCCTGTTCCCCACATGCCCCCATGGAGGTTCAGGAGATAAAATGAAGCTGCTGCTTCTTCTCCTGGGGTACCAGTGGGCCCCCAAAGTGGGGGGTCACACCTGGGCCATGAGACTGGCTCAGTCCCCTCCAAAGAATGGCAGACTGAGAAAGGATCAGGAGTCAGCAAGCCCTTTTCTGTGGGTGTCTGTGTTTCCGGCCCTCTCTGAGTGGTGCTGTGTGTATGTGTGTATGTGTGTGTGTGTGTGTGTGTGTGTGGTTAGCATTTGCCCTCCCAACTTTTCCAGATTTTACCCGTCAGATTCCTGGCAGCTGTACACGGCGCCTGTGCCGGCCGTCACGTCCCATTCTGATCTCTGGGTCGCACGGTGAGAGAAGGACACAGGATGCGCAGGGAGTGAAAAAGTGATGTCGGTGGGGAGAGTGCCAAGTCCCCACTCACAGCCATGGGACGCTTGGGGAGAAGGGGGAAGCATGCTGCTGTGGAGTTCAGAGGCCGGTAGTGAGATTTATTTTTGTTTGTATGAGTAAAAAGCTGCAGAAGCCTCTGGTGGGGGTGGGGGGACAACTGGAATGCTGTGATTCAGACAGACTGACCCTGGCCCGGAATCAAGTGTGCTGACCCGGAAGAAGAGTCCCATAGGAAAGAACCCTTCTTACTGAAGCTAAGATTGGGCCACAGTGGGCCAGGACAACGAACTGGGAAATCAAGGAAAGCATGGACACTTTGAATCAGACTGGTGGCAATAAGGACCAAGTTGTCATCAAGTGTGAAAGAGAAAAATGACTAATTCTGTTTCTGGCAGATGCTGAGTAACAACTTTCTTTCAAGTAAGGGAGCATCCTTCAGCACGCTGGTGAGGAACTCGGAAAGAGAATCCACAATAACATTTGATGAGGGATCGAACAGCCTTGGGTCCCCAGGAGGAGCTCTTTTATAGGCTAAATTCCTTCTTCTAGACACTGGGGATGATTTGGGGATGCTAACCTCTTGAAAACTGAGACACTGAGAATTACAAATAAAGGTAATACAATTAGCTCACACAAAAGTGGTGGAATGTGAGGAACCCAGACCACGGGAAGGCCTCAGGCTTTCCTCCTCCTTAGGGCTCCGCAGGGAGTGGGGCTGCTTCCTTCCTTCTACAGGACTCATTTATCTGGGCCTCTCTGGGTAGAGCAATGCCTTCACCAGAAAAGAGAAGTCTTGTTAATACAGCACATTTCCACAGTCACCTTGTATGTGAAAGTACCTAGCAAAGTGCCTGATACATGTATTAGCAACTTAACAAATATCAGTTTCCTTTCTTCCTGCCCAGCTCCATTTTTCAACTTCTATATACCCAAGAGGGTAAACAGCTGGGGAAACCACTTAGCGAAAAGAGCTTGGGATTGCGGGATGTGGGCACCTATGTGTAGGTACTTTTTTAAATGAAAAATAAAAATGAAATAAAAAATAGGAATAGTTGGTAAGATAACCAGCAGCACAGGAGGCAATTCCTCCTGAGAGAGGCAGTGCACCTAGCGTCCCCTGGGGGCAGCACTCAGCATCTTCATTTGGGTGCTCATAGGAGAGTTTGTACTTAGGACCCTTTCTCTGGGGTCCAAAGTCAGTACCACAGAGCATGACATCATGACATACACTCTGCTTTCTTTTTTAAAATTATAAGTATGATGACTTGCTTGCTACCTCTGATTGTTTTATGAGGACTGATCTTATTATCAAACTAGATTATAAAGAGCTCAAGGAAAACTGCCTTTTCTGGTTCTTTTACAATATCAAGCATAGAGAGGTATATCACAGGGGCTCAATGAGCTAAATCCTATAATCTCAGGGTTGAAGGGCATTTTATTATTTTATTTGTTTTCTTTTTTTCTCTTTTGAAGGGCATTAAAGATAATTAGATTGGCCCTGGCTGGTGTGGCTCAGTGGACTGAGCACTGGCCTGTGAATCAAGAGTTGCCGGTTCGATGCCCAGTCAGGGCACATGCCTGGATTGCGGGCCAGGTCCCTCGTTGGGGGTGTACAAGAGATAACCACATATTGATGTTTCTCTCTCCCTCTTTCTCCCTCCTTTCCCCTCTCTAAAAAATAACAACAAAAACTTTAAAAAAAGATAATCAGATTGAATTTTATCTGATAACTCTTGTTCTGAGAACGCCCAAGATGCGTGCCCTTCCTGACAGAAAGGGAGTGACAGGGCCAAGCATGACACCTCTGAACTTATTCCAAGCAGCAGCCTAAGGGTGGTCCAGCCAACAGCCTGACCACTCTGTAAGAGAATAGAACCTGTGGATGCTACTGGAGCCAGTCAGGCGAGAGAAGGTGGAGCAAACCAGAGGCCAGTGCCATAGTTTGTGGAGAAGCTGGAACAGGCTCTGGAACAGGTTCGAGTGGGGAGGGCGGTTGCCCAGCTCCACAGGCTGATGTGCTTTCCTGCCCTGGCGTGAACGTGCCCCTGGCCTGGTAATGCGCTCGCTCCCACCCTGCCTCCGACAGCGAGGAGCCAGGGCTGAGTGTCTGTCTTCCGCTAGCTTCCATACAGGTGTGGGGGGCTCTGTGCATGCCCCATTGTTCCAGAGTGCCCCCCCCCCCCCCCCGCAACCCAGCTGGGTGGCAGCGTGAATGGGCTGCAGCTATATTTAGAGCAAAACTCCTGGGGCCACCACAAAGGAGTGACTGCATCTTCAGGAGGGTGGGTGGGCGGGAAGGGGACAGGGGAATGAAGCTATTTTCAGAACACATGTCATTGCTGGCTACAGAGCAAGACTGTGGCCATAATGCGGAGGGAAACAATAGCTGTGGCCAGAGGAAGAGCCTGTTATGTTTCAGGTGGGATGTTTGCAACTGCTCAGGAAACCTGACCCCGCCCGACAGCAGCACAAATCACAGCAAAGCCTCATGGAGGCAGAGAAGAGGCGGGGGATTCATAGGGCTGGGGCCAGTTGGAGGTGCCAAGAGGCCACACCTCATGCCTGGAGGAGGATTTTCAGTGACTGCTTTGCCCTGGGGGCCTGGTTAGGAATGAAACACTTCTGATCAATTTCCCAGACAAACTATGTATGCACCCTGCTGGGGTCTCTAGACACCTCCCAAGAAAGGCAATGGGAATGGAAAGAGCTGAAAAGGTAGCAAGCAGCAAGGTGGGCTGGACCAACCCAATATGAAGGCAGCTGTCTCAGGCAACAAATAAGGTCTAGGCTGAGCTGGAGGTGTGGCCTCAAAGCCCCTGGTAGGTGGATTTGGCCCCTTAGCACCCAGGGGGCCTGCCTGGAGCTGGGGCCCCAGCGGCCTAGACCTTGAGGGCCACCCACACCCCTTCCCTGACCTCCAGCCGGCCCCACTCACCAGCCTCTGTGCTACGGCGGAAGCGGGGAAGGGCAGGCTGCAGAGGGAGGCCAGCCCCCCCAACCCCCCCCACAGATGAGCTTGGGCCCAGGGGTCTAGGTGTGAGTAGGGAAGCAGGGGTGTGGCTACAACTCCAGATCTCGGCTGGGCTTTATAGCCATCATGGGGGCCAGGAGGGTTTTTTTTCAACCCCATCTTCATATCCCCTTCCCCAAACATGTGTGGTTCCTGTTTTGCTGCATCTGTAAAAGGAGCTGGGATCTGGGGACTTGCCTTACACCTCTCGGTTAACACCCCTGGAGACTGATGGAGTTCAGAGTAGTGTAATTTACAGCCCATCTCTCCAATCTTTATTCACTCGATGCTCTTCTCTTCCTTATTGTATTAGTGCGACCCAGGTACCTGCCAACAATAATGGCCTCTCTAGCTAGGAGCCTCTCCCTCACTCCCAGGACAATTTACCCCTTTTCCTTGGGATTTTCCCCCCTTAAAGTAAACAAAAAGAGGAAAAATAAGAAAAGGTTAACATGGGTTTGGAGCGCTGCAGCCCCGTGGTTCTGGGCAGGGAGCCAATGGCCCGAGGGCACACACATGTGTGTGCTCTCCCAGAAGGGCCTTCACCGGCCCTGTTTTACAGCCACCTCGGCACAGACTCCAGGGTTCACGCATATGGCCAGACAGATGTGTCTGGCTTACGTTCAAGGCTGGAAAATGAAGAATTATGGAAGTGAAGGGCCCCGGGCATTAAAAGGAGTGGGGGGAGAAGGGAAGGGGGGAATTTTTCCTCTGCTGAGAAATCCTCCTGTGGCTGTGAGGCTGGAGGAAGAAGGCTGACAGGAGGCAGGGCCGCCAGCAGCGGTTCATGTGGGGCCTGTTCTTAAAGGGGCCACAGCAACCCCGGCTCTGGCCAAACCACAGCAGGCCCTCAGTGCCTGCGCCTGAGCAGCCTCCTCTAAAGCAGGTGATGGGGAGAATAGGCTTTCGGATGGGGGCAGCCACTGGCACCGGAGTCCAGCTTCATACAAGACCTCCTGTTTGTAAGGTGTTGCTTGTCCCTGGAGAGGCAGAACTGAACACAGTGTTTTCGACGCGGCCATGTCCCTGTGGCATAGGCTCCCACAGCACCCTGTCCTTCCCTTTGTAACAACGCTCAGTCGCATTTCAAATTGCTGGCTTCTCCACTCCACTGTATATTCTGGGATGGGACTTTTCTGTTCACCCCTGTGTCCCCTGACCACCAGCATAGTATATGCTCATCACCACTTACTAAACTGAGCTGAAGACAGGGTACCTGATTCCAAGGAGTTCCCAGTACAGTGGGGGAAGAAGTCCAGGAAAAAAGTGTAATTCGAGATGTGATATAAGTTTCACATATGAAGCATAAATCAGTTACACTGTTATACAGGTACACTGAGCAGAGAAAGATTAATTCCTCCTGGGGGGAATCAGGGAAAACTTCACTGGGGAGCTGGAATTTCATCTGGGGATTGAAGGAGGAAGAGAATTTCAACAGGTAACAGGAAACATGGAGCAGAGCAAAGGGACAGCATGCACAAAGCCCCGAGAGTCGGGAAGGAGTGGAGGGTGGTACTGCTGTCCAGGTGGGGGGGCCTTGGTCTGGGACGGGGCTTCACACACACTGTCGTGCTGAGGCAGGAGGCAGGTGTGGTTACCACTTTCATTTTATAGATGAGGAAGCAGGCTCAGAGAAGTTAAATAATTTGACTGATGTAATATACAGTAAGAGCTTACAGGGTTTGGGAGAAGAGGTTGGGAACACACATGAAAGCCTTGAATGCTATAATAAGGAATTAGACTTTATTATATTAGCCAAGCAAAAGCACTGATCATATCTGAGCAGGGGGAAGGAATGGCTCTTTTGGGAAACATGTAAAGATGCATTAGAGGCGGTGAATCCAGCATGCAGACTGTATTCCACACAATTCTAAGAGGTGCCATTCACAGACTACAAGGGGAACGGCACCCTCTGGAGCTGTGCAATGCAGAGGCCTTGACTGCTGTAATCCAAGTCAATATCTGGACTAGGCCAGGAGTAGTGGCAATGAGAACAGAGAGCAGGGAATAAATGAGTGAAAGATAGATTTGATTAAAAAAAAAAAACAAAAACAAAAACAAAAACAAAAAACCAGACCCAAGGGGTTAGAACCCAGGGAGGTATTTAAGATGATGCTCTAGTTGCTACCATCTACTGAATCACTGAACAAATATCTGCCGAGTGCCAACTCTGTGCACTGAAACTACGAAGTAACAGAAAGAAAGGAGGAGACCAAACAAAGAATAACGGTGAGGAAGCGCAGGGCAACAGAGAGAGAAGATGAGGTTCACTCGTGTAAAACTGAGGTTGAAGGGAGATGGCTTCAGGGTCCAAAGCTACAGGGAAGTCAACTCTGATGGGGAACGAGACTTGATAAAGACAGGTTCTTGGTGCCTTATGACACAATGAAGTATATAATTGGTGGGCTGAGAGTCAAGAAATGGAGGTGGCGAGTATAGGCAGAGCTTTGGGAAGATGAATGGTAAGGGGGAAAAAGGAGCCACAGGACAGAAAGAAAGACAATGTGAGGATGAAGCTGCTTTGTGGGCCACAACAGACCACAGGAGGGTTGAGGAGGTGACACTGGTAGAGGGATCACCCACTTGATTCCAGTGTACAGGGGGGACATGAATATGCCTGAAGAACAGTAGATCTCAATTGGTATTAAGTCCATTCCCCGGGCAGGCTCTGTAAGATGGGTGATTATAGTAGTATTAGACCACAATAACCATTTACAGAGCACATACTGCGTGCCATGCACTGTGCTAAGCACTTTTTACGGGCCAGTTTCTGCAGGCCTCACAGCAATTCTAAGAGGCAGGTGTTGCTATCGTTTTCACTTTACAGATGAGGAGACAGACTGTGAGAAATTAAACAATGTGCCCAAAGTCACAAAGCTAGTAAGTGGTAGAGCCCAGACCACGATCAGGTCTGCTTGACCACACGTACAGAGGCCTCTGCCAAAGGTGACGGTCGTCTGAAAAGAGTTGGAAACAGATGTTCCTAAAGAGGCTTGAGGCTTCTCCATGCACAGAGTTCAATGGGGAGCTGACTGGCTCTTCCCTGTCTGCCCTGAGCTCTACAGAAAGAGGACGGGAGTTGACAGTGCGAGAGGGCAGATCTGCAAGAGCCACGTTGAAACACTTGCTGGGAGGGGAGGTATGGGTCTGCAAGAGGGCTGATGGTAGAGGAAGGCTTGTGTGGAGAACAAGTAGTTTCTTTCTGGGAAGGTTTAGTGTCTGCAAAGGGGCCTGGCCATCACACTGGGAATCCAGATAAGCAGACTGTGGCCATGATATCCTGCCCCTGAGAACAGGTGTTCTCAAGACAGAATCCTTGGCCTCTCTGGAAGCGTATGTATAAGGTTTAGGGTAACTTCAAAACTCCTGAAATTGTGTGGAAGGTCGTGCAGTAACAGATCTCTGGCAGAGAGGCTTTCGTCAGATGCTCTGAGAAGAACCTGTCTCTGCCTTGGAGCCTAGGAGGTGGGAGCCTCCAGGCCTCAAATGTGCTACCAGAATTTAGAGACAGAAAAAGAAAACGGGGTTGGAACCATACACATGAGACTCTTCTTGAGACGGTCGGGCTCATCTCTGCTCCTTGCTCACATCCCTTCATGCCCCATTCAGCACACCCTGATGGGAAACCCCTCCCCAGGCAGCCCACCTGGATCTTTTCTTGGCGACGCTGCTGCTCGGCTATCTTCCTGGCCAGAGCCAGCTTCTTGGCCCGAAGCTCCCTGATGTCATTCTCGCCCCCGCTGCCTTCAGCCTCTGAATCTTCTTCAAAGTCTTCAATCACCACATCCTCCTCCTTTGGGTGGCAAAACAGGCAAGGCGACAGAGAAGACTGTGAGCCCGTGACACTTACAAGACCCACCCTTCTGTCCTTCCAGCACCCCCATTCCATGCTTATTCAGACCATTTCTTGCAAACAGCCCAAAGGTGTGAGGGGGTAAAGAGAAGCTGTCACTCCCTTCCCCCACCAAGTATTCCCTTTTGTACTCTAGGGCTCTTTCTGAATCCCAGAGTCATAGATCCACATGATAAGTCAATCACACTCTCTCTCTCACACACACATACACACACACACACACACACACACTTCCATGCTTATACTCACAGCTCTTCATTCTCCTTTGCACATACTCACAAGTCAAACTTTGGGTTATTTTCATTTTGAAAACACCAAAGGGGAAAACAACAGAGAGTTAAATCGCCCAATTTAAATCTAATTCATGTTAATGATCTGATAGGAATCAATTCTGGCCAACAGCTGGGAGTTAGGGGTGGAAGCTCCCTTGCCCCAGACAGCACCAGGGAGCAGATGCTGCAGCTCAGCAGACCTTGCCCTGGTTTCTTTTTAAAACCACAGCCTGGTGGTGTCAGGGCTGCTGGGCCCCCTTAGAGGAATTCACGTGACATGACCTTGCTCAGCTGCCCTACCAGAGACTGGGTAGGCTGGAAGATAGCTGGCTAGCTTATGGAGTCTCCTGCCAGGCTTGTGGAGCCTTCCCCAGGGATGGCACCTCCCTGCTTGCAGCTTTAGCTCAGAAGCCACTGCTCCCTGGGTGGTCCCAGGCTCCATTCCTCACTCTCTCACTTTTGGCCTTGGTCAGGAGAGAACATGCAGCTGCCCAGATGCTTTCTTTGAGGGACAGGGTTAGCATGGGTAGTAGGGAGTGATTCAGTAGGAGAAGATTCCTATGTTTCTAACTGGATGATAATAATGACAGCGATTATGACAATAATGGCTACCATTTACTGAGAGCTTAGTATTGGCCATGGACAAGGCTATTTTTCATGTATTAACTCATTTAATATTCACAATGGCCAGTGAAACAGATGCTATTGTAATCCATATTTTATAAACGAACAAACTGAGGTTTAAACAGTTTGCTCAAGGTCATAAAGTTAATAAGTGGCAGAGCAGATATCCGAACTCTATTGAGTTCAACTCCAAAGTCTGTGCTCTTACCAATAATACCAAGCAGCACAGGGGTGGGGTCCTGAATCTAGACAGTGAGCCCAGACCCATCCTTTAATGGCTCAGCTTTACCAGGTCTCCATAGGCTCATCCAGGACCTGTTCCATATGTGCTGTTCTCTCCTCTAACTGTTCATCTCAAGATGATATTCCAATGGATTCTCTCGGCTGAGTGGTAGGTAAAGTGTGCGGGTGGGCAGGTGATGCTCTGTCTTGGGAGCAGAATCTAGGGTGGGAAGACAGGTGTTTTGGTAGCATCCCTAAGGAACTAGACTGTTCTCTTCATGAAAAATGATGTTGGAAGAAACATCTACCTCTTCTCTCCCAACTAGCTTAAGTGACTCAGTCTCGTAGTCAGGGAAGAGGTGAGATATCACTATCCTAACGTGCTGTCAGGAGGCTGGGGTGCTGCTCGTAGTCACCACTCATCTGACAACCCACAGGCTATAGTGTCACATGGTTCACTTCCAGAGAGGCCCAGGCGCTGGGAAGGAGGAAGACACTACATATGTACTTCCTTGTTCGTGGGCTTAACCTGGGCTGGAGTAAGTGGAATAGGATGCCTGACCGGCTCATGAAGGAACAATGCCTCTGCCTGCTTTGATGAGGGACATTGGGTTATCATGGGGCTCGGAGTGAGCTTGACTGAGGTCAAAAGAGGGTCAGCAAGGCTTGTCTGAGGTTTGTTCAGCTCTCACAGCAAACGAGGAAGTGCAGGGTTATGAAATTACACAGATCAGGGCAAGCAGGGTTTCCCAGGGGCCACTAACATAAAGGAACTCAGGAGGCTCGTGGGAAAAGGAAGAAGTGGGCAGCATGGCATGGGTCACAACCTCTGTCTGGTTAATGACACTCGGAGAGAGAGAAGAGTGGCACAGCCAAGGTCTGGGACCGGAGAGCCGGTCTGTTCCTTGTAAAAGTGAGAGCCCCACCCTGCTCGGGCAGTAAAGTTGGTTAGAGCATCGGCCACGTACACCAAGGCTGTGGGTTCCATCCCCATCAAGATACAAACAAGCATCAACCAACGGATGCACTGATAAATGAAACAACAAATCAATGTTTCTTTCCCTCCCTCCTCCCTTCCTCTCTCTCTCAAACCAATAAATAAAATAAAATAATAATGTTAAAAAAGAGTGGAAGAGTCCCTCCTTAGCCTTTCTCTTGGGCCTCACTTGCCTAACTCCGTTTGGCATCGCAGGCTCCGCTGGCCAGAGGACCTCTCTTACAGCATCCTGGAGAGCTGGCCTTGCCGACTCTCCACGGCCGGCCTCAGCGTACCGCGTGGGTGACATAACCGACTTAGCACTGCCCCACCCACGCTTCCCTACACAGTGCCCTGGGCTTAGATGGCACTGCTCTGACCTGCCTGAAGCCTGGACACCCCAATGGCTTCAGCAACTCCATTGTCTCCTCCCATGCGAACAGCTCATTCTTTCCCATTATTCCCTGCCCAGGTTTCATCTGGGGAGTCTGGAATCATGGGCGCAGCTTTATCCCTGGAACCACCTCTGTCCTGGAAGCTGAGCCCTGTATCATCAGGGGTGGGGTGGGGCACTCCAGCCAGTCTAACGAAGCCAGTCCAAGACTTTGCTGTTCTGAAGACTCTGAACCAAAGGTGGCCGCTCTATCACTCCTTCAGATCATAAACGACAGCTTCCAGCTGACATCTGGCTTCCCTGGCCTGTTGCTGATTTCATCCCTGCACCGCACCCTGCTCCACCAGGCGCTTGAGACTGTTGTGGGCCAAATGACTGAGCTGGCCTACGGGTGACCTGGCCTCTGGCTAGAATTGCTTCCGTCCCTTCCTTAAGTTCCACGTTCCTTCCCACCTAAGTCCCCTCTGTCTTTAACAATGTGGGGTAAAAAGAAGGTAAGAATCAACCATCAGGCACAAGTGAGCTGTGAGTGTATACACACCCAGACAGAGCTCCCCACACCCAGACACACAGCAGGGCAGCTGGCAGTGATGTTAAACACATACATGTGCCGACACTGTTACACACTCACATTTATTCAGAACCCACAGACAGCAGGGAAGCTGGCAGCAGTGTTCGACTGAAACTGACACACCAGCCCAGCACATACAGACCTATGACAGCAATCACCCCCAGAAAGATACATACATGCACGGTAGGGCAACTGACAGTGGGGTTTGGCAGGGGTGGATACACAGGCTCACGCGTGCGCACACTAGGGCGCGCGCACGGTCTGGAGTGAAGCAAGGGCTACAGGAACAACCAAGGGCAAACAAACAAGAGGAGAATTCCTTAATCACATCAGGATGTGCAGTAGGGAACGAGGGAGGGAGGGTAAGCCAGGGGAGGGGGTGATTTTCCACACGGGGCCAGCAATGTCAGCTCTTCCTGTACGTGTGCTAGAGGCTGGAGTTCAGGCCTGTGTTGCGCTGAGCTCCACACATCTATAAACTTGATCCTCAGCCTGAACCCTAACACCCCCCCGCCCCACTCCCTTTCCTAAGCCTCCAGAGCTGCACATTATTAAACTCTTTCCCTCCCTTCTCCTCCAATGCAACATTAAAAAGAAGCATCTGGAACTCGTAGCAGAGATGGAGGCTCTGGGGTGGGACTGGCAGGAAGGGGCACCAGCAGAGTGCACTCTTGAGAAGTTGGCTGGTCATGTTAACATCGACACTGCCCTGAGTGGTTATAAATAACCAGGGCAGAAGCTGAAGCCATGGGCAGAGCCGGGCTGAAGGGGGTGGGAAGGGGAGCCTTCCCCTGCCACAGCGGGCTCTTCCCGCATAGTACCTCATCTTCCAGTTGTTTTCCCTCTTGGCTTCCCATTTCCTTTCCCATGGTGTCTGGGACGGGTGCCACTGACACATATTTTCCACCCTTGAATGCCAGCAGAGGCTCTTCTTGTCCACAAAGGGCTTCCAGAAAATACTTCAGCACTGTGACCCTTTTGCAGTCGGCAGCAATAACCTACAGGGCAAAAGGGAGAGAAGAAAAACAGCATTTTCTGAAGGGGCCGACGAAGACGAGAGACACTGCTGATTGCAGGGCACACGGGAAATGTGTCGAGTTGCTGGACAAGGGAGACAGACTATGCGCGAAATGTGTGAGAAATGGTGGGTGAGGGCCCTGGGTGGGCTGAGGACCAAGATCCTCCTTAGGGCATCTCAAGTGTAGCGGACAACCAGGACCAAGACAGGTATCCTCTGGGGTTCTGCCTTTCTTTCCCTGAAGTCCTGATATTAAAAAGACTAAATTCTTTTAATTTTGGTATCTAATTGGTAGAAGGGCGAGTGGCTTTCACAGAATACAGCTTCCTGGTCCCCCCCACTGCTACTCACCATTCTCCTCCCAGCTCCCCTCCCTGCGGACTCCCCAAAGGAGGACTTTCAGCCTGAGTGCAAAATGAATGATGAGGGCTTTCTTGGCTGTTTCATTTCAGCCAGATCATTCTGGGCTTCCCCTGACGGGTTCCTGCTCCACCTAAGGGCTTCTCATACTCAGAGATTGGGGTCAGGAAGGAAATTGTTGTCAGGAGAAGGGAGACAGGCAAAGCAGGTGGGGGGTGTTTCACCAAAGCTCAGCTTCTGCAGGGGTTCACGCCATCCTGCTCCCGTGTGGCCGTATCAGCACATAAGCCAGTGCTGTCAAAAAAGCTGGGGCTGATTTAGCTGAAATGAAATTCAATATCTTGAGCAACTGTCAAATTTGTAAGTGTCTCAGACGAAGTTTCCATAGTCACCCTGTCTGGGGTCCTCCTCCTGCGAGACCACACATGCATGGCCTCACCTGCAAACCCATCTGCTTTGCTTTCACCCTCTCATGCCCTTTTCCTCATCTCTGGCTTCTGGGGTCTTCTCCCCCATATGACAGGGCACTCACCAAGGCAGAGGAGGGGCCCTGCTTGATTGGAAGCTTGGAAGCTGGTCAAGGCCAATCCACGCAGGGAAACACACTTCAGTGGCCAGATATGCCACAGGGTGGCAGCCCATTCTCATCATCACGGACTCTAGCCCATGTTAAGTGTCCCCTGCCCCCCAAGGCTTTCTCATTCCACAATGTGAAAGGGAATTCTATGTCTGTATCACACAGTAAACTACTAACTTAGAATCTCTCTTTGACGTCTGCTCACTATTTGACAAGTGCACTTGTTACTCCCTCACCTGGACAATATCCCCACGGTGGCAAAGACTACATCTTCTTAGCACCCCTTACCAGGGAGTGGAGTACACAGGAGGCTCACAGTAAGGACTGACAGGCACAGGGAAACTTGGCTGGGTACCACAAGGAGCAGAAGAGGCAGGTGTGATCCACATCCTCTAGGACACTGTGGAAATGAGCACCACTCTGCCAGCTGGTACTCCATGACTCCATTCTCTACTGCCATTCTCAGCAAAACCTGCTACTCTCCCTGCCTATGAGTGGCCCCTGCTCACCCTCAGCAAGGGTCCTGGATCATTACAGGCCTAAATCTCAGGCTAAGTACTTCAACCACCTCCACCTGAGAGGCTGACATAGCAGGTGCTCAGCTACCCAGAAAAGGCTTTGGAAAGAATAGCTGTCTTGAGCTTGGGGTGCCCGGTCTTGCGCTTACATATCCCTGAAGGAGGAAGGGAAGCTCCCCTAGGACCAGGGCATGTAACCATGGATTCCATTGCGTGCATTCAAACATGTGATGAGGAAGGTTAGAAATACAGAAGCAGGGGCTAACAGGCATTAAAGAACAGAGCTGAAATGAGTAATAGCCTGGCAGGCAGCACGCATAGTGGCCTCCCTGCATCCCCAGCCTCACACTTGCAGAGGAAACTTCTGCATTTCCACAAGACTGCCAGTTTCCTCTCTGTGGTCTAATTTTAACCACCTTGTCGTTACAGTGTGTGTCAGCTACCTGACCCCACTATGACCTCTGACCTTATGCCCCAGCTACTGCTTGCACTATGGAGAATTATGTAATGGGACCAGGACTTTCCTTTTCGGTGTGAGGCTGCTACTGCTGAGTGACGAGGAGGTGGGGATGAAGGGGTGTGAGAAACAGAAAAAGCCTGCCAGGGTCCTTGGCATCACTGGGATGGTGAGAGGTTATGCTGGCACCCCTGAAATGTGCAGCAGAAATTTGCCAAGAAGAGGAGAGTGTGCCCATGGTTGTGTGTGCGCTGAACAGGAGGGCAGGAAAATTCCCGCTGTTACAGCACAGGCTGGGTGGCATGCGGAATGGCTCAGGAAGTGTGCGATTCCTGGCCAAGAGGGAGAAAGGCCACACATGTGGACGTGGGACTCCTGGAGATGGGGATTTCCAGGGCACAGCGGGACCTAGGGATGCAGACATCCTGAGCCTGCCTGCAGCACATCCTTGGAGGATCAGTGGAAACTGTAATTCACGGGGGCTCAAAAGCAAAATGGAACACCCCTGCCCCCCATACGCCCTTTTTCATTTTCACTCATTTACAAGCACCTGGTTTCTTGGGGATTTTGTTTACTATGCCCATTAGTCCCCTCCCCAGGGAAGAGCACTCCTGGCTGATTCTCGAATGGGCTTTGATCCAGTGGGGTCTCTGAGCTGGTGCTAAGGGGCCTGAAAAGAATTCCACCTGTTTGGAGAGACAAAAATCATCCAGTTTTTTGGAAGAGTGTCCCTGCTCCTTTGCAATCCAACTGGCAGGGAGAACAGCCAAGGTTGTACAGAGTTTCCTTACACTTCCAAAGTGCACTGTGGGAGTGAGAAATGGGGGTCCAGCTATTTGGTAGATGGGGAACCAAGAGGCAGCAGTCTAGGGCTTGCCCAGAGGCACAGAGAAGCCTTCTGTCTGCAGCCTGCTGTCCTGTCAGCTACAGCGTTCCGCTGTATGGCAGCAGTGAGCCTAGAGGGTGAGGACCACAGTTCTCTTGGCCCTGGAGTTTTACAGATTTATGGGAATATTCTCCTAGACAAAGCCTCCAGAGCTTGAGTCAGGGGAAAAAGTTTAAATATGGTCAATAAGGGACATCATGATGGAGAAGCCCTTCAAACCACCCATGAGGAGCCAACTCCAAGATACTCTTTGGCTGACCAAGGAGGACTTCCTGGTAGGAGAGGGGTTAAAGCTGGCTCTCTGCTTGGAGAGGAAGGAGTCCAGATGAAGTCTATGACATAATCCTCACAATAGCTCTTTTCATGAGTACATTTTTCCATTCTATATCAATGAAAAACAGAGAATGTAAGTGGTATGTAGTATGTACACTGTGGCCCTGGGCAAATTCTAGACTCTCTAGAGGGGAAAGTGCTGGGCAGGAGATGTTCCTTCCTGGGCTGTTAGCCATTGCGCTGGTCGGGGGCTAGAGTGGGGAAAAGGGCTGCTGGCTAGGGAACACCCCAGGAAACGTGGGACCCAGCCCCTTCTGGAGGGAGACTCACTGCATTGATTATCAGGAACTCGAAAGTTAGCGGACAAAATGTCTCACACAAATCATTCCAGTTAGCTTTGAAAACAAGACTGGGGCTTTAGGTCAGGGAAGAGCTGAGAGAAAGGCACCCAGAGAAAGCCCCTTGCCCTTCCCCTGAAGACCATCTGAGGGAGCGTGCCATCAGCGGGAACCGAAACCTCTAGCTTCAGGGCTCCAGTTATCAGCCGGATCAGGTCCACAGCAAAGAACCAAGTAGAAAGGAAAACCGAAAGTGAGATGCGGCCAGGCGATACAGGAGCCTGGCCAGCACCAGGCTCAGTTCCTTAGAAAGAGATACTGTGAGCGTGCACCGGGTAAGTGGAGGCTGGACTTAAGGGGAAGTTTAGGTCTTGAGGAAAGGAGGAAGAGGCCTCTAGGTCAAGGGAGAAGAGCGAAGGCAGACTGAGTTACTGATCTGGGGTACCTTAGGGGAACAACAGATAACCAAGGAATGCTGTTCTCTGAAGACTGGTGACTCTTCACAGCCACTCAGCAGGGGACATGCCCAGCCTGGGCAGAGGTGCCCAGGCAGAAACAGGAAAAGAGACCTCAGCTGTCTTACGGAAGATGGGGAGGGTGAGAAAGAGAAAAGGAGTAGAGCACCAGGCCCCAGATCCGAGGTCCTCTGAGCTGTAAGATGGAACACACCCCACAGCAGCTGCGAGGACGGGAGAAAACCTGCAGCCTGACTAGGGAACAGGAGGAGGGGTCAGAGAGCTGAGCCAGGCTTCTCTGGATGCGGACTCCAGGGCATGAGGAGCTCCTCCATCTTTATCGGGTCCCTGTTTCCTCCACACAGTCCTCTTGGAAGGCATGAGCACTATAGTGACTGGTTAGATTTTGCAAAATTTCTTTTTCTGAACTTCGGTTTGGGGGAATCAGAATTTAAACTTGCATTATCAGCCAGTTCTGTTTTTTGTTTTTTTTCTGGTCTTAAAAAGCCTTCTATTGCTCTTCTGGTTAAAGAGAAAAATCACATGGGTTTCCCCTACAAACTCAGTTTACAGGTTGTTTTTCTTGTTTCTCTAAATGGAATCAATTATTCTCACATTTGTTGAAACCTTCAATCAAACTTTATAGCTTGTTAATTTTACAGAATGTCCTTAGAGCAAGTAAGATGCAGACAGGAAAGTGAAGTCTTGCTGAAATTATTAAGAAACCTTAAAATAGCCTACAAATCCACCACCAAGGCTGGTAAAATAGAGGCTGCTTGCCTGGCTTCTGAGGTCAATTAGCAATGGGTTAATTATCATCTTTAATGAGCCAAGCCTCCAGGATTGGTTACAAGAAACTGAACTCAGACTAAAGTGTTTTCACAAACTGGGAACCTCTGGTCATGCATGACTGCCCCTCACAGGAGCCTGAGGGTGGGTGGGCAATTCTGTAGTGGCCAAGGGTGGGTCAGCCTAAGAAGAGATCTGTGAGTGCAAGTTCAGATCCAGGGAATCCTCTGGAGCTGGGAGGACAGAGGAAATGGTTTATTCCCATTTCTGGGAGTGGGGGGGGCTTCCAGGCAGGAAGCAAACTCCAGAGGCAGGAGGGAAGCTGGCCACAAGGATGCATGATCACTCTGAAGACAGAGGCAATAGTTTACAACAGGGAGACACATTCACAGCCTACCTGAATCAGAACAAACTGGTACTGAATTGTGAGAGAGGGTCTGAAGGGCAGAGAAAGGAAGAACCAATGCAGGGGCTGAATGACAAGGGGGTCAGAGGGAGAAAAGACATGGGTTCTTGTGCCAGATGCATATCCTGACAACCCCTGGGCATATTGTCCACAGGGATCAACTCAATCAGCATTTCACTCCCCCCGCATCCCTGCTGTAGCAGGACCTCATTTCTATGCAAGACAGCTAAGCACAGATCTCTTCTTTAGTCCCTTTTGATCCCAATTTGCAGACCAGCCCTCCCTAATTCTATGGTTGGTGTGTGCTGAGGGGTCAATGGGTCACAAGATGAAATGCTAACATCATCGGCCAACCCATAGCAGTCACACAATTCCACGTGACTGGTTCCAACAACTGTGTTTCCTTCTTAGCGGAGGCAATGTGAGCCATTACCAATCAGCTGGCAATACACAGATGCCTGTTCAGAGTGGTATGGCAGCCTGTTCGCCCCACCCATATCCACTGTGTGCACACGCGCATGCACACACATACACACTAGCCTTAAGTTTCCTAGAGAGAGGTGCGTGGGAACTGGCAAATGGTTAGATGGGAAGACTTCGGGGTGGAGGGGAGAGAATAAGCCAATAGTTTTATAGAAGATACCAAAAGGTATAGGCCCTTGGCTACTGAGAGAGAGATTATATTCACACTGGAGAGGGTTGGGAGAACAGAGGAGTTGTGGAGCATACACTGGCAGTGAGAAGGTAAGTACAGTAGGAAAAAATGGGTCCATTTTGGGAAGAGGCAAGTTGAGGTAATACAGGGAGCTGGCAAGGACCTGGGCTTCATAGCCAGGGCTCTGAGACTTGAACCTGAGATCTTAAGACTTAAACCTGAGTTCAGGTCTTAACTGAAACTTCCTAGCTGTGTTTCCTTAGACAAGTTACTTAATGTCTCTGAACCTGTTTGCTCAAGCTGTTTGTGAGGTTTAAAAGAGATAACGCATATAAAATATTTAGCAAAGTGCTTAGGCCCAGTAACAGCACGATAAACAAGTGGTTGTTTTTCCCTTCCTCGCAGCCTCACTCTGCTCAGAGGTGGCAGGGGCACTCTGCCGAGCCCCACTGAGATGTGTGGGAGCCAGACTCTGAGGTGAGGAAGGAAGCATGGGGCTGGCACATGACCTGAGGCTGAGGGGAGAGGCCCTGGAATGCTCACCTGGATGCTGAAGCTGCTGGGCAGGCTACTTCGTGGAGGAAAGCCTGGCCTCTCTAGCTGTCCGTCTTCCTGATTTTTCTAAAAAATTCCTGGACTTAACCAGATGCATGCATACATTCTACAGGACTCTAGAGAGGCTACGGTTTGGGTAGGCATGCCACCAATGCATACATCAGAAATAAAAGTATGTAGGGAACACCACAACTGCCTTGCCCACAGGTCCTTCACGCTGGGGAGTGGGCAGTGGCTTTGTCTATATTAATGGTATCCTCATTAAATAAGACCCTGTTGGATCCTTGCTCCAGGTCTCTCAATACAAGAGAAACGATGAAAAAATTCCCAATGAGGCATTTTCTACCCACCTGTATTTCCTGAGCTTGGACATTCTGAACAAAGCCGGGTAGGAGCCTGAGCTTTGCTGGGCAGAGTACAGAGCTTGCTCTCCTTGAACTGTTTGTTCCCTCACGGAAAGAAACTATTCTCTTCCAGAGCTCGGAGCTCCGGCTGTACGAGCAAGGTGCATTCTTAACAGTGAGCACGTCACAGAGAGCAAACTACAGGCAGCGGTAGCCCGGGCTGCAGTCCAATCCGCTTCCCCTGCAGAGTGCTCTGAGAGCAGCCACCCACACGGCAGGGGTGAGGGGCGGATACTGGCACTGCCAACACAAGCCTTTCAGGTCTGGCTGGCTTCAGCTGGTCTGAAACCTGGAACATAGGCGCTGGGGCCCTCACTTACTGAACCAGCAGGGGAGGCTACAAGCTCAGCCCCTGGGGATGCAAGTCCTTGCGTCTGTCTCAGTCTGCAAATATCCACAGGCAGTCTGCTTCTATGCTGCCAGTTAGTTTCGGGCCAGGAGCACTGTATCTTGGGCTCTAGTTGCTCTGAGCCACATTCTTATTTGCCTTCTAGACAGGCGGGATAAGGAGACCACCCCTTAGGTTTGTGTTCAGGCTCCTTCACCAAATTTGTTCCTGGTTGCATTTATTTTACGTATGCAAGGGAAAGTGCCCTTCCTGAGACATAGGTAGCATTCAACACATTTAGTCAACACTCAACTCAACAAATAATTACCAAGTGCCTACTGTGTGCACTAGACACTGTTCTAGACCCTGATGATTCAGTAGAGAAAAAAAAGCAAAGTCCCTGCTCCAGTGTGGGGGAAAGGGGTGGGTGTCATAATCAGACTTCCAAGATTCCCTCAAGAGAGAAATAACCCCTCTTCCCTCAAGGGAAAAGGAAGAGGCAGCCTGAGGTGAAGACAAGCTCCTTGTAGAGACCTGGCACACTGCTCCTTTATTTATCCCTTTTAGGCAGAAGAGTTGTGAGGAAGTCGGGATCTCTACTACCCACCTGCCGCTCCTCACTGTATATTACTGCTCTCACTTCTTGTTACTATTCCCTAGTCCTCAACTCCAGGACCCAGGCAACCCTGTTCAAAATTCCCCTGCACGCCATTTGCTCCCCTTTCCACTTGAGGCTTTACAGATAATTCCCCCAACCTACAGTGACTTCATCTTTATGCAATCAATTCATTCCCTGATCTTCCTTTAAGTTTGATAAAATGCCTTTCTTTTCAAGAAATTTTTTATCTAGCCTGCCAGGCCACTGCCCACAAATTTTTCCTAAGGTCCAAATATGAGACAGGGACTATGCTAGACATCCTGGGCACACATGAGAACATGGTAGTACTTAATATCATAGAATTTTCAGTGCAGAGAGGGATTCCGCAGTAACCTGACACCAGCCTCTTCCAAATGCGCAGTTGCCTCGTCAGCATGTAAGGGCCAGGCCTGCATTTATTCATCTTCTCTGACCTCATTAGCGGCCCTCAACATCTTTACTACCTATATGCCACAAAGTGCGTTATTGATCATTTGGAGCCACCCTAAACCTCAATATCATCTCCCAGTGATCCAACCCTTTCTTTAATATTTCAGGTGAAAAGGATTCAAGACCACTGGGAAGCTTTTAAGACCACCATTATTTAATGTTTAAGAACCATGTAAATAATTTACATAATTACCTACTTAAGAAATTTTTTTTTCCTGTTAACTTTCAGTCCAGACCATGCTGTATGAGAGGTCTGTTACTGTCTTGAATCTACCAGGGGGCTCATTTCCTACTAGGGAACCCATTCCATATTTGGACTTTTCAAATAGGTAGAAATGTCTGTCCCTTTTTAGCCCAAATCTGCCTCCCAGTGCTTCTAATTCTATTCTCTGGGGCCACATAAGAAACTCTCATTCTGCTTCTACATGACTGGCCTCAAGTTATTTTTTTTAAAAGATATCATTTATTTTCAGAGAGAGGGGAAGGATGGGAGAGAGAGTGAGAGAAACATCAGTGTTAGAGAGAAACATAAGTTGGTTGCCTCTGGATGCCCCCATCCAAGGACCCAGGCATGGGCCCTGACTGGGAATCAAACCAGCAATATTTTGGTTCACAGGCCGGAACTCCATCCACTGAGCCACAGCAGCCAGGGCTGGTATCAAATTATTTGAAGTCGGCTGTGTTATACCTTCTCTAGGTTAAACAGTCCCCCTTCTTCAACTGTTCCTCACTTCAACAGTCTCCTCAACATCCTGCTTATTTTCACTAAGACTTTCACTGAGACTAATCTGTCTCCTACAGTGAGTGCCCACATGTGATCTGGCAGCAGAGAACAGAGCGGAACATCTCCTTCTTGTTCTCCTCTGGATACCTCGATTCTATAAATAGGCTCAAGTGGCACTGGTTTTGTTGTTCACCACCTTGCTCTACGCCTGGCTGGTTTGGCTCAGTGGATTGAGCGTCGGCCTGCGAGCTAAGTGTCGCTGGTTCGATCTTCCAGTCAGGGCACATCAGAGAAAGAAAACTCTGACTCCAAAAAACCTCCGCTGCCTTGCAGCATACCTCTTCAGGGGAAAGGCCAAGGGAGTAAACCCCGACAGAAAATCCGGAGCCGGAGTCCCTAAGGCGGTTTGACGTTGTAGTCAACACCGGCAACTCCTGCGGCGCACCTGAAGCCAAGCTGTATTGACTCCGTCTTTCCCTTGGACCCTTCAGCTGCGAAGAGAGGGGGGGTCTGCTGCATGGGCAACAGCAGACCCTCCATATCACCCTGCCCAGGCTCTGTAGCTTCAGCTTCACTGGAGAGGACACTCCAGCGTCATCGCAAGATGTCGATTCAACACGGGAGGAGACAGATACCGTGTCACTCCCGAGTCGGACTGCACAACCATTCTCGGGCGGTGCAGATAGACTCTTAAGAAGCTACACCATCGTCTCTCGAGACGGACGGCTGCCGACGACGACGACGACCTTGCTCTAACACCACATTAAGAGCTTTTAATCAACAAATCCCCAAACTGTTTTCACATATGTACTAATAATATCTCCTTCCAGGGAGTGCAAGAACTCCACTAACTATTCCCTTTTATAACATTCCTTCACTGAGGTCTCCCCACACTATAAGAAACTATTATTTAGTATTGTGCTGCATGCTACTTGCTATGTGCAGCTGACTTTTTGGATACAGTAAGATTATGCATTTATTCCTATTTATTTAATTTCATCTTGTTATTTAATTATTTTATTGTAGTCTGTCAAGTTCTTTTTGGATCCTAAATTTGTCATATGAGAATGTATTCTCTCAAGTTCATGACATCCATAAATTTGATCTGTTGACTGGTTTATGTGTCTCAATATCTTTCTCTCATTAATCTGTCCTATTTTCTCTCCTAAGGAAGCTTCCTGAGGGCAGGCACTGTAATTTGTACATACACACACACACAGAAAATCTATCTGCAACATACACTATGAGTATTTGGACAACGTGGATGACTCATCATGGGAGGTAGGTGGCACCCTTAGGATCTCAGGACAATTCAAGAGGACTTCGTGATCATGGAGGGAGTGCCAACCACTGTCTTCTATGTGAATCATATTCCTTGTGTTGTGCAACACAGACACCCTGGACAGACTCAGAGATGCTACTTTCTGTTTTGGGTGGTGATTCCCATGAAGTCTGGGTTCACTAAGGAATAGGTAGTCTCTTTGACAAGCTGCCTACAGAGTCTCTAGTTTGAAATTAGATACCACCAGAAGCCAAGCGCTGGGCGTATGACCTCGTGCTGTAAGTGGGGGCTGCTGACCCAGGGCAAGGGCCAACACATCCCAGCGAGAGGTGAGACTTATGCTCTTCAAAGCACTGGTGTTAAGCTCTTGGAAAAAATTATACGCATATCTTGAGAATCCCCACAGCAAATTAAAAATATAAAAAACATAAAACATTTGGAAATTATCTGAGGTTAGGGCTGAGGAATAAGGCCACTTTCAGGTCCTATATCTAGAGTCCAGAATATCAAAGGTGGCTAATGGCAGCCTCATAGTTGGAGACAAGACAAGCTTTGCTAACCAAAGTCTATTTGTAGTTTGAGATGAGATATAAATAAAGCAAGTATTTGGCACTTCTTAACACTAAAAAGCATTTTTTTCAAACTACTTGAATCAGAATCACACAGTGAGCTTGTCAAAAATGTAGATTCCTGGATACTTCTTTGGACTAAATAAATTAGTATTTCTGGGGATAGGGCCTTGGACTGTGCACTTTAAACAAGTCTTCCAGGTACTTACGAACACTAAGGGTTGACGGTCACAGCTTTAAAGGCTGAAAGGACAGGTGGTCACGATTTTGTTCAATTCTTCAAATTGACCAAATGCAACTCCACTTCAGCTAAAGTACAAAAAATACTACCTTGTATTTTTCACGGCACTCTTAGAATCTAGAAAATCTTTAGCACCTTATGAAGCAGTTAATTATTACATTCAGATGATAACAGAGTTGAGAAAACTAAAACTTGAGTAATTTAAATAAGATTTGAAGCCAGCAAGGACTTCCTAGTCCACTGTTCTTGCCAACTCATCAGAGCCCCTTCCTGGGAGAGCCCCACTACTGGGCCTTCTCGGGTGTAACAACAAGCCTGTTGCGTGCTCCATTCACCCTTAACAGTTACCAGTAACAGTGAACGGCTGCTACAAGCCAGGCACCGTGCCAAATGCTTTAAATGCACCAACTCATCTAAGCTCAACAACAACCCCATGAAGTAGGTACTGTCTTATCTCAATTTTACAGATGAGGAAATCAAGGCACAGAGTTAAGTGACTTGCTCAAGGTTATGCAGCTAGTAAGCAGAGGAGCTGGAATGTGCCTCTTCTCTCTTTTTTTTTTTTTAAATCCTCACCTGTGGACATTTTTTCCCCATTGCTTTTAGAGAAAGAGGAAGGGAGAAAAACAACAACACGAGAGAGAAGCATCGGTTGGTTGCTTCCCGTATGTGCCCGGATAGGGGATTATATGTGTCCGGACTGGGGAATGAGGATTGAACCCGCAACCTAGGCATGTGCCCTGATCGAGAATCGAACCCGTAACCTTTTGGTCACATGACAATGCTCCAACCAACTGAGCCACACCAGCCAGGGCAAGTGCCTCTTCTCTTAATCAGTGTCCAGCTGACATAGCTCTCAATGGATCCAGACCATTTACCTATGCTTCGGGCAGAGATGCTCACAACCCCCACAAAGGGAAAGGTCTACTATAGTATAGAAGAAACTCAAAGGGGGGCAGTGTCTCGTTGCTGATTTCTGAAGACAACTCCCTCTGGGCTGGTACACTTCTCTGAGGCAGTTGACATGCCACAGGGCTGGGGAAAACAGGGTCTAAAGGAAAGTTCACATCATGCTCTCCTAACTTGCACAAGTTATGAACCCTGTTTGCAAAATGCATATAATTTTGAAGATCTCTTTCCATTCTTACATGTTTCTATGATTCTGGGCACTCCTCTTGGAAAGGAGGAGAGGAAGGAGAGTTCACTTCTGCCACTGACCTTGATGTGGGGCTCAGCTTTGTCACAGGAGACAGTGCCAAGAGCTGGGCTTGGCCTTTTTGGAAGGGCTCATGGTTCAGAGTCTGAACTAACAGTGAGGCTGGAGACAGTTCCTGATGGAAAAAGGTGGTATGGGTTCTTCTCATATGATAAGCCACTAAGGAAGACTTGGAGGGTTTCATGGAATCGTTAGTACAGAGCTCCCCTCTGGCCACAGAGCAGAGGAAGAAACAGCAGACCAGTTTATAAAGCTCCAGAGTGGAAAATTTCTGTTGGTGTCCAAACTAAGGTTTTGGCTTTCTGTGAGGTTTGGAAAGACTTGGACCGATGTTTTAATCACCTGTTTAGTGTTCTGAAGACTCTTGTCAGAGGCCTCACTGAGCCTGCTCCAGCAGGCAGTGGGGGCGGCTGGCTCACGCGCTGCACTCCTTCTGCGCGCCGTCTCTTTCCCATGGCCATGTCCAACACCCGTAGCTCCCTCCAGGCCACTTGGAGGGTACAGGCCAAACCTGAGTCCCATAGGATGCTGAGGACAAGCTCTCTGGCTAACTTCTTACCAGGTCTGAAGCCAGGAAAGGCTCTTTAAGAAAAGCCAACCTGCAAAGAGGTAAAGAATTGTCTCTGCAAATCAGCCTGCCAGCAACCCCTTTGTGGTGGCACAGAGAAAACAGGTTTGCCTTCAAGGAGAACCACCATCTAGACATTCTGAAGGTACTGATCATGAAAGAAGTCCTCGTAAGTGAATAAGAATACTGAACAAACTCAGATTGGGCACGCTCTAGAGACAAAAACTCACGAGCAGTCAAGAAGCCTGTTACAGAGGTACAGGGTAGTGGCACGTAGAACAAGCCAGCATCTTGCTTCCTCTGCAGTTTCCACTGGTCACAGCTTCTTGATGGTGGACATATCCCATTTTACTGGGAAAGGTATGGTGGAGATAAAGTGGTGACTGATGGTTGCTAGGCTTTATGCCATTTCATTTGATTATGACAGTAATCCTGTGAGACAGAAAGAGGAAGAGGAAACTAAAGCTCTAAGGAAAGAAACATCCAGTAAGCGGTAAAGCTGGGACTTGAACCTAGATCTGTCTTACTTCAAAGTCTGTACTCAGTCCATTATACTTTGTAGTCTCTTAGGAAGGTAATGATACTTTTGGAGACAGGGACCTACTTAAAAGTCCTTTTTACTAAAGGACCCCACCCCCACCCCCATGCCGCTCAAGCAGCCCAAGGGCCTGCCCCCAGGACACAATAAATGCTTATGATGAATTTGCATTTAGATGAACACAAACCAAATGGGTGCTTGGCTAAGTTACAGGCAAGAACACAGATACTAAAATTAAAAATTTCTCAGAGCACCTGCCCTAAAAGGAGTTCTATCACTCAGATTAATTTCATTTCCCTGGACACAGTACGGGAAAGACCTCAGCTAACCAGTTGATGAGCTGAATGAATATAGGAAACTTGTCACTGTTGAATGCCAAGTTAAGACCTATGTATGAGTATCCCCAGTAAGTTGTCTGCAGGAGAGTCTTGAAATCTGGAAGTACTGTAAACAGGAAGGTCCATCAGAGAGCACTGGGGCAAGACAAAGGACATCGAAGCTGCCTCCTTCCACCTGGCACACAAAGGCTGCACGAATCCATCAATCCAAGAAACTTTTACTTTGCAAACAACAGTGTGCTGTTCACCTGGCAACCCTTGATCTTGGAGGAAGATATGAAGGTAGAGAAGAGAGAGAAAGAGCTAGAGAATTTCTTTCCTTCTCTTCTGTTCTTTCCAGGGGAAGCTTCTTCAACTGCCTTCTCTGAGAGCTAACTTCGCTTTGCCTGACCAGACCACTCCACACACGCCTTTGTTCCCTGCCCAGCTATGCCCAAGTTCAAGCAGATGAAGCTGTCAACATGGCTTTTAATGGAGCAAGGGAGGAGGTCTTTCAAGGGAACTGCTTACTATGGGAAAGAGACTCCTATAGTAGCAAATAGCACTTCACTGCCTTTCCTCAGTGACCTGAGGAATGTCCTTACAGAGGCTACAGTTAGATGAGAGAGAAGGGAAAGAGAGGGAGACCATGACCAGAGAGTCTCAGGTCCCACAGGAATAACTGTGAGGACAAGGAAAAAGCTGTCTTGTCACAAGGGCAAAATTAACCAGACCCATCTGATTATAACCGGGAAGGAGGGTGCTAGAATAATGAGTGGGGGCAGAAGCTTACAGCCCACTGCATACATGGGGGGATGTAGGAGGAAAGTATTTCAAAGCTGATGACAAGGCAGACAGGAAACTTACATGTCCTTGCTGACAGGAAAGAAAGAGTAAAATTCTGGGTCTTCTCTCATCTGCAGGATTTCTAATAGGCGACTGGAGTTCACCCTCTTCCCAAGGATGTGCTGACAGCTGGGAATACTGCCCTTCAGGTCAGGCAGGGCAGAGAGCTAGACCTCTCCAGAAGTTCACAAAGAAGTTCAGTAAGGACTCAAACCACGATCCAAAACACAAATGGGACTGCCATTTCCTGTTGGGTTTCCATGCTGTAAAAAAGTAGGGGAGAAATGCCAGCTACAAAGTGCTCTGTCTTCCGTGGAAAATGGTGTGTGCAATGTATCCGTTCCAGGTTTTGACTTGTAAATCTAAGTGAGAACTAGTTGCTAGTTGCTAGAGGATTAGAGTGTTAAAGAGACATTCAACCACCCAACCTGCCAGCCTTTCTGCTCACTGTCCATGGACTTCTAGGGAGCTGACGACAAAGCTTGCTCCGGTCTGTGTCGGAAGGGCAGCCGTGGGCTCTGGCAGCTCCTTCTGGACCCCATTTCACTGTCCTGTGTTCTTAAACAGCTCTGATGAAACAAGCCATCTGTGAAGGTTATTTAGCTTGGAACTGGGAGAGGGTGAGGATGTGGAAAAAAGTAAACTGAGCAGCCAAAGGACAGGGCCAGAGAGAGAGAAGGCAGGTGGCATGTTCGTGGGCCATGTGCCAGGGCCGAGTGGGGTGGGCCTGCAGAGAGGACTGGTACCAAGGGGCCAGCATGGGGAGCACTGGAATGCCCAGGGCGGTGTGATTTTGGCTCTAAAGTGGTGCTTTGCCTTTCTCCTTCAAGGGCACACAGATTCTCACCTGAGGTTTACCATTACAGGAGAATCCTGGGATAATGCCCCGCCTTCTGAAAACTACCCCAATCCCACCTGACGTCTTCTTGGGCCTGAATCATAGCCTAAAAGGTAAATCTAACAAGTTTTTTTTTTTTAACATCTAAAGCCACAGCTAAAAGGGTAAAAAATGAAAATGGTAGAGAATCTGAGAAAATCCTTATGAGTTACAGAAAACAGCAACAGAAACCATAGGGCCATCTGGGAAGTTATATAGGAAATCTGGTGTAGAACGAGATAATAACCGGTTGTTTCTTTGGAGTCTTCTTAACTGCCCCTTCCACTTATGAAGAACATATATATTGAGAGACTTAAAAAAACCATCTAGGCATTGTCACTTATGTTACCTCATTTAATCCTTACTTAAATCTTATGAAGGGACTGCTGTCATCCCCATTTTACAGGGAGTAAACTCAAACCCAGACAGAATAACTTATATGGACTTTTCTTATGACCAGGACAGAGCATAACAAAGACTATGTATGACTTTGATTTAGATAAAGGAGATGTATTTTTCTGCAAGTCATTCTGGCAAAATGGCATTAGAGTTGACAGTATCTCATCTGATCCATTCCTGATCACCAAGCTTATGTAGTATCTCCTTACAGAATTTGAAAAAGAAATAAACTGCTGTGAGAATATATTTTTGATTCTTTACTAAATCTTTCCAAGTTATTAGACTAAGAACAGGGTGGAGACAGCAAGATGGTTACTATGAACGCTGCCTACTCTACTTTTGAAGCACGCACACAGAATGACATCTCTTATCCTCAGTTTCCTTTCCTGCAGTTTTAGCTACCCTTGGTCAACCATGGTCCAAAATTATTGAATGGAAAATTACAGAAATAATTCATAAGTTTTAAATTGTGTGTCATTCTGAGTAGTGTGATGAAATCTCACAGTGTCCTGCTATGTTCTGCATGGGGTGTGAATCATCCCTTTGTCCAGCACATCCATGTCATGCAGCCTGCCTGCCTATTGTTCATTTAGTAGCTGCCTCAGTTATCAGACTGACTGTCCTGGTATCGCAGTGCTTCTGTACAAATCACCCTTATTTTACTTCACACTGGCTCCAAAGCACAAGAGCAGTTTAAACTTTATCACAGGTATGTATGTGTAGAAAATAAATAGTATATACAGGGTTCGGTACGATCCGCTCTTTCAGGCATTCACTGGGGGTCTTGGAATGAATCCCCCATGGATAATGGGTGACTACTGTATAAACTAGTTTAAAGTACAGTTTCACTGCTTCATACTGATGAGAAAGAGAAACGTTTTGTACCAGCTTGTACTAGAGAAGCCTACACACAGCCTAAACTTTTTTTTTTTTTTAAATTGACAACACAGAGCTAAAAGCTGTCACTGAATTCTGTTATTTAGGCTAAAGCCACTCTTGCTGCTGACAAAGCAGAAAAGAAGTTCAATGTTAGCAACTCTTGCAGGAGGCACTGAAGAGATGGTGTCATCTTGGCTTCAAGTACCAGGTCAAGCCGAAGCTGCTTATAAACGTGCAGTTTAAACACATGAGCAAACAGTACAAAAGGCTGAATTTAAAAAACAAAATCTCACTTCTGGTTTCTAGAACCTCTGTTCCCCAACCCTGTTACCAGTTTCTGGTCTGTCCTTCAGAGATATTTATGCATACACTGCCATATACGATTAACTATGGGTTCTTCTTATACCTTTTAGAAATACATTTATATAAGTGGTGGTACACACTGCCATTTTCAAAACCTTGACAGCATATCTTAGAGATCATCAACATCATTTGTGAAGCATACTTCATGCCAAATGCTAAAGGTCATCAACAATAACGTTCCGGAATAGATCCAGAAAACCTAATGCGTTTATTGCAACAGTTTCTCTGTGTTGGGAGGATTGGAAGACCTAGTAAAGGCAGCACAGAAAAGCAGACAGGAGAAAATCGGTCAAGTCCATCACTCATCATCAGGTCCAACAGGCCTGGGAGTGGTCAGCAAAATCAACTAACCAGGCAGGGTCTCAAATGAAAAAAAGCTGGACAAAAGAGACTGTTCTAAAATATCAAAAAAGAACATGAAAAGTGTATGTATGTGATCCAGTCTGCATGCTGCCCAGAAAGAGCTCCCATACCAAATTTGAAGGCCAGAAAGAAACACTGCAACACTATTAATTCCATCACTATATGTTAGCCACGCATTAAGGCAGAAGGTGCTTTGTATACCTGAGGGCTCAGGCGCCGTCTGAAAGTGCCGGCCTCTCTCTCAGGGGCCACATGCAGCTACCATGGAGTAGAAGATATAACATTTGAGGTGTTTCAGGCTGTCAGTCTGAGATTCTACCTGTAACACTACCCTATTCCAGAGCAGGGTATGACTCTTTGTTTCCTAGACTCCATTTCCTGAAACATTTAAAGGTATTCCCCTGAATTCACTCCATGAATATTTATTAAGCACCTCTACTATGTGTGGCAGGCTTTATTCAAGGAACTAGGAATACAGCAATCAATAAAACAATGTTCCTGATGCCATGGAGCTTAATATCCTTGTGAGACTAAGACACAAATAAGCAAATAAATACAGGATAAGTAGTGGGAAGTACTATTAAAAAAAGTAGGATAAGAGGGACAGGGAGTAACGGGGTGGGGAGCGTACTGCTATTTTAGGTAAGATGGACGGGAAAGGCTCTTGGATAACATGTGCTTTGATCAGGTGCGAAGGAACTAGCCACAAGCAGAGAGGGGCTTCTAAGGTGGGTAACAAAAGTGCTAGGGAGCCCTTTCTCTCCTAGAAGGGCTTTGCCAGCTCTGTGCAGGGTGAAAAAAGGAGAACAGACTCTTCTAGCCCAGCTGGGTGAAAAAAGAGGCCTTTGAGAGTTTATGTAGCTTATATGGCCTCCATGCAGATTTCTAGATATTTTTCCATCACAGATGAGAGTTTTATGTTGAATTTTAAGTTGACCACAAATATTTAACTTCCCTGGACCACAAATGCAGTATCTTCTCTGTGGTTTAGCTGGCACCAACTACGTATTTACAAATCTCTATATGTCTGCCTGTTATTTAAATTTCTTACAAAAGTGCCAAGGCCTTTACTTGTGATTTATCCCCTCCCACTCCACATTAGTGGGTCTGAACCCTGATCAGGTCTAATTCTTGAGAAAGGAGGTATCTTTACAATGGGAGCTTAGGGTCTTCCTGGTTAAATTTCCTATTACTTATTTCCTATTAAAAAAAATATCATTTGAAGGTCTCTGTTCCAAAATCTTGTATTTGAATTACAATGTAAGAATTTTTTTTAAAAAGTCTATCCATTAGAGAATGAAAAATAAAGCATAGTACATCTAAACAAATGAACAAAAAAGCCAGGTGTAATGAGTCCCCAACTTCTGAATGTGTACTCTCAGAAATTATTACTAATCCCTGAGAATTATAACCAGCACTGGAGTTACAAAGAGTGTAAGAAACAGTCCCTGCTCCCCAGCTGGGTCTTCAACAAGCTAAATTGGGAAAGGGCTCTGGCTTAAGAGTAGCAACTGGGTCACCCCTAATCCCAGGGTCAGTTTCTCTTTCCCAGTGGCAAGAGAGCCATGTGGCATTTTTGTCAAATAAAGGTTTTTAAAACTCTCACTCCTACCCCATTATGGGTATCTGTCGTTGTCATATCTTTCTCAGTGCAGCTCACTGGACCTTTGGGCTACGGTTCTACTCAGCTCAGGCTGGGAGGCGAGTGGGGGAATACCAAGCTGCAGAGCCGGGACTCAGTACAGACAGGCTTGAGGGGTCTCTTCATGAACACCGGATTTCCTGAGTTTACAGGAGAGCAGCAGAGCTACTTGTTATGAAGTAACAAGCCATAGAGATAAAAATCCATGCAAGCACATTTTAAGGACAATGCTCACTTTAATAAAATGAACAATGACTTTCAAAGTATTCAGCTTGGAAGACTATACACTCACTTTTTAAAAACTAGCAGTGACTTGTAAATGGAATGGCTTTAAGTACATGCTTCTAGCTATTCTGTCCACCCTTCCAGTTTTCCACTGAAATGACGGGGGGTGGGGGGTGGGGCTGGAGGAATGAAGCAAGCTTATATCAGTACTAGGCAACCACATACCAGAAACTATGAGGAATTTTCAGCAAGACAAACTGCAGATGGGACTGGAATGAGGAAAATAGCAACTGATGTTCAACCCTTTGCCTGCCTGGTAAGTACATAGTTGAGACCGAAGCAGCAGTACCCCACTACCGCCCTTGGAGCATCTAGGGCAAGAAGCAGAGTGGGCTGTGGCACACTTTGGAGTGCACAACAGGATCCCATCAGGGCAGCAGAAGAACCTTGCCAGTCACTGTCTTACAACTGGTGTGGGTGGCCATGTGAGGCAGAAGGATGACAAAGCTGGGGCTGGCTTCTGAAATAGGCAAAACTCCAAAATAAGAACACTAGGGTAAGAAACTCAGTCTTCTCCAGCAAACAGAGGGTTTAGCTCCTTGTCATGACTATCTCTAGCTCTAGTTTCCTTTTTACCCTCTAGAAGAGTTTGATACCAGCAGTGTAAATCAAATGTTCCTGTTTTTCCTTTATCTACACCTGGAAATCTTAACAGAGACGTATATAAGCTCTCAATATAAACAGTATATAGACTACTCCAATAAGGATGAACAAAATCATATGAAAAGGTATTACAACTGAACAGAAGGACACTAATCTAAGGAATAAGTAAATATTTCTCTAGGAGAGTTACCGTGAAAAAGCTGGGAAGCTTTTAAGTTCATGCTCAACAGTAATGGCACAAAGACAGATAAATAGACCGCTGGAGCAGAACAGAAAGTCTAGAAATAGACCCAAATATATATAATCACCTGACTTATGACAAAGAACCACTGCAGTTCAGTGGGTAAAACTGATCTTTCAATAAATGGTGCTTGATCAACTGGCTATCTGTATTAGAAAAAAATAAAAATTAATTTGAGATTGATTACAAACCAAAATGTGAAAGGAAAAATAACTTCTAGAAGAAAAAATAGAATATCTTCATGACCTTGGAGTAGGCAAATATTTCTTAAATAGGACACAAGAAACACTAACCGTAACAGAAAAATACTGATAAATTTGACTTCGTTAAAATTAAAAACTTGTATTCATCTAAGACATCATTAAGAGTTAAAACGTGAGCCACAGAATGAAGATATTTTCAAACTATATCTAGAATACAGGACTTCTATTCAGAATATTTAAAAAATTATTCTATAAATCAAAGAAGACAATGACCCAAGGAAAAAATAAAAGTCAGGAAAGGGTACTCCACAAATGAGGATCTCCCAAGGCCAATAGCAGAAGTAAAGATACTCAATGTCATTATTCACCAGGGAAATGCTAATCAAAATCACAATGAGATACTTCTATACACCCACCAGAGTGGCTAAAATGAAAATTAAAACCAAATGCTAGCAAAGATGTGCAGCAAGTGAAACTTTCATATACCGCAGAGGTCATGTATATTGATTGGTAAAACCACCTTGGAAATCTGTTTGGCAGTGTCTTCTGAAGTTAAACATACCTACCTTACGACCTAACAGTCCCATTCCTAGGTATGTATCAAAGAGAAATAAGGGCACATAGCCACCAAAAGATATATAAAAAATGTTCACGGCAGCTTTATTCATAATATCCAAGATTGTTAAAAGAAAGAAACTTTCATTAATAGTAGAATAAATTGTGATATATTTATACAACAAAATACTACATAGCAATAATGAATAAACTGCTGTTACATGTGACAACATGGATGAATCTCTCACAGATTGTGTTGACCAAAAGAAGCCAGATAAAATTCTATGTATTATACCATTCCATTTATATAGGAGTGGGCAAAAGCAGGTTTACAGTTGTGAATATGCAAAACAAAGTTAATGAAGCTATTGTAATGATCATAACCTGAATGTCTTTTTTCAATACAAACAACTGTAAACCTGCTTTTGCCCACCCTGGAATACAATTCAAAAACAGGCAATACTGACAATGAATGAGGTCAGAATAATGGTTACCTATGTGAGGGACAGTATTAAGTAGAGGGGCCATAAGGGAGCCTGCTGGGATGTTACTAGTATTCTGTATCTTGATCTGGGTGGCAGTTAGCATGAATATAACCATATATTAAAATGTACTGAGCTTTAAACTTAAAAAAATAGTGGACATTACTCTATAAAGATTAAACCTCAATAAAAAAAAAGAAAAGTAAAAATAGCCCCCAGTAACCTGCATTTTAATCTAGATTAGGCAGTCATATGAGGAAATGATCAGGAAAAACTACAGGTAAGGCAGTAAGCAGTAGTTAAATACAATAGAAAACTAAAGTAGTCAAATACATGACTTGCTTGAGCCTTTTCTACAACACAGAAGAAAAAACAGATTAAAACAACAAAAATTTTAAAAAGTGAAGAAAGATATTCCAGAGCCCTGGCCAGTGTGGTTGGGAGCGTCAGCCTGTGCACCAAAAGGCTGAGGGTCCAATTCCTAGTCAAGGCACACACCTAAGTTGTGGGTTTGATCCTGGTCAGGGCGCCTATGGGAGGCAACCAATGGATGTTTCTCTCTTCCTCTTCCTTCCTCTCTCTTGCTAAAATCAATAAGCATATTAAAGTTTGTTTTTTGTTGTTTTTTTTTAAAATAAAAGCTATTCCAGAAAGAGTAAGACTGAGAGAAGAGCAATAATTTTAAAAAATGAGAAAGGAAGAATCAAAGAGAAAGGAAACTTTCCTGAGTTTAAGAGATTTAAAAGCTTAACGACAAGAAACTAACACCTTTATTAGGGATGGCAAATAGGTGTTCTTTTTAGAGGTGGGGAATATTGTTGTTGTTGTTGTTTAAAAAAACAACAACAACATGTGAGGCTTCCTCTGTGTTCAGTGGGAAAGAGTGCCATGACCAATTAGAACACTTGTCTTTTGCAGAGAGTGAATGCACACCTACTAGACAACTGCCATCCTTGACCCAGAGGTATCGGGGGTTCAGCCTTTAATTTCCAAGGATAACAAGAAAAAAGTAATCCTATAAACATTAATACACACATATCTGATTGGCCTCAGACTTCGCTGCCCTAAAACTAGGCAGTGATTTATGCAGACAGGAAAAAGAAAGACTAATACTTCAAAAGATAAATATTTTTCTTTCAGAAAAAAATTATTTAAGTATGTATCCCAGTAGAACAAGGTACTAGTGAAAAAAAAAAAGGCAGCAAGAATACTGTTTAAAAAAAGCAAGAACATCTTCAACAAATAAGTGGCATAAAAAGTAGGGAGGTGGGGAACTGTTATACGTTAAGAGTCTTAAGAGACATAGCAACCAAATACAAAGTATGGAGCTTGCCTAGATCTTACTTTTGACAAATTCATTGAGAAATAGCATTTTTGAGGTAAGCTGGATAATTTTAAAATGGACTATATGATATTAATGAGTTATTAATTTTGGCATGTATAATTATGGAGGTTAGGCTAGAGGAAAAAGCTTTACAAATTAGAGACACCTACTGAAGTATTTTCAAAATGATGAATGGAATTTGAATGGAATGAACACAAACCTGGCTGGGGGACAAGAAAAATGATTTTAAAAAATATTGGCAAACTGTTGACCACTGCTCAAGTTACATGCTGATTCATTATACTATTTTTTTTACTTTTCTTGTATGTTTAAAAATTCCAACAGTAAAAAATAAGGAAAAAACAAACAAACCCAAAGAAACAGCAACAACAACAATCTAAGAAAATAGAGAAATTGTTTTAAACAACAAATGGCAAAAAGTAAAAGAGATTTAATTCTATATACATGTTAATTGTATTCTGAGACAGTGAAAATGTCAAAAATTATTCTTCAAAGAAAACATAAACAATGTACATACCAGTGTAAAAACACTGAATGACAATAGGGTTGAGAGTGTACAGTGATTAATCTGGACACCACAGCATGGGTTTGAATGACTGGATGTGTGACTTTACAGGTAAAGTGCTTAATCTTTCTGGGTCTCAGTTTCTTTATCTGTAACATAAGGATAATAACAGCACTTATCCCAGGTAGGACTGTTGTGAAAATTAAACACTGGCACATGGTAAGCCTTTAATAAATAGCTACTATTATCTAATATCTCACTGATACCTATAAAAATTAAGAAATTGGAGGAGTGGTGAGAAAAGGAGAAAGTAGAATATCTTACATTTATGTACGGGAGGTGTGGCAGAAACTACTAGTTCTTTCCCATTTGTTCGCCTTCTCTTTCTCTGTGATAGAAATCTCTTAACAACAAAAGACTTTACTTTAGTCCCTCTCTATATTGCGGTTCACTTATTGTGGCCTCACTGTATCACGGGATTTTAAAAAATATTATATTTAATTATTTATCGTGGATTTTTCGCTATATCGCAGGATTTTGCAGTACTGTATACGTATGTTGTTAAAGTTACATAGGTTTAAGAGTGCAGAATATGTTTAAAAACATAAGTAGTGTTTATAAAAGCGTGGAAAAGGTTAATAAGGGACTGGGAATGGTTTATAAGTGTGTGGGAAGGGTTTATAAAACCTTAAAAAATATATAAATACTAAAATAAATGTAAGGTTCCTACTTCACAGATTTTCACCTATCGCGGGGCGTGGTGGTGGTGGTGTCTAGAACATAATACCCACGATAAGTAAGATAATACTATATTTGTTTATTTTTAGAGAGGGGAAGGGAGGGAGAAAGACAGAAAAACATTGATTAGCTACCTCTCTTATGTGCCCTGACCAGGACTGAACCTGCAACCCAGGCATATGCCTGCCCTGACCGGGATTCAAATGGGTGACCTTTTGCTTTGCGGGAAAACACACAACCAACTAAGCCATACTGGTCAGGGTCTGTAATAGAAGATTCTTGATTTTAGCTGTTCCCATGGCTACCTAGGATAAAAATATATCCCAGTCTACACTGCAGCTAGGATTGGCCATGTGACACAGTTTTGGCCAGAGAATGCAGGCAGAATAGTGTACAAACTTCCAGGATAGGTCCTTAAAGAGAGAGGTGTCTTTAAAAAAAGTTGTTTATTTTTTTTTAAAAGATTTTTTCAATTTACTTTTAGAGAGATGGAAAAGGAGGGAGAAAGAGAGGGAGAGAAACATCAATGTGTGAGAGAAACATAGATCGGTTGCCTCTTGCGTGCCCTCAACTGGGGACCTGACCTGCAGCCCAGGCATGTGCCCTGACTGGGAATCAAACCAGCGACCTCTTGGTTTGCAGGCAGGTGTTCAATCCACTGAGCCACATCAGCCAGGGCTGAAATTTTTTTTTTTGTAAATTGCACTCCCTCTTTAACTGTTTCTACTCCCCACAGGCTTGTACGCAGATTAAATGGCTGGCATTTGAACAGCTACCTTAGATGTTGATGGGTCCTTGGAAATAAAAGCCATGTACAAGCAGAGCAACAAAACAGAAAGAATCTCCGTGTGTGACACTATGGAGTGCTGACTCAGAAAAAATCTCTGGGCTTGTTTCATCATTTGAAAGAAAAATCTATTTCTTGAAGCTGAATATAATCTTAACTAAAATGAGAAACTATTCTGTTTAATCTGTTGGATAAGCAGAGAAAAATAATTGGAAGTACTGTATTTTAAAAATTGAAGATAAACAAGTGGAATTAAAACGCCATGAGTATCCAGGTGGTAATTGCACAACATTGTGAATGTTCTCGTCGTCGTCGAGAAACGATGGTGTAGCTTCTTAAGAGTCTATCTGCACCGCCCGAGAATGGTTGTGCAGTCCGACTCGGGAGTGACACGGTATCTGTCTCCTCCCGTGTTGAATCGACATCTTGCGATGACGCTGGAGTGTCCTCTCCAGTGAAGCTGAAGCTACAGAGCCTGGGCAGGGTGATATGGAGGGTCTGCTGTTGCCCATGCAGCAGACCCCCCCCCCTCTTCGCAGCTGAAGGGTCCAAGGGAAAGACGGAGTCAATACAGCTTGGCTTCAGGTGCGCCGCAGGAGTTGCCGGTGTTGACTACAACGTCAAACCGCCTTAGGGACTCCGGCTCCGGATTTTCTGTCGGGGTTTACTCCCTTAGCCTTTCCCCTGAAGAGGTATGCCGCAAGGCAGCGGAGGTTTTTTGGAGTCAGAGTTTTCCTTCTCTGATGTGCCCTGACTGGAAGATCGAACCAGCGACACTTAGCTCGCAGGCCGACGCTCAATCCACTGAGCCATCAGTGGATGTATGAATATTAAAGGGAGATGGTCTAAACTGTGTAATCTGATTTATGAACATTTTGGGGATATTTCTAAAACAAAAAGTACAACAGCATGCTATAAAGCAATGAACGTTCTAACTGCTACTAAATTGTTCACTTTATATGGTTAAATTTGTATGTTATATTTCACCATGCTAAAAAATTTTTAAATGCAATGTGTAGATACAGTTTAAAGAGATAAACCTAAAACAATGAAATTTTAAAAAAGGGAGGGGGATAGGTCAAAATCTATTAGACAAACACCAAAACAAATTAAAAAATAAAAACTAAAGCATGATTCATGGCAAAAGTAAACTGAAATGAAAATATGGGGAAAAAACCCTTTGAAATACAAGAAGAAATTGACAAAAACATAACTGTGGCGGCAGACTAATACCATTTTCACTCTTTAACATATCGAGCAGGTAAAAATAATAATACAGACTACTAGAATAGTGTAATTATTCAACAGCTATATACTGAATTTTGTATGCTAAAAAATATTCTCAAAATTCATTAAACATCTTTTAAATTTAAGTATTAGGTTACAGAATTAAATATCCCAAAGTAGAAATTAATATAAAGTTTAAGAAATTCAACTTCAAAAAAATAAGACTCTATCAAATAACTTTACAATCAAAGAGAAAAATAAAAATGATAAAGACCATATAGAAAATAATCATTAGAATAGTACACATATAGCCCTGGCTGGTGTATCTCAGTGTATGTCTAGAGTGCTGGCCTGCGAACTGGAAGGTTGCTGGTTCGATTTCCAGTCAGGGCACATGCCTGGGTTGTGGGCCCTGGCTGGGGGCATGTGAGAGGTGACTGACTGATGTTTCTCTCACACATCGATGTTTCTCTCCCTCTCTTTCCCTCTAAAATAAATACATACATAAATAAAATATACAAAAAAAGAATAGTATGCATATAAATGGATTAGAATGTAGCCAAAGTATTAATAATGGCATATTCAAAGCCATAAAGCTTTTAAGTAAACTAATCAAGAACAAATAAACAGAAGATCCAACACAGTAGAAAATAACAAGCTTAAGAAAAATAAAAGGAAAAAATGAAGATACAAATAAAAATTAATAAATTATTAAATAATAACTATAAGACAGGTTTTAAAAACTAAAAAATGCAAGTTGCTAACAAACTTAAGAAAAATATCAGAAAACATACAAATAAAATTAGGAATGGGAAATAGATATAATATCTTTAATTTTTAGTTAGTTAAAAAATTTGAAAATGTGAAGATTTTAGAGAAATTAATGATTTTCTGGATGAGTTAACATAAGTGACACAATAAATGATGGAAATCTTCCATGTCATGATTGTGGTGGTGTTTATACTACTCTATATTTTTGTCAGAACTTATCCAATTGAACACTTAAAACTGCCAAATTATTTATATGTATTTTTTATGTCTCAGTAATTCTGCCCAAAAAATTTGACATGAGAGCTAACAAATTTTTAAAGACTAATAATAAGAGAAGAAATGAAAAAAGGAGGTACCAAAGTTTTTCTTTCCGGAGATGCCTTTATAGGTGAGTTTCTTCTATTCATTCATGTATTCAGTCAATAAATATTTATTAGTGGTATGGGGGGAGGGGGTTATTCTCCAGGAACCTTTCTAAGCACTGGGAATTATTACAGTAAATAAAAACAAAGTTTATACATTCTAGTGGGGAAAAAACAAAACAAAACAAAAAAACCAACTGTCAGGTGATAAGTGTTAAGAAGAAAAATAAAGTATAGTAAAGGAGCAGACAGTGTCTGGGGCAGAGTGTTCATTTCTGTGGCTCTCTGGTAAAGAAATTTCTGATAAGGTTGACTCCTGATCATTAGAAAGGACATTAGAAAGGAAACAATGCAGTGGGGTAATAGTGATGTTGCAGAAGAGAAATACAAAGGTCAAGAGGTATAAATTGTTTGGCAGGACTCAAGAATGAGTATACTTGTTTGGCCAGGGAAGAATAGGGGAACAGGACAATGGCAAGAGATGAGGTCAAGGCTTGACCTTAATCCTGTAAAGGTACTTAGAAAAGTGTTGTTAAATAACCCAATTTACATCTTTAAAGATCACTCCAGCTGCTGTGTTGAAACTAGATTGAAATGGGCTTCAGTAATAGTCTAAAGCAAGAGAAGGTAACACTGGACGGGGGTGGTGCTAGTGAAAATATTGAAATGGCTGGATTCTATATATATTTCAAAGGTAGAGAGTCATGATTGTTGAGACACTGAAGGTAGAGTATTAGCAAAAGAGTCAAGAATAATTCTTAAGTAATATATACTTTCCAGATCACAAAAAAAGAAAATCTGCTTCCCATTAAAAAAAAAAAGTTAGCACACCCTAACACTCAAATACCAAAAGGGGGAAAAACCAGCAAAGACAGAAAAGAGAGGCCATGCTTCTCTTTCATAAAAATGGATGTAAACATCCCAAGTAAAATAACAACAGATCAAATTTAGCAGATCATTAAAATACAACTGTATGGAGTCCAAATAGGGTTTATCCTACTAAGAAAAGGAAAAGTCAAGTTTAGAAAATATATTGACTTCCGGTGTAGACAGACACTGCTGCATCTCCCTCCACAACTAAGAAGGAATACAATTACCTCAAAACTAGAAACAACCAGAAGGTCCAGAAAATCAAATTGCATGGAAGTCCAACAAACAAAGACATAAAGAAGAAATACTCGTCCAGACAGGTAGGAGGGGCAGAGCCGGGGTGGAGAGTACGTGGTGTGGTGGCAGCAGTGGCAGGGCGGCAGCAGCAGGATGGCAGAAAGAGCAGTCATACGTTTTAAAAAGTCAGGAGGGACACCTGGGGAGTCTTCCAAGCTCCTCACCGGACCTCGCAGCTCACAGTCCCAGCACCGGGGAAAATCAAACCTCATTGCTTCTGACTGTACAGACCAGTGGGGGTTGGGGTGGAGGCAGAAACTGCCGGTCTCAGCAGAGTCCGCTTGTTTAAAGGGCCCCCACGGTCCTAGAACGTCCGAAGACCCACCCACTCTGGGAACGACAGCCAGGGCAGCAGCTAGAGGGGCACCAGTCCAGTACAAAAGTAGGAGAGGTGCCTGGAAAAGAGGCCTGGGCAGGTGGCATTGTTCCCTCTCAGACCCCTCCCCAACAAACAACGCCACAACATAGTGAAATAGGTTACCTGTACTGACGAATCCCTAAGGCTCCGCCCCTTACAATGAAACAGGAGCGACAGCTCTACCTGGGATGTGGAGGCAAACAGACACAGGAGCCTGGCAGAATGAGAAGACAGAGAAGTATGGCCCAAAAGGGGAAACGGATCAGGGTTCCAGTGGGAGAACTAAGCGACGAAGAGATAGCCAACCTAACAGATGAGGGGATAGACAACCTAACAGACGCAGAATTCAAAACACTGGTGATAAAGATGCTCACAGGCTTGACAGATATGCTTGAGTACGGCAAACGCATAAGAAAAGAAGTGAAGGCTATGCTAAGTGAAACGAAGGAAAATCCACACAAAACCAATGATGAAGGGAAGGAAACTGGGGTTCAAATCAATGATTTGGAACATAAGGAAGAAAAAAAGTCAACCAGTGAAGAATGAGGAAGGAAGAATTGAAAAAAATGAGGAAAACCTTCCCAATTTTGCAAAGGAGATGGACATACAGGTCTGGGAAGCATGGAGGATCCTGGGCAAGCTGGACCCAGACGGGACCACGCCAAGATGCATCATGACTGAGGTGCCAAAGGTAAAAGATAAAGAGAGAGTCCTGGGGGCAGCAAGAGAGAGGCGGAGAGTTGCCTACAGGGGGATGCCTATAGGACTATCAGCTGATACTCAGAGGACACTTTGCAGGCAGGAAGGGACTGGCAAGCAGTATTCAATGTGATGTAAAGCAACCCACAACCAAGATTACTCAATCCAGCAAAGCTATCATTTGGAATGGAAGGGCAGATGAAGTGCTTCCCAGACAAGGTGAAGCTAAAGGAGTTCATCATCACCAAACCATTATTATATGAAATGTCAAAGGGACTTACTTAAGAAAAAAATATCAAAACTATGAACACTAAAATGAAAACAAACTCACAACTATCAACAACTGACTCTAAAAAATAAAAACAAAATCCAACTAAGCAAACCAGAATAGGAACAGAATCATATGTATGAGGATCATTTGGAGGGTTATCAGCTGGGAGCGGGGAGGGGGAGAAATGGGGAAATGGTGCAGGGACTAGAAGCATAATTGGCTGGTACAAAATAGACAGGGGGATATTAAGAATAATATAGGAAAGGATGAAGCCAAAGAACTTATATGCACGACCCATGGACATGAACTAAGGGGGGTGGGATTGCTGGAGGGAAGGGGGATACTGGGCAGAGGGGAGCCAAGGGGAAAAAAATTGGAATATTTTAACAACATAATCAATAAAATATACTTAAAAATATATTATTCTATCTTATCACATAAATTAAGGAGTAAATGATTTTAACAGTTGCTGAAAGGCATTTAAAACTTGAGCAAACTTTATTCTAAGCAGACTCAGTAAGTCAAAATAGAAAGACATTTCATTAATAGTCATGCCTTTTAAAACAACAGAAACATTAAAGAAATGTTTAAAATACTAAAGTATTCCTATTAAAAAAAAAGAACGGAAGTTATATTTTCAGCATTAATATTTAACACTTCTAAAAGTTTTAGTCAAAGCAATGAAGTAGAAATCAGAAAATATATGACAATTCAAAGAAATTTCATTAGCTTTATTTGAAATTAATATACTTATAAAATCGGAAGTAATCAGCTAAAAAATAAAAGCATAAGAGTTTGATGTGATGGATGGATATAAATATATAAGTTAGCTTTTCCCAAGTACTATTTAGAAGGTGTAATGGAAAAAAATCCAATTAATTACATAGTAAGAAGATTAATGAAAATATGTGAGACACAAATGAACTGATATGCAGAGAACACTTTGTTCGAATAAAAGAAATCTTCAAAAATGTTTGATTGTTTTCAAAGAAATTGTGAATTCAATTCCAACCAGAACACCAGAGGAATGGTTACTTCAGCAGCCCATACACTAAAACTGGAATGCTACAGAGAAGATTAGCATGGTACTGTGCAAAATTAATACACAAATTTGTGCCGTGTCCCACACTTTTTATTGCATTTGAGTATTACTAAGAGAGTAGAACTTAAAAGTTCCCATCAAAATAACAGAAAAAAAATTGCAATTGTAATTGTGATAGTTGTTAACTAGACTTGTAGTGGTGATTATTTTGCAAAAAATATACATCAAATCATTGTGTTTTATACCTGGAATGTAAGTATAAAGTTATATGTCAATTACATCTCAAAAAATACCATGAAGATTTCCTTTTTGGGGTGCGGATGGTTACTTAAAATTACTCTAAAGTTTGCATAGAGCATAAATGGTGGGAAAAGTCAAAATTATATTGCCATAAAATATGTTAAGGGGAATGTATAAACTCACATCACTAGTATTAAAACATATTATAAAGCTATAGTAACTAAAATAGTAAAGTTATGTTTCAAGAATAAACAAATATTAAAAAGTAAAAAATTAAGTTAGATCTCTATATTCAGCAAAATAAATTCCAGATGAAAGCTTTAATAATAATTTTTCAAAAAGTAAAAAACTGAGTAAATAAGATCATTCATCTTATTTTATGTTAGAAAGACTTTTCTAAGCATAAAAACAAATATCATAAATGGAAAGATAATTCCATAGACAATGAAAGGTAAGTGACAAATTACATAAAATATTTTTGATATAAATGACTGGAAAAGACCTTCTAAAAAACAAGTAAAAAATATTACAATTAAAAAATGGGTGAAGGACACAAGAAGGTAATTTACTAAGAAGGTACACAAATGTCGATGCCCAAAAGTACCTGAAAATTCCTCTTTAAACATTTCAAAATCAGTTTATTGGTTATGGTGGTAATTTTCATTATTTCTAAGACCCATTTTGTTCTTGATCTTAAAAAGAAATAATTTAACTTGCTTACCCTATTTATTGTTCACTGGAAAACATATTTATTATTCTTGACTCCAAAGCTAAACAAAGATTTGACATTCGTAAGGATATCAAAAGAATGTGTCCAGAAAACAGAGGTCCTAAAACTCTAAGTGATAGAAATAGCACTAATATAAATGTGTGCAAATTCCTAAGGTAGCCAGTGCAGGAGTTCTGCTTCTAATATGACCAAGTAAGCTCCTAAACAAAATATTAGTAAAGATACACTGGATCTGAACAAATACTTCTATTAACACTTTGATATTTATAATATACAACACCCAACAAATACAGCTACATTTTCCCCAAGTACATACAGTTATGTTCTTCAAGAGACATGTGCTAAGCCATAAAAGAAGTCTCGATACATTTTTAAAAAACTGAAATAAAGTAGAGCATGTTCTCTGATCATAATGGAAATACATCAAGAATCAATGACAATAAGATACCCAGGAAAACCCCAGATATTTAGAAAATAAACACACTTCTAAGTAATCCATATGTCACTAAATATACTACGAATATCAAAATGATAGTAAGAAATGATTATGAACCACTTTATACCAACAAGTTCATCAGCTTGCATGAAACAAACTCCTTGAAAACCACAACTTACCCAAATTGATGAGATAAAACAGAAAGTACAAATAACTACATAGTATATTAAATAGTTTCCCACAGAAATTCTAGGCTGTCATGGTTTTACCAGTAAATTCTATCAAGCATTTAAGTAAAAATTAACACCAATATTCCAAACTCTTTCAGAAAATGGAGACGCACGTTATACTTCCCAAGTCATTTAATGAGGTCAGCATAACTCCAATGCCAAAACCAGACAAGCTGTAACAACAACAAAATTATAAATATCCCCCATGAACACAGTTACAAAGATCCGTACCAAAATACTGACAAATCCAATACAGCAAGTAGGGTTTATTCAAGTAATGCAATGCTGTTTTAACATTAAAAAGTCAATCAGAGACTCAAAACTTAACAAGAAAACCAACAACCCAATTACAAAATGGACAAACGATCTGAATAGACACCTCACTGAACTATGCAGATGGCAAATAAGCATATGAAAAAATGTTCAACATCAGGACTTCCATCCAAGATGGAGGTGTAGGCAGACACGCTGTGTCTCCCTCCACAACTACAAAGAAATACAACTACTTCAAAACTAGAGACAACCATAAGTTCCAGAAAATCAAGCTGCATGGAAGTCCAACAAACAAAGATATAAAGAAGAAATACTCATTCGGACAGGAAGGAGGGGGCGGAGCTGGGGCGGAGAGGACGAGGTGTGGTGGTGGCAGCAGTGGTAGGCCGACAGAAAAAGCAGTCACATGTTTTAAAAAGTCAGGATGGACAACTAGGAAGTGCTCCCAGCATCAGACCAGACCCCACAGCTCACAGTCCCAGCACCAGGGAAAATAAAGCCTCATTGCTTCCGACTGTGCAAACCAGTGGGAGCTGGGGCAAAGGCAGAAACTGCCCAACTCTCAGGAAAGTCTGCTTGTTTAAAGGACCCCAACGGTCCTAGAATGTCCACAGATCCACCCTCTCTGGGAACCAGGGCCAGGGCAATAGCTAGAGAGATGCCAGTCCCATGCAGAAGTGGGAGAAGTGCCTGGAAAGGGGGCGAGTGCTGAGCAAGTGACACTGTTCTCTCACCGACCCCCCCCCCACAGCACCATAATGTGGTGAAATGGGTCACTCTGTACTGATGAATACCTAAAGCTCTACTCCTTACAATGTAACAGAGGTGACAGCTCTACCTGAAACACAGATGCAAACACAGGAGCCTGTCAAGATAAGGAAACAGAGAAGTATGGCCCGAAAGAGGGAATGGATCAAGGTTCTGGTGGGAGAACTAAGCGACGAGGAGATAGCCAACCTAACAGATGCAGAATTCAAAAACACTGGTGATACAGATGCTCATAGACTTGACAGATATGCTTGATATGGTAAATGCAGAAGGGAGGAAGTGAAGGCTATGCTAAGTGAAATGAAGGAAAATCCACACAAAACCAATGGTGAAAGGAAGGAAATGGGTTCAAATCAATTATTTGGAACATAAGGAAGAAATAAACAGTCAACCAGTACAGAATGAAGAAACAAGAATTGAAAAAAATGAGGAGAGGGTTGGGAACTTCTGGGACAACTTTAAATGTGCCAATATACTAATCACAGGGGTGCCAAAAGGAGACAAGGAAGAGCAAGAAATTAAAACTTATTTGAAAAAATAATGAAGAAAAACTTCCCAAATCTGGCGAAGGAAATAGACATACAAGTCCAGGAGGAACAGAGATTCCCAAACAAGCTAGACCCAAAGAGCACCACACCAAGACACATCATAATTAAAATGCCAAAGGTGAAAGATAAAAAGACTCTTAAAAAGCAGCAAGAGAAAAGCAGAGAGTTACCTACAAAGGGGTGCCTATCAGACTATCAGCTGATTTCTCAAAAGAAACTTTGCAGGCAAGAAGGGACTGGCAAGAAGTATTCAAAGTGATGAAAAAGGAAAGACCTACAATCAAGATTACTCTATCCAGCAAAGCTAGCATTTAGAATGGAAGGGCAGATAAAGTGCTTCCAATACTAGGAAGGATTTCATCATCACCAAGCCATTAGTATATGAAATGCTAAAGGGATTTATTTAAGAAAAAGAAGACCAAAACTATGAGCATTAAGAAGACAACAAACACAACTATCAACAAATGACTCTAAAAAATAAAAATAAAATCTAAGCAAACAACCAGAATAGGAACACAATCATAAGTATGGGGATCATTTGGAGGGGTATCAGCTGGGAGGGGGGAGGGGGAGAAATGGGGATATGGTGCAGGTATTAAGAAGCATAATCGATTGGTACAAAATAGACAGGGGGAAGTTAAGAATAATATAGGAAAGGGTGACGCCAAAGAACTTATGTGCATGACCCACGGACATGTACTAAGGAGGGTGGGATTGCTGGAGGGAAGGGAGGCCACTGGGCAGAGGGGAGCAAAGGGAAAAAAACTGGGACAACTGTAACAGCATAATCAATAAAATATACTTTAAAAAAAAAACCAAAATGATATATTACCCCTCCCTCCTCAATGAGAAGACGGAGCAACTGAACTCATTGTGAATCGTATTATGATGCAATCACTGTTGCACACAGGTCAGCAGTCTGCAATAAAAAACATGTATCTACCCCAGTGATTTTCAACCGTTTTCTGTGGCACACGAAAAATAACTTTTTTGCCAATCTGATAAAAAAAGGTATAATTTTGATTCATTCACACCAGACAGCTATTGTTGTGTGGGCTGTTGTCATTTTTTAAGTTGACAATCTAAGGTAAAAGAGGTCAGTGCCCCTGACTAAACAGTCAAGTATTGCATGTTTTAAAAATTGTTTCAGCACATCGGTTGAAAATTGCTGACTTACCCTGTGACTCAGAAATTCCAATCTTAGGCATTTATTTACCCAAGTGAAAACATGTCCACAAAAAGATCTGTCTATAACTGTTCACTGCAACTTTATTCATAATAGGGCAAAACTGGAAATAACCTAGATGTCGATCAAGCCATCAAATGGAGAATGCAAAAACTGTGACATATTCATAAAATGGAATACTACTCAGCAATAAAAAAGAAAAACTACTGATAAATGTTAACAACATGGAGGAATCTCAAAGGTACAATTCATATTTATCCATTTCATTTTATGTAAATTTAATCTCAAAAGAAAAATTCATAAGCAAGTATTAAACTCTAGTTAATGATATATATGTATGCTGAAGGATTTAGAGACATTGATTGATGATGGATGCAGAAAGCTGGATCGATACATCTTTAGGAAGTATAGAAAAATGAGAATTGAGAGAATACAGATGCTGAGGATAAGTGAGCGCACTATAAAATCCTTTCAACTTTGCAGTGTAATAAAATGTTAGAAATCAATTATATCATTAAAAAATAAGAATATAATGTATACTTGGATGCAGTGGACATGGTTGTTTGAATTAAAAAAAGAAAATTTGTCTTTATCTCTGTTGCCTTCACTGAACAGTTGACTTACTATTAAAAAACAAAACAAAACAAAAAAACACATGATGTCAGAATGCTGGTTTTGCCACCTAAAAGAAGTCTCCAGCTGCTTGTGTCATAACATTGGCTCTTATATTATAAATCCTGAAATTCTAAAGCTAGAAATGTTGTAAATATAGAGGCAGGACTGGAAGCTGTGAGATAAAAATTTGGCTCTGGCACTGGATGGGAAGGAGGCAATGGTTAAGCTAAGTTAGAAGTGGTTGGTCACTTAGAACCTCTCAAGACCCAGAAGTTCTGTGTCTGGATGTCAGCCCTACATACTGGCTTAAAACCTCAAGAAACTAAAAGATCTCACCACTGGGATCAGCCAGAGCAGCTGAAACACGTCCCTGTAAACAATAAATGTTTATCTGGGCAGATAACCTGGCAGATAGCCGTGTCCTGATCTTAGGCAATTTGAAACCCCACAACAGGAGGCTAAGCACAGAGGAGCCCTTTCCTTTGCCACATGGGTAGGAACGCAGGAATGAAAGGTGGTCCTGGCTCCTACTACAAGAGAGGCAGCAGGAAGCTGATCTGCAAATGCCAGCTTATTTTCTACTGGGTGATGGCCAGATCCTCAAACACAGAGGGTGGGGACAGAGAAATCAAGTCAACCAACACTAAACAATGCCACCGCATGAAGCTGGCTGTTACACCACAGCCCTGAAGGTATGAGGAGCTCTGGCATGTTTGGCTGCTGCCACAGGAACCACACTGGCTGAGGGCTTCCCCAGGCCTGGGTGGGAGGCTCGTCACGGACTCTGGCCACACACACAGGCTCAGTCGCCACCTCGGTCAGTGGCAAACAGCTGCTGAGAGGGGAGGGGCAGACTCAGGGGTGCTATGCTGTGCCCAGCAAAATCTGCCACATTAGAAGACTCCAGACAAGACTCATAAGAGCCATATGGCTCAAACCCCATGGAGATGCCAGGCAAAAGGGCTGTACAAGAGAAAGAGGCAGCTGGAAGAAAGGAATGGAAGTGTGTTGATGGCAGAGTCTCCTTTCATTGACAACTGTCTCTGCAAACAATTTTACTATGAGTTTTGAAGAGCCCACTCCCTGACTGAGGGATTAAATCTTGGCACTGGTTGGTTAGTCCTTCCATTTATCTGCCTCTGCCCACATTCCTCTTGGGAGGGGAGAGGATGGGGAAGCAAAACCCACAGTCTGCCTAAAGGGGAAGGTCAGGTCTTGTTCATCAGATTACGGCTGAATTCTCTTCCAGGGAAGAGAATGAGATACTTGAACAAAGGTTCTTCGCTCTGAAATAGTAACAAAGTCAAGCTAAGCAGAATAAGGGTGTGGATCTGTGATGGGACCTAGAGGAGGAGTGTAGGAGGGACAGAGAGAAAGGGACAGAGGGACAAAGGGGGAGAGAAAGAGAAAGAGAAGGTTTTCACTTGTGTTTTTTTGAGGGATGGGGCGTGGGGGGAGATGCCACTCTATTCTTCTGACTTCATTAGCACTCACAGCTGCTGTATAATCATTTCCTGAAAACACAGTAGGAAGAGAGTGGTATTTGCTCACCCCACCCTCCGTCGAACATTGCCCCAGCGATCCAACTATGTGCTTTAAATTGAGAGGAGGCCAGCTTTTTGCCTTTGGCAGCACTGAAGGCCAGACATTACCAGCACTCCTGTGAACAGCTCAAGGTTCCACCCAAGTAAGACTGCACACACTGAAATCCAAGAGGAATATCATTTCAGCACAACAACCCAGAAGAGAAAGAGGAGGACTGCGGAGGCTGGGTGGGACAGTTGGGACACTTTCTAAGCTCTGATACCAGAACACCCAAGTGGTTAGCACAGACATTTTGCAAGAGTGGTGATAGATGAACTGTAGTATGGGAAAAACCAAATGCTAGATAACTGAGCAGCTGTCTCTATACGAGGAGAGGGGTGAGAATGAGGGAGAGTGGGGTACCGGCTATAGGGTAGTAAGATGGAGAAATCGTTTTTAGAGAACAAGGTAGCTGCCAAGCTAGTCCAATTCTGAATATACATGGGATGTTTCAAGCCTCTTTTCTTTTTTTAAAATATTTTATTTATTCATTTTTAGAGAGAGGGGAAGGGAGGGAGAGAGAGAGGGAGAGAAACATCAATGTGTGGTTGCCTGTTGCACGCCCCCAACTGGGGACCTGGCCTGCAACCCAGGCATGTGCCCTGACTGGGAATTAAACTGGAGACCCTTTGGTTTGCAGGCTGACACTTAATTCACTGAGCTATACCAACCAGGAGGACCAAGTCTCTTTTTAGAGGAGGCCGATGTAGAGTGGTTGTGGACAGGCTGGGACATACAAGTTCCATTTCTGGTCTAGAAGTTGACTGGAATGCTCCTCTGCAGGGGAGTCATAACAGAATGAATGTTAATAGAGACTATCACAAACCCACTGCTACTGGTTGTCCAAGGCTAAAGGCATAATGTTCCTGGAGGGATGTGTCTTGATAGCCTCTAGACTTGAAGACTCCTAATTTTATTCAAGTTTTCCTGTTTACTCTGAGAAGATCTGCACATTTCCCTGTGGGGTCTTCAGAGAGATGCCAGGGAAAGGGGCAATATAACAGTACTAAAAACACAGCTCTTGTACACCCTCTATCGCATTTTTACCTGGCAAGAAAGTGAGAAAGAACAGAGAAAGGGAGTTTCCTATTTAAATTAACTGAATGTTCATCCTTTATTTTTTTGTTTCTGATGTGTAGGGATCTATCTCTGAGACTCTTGACACTAGAGGTAAGTGGAATTCTTTGCACCTAAGGGCACTTTTTGTTGTTATTCTCATGAGAATAGCATCAGAGTGATGAACAAAGTGTAAGTGCTTTAAAATAATCACCACTTTCATTTAGAGAGGAATTTCTTTTAAAACACTTGCTCCATTTTGGGCACCATGATCTTGGCTTATATGGAAACTGAAAAAGGCAAAAGGAGGTCCATTTCAGCCAGAGGCAGTCTGTCTTTTGCTAATTTTTGGAAGGCAACAGTCTCCCTTTGGTTCTGGAAGAAGCCAGGCATTTCTAAAAGGAAAACAGAAGACAGGGTCTGGTGCTACATGACTTGAATTTCATTTCTCAAGGAAAGGAAGAGGGAGAGAGAGGGAAATAGAGATGTTTTGCCTGGAGGGACCTAAACCCCCGCTCCATGCAGGCATCTCTAACCATACTTCTCATATAGTACAGTCATCCTGAGGCCTATAATGATTCAGGTACTATGAGGCCTCTGCAGACGTCACCACAGTCCAATGTTTTAGAAAGAAAAGTAAATCTGAGGATGATTCTTGAGGGCTATGCAGTTTAACATGGTAGTCATTGGTTACATGTGACTATTCTTTTACCATTTTTTTATTTACTGATTTCAGAGAGAGACAGAGATAGAGAGAGAGAGGGAGAAACTTGTTGTTTCACTTATTTATACATTCATTAGTTGATTCTTGTATGTGCCCCAACTGGGGATTGAATCTGCAACCTTGGCATGAGGACAGTGATCCAACCAACTGAGCTAACTGGTAACTGGCCAGGGCCTATCCCATTATAAACAGGTCAAAAAAGAAAGATCACATGAACATCAACACATTAAGAAAAGAGAGTTAATCAAATTTAACCCTAATTTATTTATGATTAAAAATAACCCAGCAAATCAGGAGTGGATGGGATCATCCTTAACCTGATAAAAGGCATTTAACAGAAATCTATGGCAAACAGATATAATATAACTTTAGCCCTGACTGGTGTGGCTCAGTTGGTTGAGCATTGTCTTTCAAAGTGAAAGGTCGCGGGTTTGATCACCAGTCAGGACACATGCCTAGGTTCCTTCCCCAATTGAGGCGCATATAAGAGGCAAATGGTTGATGTTTCTCTCCCACTCTTTCTCCCTCCCTTCCCCTCTCGCTAAAATAAATAAATAAATAAATATTAAATAATGATATAACTTTAGATGAGGTGTTATTAAAGTCAGAAACAAAGTACGAATTGCTGTTATTATTGCCACAATCATAACTAATAATAGTAGAATTAGTAGACAGAACAGAAAAAAATAATACTCATATTTATACCAGTAATAACCAACTAAAAATACAGTATTCAAATTAACAATAAAAGCTGTACAGATTTTATGGAAAAGGATACAAAACATCTTCAAAGGGCATAAAAGAAGACCAGTATACCATGTTCATGGATGGGAATGGAATAGCGTAAATATGGCAATTGTCCCTAAATTAATCTTTGAATTCAGTACAATTAAAAATAAAATCTCTGAAGAATTTTTGATGGAATGTGGAAAGTAGAACTTATCTGGAAGGAGGACTGGAAAGAGTCAAGACATTTCTGTAAAACAATAAGAAATTTTGTCCTACTAGTTTTTAAAGACTTATAAAACTGATACAGAGAACACTGGGATGGTGGCCAGGGAGGAGCAGGATTGGGGGAATGGGGGAAAAGGTGAAGGGATCAAGAAGTACAAATTAGTAGGTACAGAATAGGCAGGGGGATGTTAAGAGCAAGTATAGGAAACAGAGTTGCCCAAGAATTTATAAGCATGACCCATGGACATGAACAAAGGAAGGGGGATCGCCGGAGGTAATAGGAGTTGCTGGGAAAAATTAGGACAACTATAATACGTAATCAATTTTTTAAAAAGATGACCAAAAGCACCTTATAAAACCAGAAAGATCACTAGCCCACTGGATTAGAGAGAACTAAGAAACTGACCCACATATAAAAACTCTGATTTACAGAAATAAATTCCAGACAGATCAAAGACGTAAATGTATAAAGTAAAATAAAACTCTTAGAAGAAAAATATATAGGTATGTAATGTTCCTTGAGACCTCAGGGTAGATAAGGTAGATTCCTTCCCTCTGTTCCTTTCCTTTCCCTTCCCCTCCCTCCCTCCGTTCGTTCATTGGTAACATTTTAACCTAACAATAAAGTGGTTTAAATAAAATCAAATGACAAAATCTTATATGGAGATAAAAGTTACTCTTTTAACCACTGAATTATGATGGGCTTTAGCTTCTAATTAGGGCAACTGATTTTTCTATACAAAAAATAAGCACATTTGCTACTACATGCATTCCAGTGGACTTGTTTTAATTAAACATTTTTATTATGGAAAATTTCAAACACACACAAAAGCAGAGAAATCTGACTACCACAACCCAGCTTCAACAATTAGCAATACAGGGCTAATACAGTATGCATATCCAGGAAGAATTTCTTAAATAAGATGTAAGACAAAAAGCATAAAGGAAACAGATGATAAATTTATCAGAAACAGAATTTTTGTACAAATGAAAACACAATAAATAAATTTAAAAGGTGAACTATAGATTGACTTGCAATGTACAGAGCTGACAAAGGATTCATATCCAGGCCTACAAATCAATAAGAACCAATCAGAAGAAATGAGAGATAATAAACAGAGACTATGAACATGGAATTCAAAGAGAAAACTCAAATGAGTCATGAACATATGAAAAAATACTTAACCCTTCTAGTAATGAGGAAAATGAAAAATAAAATAAGATATGATTTAAAGCCCATTAAACTGGCAAAAATTCAAAGTTTTGAAATGCCTAGTGTTGGTGAGAACGTGGAAAAGTTGGAACTTATATTTTTATAGACAGTGTAAACTGATATGATTACCTTGGAAACCAACTGAGCAAAAGCTAGTAAAAATGATGGTGAGTATACCTAACAGTATAGCAATTCTGCTTCTAGATACATTTCTTAGAGAAACTTACATGTTAGTAGGAGACTGCAGTATTGCTGATAATGGTAATGGTAAAAAATTGTGCATCTGTAAGAGATCACTAAATTATGGTATATTCATATAATGAACTATTATACCCCTAAAAACTGCTGAGTAAGAAAAGCAAAGCAGATGCCATGTGTATAAATAAAGTTTAAACATGCAAAACAATATTATAGTTTATGTATATAAATATATATGTAAAAAGATACATATATATAAAGAATTCAGGATAGTGATTACCTTTAGGGAAGGAGAAAGAGAAATGAGATCAAATAGGGATGTAGAAAGAATTTCAACTGTATCTATAAAGTATTATCTCCTTATTGATTTTATTTTTTAAGAGAGAGGAAGGAAAGGAGAGCTTGAGAGGGAGAGACAGACAGAGATAAGCATTCCAGTTATTTATGCATTTATTGGTTGATTCTTTTATGTGCTCTGACCAGGGATCAAACCTGCAACCTTGGCATATTGGGACAGTGCTCTAACCAACTGACCTATGTGGCAAAGGTCATGTTATTTCTTTTAAAGCTGGGTGAAATGTATCCAGGTGTTTGTTAACTGTTTTATTTTTCTTTTATGTAAGCATCACACCTTAAGAAAAAATAACAGTCTAAACAACTGGGTAGAGATTAGGATCAGCCACAGACAGTTTTAATGTGCACTGGGTAGAGCTCAGCTTCTGCTGATAACCATTATTCACCACCAGTCCTCTTCTACTTCAATGGTAGTAAAATTGTAGCTCAAAGTAGTAGAAACTGGAACAAGGTTATGTGACCAAATCAACTCCCACAGTTAGTCTCTTATCAAATGCCCCATTTTATTTCCTTCATGGAGTTTAACAAAAGCTGAATTTATTTTGTTTATTTATTTATTTATTTATTTATTTACTTACTTGTTTGCTGCCTGTCTCCCTTAACTAGGACATAAGGTCCGTAGAGTAAGAGGAATGTATCTGTCTCATTCACCAAAGAATTCCTAGCACTACAAGTAGTAACTGATCAGTAAGTATCTAATGTTAAGTGAATGCCAGAAGTCAAGCCTATCAAAGTAAATTAAGAGGAAACATTAAACCATGCAGAGAGGCTCAGGCTACCTACTGGCTGTAAGTTCAAGCACCAATCTCTGTGAGGTGTCCATGGGAAACACATGGAATGAACATGGGTGGTGCTATTATCAGCTACAGCTACAACTTGAACATTGGGGTGGAAGTGGGAGTGAAGACAAAACAAAAATTACATTTTTAAACAAAATTTCTATTAACAAGACACAGAAACTGTGAAGCTCTGAATTCTCTACAGACACCTAATTAATTACTGAGCACAATCTTTCCATGCAAGTTCCAACATGAGTTCAGGGATATGAACTTTCTAAAAACCTGAAGCATGTCATTTCATCTTTACCCAGCTTCAGGTCTGGGAGAAGGACAGAAGAAAGAGAGCAGGGAATGGAAAAATAAGGCATATCAAATATACTGCTCTTAGCACATGCCTACAGGGAGGTGTCTGGAAAGGCTCTTGCCTTGGACCATGGTGAAGGCCACCACTGACTTTTGGGCAATTACGACACTTTCCCATGAGGCTGTGTAGAGTAGCAGTGGTTCAGAGTATGGGCTCTGGAGCTAGGTTTGAACTCTTATTCTTGTATTTACTACATGTGAAAATTCGGGCAAGTCACCTACAGTTCTGTACCTTAGTTTCCTTAAATACAGACAGGAGGCTAATAATGGTATCTACCACATAGGGTTGTTGTAAGGATTAAATGTTTTAATATATGTAAAGCTCTTAGAATAACACCTAGGATGTAGCAAGTCCTCAATAAATGGTAGTTTGTATTGTAATTATTCATCTGGGAGAGTGAGAATGTATGTTTAATTCTTTGGAAAAATTGCTGTCTCTGGAGGCTTAGATGACTAATTCATTAGCTAATAAAACAGAGACAACAGGAAACAGTAGGAAGGCACTAAACCAAAAATCCAAACGCCTGTTTGGGCAAAGATTGTCAATGATCTCCCTAGTCTGACTAGGTGACGGTATTTCCAGCCTTCTCTGCAGCTAGAGTAGCTATGTGACTGACACGTAAGTAGAAGTTTTATGTAAAATGTCAAAGAAATCTTTTAAAAGTACGAAGGGGTCCTTTCCTGTCCTCTTCCATTATGCTGCCTGCTAATGCCGGAGCAGCCATTCTGGAATGGGGCCACATTCTAGGATGTTGTAGTGAACTGGAAGAGGCCTTAGTGTCTGCCCCCCTACCTTGGACTGCCTATTTCTCTACTCTGATGTGAAAGCATAAAACTTTATGTGTTGCCCTGGCTGGTGTGGCTCAGTGGATTGAGCGCTGGCCTGAGAACCAAAGGTTGCCAGTTTGATTCCCAGTCAGGGCACATGCCTGGGTTGTGGGCCAGGTTCCCAGTTGGGGGAACGCGAGAGGCAACCACACATTGAAGTTTCTCTTTTTCTCCCTCTCTTTCTCCCTCCCTTCCCCTCTCTCTAAAAACAAACAAACAAACAAACAAACAAACAGCCTTATGTATTTAGCCGCTGTAGCTGGGGTTCATATTCACTCAGACTTAATACTTAATTATAAATATGGGTTCTAGCCCATTATTATATGATCTCAGGCAAATTAGTCTTTCCAAAGTTTAGTTTTCTCACCTGTAAAAATGTGATTAATACCTCATAGAGTTGTTGTGGGAATCACGTGAGATAACATTTTAACAGTACTATACAGAATGCTGATGTAATTTCTACCAATGAAGACAAGAGAGCCGCTCAGAAAGGAAAAGCAGGTGATAAAAGTGGGGGGGGCACAAAGATAAAGACCAAGGAAAAGATTAGAAAAAGAGTCTAGGAAAAGATACTGTGCTTGTAAGAATAGAAAACTTTCTTACAGTTATCATGAAAATTCATTATTAGGCGAGATAACACCCTATATCTTGAATCCTGCTTAAATGCACTACTAAATTATCTATAGGAATCTCATAATTTTCTACTCTTTGGAGTCCATTATCTCTGATGTTAACTCATTCTTAATTAAATGATATTGGCCTTTCAAGTCCCAATAGCTCCCTTTCTATAGCCTTCCTGTCATTACCTCCAACCTTAATAATCAAGTCATACTTTCTGACTTTACCAAAAAGGAGAGCTACCCAACAGAACTTCTAGCAATAAGGGAAGTCTTCCATACCCACTTAAAAAAAATTTTATATATTTATTTTTAGAGAGAGGGGAAGGGAGGGAGAAAGAGAGGGAGAGAGACATCAATGTGTGGTCGCCTTTTGCATGCACTCAACTGGGGGCCCGACCCACAACCCAGGCATGCGCCCTGACCAGGAATCGAACCCATGACTCTTTGGTTTGCAGGTGCATACTCAATCCACTGAGCTACACCAGCCAGGGCTCGGCAGCCGTCCGTCTCGAGAGACGATAGTGTAGCTTCTTAAGAGTCTATCTGCACCGCCGAGAATGGCTGTGCAGTCCGACTCGGGAGTGACACGGTATCTGTCTCCTCCCGTGTTGAATCGACATCTTGCGATGACGCTGGAGTGTCCTCTCCAGTGAAGCTGAAGCTACAGAGCCTGGGCAGGGTGATATGGAGGGTCTGCTGTTGCCCATGCAGCAGACCCCCCCCCTCTTCGCAGCTGAAGGGTCCAAGGGAAAGACGGAGTCAATACAGCTTGGCTTCAGGTGCGCCGCAGGAGTTGCCGGTGTTGACTACAACGTCAAACCGCCTTAGGGACTCCGGCTCCGGATTTTCTGTCGGGGTTTACTCCCTTAGCCTTTCCCCTGAAGAGGTATGCCGCAAGGCAGCGGAGGTTTTTTGGAGTCAGAGTTTTCCTTCTCTGATGTGCCCTGACTGGAAGATCGAACCAGCGACACTTAGCTCGCAGGCCGACGCTCAATCCACTGAGCCAAACCAGCCAGGAAACAGCCAGGGCTATACCCACTCTTAAGAATATGGTAGCCATCAGCCATACTGAAATATGGCTAGTGTGACTGAAGAACTACATTTAAACTTTATTTAATTTTAATTTAAATAGACACATATGGCTAGTTGTTACTGTTATTGGACAGTATAGCCTATAGAGTCAGCTCTAGGAAAGAGAAGAAAATTGTATGGCATCACCTCATCCTATCTGATCTATCTTATTTCTTGTCAATAGCTACGCTAAAATGTTTTCTCTTAGCCTACTATTGATATTGTCCTAAATCCTCGGGGAGTCCCCATTTCTGTCTTTGAGAATTGGGTTTATTATCCTCTTTCCAGAGCAACAGACATAGTTCTTCAAAACTCTCTCTCTCTCTCTCCTGAGTGAGACAGACATTCTTAGGGTAAAGCTTTACTTAACACACCAGAATAACCAGGTTTATGGAATCCATCAAAACAAATAAAAAACAAGCCTCCTCTCAAAAAATAACAACAACAAAGATGACTAATTCCTTGAAAAAGTCAAACACATTTTTGGTTTTTTGGTCTAGAGACATCAGAAGTTCAGCTATTTCTGTTAAATCCCTAGGTATCCAATGCAAGTCTAGCATGCTCTTTTAATTAAATAAAACAGGAGAAAAAACAAGCAAGTTCTCCTACTAAGAGAAGATCAAACTAAAATAAAGGCCTGAAGCAAGGTTACTGGCCATGGAAAGCTTGGTATAGTAAATGAAACTGTCAAAATAAGCAATCTATCAATTTGAGAATTAGTATCTTCATGATGGGGAACGGGAAGTTGGTTAAAGTAATAGTGCAGGTAATTTAACTCCTAATGAAGGTCTGATACCTCTCAACAAAGTCAACCCATTCCCACGAAGGACAAGTGATCACCAATTTACTGGCCTGCTCCACCTGCCTGGACAACTCAACACATTTTTTTAAAAAAAGATTTTTATTGATTTATTTTTAGAGAGATGAGAAGGGAGAGAGAGAGGGAGAGAAATATCGATGTGAGAGAGAAACATCGATCAGCTGCCCCTCATACGCACCCTGACTGGGGAGCAAACCTAGGCAGGTGCCCTGACCTGGAATCAAACTGGTGACCTTTGCTTTGTGGGACAACGCCCAACCAACTGAATCACACCACCAGTCAAGACAACCCAAGACATTTAAATTAAGATAAGTAGGTATTTCAGCTCAGGACTGGGCAACTTCCATAATGGAATAATACACAGCCATAAAAAAAGAAGAAAATTTTATCCTTTACAATAGTATGGATGGACCTGGAAAACATTATGCTAAATGAAATAAGCCAGTCAGAGAAAGACAAATACCATATGATATCACTTGTATGTGGAATCTAATGAACAAACTGAACTAACAAGGAAAATGGGGACAAACTCATAGATGGAGAGATGACAGCTAGTTGGTGGGGGAGATTACAGGGCAGAGGGATTGAACAAAAAAGGAAAAAGGACTCATGGACATGGACAACAGTGTGGTGACTGCTGGGAGGTGGGGTATAAAAGAACTAAATGATAATGGAAAAAAATACAATAAAGATTAAATTTTTTAAAAGTTACCATAAAAAAAAGATGCATAGGTATTTTAGCCCAGGACTGGGCATCTTGTCTTAGGCGTCATTATCAGGCTAATAGGTGGGACAGAGAAAAAGCTCCAGAAGAGGGTACCAGAGGTGGAAATAATACAGACAAATGTGTTTCTAGCTCCAAAGATACACACTAGAACAAACATCCTGACCCTGGTGACCCCTCCAGGCTGCTGCTCAGGTGCTCATGTTTTAGATGTGAGCAAAAGTATAATTCCTTCAAAACTCCTTGAAGTGAATCCAAGAAATGATCTGACAGTACTTGCTGATTTCCCTTAGAGGCATACCTGAGTGACCTTTTCAAATGCAAATTTACTTACTCATTATAGCTGTCAGGTTTCTTGGGGAGGAGTTTAAAAGAAAAGGCAACTGCTCTCTTCTGACCTGAAAAATATGGCTGCCCTTGATTAAGTGATAACGAGGGAAAAAGGACACCTGGAGAATGACCTCTGAGCAGAAGGCTCCATGGGACCAACCTGGACAGAACTTGATGGGAAATGGAAATCTTTGGCTCTGAAGATTCTTGTTTGAGTTGGACCACCTTGATTTGGCAACCCCTCCCTCCTATGTCGGCTCAGGTATTCACTGATCTTAGTATAGAATCCCAAAGTCCCCTAGACCTCCAAGTCAGATCTCCCTTGTCTTTAGGGCAGAAGTGCCTATAAAACATGTCATCCAGTTATGACCCACTGGCTCTTACACAGGAAGTTATTTCTCAGTTACCGATGAGATCAGTAGCACCACACTAGACACCTGAGGATGTCTATAAGAGAGTAGTTTCAAGCTAGTCACAGTCCAATGTTCAGTGTGTAGTCTTAAAAGGCAGATGCAGGCAGAAAGGGGTGAGAGATGACCCAGAAGAACTGTGTCCACACTCAGAAGATATCTCCAGTCTTTCTTGGGGCTGTTATACCACACAACATGGAAACGGAGTTATTTAGTCGGGAGTGGGAGGAAAAAATAACCTGGAATTTTACAAATGAGAGAAAAAAATGTACAGTAAAGGCAGGTTGTAGTTGGGATTAGTGAAAATGACAGTGGAAGCTTGAAACTCTTTCAAATATAAAGGCCAGGGAAAGGAGGCCTGGAAATTCAAATATGCTTAGATTAAGAAGTCTGTCCCAACCTACAGGAAGTTTATCCCTAACATCTAAATAGTCATGTTTTAAAATCAACAAATTTGCTAGTTTTCAGCTGCCACTGACTGAGAAACCCCCAGTGGCTCTGGCTCACAGTATGGAGCTTCCCTAGCCAGGGAGATGAAGACATGCAGCGGAAGTCAGCCAGCCAGCCCGACCCCTCCCAGCTTCAGGAGGAGTTTGAGTAAAATGCTACTCAGCTACTTTAGTAGGCAAGATGGTTTAACCCCAGCAGCACAGGGTTATACCAGGGACCCTGTATCTCACTCAGCAGATTCAGAGACTAAGGAGTCGAGGATCCAAGGAGACTCCCATAATGAGAACAGAAACTTAACAGCAAGTTTAGCAGGACCCTTGGTCCCTCACTGTTCTCCCTCCCTGTCCACTATAGTTGCATATTCACGTTTAGTCACATATTTTAAAAATTTGATATAATTATCTCCCAGAAATTGCTGTATGTAGCCTCTTGGGATCTAAAGCAATTAAGTGAAGATAAATTTCTTTCATGGAGCAAGCTGTCAAAGGATGAAGCAATTTCATTCTCCATTTGAAGTGGAAGCTTTGGGTCATGCATGGTTTATTTGAAACAATGCCATCACCTAAAGCTGCTGATCTTATCTCTAACACCGTTCTCCATTTCAAACTGCTGGAGATGTTTAGCGTGGCACTGCCTGAAGTTATGACATCTGGCTCAAGGCCAGCAACAGAACAAGCCAGCTCCTCTTCAGGTTTTCAAGCATAAGAGGACAAAAATAATATTAAAAGAAGATAATTATATAGGTGAAGTCTGTTAACCCTAAAGAGGAGAGAGATTCCCAGGGTTTCAGGTGTGACTGACAGGGACCCTAACAATAGGGAAGTAGTATAAGAACAGGCATAAATGCCCTCCAAAGTGGGTAGGGTGAAATCCATGCCAAGGAATCCATGCCAGATTTTTCTCCTCTGGGAGTCACCAAACTAAACAAACAGTTGGGTCTGTTTCATGAAACAACGTGATAGATGGGAAGCATACCAGGCTGTGAGAATCAAAAGCCCAGGGTTGTAATTCCAGCACTATAATAAGACTGTGTGTGAGATTTAGGGGGAAGTTCTCATTAACTCTTTATATTTTAACAATGCCTGGCACTTTATATTAAAAATTATTCATAACCACATTTTACTTATTTTATAATATACACTGCGCTACCTAGGTAGACGTACTCTAACTTTAAAAAAAGCCATTGAAACTTCCTACAGATGAAATCCATGCACATCACGCCATGTAAGAGCACTGCTTTTTAACAGGAACCTTGAAGAACAAGAATTGGCTTTCCAGTGCTAGGCCCTGGAATCACCAGGAGAGCTTGTTAAGAGACTGCTGGGCTCCACGCTCAGAGCTTCTGATTCAGTGGGATGGAGGAATCTGACCAGGAGAATGATCTAGAATTATAGTAGCCACTAGCCATCTGTGGATATTTCAATTTAATTAAAAATAAATTAAAATTTTTGTTTCCCATTTGCACTAGCCACATTTCAAGTACTCAACAGTCACATGTTGCTAGTGGTTAGCATATAGGATGGTATAGAAACAGAACATTTCTATCGTCAAAGAAAGTTCTATTTGATAGCATTGGTCAAGAATCTATTTGATTTTGCTGGTGAAATGTTTACCCTGAAGAAAGGTAAACTTGAGAATTTCAAGTACACTAAGATGTGTCAGATATATTAAAAAAAGACTTTGTAACTAAGAGACTCTTTCTAAAGCCAGTAAATGGGAATTACAGCAAGACAAATTGTGTTCAGTTTCAGAAAAACCTTTTTCATAGTAACCGTTTCATGATACAGTAAACTCAGGAAAGTTATTTGAAGCGGAGGCTATGAGGACCCTGGCAAACTATTTCTTAATAAGGTTGAAAACTGACTAAGATGTCTTCTAAGAGGCCTCCCAACTCCAAGATTCTTTTGTAACCAATATGATCCAGTTTCATTATTACTGTCATGGCAAACAATCGCTTCTTGTGTCTGGGATAGTTATCTAAAGTATGTACCTCAGGTAGGAGAAGTTCCTTTACAAGGGTGTTTTTGGTTATTAAAATTCCAAGTTTTTACTGTTTAAAAATGTCTTTGCAACACTAAAGTACAAGTAACAAAAATTAAAAAACAAAACAGAACAGATTTCATTAAAACTTCAGAAAGTGAAAAGACAATCAACCCACAGAATGGAGAAAACTATATGCAAGTCACATATTTGCTAATGGACTTTTCATCCAGAATATATAAGGAACTCCTACAACTCAGTAAGAAAAGATAAATGATCCAATTTTTAAATAGGCCAACTATTTGAATACCCATTTCCCTACTTTTATAAAATCTTTACAAAGTAGTTTCACAGACCTGATCTCCTTTTATCTTCACAACAGCTCTCTGAGTCAGGGCAGTTAGAGGTTTCCTAGTTTTATTGGACAAGAGACAGAAGCCCAGAGGGGCTATTTGAATTGTCTAAGGCAGCACAACCAACCTATAGCAGTTGGTTTCAGAGCACATCTGACACTCTTTTATTCCACTCTGCCTTCTTTTGCCTCAAAAGGAAAAAGTTAATGCTCAGGCATTCCAAGGTCAATTTAAGTGGGAAAGTTGAAATTATGTTTTTTAAATGTACACAATAAATACGCACATGAAAAAATGCTCAACATTATTAGTCGTCAGGGAAATGCAAATCAAAACCACAATGAGATACCACACCCAGTAGGATGGCTATTTAAAAAAGAAAAACAGAAAATAACAAGTGTTGGTGAAAATGTGGAGAAATCGGACCGCTTCATGAGTTGCTGGTGGGAATGTAAAATGGTATTGTGCAAAGTGGCATGGCAATTCCTCAGAAAAATTAAACACAGAATAACCACATGATCCAGCAATCCCACTGATGGGTATATATCCCCAAAAAGTGAGCGCATGGACTTGAGCAGGTATCTGTACACTCATGCTCATAGCAGCATTATTCACAATAGCCAAAAGGTGGAAGTACCCCAAGTGTCCATCCATGGATGAATGAATAAACAACATGTGGTGTATATACAATGGGATTATTCAATCTTAAATAGGAAGGAAATTTTGACATGTTCTACAACAGGATGAACCTTTAAGATGTTATTCTAAGTAAAATAAGCAAGTCACACACAAGACAATATCATAAGATTACACTCAAATGAGGTTTGTGGAGTAGTCAAATCCAGAGACAGAAAGTAAAACGGTGGTGCCAGAGGCTGTGGGGAAGGGGGGAAATAGGGAGTTAGTGTTTTATGGGTAGAGTTTCAGCCGGGAAAGGTGAAAAAAGCCCGTAGATGGATGGTGGTGATGATTGCAAAAACAATGCAAATATACTTAGTGTTACAGAACTGTACACTTAAAAACTGTAAAACTTATATTTAAACAATTATGATTTTTAAAAAATGGAATGAACCTCTTTTAAAAAGAATAAGACTTTAATTAGAGGAAAATCACCCTTCCTAGCTCCTTACTCTCTTGAAATGTCTAATATAGGCATTGTCCAGCTTCTGGTGTTGATAACAAGAGGAAGAACAGATTAACTTTCAGTGAACCAAGCACTGCCATTGCGATCCTGGCATATTCAGCACAAAAAGCAACTTAGATAGGCTTGTAAATTACTCCTTGACTTTATGTTCTGATTCTCAAGGGCAAAAACTATCCTCAGCTTTGTCTGTGTGAGATTCTAAGTTAAAGAACAAAGCATTCCTTCTGCTGTCTGCTTATGGGTTGGGCTCTCCAGGAAACAGAGTTGATTTTTAGTTCTAGAAGGCTAAGACTTGTCTTATATCAAAACGTAAGCCAGTGGCAAAGCACCAATTCCAACATTTAAGCTCTATGTCCACAGGACTTTAATGTTCCCACAGGGAGGATCCTGCTCATGTTTTGTAATCCTGAAAGGTAGAACTGCCTGTTCTTTAGGGTTCAATTTAGCCTGAGGGCTAGAAAGAATACAGGTTGGACTCTAGGAAGAACGTCTTCTTGAGCCAAATGCACCCATAGTCTTAGCATGAAGGGCCTTCTATCAATGTATTGGACAGATGATGTGTCTTTCAACTGCTCATCAAGATCACTCAAAGAACATAGTATGTCCCCACCTAGTCAGAGGTAGCTAATCTCTCAGATTACGTTCCCTTGACTCTCAGATGCTGTGGAAATGATCAGGCCCAATTCTGATGGCCATGCTGAAACATTCTTTATATTGCACTTGTTGTTCCCAGAGTTAGGCAGAAGGCAAATCACTACAGATCTCTGCCTATATGTTGTGTAACTCTAAAGTAATATGATGTGTTGTAAAAAATTGCAAAGGACTATGAGAGCAGTTAGGGTACTTGATAGTCACACCTTATATTGAGGCTGTGAAATACTTTCCCCCACCTCTCAAGCCCAGATGAGTGTGGGGTAAGCTTTAAAAAAAATATCCATAACCCAGCTGTGACACTTCCTTCCACCCATACCTGTACATCTGTTTCCTACAGAGTGCTGCTGCTTCAAGTGAGATGCGTGAGGCTTCTGTAGATGCTGGGGAACAAGATGGAACAAAAATGCTTCACACCTGGCTCCCAAACTACAGGAACGCTGGACTGGGGCCAACATAAGCTGGCACAGCACCAGCTGAAATGGACATCAATTAAGGAGCCTGTCATCTTTCAAGACTGCAGGGTCTTTTTTCACTCCACGATCCGCATTGCTCCCCAAACCAGCCTCGGAACCACTGGTAGAGTTTTCCAGATGGGATCATTTCCCCCAGATTTCACACTTGCAGATTTATTGCAGAACTTGTTTTTAGCCGCTCCTTTTGTTTTTAAAGCCTGAACTATTATTCCACATTACAGTTTTATCTTTAATTGCATTTATTTGTCCTTAGTAAAGTGAAAAATCTGCACCTATACGGACAGAAAAAAAAATTAAGCTTGCCTGGAAGATGCTTTGTTTACAAAAAGGCATTAAATAACTGAGATTAGTAAAGGGTCAGAAATTCTTCTCTGTACACATCACTCCTACTGGGGTCAGAAGCCAGAGAGCCTTAACCAGACTGCATTATCCTGGAGAAATGGACAGACCTCTATGGCTAAAGCAGCCCTGCTCCAACCATCACATGCAGTGTTAGTGATCCATGTCATGTGCTGAAAGGAAAAAAACTCTGCTAGTGTCTAGGCAGTGGCAAATGCTATTTAAGATAAACATGTTAAGAGTGTCAGCAATTAAAAAGTGATAAGATTGCACATACTACCTTTTCGTGACTTTTGTCCAATAGGGCAGGACATATTTTCTCCCCTGTACCTCAGTGAGCTGCCCTGTGGAAACAAATTCCATGCAACATGAAAGAGTCCCATGATAAATAAATATCTCATCCACATTTAATGTATGTTCTGAGAACTGAATTCCATTGCCTCAGGGGGCTGCCTATTGCTGCCAATTTGCTTCTCATGGCAGAACCCTGTGTGGCAGAGCCTTGGCTAGCTTCTGCTCATGCTTGTTTAGAAGAGAGTCCAGCTGTAGATGAAAGAAGCTCTTCAAAGTGGGTGACAACTTGGAGGCTATCTCTTAGGGCTTGGAAATGATTACTTATCATAAACGACTTCAGTCTGGAATATACTCTGGGCAAGAAGCTGGCCTGCCTTCTCATGTATTCCATTGGAGTTTGCAGAGCTAGAGGGGCCTCAGTGGGTTTGCAGTGATGGCACAAATTGAAGAACCCACTTGAAGGTAAGATCCCGGAATCTGCACCATAGGTGGGAACAGGAGAGAGGAATTAAAAAAAAAAAAAAAGCTTCAGACATCTGTCTGTAGAACTCAGTCCAGGTCCACCTCTTTCTTCCCTCTTATTTTAAATAAACAGCTTCAAAAGGGGTGGTCGTCACATCTTTCTGCTGACTAAGGTCTCAATTTCCTTACTTTCCTCTACCAATAGAGCCTGAAACCTATAGCTCTCAGTATTTAATCAGTCAAAAGTTGGTCTCTGACGTGAAAAGACATGCCACAGACTGAGAGAAAATATTTTCTATACACGTATATCTGACAAAAGACTTGCATCCAGAATATATAAAGACCTCTCAAAACTCAGTAAGAAACCAAAACAACCCAATTTAAAAATAGACAAAATATCTGAAGACATTTCACCAAAGATATACAATGGCAAATAAAGACATGAAAAGATGCTCACCATAATTAGCTATTAGAGAAATGCAAATTAAAACTGCAATCGGACACTTATTAGAATGACTTAAAAACAAAACTGCAGTACCAAGTGCTGGCAAGGATGTGGAGGAACTGGAATTTTCTACGTTGCTTGCTGGTGCAAATGCAAAATGGTACAGCCACTTTGGTAAACAATTTGCCAGTTTTTATCAAAGTAAAACACACACTTAACCAAATGACTCATCCATTCATTCTTAAGAAAATGAAAACTTAAGTTCACATAAAAACCTATACAGAATGTCTGTAGTAGTTCTAGCCACAATCGCCCCAAATGTAAACAACCCAAATATTCATCAACTGGTGAATGGATAAACCAATTGTGGTATATCCATACAATGGAATACTACTCTAACAACAAAAAATAATGAATTACTGGATCACGGATCAGGATGGCACACCGTTCAGTAACAGGAACAACCCTGGTTCTGGTCACACTCTTTGCCCACTGTGCCCAAGCGCTGGGGTGAACTCTTGTGGGTGTGCCCAGGAAAAGGGGCCTTTTCTGTGAGACTCAGATGAAAAAAAAAAAAAAAAAAGAATTACTGATATGAGTTTCAAATGTGTTATGCTATGTGAACGAAGCCAGAAAAAGGTAATTACTGTATGGTTTTATTTATATGACATTCTGGAAAAGGCAGTCATAGGGACAGAAAACAGATCAGAGGTTGCCAGGGACTGGGATTGGGGGGGAAGTGTTGGTTGCATGAGAGAGTTTTGGGGTGACAGAAATGTTCTATGATTCTGAATTGTGGTGATATTTACATGACTACATGTTTGTCAAAACTGTGTAACAAAGAGCAGATTTTTAATGTATGTAAACCAACAAATAAATCTTGGTGTCTGGGGAGGGAAATGAACTGGAGCAATAACATTCCACTCTGTGATGGGGGTACCTGAATGCACACGGCTGGCATATGACAAGGCTGACACAAAGCCCACTTGCTCCCTGAAAATGGAAGCAACATTAAAATAGACCCAGATTTCTCCTGGGATAAAAGGACTTTCATACCCTTTGTCTCCTAAACTTTTCACTGTTGCAGAGACAATACAACCTTCTTCATGCAGATAATAAGATACTAAGCCCCAGTCTGGCCTTCCTCCTCCCCTTTCATTTCCTGTTTCGTTTGGGCAGGTCTCTATTTCTATAAAGGGCAAGTTTAAAAATCATGGGGGCAACCAAAGGCCTAGGCTAACTGGAGGCCCCCGGCCTGAATGGGTTAATGTGCACAGAACCTAATAAAAATAAGTCTGGAAACATATTTTAAAAAATAATAAATACCTTCTGACCTCTAATTAAAAGTATTCTCCAAGAAATCTGTCATGTTGTCAGTGGATGAGGTTAAAAAACATAAATTATATCTGTATACAGGTGTAATAAAGTTTCTTTTAGTATCATTATTTTCCAATAATGAAACAATGGGAATGGCACCTCCAAAGATGCAATATTTTGAAAGAAGAATTATACCTCTTATAATGAGGTCACAGGACCAAAGGGAGCGAGAAGGCTGAGTGAATTAAGATGTGTATTACAGCAATACCTGGAGAGCTGTGGAAACAGCTTGAAAAGGAGAACATATTCCCATTGTCATTCTAGTGGCTTATCTCCACATGTCTGTTTCACAACTTAATCCTTCGAGCACTTCTTGGGTGCTTCAAGTGAGAGGAAGGAAATGGTACTTGGAAACTATAACTAAGCTAGAAACTCTCAGCTCCCACCTTCGAAGAGCACAAGCATGTAAGCATATGCACACATACAAATGGAGAGAAAGGGCTTTTTCATTTAAATGGAGGAAGCTGCCATGTCTACCTCTATAAGCAAAAATATTAATCATCCACCGTCTGGTTTTAATCCACACGCTCCTGATCCTGCATCTGAATGTATTGTTATCAGGGGAAGGAGCATTTCTGCTCAATCTTATTCACCAGCCAAAAACCTGAAAATGTGAAAACCACATTGGTGAAGTGCCTTCTTGGGGACCCAGAAAACTTTGAGCTGTTGCTTTTTTATTGTTTTCTTTCTTTCTTTCCTTAAAATGATGAACAAATGTGTATTTCAGAGGGTCTGGAGGAGAAATAAAGAAACAGCTCAAGTTACAGGTCCCTCTTGGAGTGACATTATCCTCAGGGAAATTAGCACTTTCTCTTCTGTCTTTCTCAAAGGAGATCCAGCCACACAACCTGACTGACATCAGCCTGTCAGGGACAAGCTTGGGCACCCAGGTGCATCCCTCAGGAGCATTTACAAATGAAACGGCAAGCCCAAACAGCAAGCCTTTGCCTCTGGTCTCCCTTCTCTTTTGAGCTTTGCTAGCAGGAAAAGCAGGGACTAAAAAAGTGTCTGCATGTGTCTCAGCATGCTGCTTCTACTACCGTCTGCGTTGGAGACTCTCCCTCGCCTCAGGCTCACCCTAAAAAGGGTCTCCAAGCCAGTATGTGGGCTTGAGTGCCTTCAAAGCCATTAGTCACCTCCATTGCAATCTCACTCCAAAATGCGAATGGGGCCACCCGTGACACAAAAACTCAGGCATGATTAGGGGATAGCAACAGCAGAAGAAACCACAATTCACTAGAGACTCCCAGGAGAACAATGACTAGTGCTGGTAGGGAACAGACTGACAGACAGAGCAGACAGACTGTAACCAGGCCTCGCTCTGTTTTCGATGCAACACAAATGTTTTCCATTAGAAGTTCCCTGCCCCACAAACACTCATACATGCAGCTCTGAAATCCACATACTTAACTTCTGCTTTTTGGCACTCTGACCCAACTACCTCTCCTGTTCCTCTGGAACAGAACAAAGTTGAGAGCTAAGAGATTCCAGTACCCCCAGCACAAAGGTAAAGGAAGAGAATCAGAATCAGAGGCATGCTTACTAAGTACCATCTAATATGAGTCGGACCGAACAGGCTAAAAGGAAGAAGGAAGAAAACAAGGACTGTTCTTTTGCCAAGAGAGAAACAAGCACTGTATAGCTCTGGCTCTAACTGGTTGGCTCCTATACTTTCAGCTTAAAATTTGGCTTTACTTTTTTAGTAAAGTCTGCAGCTGATCTTCATCAAGAGGTGTCATTCGCCGTTAAAAGCAAAATAGGCAAAAACCTCAGAAAACTCATTACAAAGTCTGCAAAATTCTAGTACTGTACTGTACTAAGAAATCCGGGAATGCTGGCTGATCAGTAACCCATATTTCAAACACGCAGAGCCAGCTGAGTTTTGCAATTATGAGAAGCTGAACTAGAAATCCTTAAACCATCAGCAACCCTCCTTTAACGACCATGTGTAGAACCTGGCCCAGGTTCATTTCTAATCGCTGTCACAGCGGTGGGAACATGTGGCTGTCTGGCTAATTAATCTCCTCCCTTAAAAAAAAAAAAAAAAAGACAATCACAAATAAGAATGCAAGTGAATAATAATAATAAAAAAAAGAACAAATACTGAAAAGGGAAAAAAGTGAATTTTTAAAATGGCATGTAAGAAACAAAAGGAAACCCCCTATTCAGGCAGCTCTGGAGTTCCCTAATTGCACAAGAGCGAAGGATGCTCCCCCCACCTCCCTGTTATGCCTTGTTAAGCAATTGCTCAACCTATACTCATTGTGCAATTCCAACCTTCCAAAACTTTTTGTTGCACATATGCAAACCACGTTTTCCACTGCGCTCTAGAATCTAGAATTAACAACAGTTTCTCATTTTTCTCTTCTTCACTTTAGAGGGGGCTATGTGCATGAGGAAAAAAAAAATCCACTGCTCGATAAGCATTCACTGAAAATGAGGTTTTCCATGATTTCATCTGGTTATTTCTGAGTTTACTATTATTTAAGAAACATTTGGATTTACTCTTAGGCAGCTAAAGATTAGTTTTTCCTGTCACTGACAACAACGATATCACACATACAAAAATCAAACCTTCAAAAGCCTCTGTTCCAAATGATTTCAATTCTGGAATATTTGGAGCACTTCAAAGTGGCAATCCCTACTTTAACAGCCAAAATTCCAATGGAAGCTTGGGTAAATCACAGTGTATCTTGTTAATCACAAACTTTCTTTTTGAAAAACTAAGTTAAATAATCGGCAAGAACAGTAACAGGTGTGTACAAAGACGAGGACAGCACGACAAGGAAACACAGAGGTCAGAAAGAAAAGGACAGATTTCACTCTATAAAAAATTTAAGTTGTACATTATAAAAAATATAAACAGGATTATAAAACAAGCTACAAAATAGGAGAAAATACCTGCAACATATAAAATAAATCTATTTATCAGTAAGAATAATAAATAACAACATAAAAATGGATAGCCACAAATATACAAGTCAGAGAGTAAGAAACATAAACAGACAATAAATATAAAGATCCTTTATTCTACTAGTAAACAAATACAAGTTAAACTGAGATTTTCTTTAAACCCAGAAAGTTAGTAGAAACTTAAAATAGTGATAATAATGCACAGTACTGGTAAGAGTATAAAGAACCACTCATATACTGTTAACTGGAGTGTAAATTGGTATGATCATTCTGGAGGGCAATTTGGCAGTATTTGTCACAATAGTAAACATGTATACAGATGTCTTTTGACAAAGCAATTCTACTTGTAGGAATCTATTCTACAAGAGCAGTCCTGGAGTATACAAAGATTTAAGTACTTGTAAGAACAAGGAAGTTCACTTTAGCATTGTTTGTAATAACGGAAAGTGGACATCATGTAACTTGAAAAAGAATGGTATAGATTTACATGTACTGATTAATAAACAACTCCAAGGTATACCAAGAAAAAAAAAAAAAAAGGAATGTGTATATAGCATGCATTTTTGTTTTATTAGAAAAATCAACACTGTGTTTGTATGTCTGTAAAGATGGTTACCAAACTGTTAACAGCATTCATCTTTGGAAGAGAGGGACTTGTAACTCTTATTTTCTATAGTTCTATATTATTTTAATATTACTGCAGAGTATTAATTACTTTTGTAGTTACAAAGTAAAGACAGACCACCTTCTGTTTCTGACCATGATGGAGTAACTCGTAGTCCTCCCACCATAAACAGCTATAAAGCACAGGAGGCAGCTATTTCAGGCAGTGGACAACAGGCAGTGCAAGGCTGTGATCCCATTTTTCTCATGAAATGACTGTGATCACACAGTCCTCTGCTTGGGAATAATTTTCCAACCATGACACAGAAAGCTGAATCCCAAGAAAATTATGATACACATGCTGGTGAAGACCACCAAAGCCTTACCAGATAGCAGGTGCTACAGGGCTGAGAGTGAAACGGAGAATATGGGAGGTGCTCGGGGGAGAACATTGCCTAAGGATTGGGGGAGGTGGAGTTTCAATATTGCTGGAGTGAAGAGATTTTAACACCTTTGAGTTAAGATCTGAGATTTCAGAGAGGCCACTCCCTAGAGTTACACCTAAACTAAATCTACATTAATAGATCCTAGCCCTGGCCGGGTAGCTCAGTAAGTTAGGGCATCATCCCCATATGTTAAGGTTGTGGGTTCAATTTCTGGTCAGGGTACATATAAGAATCAACCAATAAATGAATAAAGAAGTGGAACAAAAATTGATGTTTGCCTTTCTCTTCCCCAATCTCCTTAAAATCAATAAAATTTTAAAATTAAAATAAAAGTTATAAAAATAGATCCTAAAACAAAATCTGCAGGGAAGTCAGGGTTTGGAGGTTGACTATCACTAAGTTACTGGAGCTTCAGAAGCATCCTTGGTTTCTATACAGCTACAGTAATAATGTGTAAAAACCAAGCCTACACAAGTTCAAGATGATTGGGTAGTAATTTAACTACCTGTTAACATTAACCAAACCAAACCAAACCAAACAACAAAAAAACCTCTCCAGAGGAGGATAACAAGCTCCAGAATCTCTCTAACAAATTATCCACAATCTCTAGTGATTTAAAACAAAAATCACTGACGAGCATTTGAGAGCTTCCTCCCCAGCATGTGTGTCAGTTTGGCTCAAATAAACTCAAAAATTCTCAAAAAAAAAAAAAAAAAAAAGGAAAAAAAAGAAAAAAACGGTCACTAGACACAAAGAAAGGAAAATGCAATTCATATTCATATTCAGTAGAAATCAAGTGTGAGATGCCACAGATGTTGGAACTGGCAGACAAAGACTTTAAAGCAACTATTACAAATATGTCCAAAATATTGAGAAAAATGTTCAAAAAATTAAAGGAAAATATGATCTGAATGAGCAAACAAATAGGAAATATAGGCAGAGAAAATTATTTAAAAGAACCAAGGAGAAATTCTTTTTTATTTTTATTTCTTAACATTATATTTCTTTTTAGAGAGAGGGGAAGGAGGGAGAAAGAGAGGGAAATAAACATGGATCGGTTTGTCTCTTGTATGTCCCAACAGGGGACCAAACCAGTAATCCTGACTGGGAATCGAAGCAGTGACCTTTTGCTTTGTAGGACAACGCCCAGCCCACTGAGCCACGCTGGTGAGGGCCCAAGGAGAAATTCTTGAACTGAAAAGCAAAACACTAATGAAATAAAAAGTTTAAGGGTAAGTTTAAAAGCACATTGGAAATGGCAGAAGAGTAAGTGAAATTGAAGACAGATCAACAGGAGCTAAGTAATCAGAGACAAGAGAGAAAAACTAAGATAAATGGAGTCTCATAAATCTGTGGGACTATGTCAAAACGTCTAACATACACGTAATTGAAATTCCAGAAGAGGAGAGGGTAACTGAGGCAGAAAATGGAATAAAGTCTGAAAAACACCAATTTACAAATCCAAGAAGTGAACATCAAAGAGGATAAATGTAAAACTACACCTATGCACATCCCAATCAAACTTTTGAACACCTACGATAAAAAGAAAATATTTAAAGCAACCCCCATGAAATGATACATTACACAGGGAGACATAAGAATGTTGATTTCTCAAGAGAAAACAGTGGGCGCTAGGTAATAACAGAACCACATCTTGATGCTGAAAGAAAAAGCCTTCAATCCAGAATTCTAGTAAAAAAAATGCTTTAAAACCAAAAATATAAAGAAATAGAGACATGTTTAGATAAACAAAGGCTATGGGAATTTGTCACCAGCCAACCTGCTTATGTCCTGTAGGCTCAAAAGAAATGATATCAGGTGGAAACTTAGATCTACTACTGAAAAGAATGAGAATCAGTAAGTATTGTAAATGAATTAATGTAAAAGTATATGTTTTATTTTTGTTTGTAACTTTAACTGTTAAGTAGAAATAATTCATGGTACAGTAGTTTATAAAGTATAAAAAGAAAAAGGTAAGACAACTGTAAAAAGCAAAAGGGAATGGGTACATGGAATCATATTGTTTTAAGGTTATTACATTTGCAGCGTGTAGCAGGAAATAGGAAGCATAAAGTGTAAAGTGTAAAATACAATACTGACACTAAATATATTCTGAAAATTAAGAATGCAAATTGCTAGTCCTAGAAAATCCACTGAAAAAAATGAAAAAGAATATAGTTAAGAAGAACAAAAGCAAAGATTTCTTAAAATAGAAAAGGCAGTCAATCATAAAGGGAAATTTTGAAAAACTTTACTTCACCAAAATTAAACACTTTTGCTTTTCAAGGTTCTATTAAAAAAAAAAAAGAAAAAAGAAGGCCAACCAGACACTGCAAGAAAATATTCACTGGAGATATACCTGACAAAGATTTGTCTCCGGAACATATAAAGAACTTTTATAACATATCAATATCCCAATTTTTAAAAACTGGGCAACAGATGTGGACACTTCCCAAGTGAAGATATATAATTTACTAATACACACATGAAAAGATGCTTATCATTAATTAGGAAAATGCAAATTAAACAGATACCATTTCACACTTACTAGAATGACTAAGATTATAAAGACTAGAAAACCCTGGCTGGTTTGGCTCAGTGGATTGAGCGTCGGCCTGCGAGCTAAGTGTCGCTGGTTCGATCTTCCAGTCAGGGCACATCAGAGAAGGAAAACTCTGACTCCAAAAAACCTCCGCTGCCTTGCGGCATACCTCTTCAGGGGAAAGGCCAAGGGAGTAAACCCCGACAGAAAATCCGGAGCCGGAGTCCCTAAGGCGGTTTGACGTTGTAGTCAACACCGGCAACTCCTGCGGCGCACCTGAAGCCAAGCTGTATTGACTCCGTCTTTCCCTTGGACCCTTCAGCTGCGAAGAGAGGGGGGGTCTGCTGCATGGGCAACAGCAGACCCTCCATATCACCCTGCCCAGGCTCTGTAGCTTCAGCTTCACTGGAGAGGACACTCCAGCGTCATCGCAAGATGTCGATTCAACACGGGAGGAGACAGATACCGTGTCACTCCCGAGTCGGACTGCACAGCCATTCTCGGCGGTGCAGATAGACTCTTAAGAAGCTACACCATCGTCTCTCGAGACGGACGGCTGCCGACTATAAAGACTAGAAATAGCAAGTGTTGGCAAAGATATGAAGCAACTGGAACTGTCATATATGGCTAGTGGGAGTACAATATGGTGAAATCGCTTCGGAAAATAGTTTGGTAGTTCCTTTAAAGTTATATATACTTATCGAATGACTGAGCAATTCTATTTCTAGCTATTTATCCTACAGAAATGAAAACATATGTCCACAAAGGACTTGTACATTCGTGTACACAGCATCTTTATTTGTAACAGCCAAAAATTTAAAACAACCAAAACGTCCATCATGAAGTGAATGGATCAACAGGTTGTGACATATCTATGCAATAAAAGGGAATGAACTACTCCTGGCTGGTGTGGCTCAGTGGACTGAACACAGGCCTACAAACCAAAAGGGTGGCCAGTTCGATTCCCAGTCAGGGCACATGACTAAGTTGCACGCCAGGTCCCCAGTTGAGGGCGCATGAGAGGCAACCGCACATTGATGTTTCTCTCCCTCTCTTTCTCCTTTCCCCTCTCTCTAAAAACAGATAAATACAATAAAATAAAAATAAAATAAAATAAAATAAAGAAATCTTGTAAGAAAGAAAAAAGAATAGATTTTATTTAAAAAAAAAGGGAATGAACTACTGGAAAAACACAACAACATGGATGAATTTACAGATATTATGTTGAGTGAAAGAACAAAGACATACAAATACATACTGTATGGTTCCATTTATATAAAATTCTCGAACAGGCAAAACTAATCTATAATGAAATTAATTAGATCAGTGGTTGCCTGGGACAGGGAGGAGGACTAGAGAGATTAACTGCAAAGGGGCACTCAGGAATATTTTGGGAAGATGGAAATATTCTGTATGTTGACTGGGATAGTCTTTACATAGATGTATACGTACATAAGCACATTCAAATGTATGATATTGTATGTAAATATATATCAATAAGTTGATACAGTAAAGATATAAACTTGAAATATTTTTTCAAATAGATAGTTATGAAGTAAAAATATAATACATATTCCTTGACATACATGAGAGATCATATTAGTAAAGAAAATTTAAAAGGGTGGGACAGGAAGTAGTGAGGCAGCTATTTTTATGTCAATAGTTAAGACTTTTCTCTTAAGTATCATGCATCTTCCTATTTACCAAGTTCAATTTCATTTTTCATCATGGCCATATTTATTGTCCAGCCAAAGACTGTTTGTATGTATGCATGTAAATAGGTAGGCATGCTTACTGTGCTGATTTTCTGGTTTTTATGCATCAGTTATTCCCATCAGCCAACTCCAAGAGTAAAAGTTCATCTATAAGAAATCCTGCCTGCAAAGTTTGGAGCGCAGGGCATTGTCCTGATCTTCTTGTCCTTGGAAGTTTCACTAACACTACTCTTAGACATTTTTTTTTTTCTTTTGCCCTTCCAAAATGATATATAGCATGCAATGCATATATTCAGTCTCTCTTAGAGCACTCATGGGTTTGGCAAAAATAAATCAAGTTGTCTCTCTGAAGACTCATATTCTAGACCAGCAATTTTCAACTGGTGTGCCACAAGAAAATTTTTTCATAATGTATTCTTTTTAAAAAAAAGATTTTATTATTTTTTAGAGAAGGGAAGGGAGGGAGAAAGAGAGGGAGAGAAACATCGATGTGCAAGATACATCAATCGATTGCCTCTTGCATGCCCCCAGTGGGAACCTAGCCCGCAACACAGGCATGTGCCCTGATTAGGAATTGAACCAGCAACCTTTTGGTTTGTAGGCTGGCACTCAATCCACTGAGCCACACCAGTCAGGGCAACAAAAGCATTTTTAAAGCAGGTAATACCTGGCTATTTGGTCAAGGGCACTGACCTCTTTTCCCTTAGATTGTCAAATAAAAAAACGACAACAGTCAACCCAACAATAGCCCTCTGGTATAAAACAATCACAATTATACCTATTTTTGTCCGATTGGTAAAAAATATACATTTTTTGGTGTGCTGCAGAATTTTAATAATCAGTTTATGTATCCTCCGAGATGAAAAAGGTTGAAAATCAATGTTCTAGACACCCAGGTATCTTGGGACCCAGGACACTCCAAGATTTGAAGAACATCCAACCCAGAGAGGTAAATTCAATATGAGCACCCACTCCCCTCATACAAACTTTTTACTTCTTTGTTCATTCTCAGGAACTATTATGGGAGACAAGACAAGACCATCTTTCTGAACCAGGCCAATGGTTTTCAAGCCCCTGGTGAGAAATCAAGTTCCCAATGAAAATTAAGGTGGGGGGGAGGGGGAGGTGGGGGGGGGACTGTCAAAGCTGAGAACTAGAAGTACTAAGGAATATATTTGTTCAACCACTCTACTACTGTATTTATATTCAATTAAGAGTGTGTACTCTAGATCTGAATTGTTTGGACTTGATTCCTTTATTCTTTTTTTATTTTTTATTCCTCACCGAGGACATTTTTATTTGCTTTTTTTAGACGGAGAGAAACATCCATGTGAGAAGCATCAATTTGTTGCCTCTGGATGCACCCCGACGGGGAATCTGCGCTAAGACTGGGGATCTACCCATCCAGACTGAGGGTTGCATGTGTCTGTACCTGGACAGGGGATGAACGTGCAACCAAGGTATGCACCCTGACGGGTAATCAAACCGAAACCTCTCGGCTACAGGATGACACTCTAACCACTGAGTCACACAGGCCAGGGCTGGTTCCTTTATTCTTAGCTGTCATCCTGAGCAAGTTCTTCTTATAGTCCAAATTCCCAAAGGGCTTTTGTGAAATTTAAATGAGATAATGTAAAGCATTTAAACAGTGTCTAGCAGATGATAAGCACTTACTAAAAGTAAGCTGTTTAGCTCAGGGTCCTTTTGGGAAAGGAGATTCATATGTGACTCTTCATATACATTGAGGAAAAATGTATTTATAGCATTCTGAATGTAACTTCTTTCTGAAGAGCTCAGAAAGCTGTTAGACACAATGGAGGGAAAAGTAATGAACTCTCAGGTAATATGCTCTATATTCCAAAGGTAAAGATAGAATCAGGAAGACTATTTGTATCAGAAATCTTTATTATTTTTACCTGTGCCAAAATCTTTGCCTGATGGCTGTAACCCTGGCTGCCACCAAATTCCAAAAAAACAGTGGTTCTCAAAGTGTGGAACCCAGACCATCAGCATCACCTGAGAAGTTGTTTAGAAATGCAATTTTTTTCTCTCCTCCTTCCAACTACTCAGAAACTATTGGAATGGCACCCAGCAAATGGTTAACAAGTTCCCCATGTGATTTTGATGAATGCTAAAGTGTAAGAATTACTATCCTAGAACACAAAGTATACCTAGTCATTGAACTATCCATAGCATGGGCATAGAGAGAACTGAGTTCAACAGGGCCCATTTGGCGAATCAGATTGATAAATTAGGCAGTAACTTATATAATCAGAGATCAGAGAAAGTGGAAGTGGTAATCAGTGATTTTATAAATTTATAAACAATTAGTAAAGAGGTGAAAGAGAGCACCAAAAAAGGTAAGGTAGAGCAATGATGAGGTAGACAGAAACACACAATTTAGATTTAGTCAGAGGCAAAGGGTCACTGGTGAAATGAAACATCTAATGAAGCAGCTCATCATCAAAGTATTTATTACACCTAAAGTGAGAAGAGGGGAAAAATGTCTGAATTTATAACATTTTCTAAATATAAACCAGAGGACGTTTCAAAACATTGTTATAACTTTTACTAAGTTTATAGCTATATCAGGGCTCCTTCGATTAAATAGGCAAAATAGAGAAGGAAAGAGATACTATAGTTCATAGTTCATTTCTAATATCTGGCTGAAAATGACTTTTTAAGATAGCTATGAATTGATAGAAACTGAATGACAGGGTGAAAACAAACAAAAATCTTATCTAATGTGGTGTGACAGAGGAAGATACGTGTTCTTAGTGCCTACAAAGTAAAGTGCTACACCCCTCCCAAGCTTCTGGAAGTTCTCATCTCATTCAATATAAAAATAAAACACCTCTTATATATACATGGGTAACCAGAAAGAGTTCAAAAGTTACTCACAAATAGCTTTTACAAATCATGAAGAAGTAAACAGATGAGCATTTCAATGGTAAAATGGACAAAGAGGATAAGGCAATTTAATACAATTATATATATAAATACATATAACTAATAAGCATAATACTTTTTAATCAAAGAATGAAAGTCAAAACAGTGAGATACCATTTTTTGTGCATCTCTGGCAAAGTTAAAAAAAAAAATTAAACCATTTAAGCATTAGTGAAAATGCCAGAAAACAAACACTCATTTTCTGCAGTTTAAATAATTATACCTTTTTTGGAGGGTAATTCAGCATTACCTATTAAAAGTCTTACAAATCTGCATACCCTCTTTGACCTATTAATTCCACTTTAAAAATTTACCTTATGAACTAATAAAAGACACATGTGAAGATTTTTTTTATAAGGTCTCCTGAGATGGCATCATTTATAAAACTGAAAAATCAGTAACTTCCTAAAATGTCTCATGATTGGGGACTAAACAAATACTAGGTTATGTCCACAGAAGTTGATATGATGCAGCCATTAAATCTCATGTTGTAGGTAAATGGAAATATATTCAGGATATACTTATTGCTAAGTGAACAAAGTAGATTACAAAACAGTATATACAGTTTGATTCTATTTCTGTTTAAAAGCAAAAATATCTGTCTATCCATCTATCTAACTGTTATACAAGGACCAACGAATCTTTTATTTTCCTTTTACTAATCTTGATTTCTCTAGTATTTCTAAAATGAATACCTATTTTATAACACAGGTTATTTTTATAATTAAAAAACAATAAAAAGCATAAACTTCCGAGTTAACTCTATTTCCAATATCCAAACTGAAGTGACCAAATGAAATACACAGAGTCTATCCCCCTTGACCCATGATCCCTCCTTTGTCTACTGTGTTCACTGCTATGGTTGTGTTATTTAGAGCAGTGTCTGATGCACAGCAGTCGATAGCTATTAAAGTGGAAAATACCATCCATATGCCACAACATAAAGTATTATAGTCAGATGAATAGATAGGTAGAAGCAGGTCATTAAGAGTCAATTTACTACTTCCTTTTCTAAGAAAGAGACTTTTGAAAAAATTTCATTTTGTTTGATGTTAGTTTGTAAATATAGAATGATTTTTGTATACTGACTTTATATCCAGAAACTTTTGACTTCATATCCAGAAACTTTGTTAAATTCACTTATTAATTATAATAATTTATCCTTATTTTCTTTTGGATTTTTTAAGCATGTATCATATTATTTGCAAACAAGGATAGCTTTATATTTTTCCTTACCAATAGTCTTTTTTTATACTTAATTTTGTTTCTTGTCTTACTGGACTGGCTAGGACCTCCAACATAAGCTGAATGGAACTGGTAATTAATCACCCTTGTCTCGTTCTATTTCTTGAACTGCTTGCTGGTTACACAGTTGCTCACTTTGCATTGAGTCTTTATTTTATGCATTTTCATATTTATAGTTCATAATTTAAAAGGTTAAAAAAAAGAAAAAGAAAGCAGCAGGATAAGTAAACAATGAAGAGCCTGGCAAAATTCTCCACTTTTAAAGGGTGCATTAATTTCACACTGCTGCTGTAATAAATTACCACACATTTAATAGCTTAAAACAATACAATTTATTATCTTATAGTTCTGGAGGTCAGAATTCCCAAAACCAAGGTGTTGACAGGACTGTGTTCTTTTTGGAGGATCTATGGGAGGAGAATCTGTTTCCTTGCCTTTTCTAGCACCTAGAGGCCATCTGTATTCCTTGGCTCATGGTCCCTTCCACCACTGTCAAAGCCAGCAGCGCACTATCTACAAATCTCTCTGTGACCTCTGCTTCTATCATCACATCTTCTTTTTCTGACTCTGACACTCCTACATTCTCATGAGGACTCCTGTGATAGGCACACCTGGATAAGCCAGGTGATCTTTCTACCTCAGGATCCTTAACTTAATAACATCTGCAGAGACTCTTTTGCCTTGTAGGGTAATATATTTAACAGGTTTCAGGGATTAAAGATGTGGGGCACATTTTGATCCACCTACTACAGTCTGCCTACCATAAAGTGTGAGGACATGGGGTAGATGCAGAACACTACTTGGAAGCTTTTTCACTGCTAGTAAGCAGTACCACTCACAATCAGCAGTTCAGAGAGGCCCAAGGTAAGTGGCCAGAGAGTAGAATTTCTTCTTGACATGGTAGGCCATAGCTCCATGAAGGAGGTCAGAGAAACTGCCATATCATTTATGTGAAACAAATATTAGACACAGGAAACTAGCTCTGGTATAATAGCTCTACAATATACAGAACAGAAAATGTAGAAAATAAATTCATTTATTGAAATTGCATACCAGTTGGCTTCCTCCTCAATCCCTTCAGGGTGGTGACTTAGTATTACAAACTTATATCAACCACCTCAGACTTGAGAAGGAGACTCTAATATTTGGAGACAAAGAAGGCACCCAGTGAGAATCTACTTAACCTGTTCTGGAGAAAATATCAGACCTGAGTAAATCTTTTTTTTTGTTTGAAGAAATATAAATGGCCAAAATAGATTGTAGAAATCCAACATAGGGCCTATAAAAAGTTTGCAACATAAAAAAAGGGAGAACATAGCATGCAGAGAGACAGAGAAACAAAGCACATTTGGAAAGAAAAGTGTCAGGTGAAGAAGACAGTATCTGTTTTATTCTTACAATTGAATTTTTAAAATCATAGAATCTGTGAAGTATGCTGAAAGATGAATGACCAAAACAAAGACAAAAAGGACCTGGAAAAAAGGCAGGCAAGAATATAAACACTACAGGATAAGATAAGAAAGTAATGTAAGGGAACAAAATGAAATAGCAGGCTTAAAAACTGAATTAGAAGAAGTAAAGAGTAGAATCAGCACTATAAAAATCTGAACCAATTATAGAAAGGACAAAGTTGAGAAGCCCTCCAAGAATGCAGAGGCAAGGCAGTAAGCAATTAAAATGACAGAAAGAGAGACGCAGAAGACAGAGAATGGGAATCCAATACATCAGGGGAACAAATTACTGAAGAATAGAACAAACAGAACATTAGCAATCAAGGACATAAGAGATGAAACCTTTCTGGTTCAAAGACAGAGCTGGGTGTGCATACTATTTTTTAATAAAATTTTATTTATTTATTTTCAGATAGAGGGAAAGAGGGAGAAAGAAAGATTCATCAATGTGGTTGCCTCTCACATGCCCCCAACTGGGGACCTAGCCTTCAACCCAGGCATGTGTCCTGACTGGGAATTGAACCGATGACCTTTCTGTTCGCAGGCTAGCACTCAATTCACTGAGCCACACCAACCAGGGCTGGATATGCATATTTAAAAAGCTCACTGGGGCCCTAATCTGGGCATCTCAGTTGGTTGGGCGTTGTCCTGCAAATCGAAGTGTAACTGGTTCAATTCCTGGTCAGGGCACATGCCTGAGCTACAGTTCAGTCCCCAGTTGGGGCACATATGAGGGGCAGCCGATCAATGTTTCCCTCCCTTTCTTTCTCCCTCACTTCTCCTCTCTCTAAAAAACATCTTTAAGAAAAAGAAAGAAAATAAAATAACAACTCATTAGGTACCATGAGAAATTAAGCACAGAGCCCAACACTTAAATATATCTTCATAAAATCTGAAATTCAAGACTAGAAAAAATTACCCATTCTGTACCAAAAAAAAAAAAAAAAAAAAAAATCCCTACCAAAAAAAAAAAGGAAAATCAGACTTTTCTCCAATTTTTCTAATCATTAATGCAATGAAATAATATTTATAGTTTTAAGGGGGAAAAAAAAGTAAACCTAAGCTAAGTTGCCATTCATGTACAAGGACAAAATAAGAACAATTTCAAGACACAAGTATTCAAAAACTGGTCATAAAGAATGTCCTTAATATATTAATAAAAAGAGCAAAGTAAGGAAGAGATCAATTTGACCATATAGCTACACATATGTACAAATATGTTTCAATGGGCACAGAAGTGGTCTAAAAACATAACTATCTAATTGTTAGCAGCAGTTATCCCTGAACGGTGGCTTTTGACTATTTACTATTGTGAATTGTTTCATTCTTTAGCATAAGTATGTGTTTTACTACTGTATTTTACAAGTCATTTTAATTTTTAAAAAGCATCCATGACATCTTTGCTGAACAAAATTCATCAATGTTGCATTTGAATAACAGATTAATGAAAATAAAGAACATAAAAATGGGAAAGCCATAGAATAAAAAGACTGATGATAAGCACTAAAAACACTTAGTATAAGTTAATTCTTAATAATTATTGTAAATTTAGAAACATAATGCAACTGGGTGAAAAAGAAAATACATATTGTAAACAGTTCTAATTTCTGCATTTTAAATATGGGATAGTCAATTGTTTATATTCTTTTATTTTTGGTATTGATACTTTCAGAATATGTTTTTCAAAAAATTAGTTACTGGGAGCTAGCACTTACAACACATATTTTCCAGACCACCAAACAACAAAGAGAATATTTTACCCAAACTATATGCACAAAACAACAAGGGTATGTAAAAAACATAAAACAAGAACAAAGTATACATTGTAGGGTTCCAGTTTTACGAAAGGAAAACAGTAAGTACACACATAAGCATGAACAGAAAAAGACTGGAAGGACACACACTAAACTATTAACACTGGTTAATTTTAGGTGGCAGTTTGTAGGTGATTTTTATTTTCTTGTGGTTTTTTTTTTTTTTTTTTTTGTATTTTCTATTTAAAACATGTTTTTGGTAATTATATGAACAACAAACAATGTGCCAAAAACGTCATTTAACAAATAAGCAAGCAGATAAGTCAGGACTTCCAAAAGTTGGACAATTTAAGCCTCATTTAACCTCAACTACATTTTTTATTAATGACAAAGTTTCCTGGGATCCTATATTCAGACAAAAAGCAAAGATGACTGTGAGAATGAATGGGATGAGATGTGAGACTTACGACCTTACGATGTGACTTATACTTTATTTCCTATCAAGCTGAAGAGTGGCCTCAGCACTAGCTTGTTGGGAAGTTCTTCACTTACTTCTTGGTCAGACAATATACGGAGAAGAAAAAGAACATCACACAGATTAAGCTACCTGGGGATGCTAGAATGAGGATTGCTTCCATATACTTATGAAATAAATGCTTTGGTATTCATTAAATAACTGGAGCTTTAGAGCCTAAGGAAGGATGGGGCCTGTCACTAAATAGATCCTTGTTTAGTACCACCTGTAGCTAGCCATACAGTCACATGCATGTATTTTAAAGATGATAATTAAGCTTTTTTGATACTAAGGCACAATATGAACTCAACATCTTTATCCTAAAAGAGTTTCCTTATCACCACTTTTCCTATCTGCTTATAGGGTTGTTGGGGTTTCAATGAGAAAATGCATGTAAACAGCTTAGCACTGTGCCTGGAACATGATTAGTGATTACAAGAGCTTAAATTTATTATTATTATAGTTTGATTACTTTTTCAATCACTTAAGCAGGAAGGACAGAGTTTTACTTGTTTTGCTTTCAGGAGGGCTATTTATTATTTCCTTCAAAGTTTGTTATTATGAACAATTCAAACATATAAACAAGCAGAATACTATAATGAATTCAGGTTTAGTAATAATGATCAATACTTAACCAATAATAATTATCAAGTTTAATACTGACCAATATCTGGCCTTTTTTCATTAATATTCCTCTCCACCATACTCCCCAGATTATTTTGAAGTAAATCCTAGACATCAAATCATTCATCAAAACATGAGGTTCTGAAGTCATACAGATAAGGGTTCTAATCTACTTTACTAGCCATATGACCCTGGGGGTGCTACTTAACCTCTGAAGTTAGATGCCTAGTAACCACTCAATGAATTTAAGATCACTTTCTTTCCCCTGGTTGGCTCTAATTGGTTTGCAACATCTGCAATGTTTCTCTGATAATGTAACCGGCTCCACTACTGCTTTCAACCTAATCTGTACTCCTTACCTTACTTCTGGATAATCCTAATGGCAATCTGCTTTCTCACCTCTTGCTCATCCCATATCTGGATTTTCTACTGGGGTTTGTTTATTTTAGGCAGAATATTAATCTTGCAAGATGTTTAGTAAGTCAGAAAGATCAAGGGTGAAGCAAGTTTGGAAAAGACTGCAAAGACTATCCTTCTCACAACGTACGCTGTATGAAAAAGCTCCAAGAAGTCTTGTAGTAATGAGTCCTGTTTAACACTGCTTTAACCTAACTTACATGATCATGGAACTATTTCACCCAACAATTAAGAACTTACAAACCTAGAATTCACAGAATATGCTTGGCATGTTCTAGAATATACAATGACATGTTAACGACAAATCAGTACTTCTTAAGCAATGCCTTCATTGGGATACTAATAAGCTCAACAAAATTTCAAGAGTTCCCCCTTAATTATAGGTTCAAATTAACTTACTTGCTTCTGACATGTTTGTATATGCCATAAACTACCTCCCAAACTAGGAGGAACATTGCCTTATACGTCTGGATCTTACATGTTGTGTGTGCAAGACAGTGTAATGTAGACATGCTTGGTAATTATCTGTTAAATGAGCATCAAGGCTGGACCAAACATGCGATTAATCTTGACCAGCAATGACGCTGCTCATGTTGCTGTTGCTCATGTTGCTGCTACTCATGAATCCTTGAGATATTTTACATTTCTTGGGCGTGAACACTAGAAGCTAGAGAAAATGCCTATGTTTTTCAGATTTCTAAAAGGTCAAGAGTTCCTAAAGATTCCCTCTGATACAGCCATACTAATATTCTAGGTCAGTTATGGAGATGATCCATGAGTTTATCATCATTCTTCACTCTTCTCTTGAGTTTCAGTCATCTTTTTTAAAAAAAAATAAAGGTACTAATACCTATATGGCAGGCTTTTTGTGAAGACTTAATGAAATACCTAGGCCAGGGGCTGATATACACTAGATATTCAAGAGATGTTATTTTTCCCTGCCATGAAGAATAAAGCAGAATAAAAGAAAAAGAAAGGTGAGTAACATACTGAGTAACTAGGGAAGACCTCTCTAACAAGGTGGCATTCAGAAGGGGGTGAGAGAGCCACACTGCTATCTCTGGGGACAGTGTTTTCCAGGTTAAGAAGAAAGCAAGTGCAAAAGTTCTTAGACATGAGTGAGCACCTTGTCTGAGGAACAGCAATGCCAATGTGACTAGAGTATGTTGGGCAAGAGGAGCAATAGCAGCTGAGGTCAGAGAGTTAAAAGGGTATAGGCGGCATCGGATCATCAAGGGTATTGTAGGCTGTTGCTAAAACGTTGGCTTTTACTTTAAGTGAAGGGAGCAGCTATAGAAGGCTTTAAACAGAGATGTGACATGAACTTACTGATGTTTTAAAAAGAACATTCCAGCTGTTGTGCTGAAAACAGACTGGGGAGTAAGAGGAGGGATGAACTAGAGAAACCAGTTAGAGGGTACTTTGATGAACTGGAGTGCAGTGGTAAGAACAAGTTGCACCTACATTTATTTTGAAAGTAAAGACATGAATTGCTGATGCATTAGTTATGGAGGTGTGAGAAAAAGAAAGGAACCAAAAATAACCCCAAGATTTTTCACCTGAGCGACCCAAAAGTCAAAGTTGCCATTTATCAAGGTGGACAGACTGAAGAAAAACCAGGTTTTGGGCAGGAAAATTCAGGAGTTTAGATCTGGGGATGTTATACGTGACACACCTATTTCACAGTCCTTGGAGCGGAGCCCTACCTTAGTCTCAATGAGCTAGAACTGCAAGGGTAGCCTGAGGGTCACTCCTACAGGCTGAGGCCATGAACTGCTGGCTCTGTTGTTCTCAGGCCACATCATATACTTATCACGTAGCGACACTGAGACTGGGAGAGCTGAGGAGGACATAGGACTTAGGAAGTCTGAAGCTGGTTAGGCGTTCTTCCTTGTTCTGCACTAAAAGATAGCTAATCCAAGAGCCAACTCTCAAAAGCGCCCTTCAGAGACAAGTCCACTTTGTGATCACATAAAGACAGTATGTGGATCCCAACTCAAGCCATGGTTGTCCAGTTTGTCTTCAAACTGAACGTAAACGTTGTGTTAGCTATCCTCAGCCTTACATACTACAACTCCCTATTCTTATTTCCTTCTGAAACTAGAAGAGCAAGATTTCATTCCAACTTTTCATTGGAAAAGCATAAAATGAATATTTCTCTTGCTCTCACATTCCCCAAATCCATTAATCATTTAATGTAGCCAAATAATATGGGTTTTTGGTATGTCAATGTCTAGAACCTTTATCTATTTACAGAAATTTAACCAAAGGGAATATATATAAAAATTCTGTTATAAAGAATCACTTTACTATTGATAGTACAAAGATTGGAAATAATCCTTTGGTTCAATAAAGCAAAGATTGGTTAAGGAAATATTGGCATATAAAAGATATTAAGTGATCATAAAAATGATTCCATATAAGAACACATTAAAAGTATTAAGTAAAAAAAGCAGATTACAAATAATATGTACAATATGACCCCCAGTTTTGTTTTTAAGTAAGTGTGTACTAGAAGTTAAATCTGATTATGTCTTGGATGATCAGCAAAAATAACTGATGTTACCTCTGGATAGAGGGGTTATACATTTTTTTCTTTTTACTTATCTACAAGGAACTTACACTCTTTTCTATTAAGAACAAGCTAAAAAATGTTTTTGAGATTTTTAAATTTGTATTTATTTTTTAGAGAGAGGGGAAAGGAGGAAGAAAGGGAGAGAAATATTGATCAGTTGTCTCTCGCATGGCCCCAACCAGGGACCTGGCCTGCAATTCAGGTCTGCCCTGACCAGGAATCGAACTGGTGACCTTTCGGTTTGCAGGCCGGTGCTCAACCCACTAAGCCACACCAGCCAAGTTTAAAATTTTTTATATTCAATATAAAATCTCCTTTATTTGCAGTTTATGTTTGGAATTTATTTTCTACTATGTGGCTTTAAAAAAAGACTTCTGAGAAGTCATCTGTGAACTCTTCCCCAAAGGCTTCTCTCTCAAGGGACACAATGCTAACAACTCCACAGACAGCTCAATCCATAGGATTCACCTGAACAGCACAGGGGACTCTGCTCCCAGGGTCTATGGGTGCTGCTTCCCTAGTCTAGCAACTGCTACATGGGAATGTGAAGCAGAATGAAATGCCTTTCTCTCTGCACCTGGCCAAAGACACAACTGTTAAGCAGAGACTAAGTTCCACAGTCCCTACCAAGGCAACAGGCAATGAACTTTGTTTTCCATAAACAGACAGACAAGAAAAAAGTTCAGGTTAAAACGCAGTCCTCAGAGGAAGAAAAATAGAAACCAGGCAGCGGGGAATGCTTCATATTCCTAAAAGCTTTTTTTGTAAGTTAACACATGGTGTCTGCTTCTCTCTAGTCACCTATTTATCACTCTCCTCCTTAGGAAAGGGAAAAAGCTCTGGCTGTTTTCCTAGTGCAGAGTTTTGTGGCCGGGGGGAAGGAGGAGAGGGGGGAGAAGGAGGGTGCTTTAAGCATGATGCAAACCATTTGGAGTTGAGTGAGAGCACTGCCAACACAAGCTGGACTATTTAAACAAGTGAGGAAATGATCGTATATACAACATGCCAGCAAGCACACACACACACCAAAGGAAGTCGAGAGGGTTTTTTTTTTCAGGACACAGAGCTGGATGTCAGCGGCTAAAAGGTCGATATTTTCCCTTAACACCCTTCTCAATGACTTAATCATGTTCCGTTTGCACAGAAAACTTCCCAAGAATAAAAAAGTCTGGAGAATTAAGAGGAAGGGTGAATGGAGAGTGATGTTTGGCCTGGGGCTGACCTTATCCGAGGTTTTCTCCACGTAGCAGGGGTCCTGAGGGGCAGCCAGCAAGGGGACAAAGCCTGAGAGAAGCCGATCCTCTTCCAGAATAAGAAGGGTGAGGTCATCGTCCGGGTCCTTGTACAGTGGCACCTCAGACTGATTCACTGCAGTCAATATGTTACAGAAATCAGCCAGCATCGACCACACATCCACAGCACCCCTGTGAGAAATAAGGTAAGAAAAGAAGAGCGTTCTAAAGAGGGGCCAGTTAAAGTATTCTAAGCACCTGCATGCAGGGAGGTAGTTGTGGCAAATGTTGTCTATGGCTGGCATCTACTAGGAAATCTTACCCAAAAAGCTAGGATACAGAATTGTATCCATGGCAGAAATCTGGTGAATGTGTGTGCATCTATGCAAAATTAAAATTGATTAAGGGGAGTTTTTAATCCTAACCAGAAGGGGAAAAGAATTTAGAGAATCAGTTGCCTAATGCAGGTCCTGTCACCCTTCTAGACATATCCCTACAACACTTACTCAAACACTATAGTCACCCAGTGCCTCCCTGGCTGGGTAGCTCAGCTAGTTAGAGAGCACTGTCCTGATACGCCAAGGTTGTGAGTTTGATTCCTGGTCAGGGCACATACAAGAATCAACCAAGGAATGCATAAATAAGGGGAACAATAAATTGATGTTTCTCTATCTCTCCCTTTCTCCCCAACCCTCGAAAACCAATTTTAAATTTTTAAAAAATTGACACCCAGTGCCTGACACAGCTCCCAGAATTTCCCCACTCCTACCCAGCCAAGTATATGCCACACGGACAGCAAGAGAGTGCAAATCTCCCTTCCTTTTTCACAGCCAGAGGGGCTAGTCACACCACAGAAAGTCCTGTGGTCCCCCCGTGCCTATAATGGTTTAAAAATCTCTTCCTACATAGAAGCAGAAAAACAATTAAACACACATCCAACAAAACCGTCATTCCTAGACTGCCAAGCTTCCCATGCATTTCAGCAGATGGACCAGTATCAGTGCTATCTTGACCATCCTGTTTCCTCTCCTTTCCCTCATCTGTGGAAGGCTAGACACAGGGTAACCAACCATGAAGGTTTGCCTGGGACTGTCCCCGTGTTAGCATTGAAAGCCCCATGTTCCCAGAAACATCCCAGTCCTGGGGAAACTGGAATGGATGGTCATCCTCATTGCATATCACCAGATCCTGGATGACCCTGAGAGGAAACCTTGAAAATGTAAAGTCTGGTTCTCCCCAGTTCAAACTCCAGGGAAGACTTACAAGAAGAGGGTTCATTTCTCTGTCACCATCATTTGTCAAAAACCTACCGTGGTTCAGATCCCTGTTTTTGTGGGAGCTAAGGATCCTTACAGCTTTCCTTTTGCCAGCCCAAGACACAGCTCAAAGAGCCAAACCATGGTCAGATTCGGGGCCTGCCACATCTATAGATATGGCTTTCTTCCCCAGAGGACCACCTAAACAGGGAGTCTGGAGCAGGCAAGTACCCTACAGATGCTAAGCTGTACTCCAAAAGAAGTGAGACCCATAAAAGAATATCAAAGAAATGCTTTACAATTAGGTTCAAGAGGTGAAGTGGTAAGAGGAAAAGAAGCAAGAAGCAAAGAGAGGTATAGAATGAGCTACATCCTGGAATCTTCCCAGACGAGTTACTGCGCATGAGCCAAATCTGCTAGGGAGGGGCCTCAGACCTCAGCCATCTGCTGCTCCTGGGGACTAGGAACCTTGGGGGGATGGCAGTAAGGAGGGCATTCAAGGGACATGCCACTGAAGGTGATGCTGGAAGAGAAAGTGGAGTAGAGGTGTGGAGACTCCCTGACTGGCTCCAGGTGGAAGGAGCCTGCACTGGTTTATTTACTGTAATCACTGCACTAGGAAAAGGCAATGAAATGAAACATCTTGTTTTCAAGAGTGTCCTGGGAACCAGGCGGAACACAGCCCCATTAATCACAGAACGGCACATAATCAACACACGTGTACAGCAGAAGTAACTCTCTTCACAGGCTTTACCCAAGAAAAAGAACATGTTTGGGAAGAATCACCGTAGGGACAAGGGTTTTTTAAAGCTTCTCTCTGCACAGACACCAACAACCAGACTCATTCACAAAGCTCCATCTTTTGGCTCAGCTGGGTTTGGCTGTCAGAAATGTTTAAATATGGAAAAAAATAAACAGTTGCAACACGTTTCTGTGCAGAGATCTGCCTGAGCCCCTTTGTGATGTAATGGGAAACGCGGCATTCAGGCTACCAGCTGTAGAATAAACAGAACTTTGAGGGTTAAAAGGAACTGAACTTTCCACGACCCCATCTGCAGAGAAGAAAATAATAAGAGGAATGATGCACTGCCCCACAGCTCTGATAGTTTATCCTCCAGTCCCGGCTGCAGAGACAAGCACCGGATGTGATAGGGCTGCTCAGGGCTGCCTCCGAGGTTAGCGCTGCCCATGGGAGACGCACAGGGAGGCTCTTCCAGCTCCCCGCTTCCTCCCCCAGTGCCCTGCTGGCCACTTGAGCCCACTGCCTGAGTCTGATCCCACAGCGCTGGTGATCTCTGGCCAACAGGCATTGCTCGGCTGCAGAGCAGCAATTTGGAAAATAAACAGGAAAGACGACAGTGAGAAGGAAGAAGGTGAAAAGTCTCCCAGCTGAATTCTTGGCTTGGGGGCCTTGGTTGGTGCTGTGCAGGTCAAGGCTGCTTCAGGATGTAGCTGGGGGTGGGAGGTGTGGGCAGCAGCATCCTCAGCCACGGAGAGGCAGCAGAAAATTACCCACGGCTGCCACAGTGGGAGGCCCCACATCCCTCTCTCTTCCTCCCACCCCTACCATGTTGGATCTAAGATGAAGAAATATGTGGTACCATGTGGTTCTCATTACCATGCTCCCCTGTCCCCTAAGGCTCAGATAAACCAAAACTGACTCCTCCCAGAGACTGCTGGCCACCACTAGGGACCCCTGCCCACATCTGCCTTTTGCCCATTACCACCCACCCATCTTGTGCCAGAACCTTAAAACTCACTGCAAAATTCAAGGGGATGAGAGTTCCTACTCCAGTGCTGAGGTGTAAGACAGCAGCTGGTGCCAAAAGACATAGGATGTGCCCTGAGTTCCCAACTCCAAAATATCAAGTGGCACCACAGACAAGAACAAAACTAACTAGGCACCCATGGGCCACATGGTGACTCTCCACAGAGGGTGGGGAAGAGGGGAGTGTTAGGAAACTAATACTAAAAGGAAGAGGTGAGATGCCTGAACTCAAAAGTTAAGATATTTGCAAACGGATGAGGTAATTCCTGGAACCTGAGCAACATCACCTCAGCTTACCCCAATCAGGCCTTCGGGCTGAGAGGTCAGTTCCGTGGGTGAACACAGAGTTTCCTGAGTAGAAGGGGAAAAGCTTAGCTTTTTCCTGCTTTAGTTCCTTATCCCAGTCAGGAGTACCTTCCAACCTTCACCCCATAGTAGCTAAGGACTCAAGGCTGGCCTAGGCTGAGTAACCCAAAGTCAGATTCTGGTAGCCATGAGGAGCTTTAAACAGCTCCCAGTCCTTGAGAAATGCTTTGGAGATGACTCTCCAAAAGCTTTTTGCAGATAACTACAAACCACCTTCGGTTCTAAATGAGCCCTCTAGAGTGCTATGGGCTCGGGCAAGTCCCGTCCCTCTGGCTTGTTCTGGTCCTAACTCATATTTTGGGGAAGCTCCCAGAGCCTACAAAATCCCACTGAAGTTAGGGTGCATTCTTCACCTAGCAGACACAAAGCAGCCAGAGAATAGGAAACTGCGTCCAATGAGTCTACTTATGGCTCTCAGAATGGTGGCGAGGGAGCCTCTCAGCAGCTGTGATGTGATTAGTGCGCAGGGATCAGCAGTTGTAGGGTGACCCAGTGGCCCAGCCCCACGGAACACACCACACACCAGGAAAGCAGACCCCTGGCTGGACACCAGATCCTAGCTTGGGGCCGACCAGCAGTGGCTGGTTAGAGGTATGCACTCAGGACCAAGGCTCACTCACTTCTCCGCAGACATGCATTCACTTACTCCACCAGGAAAGGAAAAAAATAAGAGTTAATTTACTTTTTACGGCCTCAGAATTCCAAGGTTTAATGTAGCTGTCAGTTTGAGTGCCGTGCAGCTGCCGGCCGATACAATGCAGCCCAGGCCAGCCCAGGTGACTGGGGAAACACATTGCACAGAAATGAACCAACACACACTCTTGGCCGGTTGTTTGGGGGATATTGACTTGGGGAATCAGATTAACCCTTCAGGCTGGAGTTAGTTCTGCAAACAATATTAGAAAAGTAGCTTCAGTCCAAGGAACTGAGAAACCCTGGTCTCAGGTGAACCAGTGGATTTCTGTGTCTCTACAATTTTGGAATTTTCTCATGTGAGATGTTTTTTAACTACGACATGGTGTGGAAGAATAAGGTAAGAGATATGTGAGGCAAATTATACCACAACGATCTATCTCCTTCCTAGAACTCAGAACAAAAGGCTGATCTGCCAGCTTTATAGGGAAGGGGTCAGGTAGGAACTTTTCTGCAAGCTCCACCCAGGATGGGGCTGAGGGAGGGAGACAGGAGAGCGCAGCACTAAGGCCTGACCAAGGCTCAGGCCATCCTCCTGGCAAACCTAAGGAAGACTGAGCCCTCACACACCCCTTCATATTTTTACTGGGGGAACAGGCTGACTGGTGATTAATATCAAGTACAATGACCCCATGTTACAAGCCTGCAGGGGCCTGTGGAGGTGGCCATTTCCTGTGTAATACCAGCTTGTTTAAACACTAACATTCAAACTCCACAGCTGCAGAACAAACCCGGAAAGACTTGAGTGAGAAGAAGCCCTGCATTGTGTTTCGGAGCTATGGAAGATCAGAGAAGTAGTACAGATGGGAAACAATTTGGGTCTTTTGGTTCCTGGGGTGAGGAGCTCTGGAAATATAGCCAAGATGGCATGAAAACTAGGCACAAGAAAGCTGAAAAGGGAAAGCCCATGGACTATACACAAAGGGGAAAGAAAAAAGGCCATAACAAGAGAAATGCAACATCTTCCTTTCAAAACTTACTTGCCTATGGACCATTCATTATACTTTAACCCACAACTCCCCACACAGGGTTCAATGGTCAACATAAGACCACTTAGTTCTGGAGGACTTCTGGCCCAAACGGAGAAAACAATAGGAGGGGAGCAGCTAATAGAAATGGACCCGAATCAAGCAAGTAAACTTGGGTTCTTGGGAGAGGGCCTAACTTAAACTAATTGTGCCCAATACAGCAAGTCAAATTCGGAAACCCAGACACCCCACACTGGTCCAAGCACACAGACTCCGTGCTCTGAGACGTGCAGCTGGAGCCCGATGGCCCACGACCGGTCACAGTAGCCTCATTCCAGGGTTTCTCAAGCACCTCTACTACACCTCCCTCAGCCGCTATCTAGGTCAGTGCCTTACTTGATTTTAGTTCTCCCAAGCTACAGCAGAGCCTCTGTCACATCGCCATGGTGTGTTAAACCCATCAGCACTGTGTGTTTGGGAAAGAGCAGCCCCCAAGGGACCTCGACATCTCCACGGCATGAGTGGAGCCCTCGGCGGCCTCCCTGGTGAGGATTCTCACGGTTCCCGCCTCTCTAAATTTTAGCTGTAACCACTCCAACACGTCTTCTTAGTTTAGCACACACTGGACCCAAATGACCTCAGCTCAGAGCTGGAAAGTACTCTCCCCGGGGTCAGCTGCTGTACCCGGCTGGGGTCAGACTGAAGCCTTAGGCCAACACCCCTTCCTCTCACAAGGAGTCTTGTGGGACAAGTGGGGAGGGGACAGAGGCTCTTGCCATGGGAGACATCACGTGTGCCCCACACTCAGCACTTGGAGGAAGAGGAACCCCTGGTGCCAGGCTGTAGTGCTGACGCCCTAACCCGGAGCCAGGGAGACTGGGTGGGGAGCCAGGGCAGCAAAGGGGCTTCCCACAGTCACCACCACTTCCTTCAGGGAAGTGCTGATGGACTACTACTTAGTGACCTCCTAAAATGCCCTTTTGGGAAGATGTATTAAGCGTCCTTGAACGGGTGCTGATTAGACCTGGGATTAGTTCTTATTTCAGAGCTGCCCTATGAGGGTGAGTGAACTAGCTGTTTTTTAACTCAAGAATTTCTATCTCATCCTACAGGGTCAACACATGCAGACTCCCTGAGGAAATTAGCTTACTGAATACTCCCTACATATCCCTATGTCTCCCTGTGTGACAGCACCTCAGAGGGCTCCCTATAAGCCCTTTCCAGCATAGTCTGTAGACTATACAAGACAAGCCATGGAAAAGCAGCAAGTCCAGGAATTTCTGGAGTTTTTTTTTTAATAGTGCTCCAATCCAACAGTGTGATAAATGCATCCGAGCTACAATTAGGAAGATATATAGCATCAGAATGCGAAGGTCTGGGCAGCCTGGTGAAACGCGGGCTCTCCAGAGCCCCAGCTATGTTTCCCATTATGTAACCCTGGTCATGGGCAGACAGCCAGACTCCAAATGAAAAAGAGACTCTGGCTTGGCACTGGTTCTATTTTCCTATCCTCATTCGGGGTCAGCGCAGTGTCATACAGCTGCAGAGAAAGCTCTGGGGATTAAACCTGGGAAAGCCTCCAAGACCAGGACCTGGGTTCAAGTACCAGCTGAAAGCAATAAACCAACTGCCACAGCTGGGCTAGGTTTGGATGTTCTCAAAGTCCCCTGACTCTTTCACTTACTGAGAACTAGAGATCAAGATGAGGGAAGATTTGGCTTCAGCAGAGAAGATGAAATGAGGTAGGCTGTCCTACTGCTCTAGCCTTGCCAAAGGTCCTGGGATGCAGGAGGTCACTATGCTTAGGCTTGTGGAAGCCTGTTGCTCTGCTCATCTCTATTACCTGATATTCACAACTTTACTCATGCTCATTTGGTACAGTGGGGAGTAGCTGCCTTACGCTTCTAATAAGAGGTCTGGCACAGAAACTGTGCTCCCCCCCATCAGTAGATGGCCCCTCCAAACACTGTGGTCTGTTCTAAATAGACCAAAGCACTCGATACTGTCTCTTTCGGTGGCCCAAGGCAACTTTCCACACCCTGCTATAATCCTTTGTACCAAAATCTCCTGGGATATAAAGCCATTTATTATAACAGGTACAAATGGGAAGTCGACCTACTGACATGCTGACCCAGCACACATACTTATGTGCCACTGTGTGGGAAGGTCCTGAAATCCTGCCCTCATCACTCTGCAGTGTCAGTGATGTTCTATAATCATCATTCTAAGTGTTCCACATGTGCTTAAGTGGCTACTGCCTAGGAAAAGTAGATCTGACCAGAAAGAAGAGGAATATGGGCAAAAGGAGAGAACCAAGGAGACTAATGATGGGCTTTGAATACCCTTAGGTAAGTGAAGAATGCTTCAAAATGATTCTCCTATTATACTAGGAAAGAGTAACTAAATAGAGACAGGGAACAAGATTAAATTAATGTGTCAGGAGACAATTTGGGGGTGGGGGCTTCTGGAGGAGAAGCAAACTGAAGTGTAGGGTATCTGGCGACCTTATCAATCAATGAGGGGCTTGTCTCCCAGGAGAATAAATGCAGGCCGGGGCCAAGGAGAACATGCAAAGTACAGGTGTTAAGTGGAAGCCCTTTCCTTCCTATTCTCTTGACAGTATTCCTAAACCCTCCAAAATGAAGATCACACGAGGACCTCAAGAGTGTCAGAAGGATTACTATTCTGACATCTACAGAACTATCTGGAGTATTTCATTCCTTATGGTCTTAAAGAAAAGGTTCTACAATATGGAAGATCAATAGGCCTAAGACGCAACTTTGAAACCCAGAGAACCACCATACCTTGCAACCATAGTATTTATTCATTAAGTGTTAGGTGGGCATATGAGGAACTTGGAAAGGAAGGGGATAAATTCATATTCCACTTTTCCAGTGCTTGGATCTGAAGGCTATGAGGTAGGACTACCCTCAGTGGTGGTCATGCCAGGTTTGCTCTGTCCAACAGTGGCACCAGCCCTCAAAACCACCATGTCTTGTGGTCAGGCATCAGGACAACAACATCCCTCCTTTATGCTTAAATTTGCATTCCAGAGACAACCAGTGCTGATCCTGCAGAGACAGACAGTGCAGAAGAGGGCTCTACTCTCTACCATACTGACTTCTCTAGCCTAGACTGCATTCATCAGAGAGTAAGTGGTGCCACAGCGATAGAAACTTGTTTACTGGGCAATCAGATTGAATATATTATTTGGCCAGATTTGCTCCCCCTGTGAAAAAGTCTAAAAAGACTAGGCAAATCTGTCAAGTGTCTCAACCCCCTCTGCCTCTCTGTAGCCCAGAAGGTGAAGCCCAGCTGGGGGTGGCTGCAACTCGGGACCACGTGCCCAGCTGCTGATTGAGCCCTTGCCCAAAGATGGGCAGCAGCTTGCAAAAGCCGGCAACGGGCCATTTGCTGCAGCATCCAAAGAAAAAACAGACTCAGCACCTCAAGCAAATGAGGCCCAGCACTTCCTGTGTGAGCTTTCCATTTCCTCAGCCAAACAAAAGCCAAAGGGAATGAGAAAGGGAGGGGGGATGAAAGGAGACAGCCGCAGAAGAGAGTTAACAGGCCTGATGGCCCAGGATATGGTAAAAAGGGGCTGGATGGAGGATATCTAAGGGACTTGTGGCTGTGAGGTGAGGTGACCCAGGCTTCAGGGACAAACAGTCTGCCTCCATACCTCCTGAAAGGGAGGGAGAAACACTCTGTGACTCCTGCACATGCTCAGAAGCAGTGGCTTCAGATACTTGGAGAGCTGAGCCTTTCTTTGTCATTTTCTTTCCAAAATTGCAAATTGGCATTATAGATTAACAGCCTGAAAAGTTTGAGGCTGTACATGTTAACTCTTTGGAAAACATGGCTGGGAAACAGCTGACCCCTAGCTTGCATGTCTGTCAATTCATTTGTGTGGCCCTAGCTGCCCCGCTCAGGGCTTAACCCTGGTGCATGAGGCCTTGGCCTAGAATGCATTTTGGAAACCTAGGAGGGTTTACAGGAAGGATATAGAGAACTGTTTGGTGCTGTGAGCATCATTCACAAAGTCAGAGTTAGAGTGGGGGAGGCATAGGGAAAGAGGGCCAAACAGTCCAGAGGCACATCTAGGGGTAAAGAAAAATTAAGAAATTTGAGAAAGAGAGGGGAGGAAGAGTCAGACTATACAGTCCACACAGAAGGATCAATAACTGCTGTGCAAAAATCTCTACAGCAGCATCCCCTCTGTGGGTCACCTATGAGTAGAGACCCCCATGGCTGGCCCCCAGCCCAGAGAAGCACCTCTCCCCACTCCCTAGCAGTGCTGTCTGCAGGAGCCTAGGAGAAGAATGATGAGATGCTGGGTATGGATGCTTGTTACCAAACACACACATACACACCCAACACAGAGCCAGAAGGAGCTCTGAGTGACTACTCCTGCCAGAGACCACAATACAAAGAATGGAAGTGGGAGGGAGCGAAAGGAGAAACAGGCAAAGACAGAGACAGAGAAACCAAGAGAGACAGTAATAGGAAGAGAAAGAGAAAAGGAGGGAGGAAGAGAGATGGACAGTCAACAGCTGACCAGAAATAGGTACCTACATACACATACATTAAGAAAATGTCATGCAAACATGAATACACATGCATACAGTGACATTAAAAAAAAAAGGGACACATGCAAACATGGATAAAGATCAGGAGTTAGTGAACTTTTTCTATAATGGACTAGATGGCAAATACTTTAGCTTTTGTAGACCATAAGGTCTCTGTTGCAACTACCGAGTTTGCCAAAAAGTTTAGTTTTTCCCCTGAGATGCCTCTAGTAGTGTTTAGTTGTCTTTAACTTCATTCAAAACAACTTTGTTAGGTTGTATTGTGACTGCTGTCATATCAACGTGCATTTAAAAAAAGCTTATATAAACTGGTGAATTTTTGTGTAGCCATTTTAATATTGAAGATGGAAGAAAATAAGCAACATTCTTTATTATTTCAAGAAAGATAAAATGCAACTGAAATGCAAAAAAGGATTTGTGCAGTGTATGAAGAAGGTGCTATGACTGATACGAACATATTAAAAGTGGTTTGTGAAGTTTCATGGTTGATATTTCTGGCTGGATGATACTCCATGATTGGGTAGACCAGTTGAAGTTGATAGCAATCAAATCGAGACATTACTTGAGAACAATCAACAGTATACCACACAGGAGATAGCTGACATATCCAAAATATCCAAATCAATACAATTATTGGTGAAAATGAAAAATATATCTTTTGCCCTGGCCGGTGTGGCTCAGTGGATTGATTGCTGGCCTGAGAGCCAAAGTGTCGCCCGTTCAATTCCTAGTCAGGGCACATGCCTGGGTTGCAGGCTAGGTTCCCATTTGGGGGCACACGGGAGATAACCACACATTGATGTCTTTCTCCCTCTCTTTCTCCCTCCCTTCCCCTTTCTGTAAAAATAAACAATGTTTTTTAAAAAAAAAAGAAGAAAAAGAAAATTGTATCTTCTATTTTATGAGAAAAAACCATATTGGACTTTTTGGCCAACCCAATACTATCGACTCTACTGGTGCAGTGTGAAAGCAGCCATAGACAAAGTGCAAACAATAATAAGCATGGCTGTGTTCCAATATGACTTTATGGACACTGAAATCTGACTTTCATATCATTTTAATGACTTGTGAAATATTATTTAAAAATTTTTTTCAATCATGAGAAAAGTGCAAACCATTCTTGGCTTATGGGCCGTACTTTGCTAACCTCTGATATAGACACACAAAAACAGCTGAGGCAGACAGAAGTAGGCAAAGAGACAAAGGCAAGCAGGACGGGACAAGCCAAGACAGACAATGATAGGCAGGAGGGAGAGGCAGAGACAAGCAAGCAGTAAGTGGGGCAGACGAAGAGACACAGCTGAGGCAGGGAGATACAGGCAGACCCACATACACAGAAACCCCTCCTTCAACAGAGAGACCCAGTCACAGAGAAACATGGACATGGGTACAGGCAATCTTAGACACAGACATCCAGGTACACATACAAATACATACTCCCACAGGACACAGTCACAGAGACATAGAAGGACCATGCAAACATGGACTGACACAGACCCGGAATCAGACACAAACACAGGCAGACCCAGGAATCAGACACAAACACAGGCAGACATGGATATGTACACAGATACGTGGAGACACAGACACACATTGAAACAGACCCCTGGGGACATATGAACGCCACAAACAGACCCTCACCCCCAAGGACAGACAGAGACACAGGCATAGATATGAACACAGCACATGGACACACAGATAGACAGACATGGACAGGCACACTGAAAGACTCTTAGACAGATCCCCAGACACAGAAACACACAGATCCTTACCCTTAAATACAGATAGACACTCAAGACACAGAGACAACCAGACCCAAACAGGCACACAGATACAATGCACACAGAGATACAGATAAGAGAAACAGCCATATGTAGTTGCACAACAATGTGAATGTAAGATGCCACTGAACTGTACAGGGCCTGTTAAGATCAGGCCCTGGCTGGGCAGCTCAGTTGGTCAGAGCACCATCCTGACATACCAAGGCTGTGGTCAGGGCACATATAAGAATCAACCAGAGTGCCTAAATAAGTGGAACAACAACTGTCTCTGTCCCCCTCCCTTTTCTTCCTCTCTCTCTCTCTCTCTCAAATCAATCAATAAAAGAAATTTTTTAATGGTTAAGATGGCAAATTTTGTTATATATTTTTAAGTTTGTTGTGTGTTTTATATATCTCTCTCACAATTTTTAAAAAGAAAGAAAAAAGTCATACAAATATACAACCAGATCTACATAAACACACTCAGGCATACGCATATGCCCAACATAGTCACACCAACAAATGCTCTGACAGAGACACTTAGATATAGAAGCAGGGAGGTGGAGGTGGGGCATGCTGCTGAGGCATGGAAAGAAGACAATGGGGTACAGAAGTGCATGCACTCACCCTTCCCCATACACACGCGGTGAGAGGAAGGAGACAAGAGTACACAAGACAGCACGAAAAGCAGTGAGACAGGCTTAAAGATGCACAGAGATCAACTAAAAGGGAGAGAAAGAGAGTCTCTTACATGCACACTGACACTCGGGAGGCAGCTGCAGAAAGAGTGAGCATGAACAACATGAAGTGAATGAGAGAGCAAGAGCGAGGAGAAAGAACAAAACAGAACAAGCTATGGAGTGAGAGAAAGAGAGACGGAGAGAGGAGGAAAAGCCTGGAGCATAGGCAAAAATAACCTAAAACATCAGGAGACAAGGATGGTGTTCAAGAAAGAGAAAAAACAAAGTTAAATGAGGGAGGGAAGAGAGAAACAAGGGGCTATGGATGGAAGGAAACAGAGACGAGAACTCCGGGAACACAGGTGGGCCAAGGCCAGCAGTGCTGAAGGAATGAACAGGCTGACTCACTGTGAGGGCAGATCCAGGGATGTGGGCGGAGGATTCCAGGTGTCTGGGTAGCCGAGCATCCAGTCTGACCAGACTTTCACACTGGGGAGCAGTTCCTTCAGGTCCGGGACGAAGGAAGACACCTTGATGTCATCTTGGTCATCCTCGTCCTCAGGAGAGGACGGCTGAGCTGCAGAGGCAAAGGGTGAGAACTGGGTCTATGTCTGTTGTGGTCCCCGAGTGAGGCCTGGGGCACTGGGACGGCAGCAAGCTCTTAGGGGAAGGAGACCAAGTCCACAGGAAAGCTGGGCCCAGAAGTGAAGGACAAGTGCCAGCACCTAAAAGAATTCTGAAAAGCAGGACAAAGAGAGAGCCAGTGCACTGGGTCTGCCCCTGCAGAGAGCTGTTTCTGTTCCACCTGTGGCCTGGCTGCAGTTGCTACTCTGACCCCCTAGCCCCCACTTTAGCTTTCCTTCAGCACAGTACTGAGATGGCACCAGAGTTCCTGTCAAAAATGCTTAACCTGAATTTGATCATGAGGAGATATCAGAGAAACCCAAATTGTGGGACATTCTACAACATAAATGGCATGTACACTTAAAGATGTCAAGGTCATAAAGCACAAAGTAGGACTGAGAAACCATTCCAGATTGAAGGAGTCTACAGAGACATAACATCTAAATGCAAAGTGTGAAGCGGGAGTGGATCCTAGACCAGAAAAAAAAATATTTTTAGAACAACTGGTACAAACTGAATAAGGTCTGGAGATTCAATAATAGTACTGTATCAGCGTTGGTTTCCTGGTTTTGATAACTGTACTGTCATGTAAGAGAATGTCCTTGTTATTAGGAAGTACACAATCAAGTATTTGGGGGTAAAAGGGCTACCATGTCTACAACTTATAATCAAATGGTTCAGAAGCATAAGAAACAGAAGTAGATGTATGTGTATGGAAAGAGAGAGAACTTAGAGCAAACAGGGTCAAATGCTAACAACTGGAGAATCTGGGTGAAGGATATGTAAGAGTTCTTTGTATAATTTTTACAACTTTTCTATAAATTTGAAATTGTTTCCAAATTAAAAGTTATCCCCACCCTCCCTCCACCAAAAAAAAAAAAAAAAGCAGCCTCAGAGGCTGGAGGCCTTCACAAAGCTGATGGTGCAGGAGGATGAGAGAGGGGCCAAACTATTCACAAATACTGATCCAGGAGCTGAAAGAAAGGTACAGCCTTCAGCCCTGCCTTACATGGCTCAGCAACCAGGACTGGAATTCTAAGGGCAGCCTTAGATGATACAGGACACCGCTCAACCCAAGGGCTAAAAATAGTCACCGCTCTAGCCCAGTGAGCCTCCCAAGACGGCTGGCCCACAGCTGCTATAACACCCGCCAGGCACCAGAGGAAGAAAGACCTATAGATAAAGGGGGGAAACCAAAGCATCAGTTATGAACAGAAATGGCAGGAATTCACAGCCACTCATAGGTACAGTGAGAACCCTAACTAGTAAAGGAGAAGAGAGGGAGGGACTAGTTCTGCAAGGAGCAAAGAGGGACATAAAGGTAACCAGACTGGGAAAGGAGGTGGGACTAGTGAGGTGGGCAAAGGGAAGAGGGGATGCTGGGAAGTAGAAGAATGGAGCAGAAGGCGAAGACACTGAGAAAGAACGTGGCACTCTGAGTTTATTGCGACAGAGCCCAGGCAGCCGGAAAGCCAACCAGTCAGGGGGTCCCTCACCTGCTTACCTTTGGCAGATTCCTTAAGTAAGTGGGTGCAGCGCCTCACCAAGAGAGAAAACATCGCCAAGCCCAGGGTGGCAGCTTGCTCCTGGATCACAGAGCGACACTCCTCCGAGAAGCAGTCTGAGGAGAGGCAAATGAAACTCCATCAGTATGCTGGGATCCAGGGCTACGCTCCCCTGCCTCACTAGGTACACAATCTTGGTCACGCCCCTGAGCTCCTTTCCCTCACCTAAGACCGGGGGTAGTAATATGCCCTCTGTCAAAGGGTAGTTGGAAGACTAAATAAAATAATGCACATGGAGTACTTCCACAATGCCTGGTGTATGGGTAAGCACTCGAAAGGTTATTATAGGGGTCAACTGTATAAATTCTATATCACATCACTTCCCTAGCACTAATTACCCCAAGGTGGGCAGTCTGAGTTGGAGCTGAAGGCTCTCTGCCTTTAATTAGTTGGCTACGGGTGTGAGGCCAGAGTTACAAAAACTTCTAATTAATTAATTCAGTCTCTCTCATGTATACATAGCAGGAGTACAATCACCGATTAAAAACATTAAAACACAAATTTAAAAGTTATCTTCCTGAATCATCACCTTTGGTCCCATCCTTACCTCCTCTATGTTCCCCCTCCAAAGAGAATACACAACACTTATAAATAACCTATTTTCACAGAACGAGTTGCTTTTATATAGGATAAGCACTTAATCTGTGTTTGTGTTTATTTTCACAAAGTCTTTCCCCTAGGACTTAAAAATAAATCTGGCTCCCAATACTAGCACCCTTTCCCCCCTTCACTGTCTCAGCCCAGCTAACTTCCTTCTGGCTACAGCGCAGTGAAAAAAGCCACCTTGGTGGTGGCCAGAGCTATTGGCATAAGCTACAGATACACCCTCCAACTGCTGCCTGCACCTACCCCTTATGAGTGGCCCTCCCAACAGCCACTTCATCCTCAGAGGAAGAGACACCCAGTACATACAAGAGATGAAACTGGAGGCCAAACTAACTCCCTCTGGCAGCAGTTAATCTGTTAATTCCCCCTGTAATACTGGAGAACGCTCAGAATCTCCAAGTGTTAAAAGGATAATTAGCCACATGTTTGATCTCAGTCCCTGCCTGCATTTTAACCTTGATAACCAAGGGGGAGCCCCCTCTCCACTCTCCTGATTGACATCAGTCTTGTCAAATGAGGCCTGACTGAAGGCTTTACTCCAGTTATTCCAAACTGACTTTGCCACAGGAGCAAACATGATTGGAATATACAAAGCCAGCTCCAAACCACTTTGAAAACCATGGGAGTCAGAAGGAACAGGCAGCTGCTCAGAAGGTCCCAACATATGAATAGCATCAGTGTAGCAATTCTTCTGTTGTGGCTTTCCAGCCATCCTACCATGTGCCCACTGGTTCCAAATACCACCCGCTAACTCTCCAACTCTACTGTGGCAGGCAGTAAGGAAGTGGTAACAATCCATGTGATTAGAATAGATCACCACTGGTAAGGTCCTAACCCTCTGTTAGAGACAGAAAACAAGTATCTAAGAACCAAGAGGAAAGAGCATGGAAAGGGGAAGATGTGGAAACCATCCCAAGAAAAGCTGCCAGCATCTCCCCTCCACCCCCTTGATAGGCAGCAGCACTGTCTAGACATACACCATCCCTACTCAGCCCAGGCTCCTGCCAAGCACTGCCAGCAGCCTGCCTGTAATTAGCAACAAGACCTGGAATGGAGGAGTAAGTCCAGAGGAAACTAGCACAAGTGAAGAACACATCCTGGTGGATGGCACACAAGAGTACATATTAGTGTCCCCTCATCAAATGGGCATTTAGGCAGAAGTTACCTGCACACAGAAGGCCCTAAGAAGGAATGGGGATGGACGGATGTTGGCTCCAAGAGACTAGTATTTCGTGAAGACCAAGGCTACAATAAGACATTCTCATTAGATGGGTCAGGGAAATGACTTTCACCAAGCCCATTCTGTTTTTATAACAAATGGCAATCTCAGGCTAGACTACTTCTCAGAATTCCAAGTGGGGGCTAGGACTCAAGGGAGAGACTGGACTACTTAAGAGCAATGATACCTGTGGCCTCTGGGGAGTCCAGGCTGGTTCATTTTTTAAACCTCCTGTAATAAGGTCTGGGGACCAGGCGGGGGAGCAGCAACTGGAGCCTCTGCTCGAGAGGTCTGAAGGGCTCAACCACCTCCCGAAACAGTGGCTGGAAAGGCAGCTTCATGCCTGCTCTGCTCTTGGCCATGGTTGTATCACCCTCAACCCTTTTCCCGCCTCCCACCTTCCCAGGAAAGGGCCTGACAGCACTCCCTGCTGGGTGTCTGGCCTGACTTACAGGGAGGTAAAAACCACTAAGCTTTTCTGCTCTGATCAAGTGTCACTAACACAGCTATCCGGGGGTCAGAAGGCCTAGCTTTCAGCCAGCCTTCTGACGGACAGCTTCACAGGGAGTCCTTCTATAGGGCCTGCCTATCTCCATGACTCAACAGGCCACAAGCACATGCTGTGCAACTACAGTGTGCTCGGCTCTGGGCTGAGTATTGTGGGGAACACGGCTACCAATGAAAACAGGTCCCTGCAACCACAGGACATTTCAGTTAGATGGTGGTGCTGGGGGGCAGTTATTTACCCAAGTAATCACGGCAACCTGAACCCAGTACCTCCAGTGAGAAATACATTAAGTGCTATGGTACCTTCAAGAGATGTTCTGTGGGCCAGAAGTCATATGATGCCACTCCTTGAAAAATATTCACTCACACAAGTGGGTAGAAAAACAGCATCCAGATTCCCAGAGTTCGCCCACTTTGGGGGCAGACCTGGGAAACTGGCCCCAGTCTGACAAATGCCCGATATATCCCTAGAATTGGGCTGGGTCGGACCAACAAATGATGTGGGGTGGGGAAGGAAGAAGCATTGTTTGCCTTGGTATTTGCTTGGGTTCCTTTGGCTTTGTGTCAGGTAGCAAGGCCTAACATGAGCTGAAGAACTCATTAACATTGTGAAACAGCCTTTCCCCTTCTTTCCAAAAGCAGACTTGCTCAGGATTTAAGGGGATGGTTTTGGCTAAGGAAGTCAGATGAAAATATTTCTTACCAAGAAAGTCACCTGAGGTCTGACCTTTGTTTTGCCACTTCCCACATGCTCTCAGATGGGCAGGTGACCGCTGCTCCCACTATTCCTGTGGCCAAATACCTGCTCAGGCAGAAACAGTCTCCTTGCTCCTATGTAACAGGGAGACTTGCTCATTTTTCTGAGAACATATTCATGGAAAACATAAACCAACTGTCGTCAAAGTTGTATGAAATCAGGAAATGGAGCGACCGGGAGAAGGCTGCCATGTGGCCGGATGTTATGTATTTCTAATTAGTGCTATACATCTTTCAACAGCAAGTGTCCTTCTGCTGGGAAACACAACACACTGCCCTTGTTATTGTAACTGTCAGAGAAGTGCTTAAACAGATAATCTCCAGGAAAAGTGATAAACACGTCCCCTCTCCAACCAGTGTGTGTGTGACGGTGCTGCCAAAGCAAAGCTGTGCTTGACGGCTCCAGGATGGCAAAGCATCCTCCTGCAGGAAACCGGAGTGAGGCACAAGGGGCGGAGAAGGAAGAGGAGGGGAAGAGAGGCAGGCCCACCTGCTTGGACTGTTTAAGCCCAGCAAAGGGACAGTGGTTCAGAACCATAACTTCTGATCAACTCCTGGGTCAGGGAAAGATCTGGAGGAAGCCAGTATCAGTAGAGATGAGGTCTGGATGGTTAAAAAAAAAAAAAAAAAAAAATCTGGCAGCAATGGAACAAGCAGAGTCCCCCTAGTGCACAGCCAGCTTCCTGGCAAGAGGAGAAAAGTAATGAAGGGAAGACACAGGATGGATGACACATGAGTCTGATACCCTGATAGCAGAAGGGATTCAGAGGGCACTGCAGTCCACCAGCCATTCCAGCAGAAAGAACCAACTATTTGCTTGGCCGCTTCACTAACAGCTGGAGAAGAATGTAGGCAGGACCGCTTATTCACTGGGTTCCTCCCCATTTGCTCTTCCCAAAGAGAGGAAATGAATGGTCAGTCACCTCCAAACTAATACCACCTGGAGGCGATTTGTTGGCTCTTATCTTTCAGACATAAGGCTGCTTTGCTTGTGAGTCAGTCACCAGTCAGACACAGGGCTGGCACAGTTCCTGAGCGGCCCACCAAACCCTCCTTGTGTACAGGAAGTGGGCAGTGAGAGCATCTTTCAACTGCCGCTATTTGAGCCACAGAGTTCTCTGTGGCAGTTGCTGGCTGCAGAGGAGGTGGAGGAGGCAGTCACTGTACAGGAACCAGACAAAATCTCAGGACAAAAGTCTAGTAGAGGCATAATTTCATTCCCCGGGGAGAAGAATAAGTGAGTGAGAAGAATTAAGCACCAATGCACCTGAGAACACTAGTCGTGCACGATGGCAGGACACAGTAAGGCTGACTGGGTACAAGGCGAGCCACAACATATCCCCAAACAGCATACAGCTGAGACAAGACAGAGGCACCTGGAAGGTGTTCCCCCCAAAGAGCCTTACTGTCATGCCTGTTACTCCTTTTGGATTTTCTAGGATTGTTAAAACTCTAACTTCTTTTAGTAGTTACAAGTGGGGGCAAAGGAAATCACAACCTCCTAACAAGGTGAGCTCTCCCCATTATTTCCAAAAACATTTAGTTGGGTGCCTAATTTTGGAGGATACAAAGGAAAAGAGGATCCTGTCCACGATGATAATCTAATGAAGAAGACAGAAAGAATATACAAATACCCAAATAATTATAATTCAAAACAATGTATTACATGCCATAAGGAAGTTGGAAGTGAGATGTTTTCTGTTACCAAAGGGAAAGGAAATAATTTCCAGCTAGTTTATATCAGAGGTTTCATGGAAGAGAGTACTTCTGAGCAGGGCTGCAAAAGAGAAACAAAGATGGGACTGGCAGGATAAAGGAGGGGCTGGGTGTACTAAGGAGACATGTAGGCAGGATCATGCCAGGCATGTTCCCAGACACCAAGCACTGTACGCAGCCTGCTGTGTAAAGGGCCTGCAACACCACAGCAAGGAACATAGCTGGACAGGCAGTAAAGAAAGTCTTTTCTCAAGGCTTCTGAATGAAGCAGAGGTGAGTACTGTATGCAGAGTAATCTAGTTAAAGCGTTTAGGTCAGATTCGGGTAACTAGGAAAAGATCACAGGGAGGGAGACCAGTTGGGAAACTAACAGGGCATGAACTTGTTTGAATTAAGAGAAATTATATGTATAGCACTTCATAAACGTTATAATGCCAAATAAATGTAACATCTTTCTTATAAGGTAGGTGGAAGATGGAGTGTAAAGGAGTGCACAGATGTCAGAAATGCTGCAGAAAGGAAATCAAGAGAAGATGGGGATGATGTGGGGGAGGGAAGGGACCGACAGGAACAGGTCAAAAACTCCCCCACTGATAATCCCTGCAGGTTGCAGAGCATCCTGAGACCTCAAAGAAGGATAACACCCACCAAAGAGGTCCAGGAAAGGGGCAGAAATTTGGGATTGCAGAACACCTGCAGGGAGGGAGGTATGCATCAAGGAGCCCCAAGGCTCCTGCCCACTTGGCTCTGGGCCAGTCCTGTCTTTCCAGAACAAAGACACTTCAGGGGGTCAGCAATACTTGAGGAAGACCTTGCATAAGGAGGCCTGGGAAGTCTGAACTGGCTCTCCCTGTGGAAGCCATTAGATATTCAGCACTTCATTTGTTTCCAGTTCTTGTATGAGTGCAGCTCCAGGCTGTGGGGTGAGAGGCTCCTCTCTGACGTAATCAGGAAGCAGCTGCAAAATTAAGGAATCCCTCATGACATCATAAAAAGGGTCGATGGTTTACTGGGGAAAGTATAAAAATTAATTACATATTCCCACATGACTCCCTTCCCCTAAATCTGTACACACCCCCTCCCACCTCCACACATTCTCCCATCAACAACATCCAGAAGCCACCTCACTGAACAGGGTCCAAAAGGGCAAACAAAACCCAGGAAGAGAGAGTTCTTTGATGTACCACTGTCTGCCCCATGCATTTGGAACTTAACAAGTGATACCTTGTCCTGGAATTTTTATACATGTAACATGTTTCCCAACAAAATTATAAGTCCCTTGAGGAAAATAGCTATATCAAGACTTCATGTCCTTGAAAATTAGCACTATGAAGGGGTTCAAGAAATGTCTGTTGTTCACTACAGTAGGTATACTTGCCTCTCTCATTTGCGAATCCTAACCATAAACGACATGATTCCACTGTGGTCAGAAATAATAACTAAGATATATTGAGACCTGTGTTAGGCACAAAGCCATTTATACATATTATCTCAAAACTTTGCAAAAGATTTGCTAAGGAGTATTATTCTCCCTTTCTGACAGTTAAAGACAGGCTCAAAGAAGTTAAATGACTTGCCCAAGGTCAGAGAGCCAGCAAGTGTCAGAGCTGGGATTTGAATTCAAGTCTGTTTGCTTCTTTACCCAGTTTCCATACCTTTCAAATGCCTGCAATTCAAGCTTCAAATTCCAAGCTCTATCCTTCTTTGCTATGAACACGAAAACCTCAGACTACCCTAACCACAACTCTGCACCAAAAGCAGATACCAACTAAGTGGAAAGCAAAATTTAAAACATAATACCATTTACAATAATGCCAATGAAATTAAATACTTAGATATAAATCTAACAAAACATGTATAGGATCTCTATGCTGAAAATTACAAAACGCTGGTATAAAGGAAATCAAAAATACCTAAATAACTGAAGAGATTTACCATGTTCATGAACTGGAAGATTCAACACTGTAGAAATGCTGGTTTTCCACACAAAGGTTTATAGGTCTAATGCAATTGCTACCAAAATCTCAGCAAAGTTTTTTTTAGACAAAGAGAAACTTATTCTAAAGTGTATGTGAAAAGGCTAATAAGGACCTAGAATCACTAAAACATTTTTGAAAAAGAAGAATAAAGTAAGAGGAATCATTCTTCCCAATTAAGTCAAAGAAAGAAAGATAGCCTTGTCAACAATTGGTGCTGGAGCAATTAGATACCTACAGTCAAAAAAAAATTAACCTTGACTTATGCCTCACACCTTATATAAAACTTGAATGAAAATGAACCAAAGACTTAGATGTAAAACACAAGACCATAGAACATTTAGGAAAATATAGGAAAGAATCCTCAAGTGCAATCTATAAAAGGAAAACTGATATATTGGACCTCATAAAAATTTAAAACTTTTACTCTGCAAAAGACCCTGTAAGAGGATGAAAAGGCAAATTACAGATTGGGAAAATATATTTGCAAACTACACACCTTACAAAGGACTAGCATCTAGACTATATTTAAAAAAAAAAATCTCCAAACAAAACAGTAAGAAAACAGTCTAATTATAAAATGGGCAAAAGATATGAACAGACATTTCACCAAAAAAGATATAACAGAGGAAATGTAAGCACAGGAAAAAATGCTCATTATTGCCCTGACCAGGTGGCTCAGCTGGTTGGAGCATCATCCTGTGTACCAAAAGGTTTCGGATTTGTTCCTGATCAGGGCACATACCTAGGATGCTGGTTCCATCCCTGGTCAGGGCATGTAAGGCAGGCAACTGATCAATGTTTCTCTCTCACATTGATGTTTCTCTCCCTTCCTCCCTCTTTCTCTAAAATCAATAAAAACATATTCTCAAGTGAGGATTAAAAAGAAAAGTTTACTATCTTTTTAGGAAAATGAAAATTAAAACTACAATGAGATATCACTACACATTTACCAGAATGGCTAAAATAAAAAACAGTAACAACATCGAAAAGCTGGTGAGGATTCAGAGAAACTGGATCACATATACACTGATGATGTAAATGTAAATGGTAGAGCCAGCCAGCCTGGAAAACAGCTTGGCAGTTTTTTCTAAAACTAAAAACGCACATATGTTACGACCCAGCAATTAAACTCTTGGGCACTTATCCCAGAGAAATGAAAACTTATTTTTTGTACACACACAAAAAAACACCTGTATACAAGTATTTATAGCAGCTTTATTCATAATAGTCTAAAACGAGAAACAACCCAAATGTCCTTCAGTGGGTGAATGGTTAACAAACTGTGGAGCATCCCTACTGTGGAATACTACTCAGCCGTTAAAAGGAAAGACTACTGAAACATGCAGGACAGGCCCTCAGGGAATTATGCTGAGTAAGAAAGCCCAATTTCAAAAGGTTACAGACTGTATGATCTTATTATATAATACTGTTTTCATTTTTAATTTTATTTAAGTTTACTTATTTTTTATCCTCACCCAAAGGCACACTCACCAATTTTAGAGAGAGGGGAAGGGAGGGAAAGAGAGAGGAAGAGAAACATCAATCGGTTGCCTCTTGCATGTGCTGGAGGCCGAACCTGTAACCTTTTGGTTGACTAGACAACACTCCAACCAAGTCATACCAGTCAAGGCAATATATATTCTTAAATTAATGTAATTACAGAGATGGAAAACGGGGTTAGTACCTGGGGATGGAGGGTGGCAGGGACGGGTGGTTCTAAAGGGAGCTTTGTAGCGACACAACAGTTCTGCATCTTGATTGTGGTAGCAGTTATGTGAAGCTACTTGTGTGATAAAATTGCACAGAACTATACATGCAAACACAAACGAGTGCACGTGTAAATGGTGAAATCTAAACAAGGTCTGTGCATTGTATCAATGTCAATTTCATGGCCTTGATATTGCACCAAAGTTATGCAAGATGCTAATGTTGTGGAAGAAGGGATGAAGGGTATTTGGGACCTCCTGGTACTTTTATTTTCCAACTTCTTGAATTTATAATTATTTCAAAATAAAAAATTTAAAATAAGTAAACAAAACCCAAGAAGATCTGACACAGGATTCCACACTTCTCTTTTACATAGAAAAGAGCTACTTAGACATTTTGGGGACATTCTCTCAATTAGTTGATCACTGTATGCAGAAGCTGCAAGCCCCTTTTTCTCATCTGGTGCTGCCTGAGCTGCTGAAGATGCCCAGCTGTGTGGCTCCTTATCTGGACTGAGCGAGTAACTGCCAAGGGCAACTAAAAGGGGCAAAATAAAAGGGAAAGTTCACTGAAGACAGAACTTCTGTCTAAAGAACAAGGAGTAAAGCAAGAGAACTTCATCATCAAGGCTATGACTCACTGGATCAGTAAAATCCATGTCAAGCAGCACAAAGTGAAGGTGATGAGAAAGTGAAGAAAGATGACAAGAATGAATTGCAGAAGCTAAGTGAGCTGTTTAAACATGTTCTTGCTGCTCAAAAAATAAGTAAAGGTATAAATCTCAAACTAATGGTATGTACATTTTTTACCAAGGGCAGTCAGGGGAAAAAAAGTTGCTTAAAACATGAGCCTTAGCACTGTTTTCTTCATAAACGAAACCACTTATGCATTTTCAGTACTGCATTGCTTTGGACCATTAATCATATAGATATTAAGAAATTTTAAAAATTGGCAGCATCAGCTACAATACTGTGTTAAATTGCCCCTTTGCCAATAAATCTGTAAAGATCAAACTTGTTTAAAAAATAGACTTCATTAAAATAAAATAGAAAAAGCTTGCTCTTCAAAAGACAAAAATGAAAAAAAGAAGCCGGAGAAAATTTCCTAACTGGGAAAAATAGTTGTGAAATATATATTTGACAAAGGACTCATACCTAGAGTATGTAAAGAACTCTTTCAACCCAGTAAGATTTTTTTTTTAATGAGCAAAGATATATGAATGGCAAATACACTGAACATGCACTTATGATGATGCTCAACGTTATTAATAATTAGAGAACTCAAAACCACAAATACAACTCCATACCCACTAGGATGGCTATACGCAGAGAGAGAATAACAAGTGTTGGTGAGGATGTGAAGTAATGGGAACTCTCCCATACAAATGACATGAACACTTTGGGAAAGTTGAGAAGTTTCTTAAGTAGTTAAAACACATAGTTACCAAGTAACCCAGCTATACCACTCCTATGTATTTACCCAAGAGAAATGAAAGCATATAGCCACACAAAGCCTTATACTTGAATGTCCATAGAAGTTTAATTCATAATAGCCAAAAACTAGAAAAAACCCAAATGTCCATCAACAAGGGAATGAATAAACTGTGGTATGTCCACACAATGGAAGACTATGCACCAACAAAAAGGAACAAACCGTTGAATCAATCAACAACATGGATGAATGTCAAAATTATTATGCAGAGTACAGAAGATAAGTGGTGGCTCAGAACACAAATATACTGTCTAATTCTAGAATATTCAACCTAATCTACAGTGCTACACAGCAGATCAGCAGCTGCCTGGGGATTGGGAGGGTTAAGAAAGAGTGGATTACAAAAAGGCATAAGGAAACTTTTGGTGGTGAAGGATATGTTTACTATCTTGATGATGGTGATGGTTGCACAATGTATACATATGTCAAAATTCACCAAATCGTATGCTTTAATTATGTGTAGTCTAAAATACATCAATTTATCTCAAAACTGTTTAAAAATTTTAAAATAGAGGAATGACATTTGAAAGGCAGCGTGATTCCTCGTTTCAGTTTTTTTCCTTATTTTATTTAATTTTTTTCCATCATCATTTATCCCCCCATACCCTTCTCCACCTCCACCCCCACCCCACGATCACTGCACTTTTGTCCATGTCCGTAAGTTCTTTCTCTCATTTCAGACTTTAAGAGTTCATAACTTAGAGGCTAATTTTATAAAGAAAACTAAACATCTACTGAGTGCCTAATACAAACCAAGGCCTTGGGCAAGGTGTTCTGCGTAAGTTATGGAATCTAAAACTCAAACTGGCAGTGACATTACCCATTTCAGAGACCGGAAAACTAAGTCTCAGAAGAGGATAAGTTAACTTTCTTCAAAATGACTTTAGAATTCAGGTTCTTTGTTTTTTTCAAGATTTTATTTATTTTCTAGAGAGAGGGGAAGGGAGGAAGAAAGAGAGGGAGAAAAAGAGAAACATTAACATGTGGCTGCCTCTCGCACACCTCCAACCGGGGACCTGGCCTACAACCCAGGCATGTGCCCTGACTGGGAATTAAACCTCTGACCTTACGGTTTGCAGGCCAGGGCTCAACCCACTGAGCCATACCAGCCAGGGCAGAATTCAGACTCCTGATCTGCTTGATTTCAAAGCTCTGTATAGTGTTACAGCACAACTGCTACCTCTGAAGGTGAGAAAATACTGTACAGAAGTGCTAGGCCTTCTCGAAAGGAGAAGCTTGGCTTTCCCTCACCTTTATAAGGTACTCTAGAGTCAAGAAATGTCCTGTGAACTCTACCAATACATCTTGACATGACAGAGAGCAAACCATTTCTACTCTATACAGAGAAAAATGAAAACACTTCTAAAGAAGCGCTTAACTTTTTCCATTAAACACCCATGCAATTTAGAAACAGTACCCCTACAGATTTCCTGGGAAATCAATTGATCAAATAATCAATCAATCAATCACCAATCAAAATACACTCTGGCCATTTCCACCATAGCAATGTCTCTAAATTGTTATTTCTGTTGCTCAGAATTTCCTGCCTCATTCTAGGATTATTAGAAAACATGTCCCTCCCTGACCAGTGTGGCTCAGTTGGTTCAGTGCCATCAGCAAAGGGAAAGGTCATGGGTTTGATTCCCGGTCAGGGCTCATGCCTGGGTTGTGGTTTCAGTCCCCAGTTAGGGCATGTACGAGAGGCAACTAATTGATTTTCTCTCCCTCTCTTTCTCCCTCCCTTCCCCTCTCTAAAAACAAACAAAAAAATAAGATCTTAAAAAAAAATTTTTTTTAAATAAAAATAAAAATCATGACCCTTCTTGGGCAAGCTGAACTGCTGCCAACAAAATGGCATACTGGCACCAGCAGAGTCCCTCGGGAATGGGCCCCAGCAGAAGAAAGCCTGCCATTCCAGTATCTCATGTGAGAGTTACAAGAAGATCTTGCAGGACAGTTTCTGCTTCCACATCGCTTGCCAAAAGTTTTGGGAAGCTTGCCTCTTTCCTAATATTTGGGGGAAGAGAAAACAAGACTGGCAGCTTCTTAATTACATCAGGCAGGTAAGTCCCTATGTAATTCCTTCCACAGACCTGGGTTGTCTTGTATCGGAAGTTACTTAAGGTTGTGGAGCAGAAGAAAAAGGAAGGAGGCTTGCCCATTAGCAAACTTAGAAGGAGGCTTTTGCTGCAACAGTGAGAAGGAATAAAAACAGCTACATGCCTTCTGATAGAGCAGGCAGAGATTTGGCAGCTGCTTCAGACAAATGGCTTGAAACCCACCTTTGCTGGTATGAAGTTTCAGGAGCACTTAGGGCTTAAAGTAAAGTTAATGAGAGAATGCCTGCAGCCATCCTGATTCAGAGAAAGCTCCCTTGATATGGGAAGAAGAGGGCAGAGAAGTGCTCAGCTTCCATATTAACAAATTAAATCAATTTTTCATTTTATGGCTTCCTGCAGAATTTTTAAAATTGGGTGACAGAATTTGCAAACAATGCAAAAAAAAAAAAAAGGTTCTGAAATAGGTACCAGGATAGAAAGGAACTCTGGGTCTCCCAAGAAGCTTCCAGAATGCAAAGATTAGAGCCACCTAACAAATCTTGAGGAGTCAGTACTGAAAAATGAGGCCAACTGATAAATTATAATTCTTGGGTGGACCTTGTGAATATCCAGATATGCACTTTCATCTGGCTCTGCTCTATCAATTTGCCCTAAGAAGTTCCTCAAAGTTTTACGATCCATGATCAATGCCCAAACTAAAGCAAGTAGTAATGACTCCATCCAATCCCACCCACCATGTAACATGTAGTTTTAAAGTAGGAAAGAGGTCAGGAGAGTAATAGCTAAATAAAGCAATTATGCCAAAGAAGAAAGCGAGGAAGGTAGTATTCAATGAAAGTAACCAGACACCCACTGAGGCACAAACTAGTCCTGACTCAGAAGCTCTAGAAAGGACATTCCCTTTAGTAAAAGCCTTTCCAAATTTGTGTTCAGTTTGCTAACTGGTCAGCTGTGAACAATACTTACTGAAATCTATATACATTGTTTTTTAAGCTCGATTTAAAAAATTTTACTTATTCTTTTATACCTATTCCACAATTTTTTTTGACAACTTAACGCAAAATCACCTACAATAAAATAACATTAAAGCAGCTATAGAAAGCAAGAACCAAAAAAATGAAAAATACAAATATGTCAACCATGTGGATTAACAGTCTGCCATGAATGAACTTAAAATTTGCCTCTGATTTTCCTGGCAGTCAAAGCAAAAAAGGAAACACTAACAACTGTATAGTTGTCATTATTGGAAAGGAATAAGTATATCAATTCCTCAGGAAAAACAAATCTTTCTCAGCACTGAGTTCTAAAATATTTTTTTAAAAACATGGACTCTATGCAAGGGATACTGTATAAAAAAAATAAAAAATTATCTTTAAAAGGTCTTTATAACACATGGCCTTATATCACATATTGTTAAAAGATACCCAAGAAATATCTTAAAGTTATCTGTGTGATGAAACAAAATAAATATGTATCACAATCTAAGAATGTTTATCCAGAAACAGAGATATAGGAATATTTTATATATTAATAAATATATAGTGCTTTAAAAAATCTTTAAAACTAAGTTAAAAAATACTAAATTAGGAGATAATCCTTAGTTCAAAGGGATCCATGAAAGGTTTCTTGAAGCAGAGATATCCCTGATATGTAATTCATTTGTTTACACAAAGTTCAGTATGTGACAGAGAGACTAAAAGTCAGAAAAATCCAAGTGTAAGTGCTATCTATGTGCAGCGGATGACTAAAGACTGAAGTATTCTAAAATCTTAAAGAAAAACCCAAGATAAATGAGAAACTGACATACACTACAGAGGATTCTTGTTTAAAAGGCCAAGGGATATCTTAGAATATATATTCTATTTAAAATATATATAAATATAGATGTATGAATATTAAAGGGAGATGGTCTAAACTGTGTAATCTGATTTATGAACATTTTGGGGATATTTCTAAAACAAAAAGTACAACAGCATGCTATAAAGCAATGCGATTTAAAAGCTAAATTTATATTTGAACATTGGTACAGAGAACAAAGCTCTATAATTCTGGGATTAGCACCCCTGCCAAGCAGACAGATTTTAAGTACCAGTTCAAATTCATTTTCTCGGTGAGATTTCCTCCATTTAAAGGACATTAACTGACCTGCTTCTGGTTGGTCCAAAAGACCTAACAGATTTATTTATAGAGCACTGACTTGCATCTTAAAAAGCACCCACACCACAAGACTGTTAATGACAACAGCCACGAAGAAATAAAATAGCAAACCTGCCTCTGTGGCCTGAAATGGCCAGCCCCCGCCCCCCCCCCCCCAACGCCTATCTCATTCCTCCCCATTATCCAAGTCCTTCCTTCAAGACCCAGCATAACAGTAAGCCTGTAATGTGCTGCCTGATAGGCCTCCTTCCTCTGGACTCAAAGTATTTCTATCCAAATATGCACCAGGCATGTGGCTCAAAGCTGCCCTAGCATGGGATTTACAATCCATCAAGCTTCCTCTACTAGGCTAAGAAATCCCACTACAGCAGGGTCTACAGTGCCGAGTCCAGTAAATTCCAAGCACTTACCAATGTGCCTGGTCATCAGAGCTGATCTATTCTGAGGAGTCCCTCACTTAGTGCTGGATCAATTCATTTTCTTATTCATACAGTGTTTACTAAGCAGCTATTAGATACCCTGTGTTAGGCATTTAGTTTTCAAAGATGAATCAGGTATAAATCGGACCTCGAGGAGTTGAAGCTGAATATGATTCACCCATGTAATATCAAAGAAGAAACTGAAAAATACCTTCAGAGGTAAAAAATAATGTGTAAAATTATATCAATGAGGAAATTCACTGCTACATAGTCCGGACTGGAAAAGCCTGCAAGCAATCTAAATTTCCATGTGCAGGGGACATTAAACAAATTATGGGACATACATACAGTGGAACAGATAGCCATTAAAAAGGGTGAGATAACTATTTATAAAAATACATGTATACAAAAATAATAATTAAAGCTACTATCCACTAAGCTCTTACTATGTGCCAGGCAGGGGCAGGGGCAGAGGGGCAAACAATATGCAGAAGAAGCAGAGGAGCAGAAAAAGCCTTTCTTGGTTCCAACATAACAGGCCTGGCTATGTCCTTGTCTTCAAATTCCTTGCAATGTACTTCCTTTTTTTGTTTAAGCCATTTCAAGATGGTTCTTATTATTTTCAAACACCCCTTACATACAGGGTAAAGAAGAAAAAAGTGGGATTGGCATTTGTCAAAACTCATCAAACTGAGCATTTAAAATCTAGGCTTATTGTTTTATGTAAATTGTACCTCAACTTAAAAATAAAAACAGTGAGGCTGAGACAGCCGAGGTACATGGAGGACACTGGTGCCAATAAAGAAATACTGGTGGGGCAGCAGATGATAGTCATATCCCCCTCAGGGACTAAAGCGCGCGTTCTCCCAGCAGCTGCGGGTGCTGGCAGCAGCAGGTCTCTGCTGATCCCTCTCCTAGACCTTCTCTCAGCTCAAGAAAGGCACCTCCCAATGTCACCGCTCATTCCCAGGGATAATTCACATCCACTCACTGGCTAACTAACAGGGGGCAGGAGGGAGTATAAAGACTCAGCTCCTTTGACCCAATTTGGGGACTATTCTACAGAATTAGTCCAGCTCCATAGCTCCCTGTAGAACTCGCGAAAGCCTCTGTCATAGCGGCAGCGCAGTTTACCTTCTTCCTCTGCCCATCCTGCTTCCTTCATACCCTCTCAGAGAGTGACCCTGCAAGCATTCCCAACTAACTTTCTTCAGGGTACAAATCCACCTTAAGAGTTTGCTTCCTGCGGAACCTGCTTTGCGATGAGTCAATTTTTAGGAAGCTTGAGATTCCAGGTGAAAAATCCAACAAGAAGTTAGGAATGCAGGTTAAACCTCAGGAAAAAGATCTGAACAGTAAAGAAATTTAGGAGCGAACCACAGAGAGGTGACAACTAAAACCATGAGATTTTACAATACGCCGACGGGGAAAACTGAAAAGAAGGCTAAGGCAGTATCTTTAGTTAAGTGCTGATATTTAGGATGCTGGATGAGAAAGGAAGACCCAAGAAACAGGCAGTGAGAAAGGGGAGAACAGGGAAGGATACAGTTATGATTGCTGAATGCATTTTTAGAAAGTCTGCAGTCAAAAAGGCAAATTCTACCCAAAAAGCTAAGAAGAATTAGAAACCCAATGAATGCTTAACAAAGCTTTGTTAATTGAATTGAGCGGGAAATATGTAACACAGGATGCTCAGCTTTTGTTGGTTTGTCTTCAACAGCTTCTGTCCTAGACAACAGGCACAGAGTCTCTTTGAATATCCTCAAGTAGACCCACTGCTAGGCTGGTCAGCAAAGAAAAGCTGAAATGGCATAGTATATAAACCTAAGTGAGCCAAGACAGAGGTCAGCTGCTTGAGTCATTTGGAAGAGACCCCTTCTAAAAGGCTTCTTTTAAGAGCTTTCCCAAGGATCTTCTGAACAAACAGCTGGGATACTTGAGAAAGGTCACTGTCCTTACTGAGCAAATTCAAACCTCAGTCAAACCCATAGACTTTCAAATAGAACTGATTCTACTATAATTGTCTTTTTTGCATCAGAGCATAAGTATAAAAAGGCAAGAATGAGGTAATCACTTATAAACATTAGCAACATCCATCATTGCTTTGAATACAAACAAACTCTTCTTAGCCATGGCACCCTAAAGGAAATAATATACTATATAAGCAGGTGTTATTTGACCTCCAATCCTTGGCTGGAGTAAACAGAAAAGAATTTACCTTCTGTGAATAGAAGGAATTTACCTTCTGCTCCTGTGCCCAACACAGTTATGCAATATTCTTCAAAGACTCATTCACTTTCCCTGTTTTTTTCTGGGTGTGGCTGGGGGATCCCCACACCTACATCTCTTGCCCCAACTCCTCCTGCTCAACCTGCAATCAAAGGCTAAGGCACAAATGTTGCAGACTCCCTAATATGGCTATATTTCCTGCAGAGATCTGAAAATGTTGGAGTTCCAAAAGTCAGCACCAATTTCAAATCTGATCAGCATCTCTGAAAGTCACAGTTACCATACAGCTGAATAAAATACTTTTTCATAAATTTAACGCCAGCATGTCTGTGTTTGGAAACTTTGAAAATACATGTTGTATGGTTTACTGCACTGGAAAAGGTGCCAACAGAGTTTCAAAGGAAGGGAAGTGTATAACTGTTTCCTTTCAAATGCATTTTCCAATGGGATCCATTCAGGGAAAAGGCTGGAACTAACTAAAACATTATTAAAAACTGTTATGGAAAGAGACAGGGGGATGGAAAAAGATAGACCCAAAAAAGTGAAATACATAACCAAGAGTGAGACAGACATACAAGGAAAAAGAAAGGGGATCTGGGCAGAGAGACAGGTTGGACAGGGAAATGGGGTGAGATGGAGTTTTGTCTGGCAGTTGCTGTTCGTGGTCTCATATTGTTGCAGATCAATCGACCAGGGATGCAGTGCTGCTGGCCCAGTGGCACAGGACAAACCACAGGGTTGGCTTTAAGTTCCGCACTTGTGAACTGCTGACCTTCGGTTTTCAAACCAAAAATATTCTTTGGGAAACAGTAATACCAGGTTCAGTCCAACCAGCCAAGCAAAAACAAGGACTACTAACCTGAAGTAACACCCTATTCAGTTACATCAGGCACCAACCCTTCACAGCCATCAACCAGGAAGTCTACAAACCTGAAACCACACCCCACCAAAAACTAACTAGTTTCTGACTCAACCAACTAGGCGATGATAACAAGAAATGCTAAAACAAGTGACAGTGTTTCAAAGTTGGCTTTACCAGGACCTAATCAAGCAGTAAGGCCAATCGTCACTCAGAGAGTCGGAGATACAGCAATTCTTTCTCAGGTCACATATGCACAACTCCAGTGGAATCTGCATGCAACACTCAAGGCGGGGTTTGGCACTGACTTACAAAGCCAATTTCTAAACAAAAAGTTAACATGCTGCAGTGAGTGTGGGTTTTTTATTTTGCTTTGTATTTGCTAAACTCATCTAACCTAGGATAATGCTAAAATTGATCTCCTAAACTGTAATACTTATAACAGTGAAAGCTATTAATATGCTTTAATAACTCATAAACAGGGTCTATGGCTATGCAAACCAGGACTTATCTTCACCCTAGCCTAAGCCATAGCAGCTTTTCTTCTCCCTGGGTTAGTATTATAAAATTTTAGCTCAGAAGAATCTTTTCAAAAGCCAGGACTACCTCTGATTACTGCCAAAGTACTTTCTTTTTGAGCTCCTCTGATCGAGAGGTAAACAAATCAATTAACTGCAAAATCTAACAAGAAAGATCGAGCTGACAATTAGGATTCTGGAGAAGCGAAAAATTCCAGGCAGCAGCTTCAGGGGAAAAGGGAAATGTGCCACAGATGGAGCTGCTGAGGCTGATTCGCTGGGCCCCTCAGTGCTAGGCCCTGATGCTGCAGCCAGCTTGATTCAAGCAGGGGAGTCAGGCAGACCTTGGTGCAAGTTTGCCGAGTTCCAGGCCATCATTCTTGAGGGTGTAATAACCATGGGCTGTAGCACACATGTTGAGGGATGAGGGAAAAAAATAAACAGAGAGACAAAAGAATGAAGATGCACTGCCAATTTCAATTGTGCAGCTTTTATTTTTAAATGCTTATCAAGCTGAGAGAGAGCAGAGTTCTTGGAAAACAAGGTTTCCTTTTTTCCAATGCCAGCGTAAAACACCCTCAAGGACGGGCACTGCACAGACTGTAACAACAAGGAACGTGGCTCTGCATCCTCCCAGCAGCACAGTCTGCCATGGGTCCCACGCTGCTCTGATTTCGGCTCAGCTGAGAACTCAAAATAACAGGCCCACTGCTTCTGGTAAAAACTGCTCTTTTTAAATTTTTTATTAATCTCCAAACTGGCTGTGTTAGAATTACAGCCCATTACTTACCAACTCTCTTCACTAATAAAATAAATTTGTAAAAGGCCTAATTACTACTTTTACTGAACTACACTGCCTGGGGATCAAGTACAGGAAGCCGAGGGCTCAAACAGTTGTCAGTTAGGGGGTGATGGAGATGGGGGTCTGGTGGGGGGGGGCAGGGGTAGGACGTGGAGGACCAAGCATCACCAGCGGGAGAGAACATGAGGTCCACAGACCTCAGAGCCCACGCCCCCAAAAGAAACAAAAGGGCACTAACCCTGTTTTTGTTCTAAACAGCACTGTGAGGATCCATGCCATCATGGCATTTTGGGAAGCCTGTCACGAGTTACACAGACCTTTGCTGCCCACGCCCCAGCTCAGCAGAAAAAGAGAACTGCGGTCCAAGACCAATGGATCCAGGCTGTACTCTCAGCAGAGAGCTGGGAGAGTCTGACCAGTGAGGAAGCAAACAGCCATCCTTCCTACCCATCCCACTCTGTCCTCCCACCCCATCCAAGCCCCCAAAGAGGAAAAACAAACAAAACAACAACAACAAATGCAGGCAATTGCGCAAGAGATGTATCATGAAGGCGAAGCTGACTGCAACAACTTCTGGGCTCTGCCCTGTACCTCATCCCAGAACACTGATTACAAAGCTGGAAACGTTACTCACATGCTGAGCCAGTCAGCCCCTCATCTAGGACTGGTGCTGAGAAGTCTGACTAGGAACCAGCAGTCAACTCTGACACACTCATTTATAATAAAAGATGTGTATTAAACAAACTAGTCCAACCTTATACAAAAAGTAAGAAGAAAACGTGACTGTCATTCTTCATTGTTCACAAAGAACCCTCCTAGACAAATCTCATGCATCTCTTGGACTTTGATAAACGGTATTTCTCCTCCAGAGAACGCCATTGCCAAAGAATCTCTTTTTTAAAGAATCCTGATAAGAAACCCTGCTATGGTAGGTAAGGTAAACCTGTGGCAGACATCCCTTTTGGGGATGACTGGGCTGGAACATGGTATTTCACTGAGGCGAAGCTGCAGTTCCTCTCTGCATGCCACATGTTTAGCCCTAAAGAACTGAGGAATGCTCTCAACGGGAAAAACACAGCAGCAAATGCTGTGATACCAAAGCCACAATTCCATGGGCCCCTGGAGCCTCTAAAACTAAGCTGCCAGCTAGGGAGCTAACACTAGCTTTGGATAAAATGCAGCTCTGGTAGAGTAATTAATTTTTTTCTTAACTGGGATTACATTAATTTTCAAGGACTAATGGAGTCCAGCTGTAATGGGAAGAGCGGCTGCTGATGCACAAAGGCGCTTGTGCGTACAACGTTATAAACACACACATACACACACACACACACACAGACCTATAAAAAGGATCCACTATAACAGGATATTTTTAGTTTCTACAATGCTGCACTAAAAATACTGCTCCGGCTGATACATCATGGCAGAACTATTCTCTCTCTGTCCCTTCAGGAACAGTTTAAAACATTTATTTTTGTTTCCTTTTGCGATGGTCAGAGTAAAGAGAGAAAATAGCAACTCATTGATAAGAGGAAACGAGAGAGACATGAAAAATTGAAAACTACCTAAAAACTCATGGAGAGGTTTATTTTATTAGTTCTTAATAAATATCTTGCAGATTTCCTCAGGAAATACACCAGATCACATGTAAAATAGTTTGATACTGATGTCAACTGCATCAACATATGAAGTCTATTAGGGTGAAGCCGCAGCAGGGTGATCAGTGTGCTGAAAAACTCCACAGTACTTGGGGGAGGGGGGGGGAATCTCACGGCCTTCCAAATTCTTCGAGAGGTAAAAAAGTCAGCCAAGACGCAGAGAGAGAAGGAAAAAAAAGATCCCACATCCTGCTTTCAGCTGCCAGCAATGTGAAGTGCCCAGAGATTAATTCTACGTCTGGCCTGGAAATGTGACTTTAAAGCATGAGGGAGGGGAACTGTTTCGGGGGGGGGGGGGGTGAGGAGGAAAGAGGAAAGAGAAGGGCAGGCTAACTGAGGCTGGCAGCAGGCCACCAACCCCCTCCCAAGCCATGTTTCAATGTAGACAGAAGTAAACCCCAATAGACAGCAGCGCCTCAGCCTGCCAGGGCCTTACACCAGCTGCAGCGCATCTCGCTCTCTCCACTCAGCCCCAAGTGCAGATGTTCCCTACAGCATCACTTCCTCTAGACTTTCTTTTAAAGAAATAGCACACATGTGTGGAAGCCTTTCCACCACTTTCCAAAAGGACTTTCTTTGCCTTTAAGGACCTGAAGGCAAGGGTGAAACTGACATCAGGTATCATAATGGCTCAATGAGCTGTCCCAGTCTCCCTTGGAAAGGACCATCCATAGGCTAAAAAACATTGGTTAATAGAAATTTCTTTATAAATTTGGCTTCCCATTGCTTCAGAGGGATAAAGAGGGCCCCATAGTTTGGGGCCAAGAATAAAAGGGGAGAAAGTATGCCTAAGATTTTAATATTTTATTTATTTATTTTTAGAGAGAAAGAAAGGGAGGGAGAGAAACATTGATCTGTTGTCTCTCACATACCCACCCCCAATTGGGGACCTGGCCCGGAATTCAGGCATATGTCCTGACTGGAAATCAAACCTGCGACCTTTTGGTCTGTGGGACGACACCTACCCACTGAGCTACGCCAGTCAGGGCAGTATGTCTAAGATTTTAATACTGGTTTCTCAAAGTGATCTATTGTTGCATTACTATCTCAAAGGGGTTCTGATGGCTTTATCATCATGGAGCTTACATAAGGCAGCCTTAAAAGAATTTTTTAAAAACACATGAACATTTTATTGAGCACAATTACTTAGCTGCAGTAAATTAATTTTTAAAGAAGTTAACAGTTTAATTTCTTATATACCGAAACTCATTTTATACAATCCCAGACCCTGATAAGTTAATCAAACATTATTAAGTAGCTAATTTGAAGTCAACATTGAACACTATTAGGGATCTAAATATCATAAGTCTCTTGTCCTCATGGAGTACATATTCTAGTTGAGGGATCTATGCATTTTATGAAGCTAAAATAATGGCATTTTTTAGAATATCTGAATATTCTCTAGTCTATCAGGTTGTTGGTTTTTCTGGAATGAAAGAAGACAATTAGAAGAATCAGTAATGTCAAAAGAAAACAAAACAGTTGGTAAAACCTCAAAACCAAAGTTGCTTTGTTTGAAATTCAAGTTCAAGAGAGGAAATAGAATCTTCCCTTAAGGGAAGGAGAAAAATAGTGGTAATCAGTGTCAAATACACTAAGGTGAGAAGGTTTAATTCAACAAATATTTATTAAACGTCTTTTATGCAGAAGATACTAGATGCAGAAACAGACTGAGAAGTGCTTATGTAATCTGTATGCTACAGCAAATAACAGAACCAGAATTAGAATATAGTTTTATCTAACTTCAAATATTTTGTCATTACAATTTCTAAAACTGCATTACAAAAATATTGTGATCATTACAGAAAAACCACAAAAAGAAAAAGAAAACAAAAGAAAATTTAAAACACCAATAATTCCACAATGCGAGGGAATTATGATTGTTTTAATCAATATCCATCAGTCCTTTTAAGAATGTATGTAGAATATATATTATTTTACAAAAATGTGATCAGTTGCAAAGTTCATAACCACGGGACCTTGCGGCCTTTAGAAAAAGGAAAGCCCACATTTTTGGCAGCAGATCTCATCCCAAGAGTCAATCACTTAGAAAACAAACATCATGACCTGACTCCTCATACTAGGCAGCATGCATCTGTTTCATGCCTATACCGCTCTCTGAGTTCCTTGAAGCAAAGAAATTCAAGATATCTCATTATATTCTGGCCTCCAGCACATCCCTGAGTCCAAGACAGTCAGGTGCACTGACTCACACAGCAGGAATGCTGCCCTCAGTACACTTTCCACAGTGTTTCCAAAGCCAAGACTAACCAATGGGGGCCATCAGAGATTATGGGAAATATCTGTATTCAAATGTTTCTGGCTGAGCCCTGGCTGGTGTGGCTCAGTGGGTTGAGCGCCAGCCTACAAACTGAAAAGGCGCCAGTTCAATTCCCGGTCAGGGCACATGGCTGGGTTGTGGGCCAGGTCCCCTGTTGGGGGCATGTGGGAGGCAAACCGATCAATGTTTCTCTTTCACAAATCAATGTTTCTCTCCCTCCTTTCCCCTTTCTCTAAAAAATAAATAAAATCTTCAAATGTTTCTGGCTAAGTATGATCCCATGCACTGGTGGCTCATGGGCCCTCCCTGGCATAGCTTTACTCCCTTGCTCCCTTGCTATTCAGCTCAATAGGTGGTTTACTCCAAGAGCTTTTACTCCAAATAATGTACTTTCTCAGTAATATTCTGTTACACACAATTCATTCATTAGTGAAATGTGGGATAGTCACAAAAGGCAACCATGCTCCTTCCTCCCTGAAATAGCAAGACAACAGGACTATTCACCTACGTACCTATGCTAACTTTCCAACCTTACGCTATTCCCAGCTGGCAAGTTTTCACCTGAGGTGAAATGAGGGGACAGATCTGACCCTTACAATGGAGTCCATGATTACCCCAACCTTACCTCACTCAAAGTAATATATAAAAATGGGCTGATCTGTTGGTTGGGAACTTTTATATCTGGTGTGAAAGATCTACTCTCACAACACAATTAATTAAGCATGTAGGAGCAGTTCCTCACACTTCTTATCTAACAAATGATGCTGGAATTTGCTCCAGCTCATAAGAAAATATATATGCAGAGCTAGCTAAAAATTTCTCCAATGGAAAGACCTTTCTAAGCTTAAGAGCAACAGAATAAACCAAAAAGGAAAAAGATGATATTTTAAACTATTTCAAAACTTTTCTACATAAAAAACACAAACATAATTAAATCAAATACAATTAAGAAAATTATCAATGAATATAGAGAAGACTGTAGTTACTATCTGTAAAGCTCAAATAAATTGATACAAAAGATACTAAGCTGGATAAAAAATAAGCAGAGCGCAACACTACCAAGAACTATAAATGGTTAATAAAACATAGGGAAAAAATGTCTATGCTAACCAATATTCAAAGAAAAAAACTTAAAACAAGACAGGTTGGAAGACAGTTTGGCAGTTTCTTACGAAACTAAACATAGCCTTACCATATGATTTAGCAATCACACTCCTTGTTATTTACCCAAATGAGTTAAAAACTTATGTCCACACAAAAACCTGTACACAGATGTTTATAGCAGCTTTGTGCATAATTGCAAGAACTTAGAAGCAACCAAGATGTCCTTCAATAGATTAACAAATAAACTATGATACATTCAGACAACAAGATATTATTCAGCACTAAAAAGAAATGAGCTACCAAGCCATGAAAAGACATGGAGGAATCTTAAATACATATTACTAAGTGAAAGAAGCCAATTATGGTTCCAACTTTGTGACATCCTGGAAAAGGCACAACTATGGAGAGAGTAAAAGCATTAGTGATTGCCAGAGGTTAGGGCAAGGGAGGAATGAATAGGCAGAGCACAGAGGATTTTGGGGGCAATGAAACTATTCTATGTGATACTATAAGGGTGGATACATGTCATTACATATTTGTCAAAACCCACAGAATTCACAACACCAGAAGTGAACCTCAATGTAAACTATGAACTTCAGGTGATATGTCAATATGGGTTCATCAGTTCTAACAAATGTACCACTCTGGTTCTGGATATTGATAGCAGAAGGGTTGTGCATGTTTGGGGGGCAAGAGATATATGGCAACTCTGTACTTTCTAGTCAATTTTGCTATGAACCTAAAACTTCCCGAAAATAAAATCCATTAAAAAACGATAGGTTTTCATCTACCATTTATTCAACAAATATATGAATGTAGTCACTGTGCCAAAGACTATAAAACATAAAGAATACTCAATGCTAGTAAGAGGTGGTAGCCGGGCACTCTCAAACACTGCTGTAAGAGCGTAAGCTGGCACAACTTCTTAAGAAAGTAATCCAGCATCCCATAACAAAAGTGTTAAGACTTCAAGCTCTTTAACCCCAAAACTGAGCTTCTGAAAATATATTCTAATAAAACAATATGAAATGCAAACAAAGGTGTTATACACAAAGATGTTAATTACAGCATTATTGATAACACCAGAAAAGTGAGGAGAAATGTCGGATAAAGGGTAATGATTAAATGTAAAATATTCATATGAAAACATTATTCAACCATTAAACAAGTTTACAAAAAAATACTTAAAACTGAATCAAACATTTTCAGTATCCTTTCAACTGTGTAAAAAACTTCAATATTCATACATAGATAGTAGTAGGAATATCATTGTTGGGAAGTTCATTTACAGGTAGTTTCCTCCTTTTTTTCTTATTTTGTTAGTACACTCAACAAAACCTAAAATGTTAAATCTTTTTTTTAACGATACATATACTTTTAAGTTTTCTTTCTCCTTCCTCCCTCATCTCTTTGTTTCTTTCTTGCTTGCTTGCTTCTAGAGAAATGGAGTGCTACTCCATCCATCAATGCATTGCCTGGTTAACTCCAGTATATGCCCTGACTGGGGACTGAACCCATAACCTTAGTATATTGAGACAATGCTCTAATCAACTGACATATCCAGCCGGGGCGAAATCGTTTTTTAAAAGTTATTTAGTTTTCATAAACAGGACACAGTTACTCCAGTTTGGTGACACTAAAAATATGGTAAGTGAGTAGAGAAGGAAAAATAAAAGAATATTTATGGGCAGGAAGAAAGGACAAAGAATAAATGATGAAAGATTTAGGAGACCAGAAAAAACAGAATTTATGCTGTTCTCAAAGAAATTTTGCAAACTTCCGGCCAAGATGGAGGCATAGACAGACATGCTGCATCTCCCTCCACAACTAAGAAGGAATACAACTATCTCAAAACCAGAAACAACCAGAAGTTCCAGAAAATCAAACTGCATGGAAGTCCAGCAGACAAAGATATAAAGAAGAAATACTCATCCAGACAGGCAGGTAGGAGGGGCGGAGCCGGGGCGAAGAGGACGTGGTGTGGTGGTGGCAACAGCGACGGCAGTGGCAGGCCAGCAGAAAGCACAGTCACACATTTTAAAAAGTCAAGAGGGACACCTGGGGAGCGTTCCCAGCTCCTCACCGGACCTCGAAGCTCACAGTCGCAGCACCGGGGAAAACCAAGCCTCATTGCTTCTGACTGTGCAGACCAGTGGTGTTGGGGTGGAGGCAGAAACCGCCGGTCTCTCAGCAGAACCCGCTTGTTTAAAGGGCCCCCATGGTCCTAGAACGTCTCCAAACCCACCCACTCTCAGAATGAAAGCCAGGGCAGCAGCTAGAGACGTCAATCCGGTGAGGAAGTGGGAGAGTTGCCTGGAAAAGAGGCGAGTGCTGGGCAGGTGGCATTGTTCCCTCTCGAACCCCTCCCCCACATACAGCGCTACAACGTGGTGAAACAGGTGGCCCGGTACTGATGAATCCCTAAGGCTCCGCCCCTTACAAGGTAAGAGGAGCAACAGCTCTACCTGGGACGCGAAGACAAACAAACACGGGAGCCTGTCAGAATGAGAAGACAGAGAAGTATGGCCCAAAAGGGGGAATGGATCAGGGTTCCAGTGGGAGAACTAAGCGACAAGGAAATAGACAACCTAACAGATGAGGATACAGACAACCCAACCAACGCAGAATTCAAAACACTGGTGATGAAGGTGCTCACAGGCTTGGCAGATATGCTTGAGTACGGCAAACGCATAAGAGAAGAAGTGAAGGCTATGTTAAGTGAAACGAAGGAAAATCCACACAAAACCAGTGATGAAGGGAAGGAAACCGGGGTTCAAATCAATGATTTGGAACATAAGGAGGAAAAAAACAGTCAACCAGTACAGAATGAAGAAACAAGAATTGAAAAAAATGAGGAAAACTTCCCAAATTTTGCGAAGGAGATGGACATACAGGTCCGGGAAGCACAGACGGTTCTGGGCGAGCTGGACCCAGAGGGGACCACGCCAGGATGCATCATGACTGAGATGCCAAAAGTGAAAGATAAAGACAGAGTCCTGGGGCAGCGAGAGAGGCGGAGAGTTGCCTATAGCGGGGGTGCCTATAGGACTATCAGCTGATTTCTCAGAGGGCACTTTGCAGGCAGGAAGGGACTGGCAAGCATATTCAATGTGATGAAAGGCAATCTGCAACCAGGATTACTCTATCCAGCAAGGCTATCATTTGGAATGGAAGGGCAGATAAAGTGTTTCCCAGACAAGGTGAAGCTAAAGGAGTTCATCACCACCAAGCCATTATTATATAAAATGTCAAAGGGACTTACTTAAGAAAAAGAACATCAAAACTATGAACACTAAAACGAGAACTCACAACTATCAACAACTGAATCTGAAAAATAAAAACAAAATCAAACTAAGCAAACCAGAATAGGAACAGAATCATAGGTATGAGACCATTTGGAGGGTTATCAGCTGGGAGGGGGGAGGGGGAGAAATGGGGATATGGTGCAGGGATTAAGAAGCATAATCGGTTGGTACAAAACAGACAGGGGGAAGTTAAGAATAATATAGGAACGAAAAAAAGAAAAGAAAAGAAAAAAAAAAGAATAATATAGGAACGAGTGAAGCCAAAGAACTTATATGCATGACCCATGGACACGAACTAAGGGGGGTGGGATTGCTGGAGGGAAGGGGGCTACTGGGCAGAGGGGAGTGGGGGGTGGGGGGGGAATTGGAACTACTCTAACAAACATAATCAATAAAATATACTTAAAAAACAAAAATGAAATTTTGCTTTTTAGAGCCCCAAAGACACTGACTCTGAGATTAATACTGAATACAAAGGCACATTTAAAGTCATTTAATTTAATGCCAGGATACAAAACATGCATTTGGATACAGTAGTCTCTATATCACGGTTTCCGTATCGCAAGATTTAAAAAAATATTATATTTAATTATTTATCGAGGATTTTTCGCTATACCGTAGGATTTTGCAGTACTGTATACGTATGTTGTTAAAGTTATGTAGGTTTAAGAGTGTAGAATATGTTTAAGAACATAAGTAGTGTTTATAAAAGTGTGGAAAAGGTTAATAAGGGAGTGGGAAAGGTTAATAAGGGACTGGAAATGGTTTACAAGTGTGTGGGAAGGGTTTATAAAGCCTTAAAATATATATAAACACTAAAATAAATGTAAGGTTCCTACTTCTCAGATTTTCACCTATCGCGGGGGATGGGGAGTATCTAGAACTTAATACCCGCGATAAGTAAGGGAATACTATATTACATTTTCAGAAATGTCACCTTAACAAAAAACAAAGAAAGACAGAAGATCATGAACAATTTACCCAGATAACAGATACACCCTGGCCTTGCCATTCAATCTTCACTGCCCAGACTGACTTGTTGACAAACTTAATTCTTGACTTGAACTCAATTCAAAACATACTGAGAACCTACAGCATACTAGGCACTGTTCTAGATGCTCACAATACATATGCAAATAAAACAGGTCAATGATCCCTATTGGCAGGGAGCTTATATTCTTGCAGAGAAGTAGTAGGAGAAAATAAATAATTAACATATGCATAAAAAATAAGTGATCTACCCTGGCTGGTGTGGCTCAGTGGATTGAGCGCTGATATGTGAACCAAAGGATCGCTGGTTTAATTCCCAGTCAGGGCACATGCCTGGGTTGTGGGCCAGGTCCCCAGTTGGGCGTGTGCAAGAGGCAACCACACATCGATGTTTCTTTCCCTCTCTTTCTCCCTCTCTTCCTCTCTCTCTAAAATAAATAAATAAATAAATAAATAAATAAATAAATAAATAAATGTGATCTAGTATTTAGAAAATAAGTGTCATGAAAAAAACAAAGTAGAGCAGGATAGGGGAGATCAGGCGTACAGGGTGGGAATGCAGCAGTGTTAACAGGATCATCAGGGTAGGACTCACAGAGGTAACATTTAAGCAGACTATAGGAGGTGAGGTATTTGCCCTGCAAATAACTGAAGGTAGAGCATTCCAATTAGAGAAAACTGCTAATGCAAACAAAGGTCCAAAGATGGGAGAATTCCTGGCTTATCAGAAGACCTGCTGGAAGGCCAGTGTGCCTAAAACAGAGTAAGGTAAGCCACGGGGAGAGAACAGTAGTGAAGAGGTCAGAGGAAGGCAATGTAGGGGTGAGGAGAAGGGGGAACTCCATATAAAAAGGACTTGTAAAGACTATGGTTTTTACTCTGAGAGAAATGGGTGGCCAGTCAAGGATTCTGAACAGTGACATGATCTGATGCTTTAAAAGAATCACTGTTGTATAGTGTGCGTGTGTTTGTGTGTCTCTGTGTTAGAAGGCCGAGGGCAGGGGGAGCAAGGGGTAACAAAGAGATAACTTAGAAATTTCAAGTCTTTCCAGACTGTCTTTCTCTCTATGTTTAAAAAGCAGTTTTATCCACAAGAGGTATTCAGGCCATGTTTGCAAACAATGTTTTCTCTTCCAATGTGGAATCTTGAAGAATGTGTCAATGGCCTACGACTGTGTCCTTAGCAGGCATCTCAAAATAACAATTACCAAACATTTCTCTCTTCTCGTTGCCCTGACACGAGTTCTGGGCATCACCCTCTCTCAGGGGAGAGGTAAAAAGAGGTTTTGCAGAACAAGCAATGATAACAGGATGACGTCACAGGTGTGCCTCAAAGAAGCCTCCAGTGAGTTCACTTGCAGTGCTTTACTCTACCCTGCCAACATCAGCTGGAGAAGGGATGAAGAAAACTGACACAGCCTTAAGCCCTGGGCAGGCATTATAAGATCCTTCTCCCTCCAATCCCCTACCAGCCCCTCCCCTCTTTCAACCGCTGATCCTTGCTTCAGAAGCCAAAGTGCGAACAGCACGTGTCTGGATTTCAGAAACCTGTCCAGCAGTTGGAAATTCCCTGCAGCGTGTCAACTGCTACATCTGCTGTTGGCACTTGGGGCAAGGGATCACATGGGCATTTTCTGAAATAAGTCTCAAGATGGGAGTCTGATCTCTGGAGCGTACTAAAGAAGTAAAAAAAAAACCCGGCAATATGCCTTCTAAAAAGGAAACTGAGACTTACAAGGAAACCAAACAGCCTTAAGAACAGCAGTAGTCAAGAACAAAAGCACAGAGCACCCTGACTAATGGAAAGGATTTTATGGGCCAGCAGGGTTCACCAGATATGTAATGTAATGTGACTGAAACTAGAGAGCACTCTTTTCCAGATTTCCAGCTCATGGGCTCTTAGTAAGAAATGGCTTCTATCATTTCAGCTGCAGGCCCCTCTCTCCTTTCTTCCCCACCCAATTAGTCCTCTAAGTAGACTATACCTTGAACACCTCTTGGAAAAATCTAAAACTGTGAGCCCAATAATACCACCTGCCATAAAACTAGAAGTTGAAAAGGGAGTTATTCTTTCGAAGAGCAGCCTATGTGCCCTTGCCATCCTAGAGAGGTGCACTAGCCACACTGCTCTCAGGCAGAGCTAGAGAACGCTAGAGTCTGATGTTAAAAAAGGAAAAAGGAATCATAGTATTTCCTCTAGTAAAAAAGGCAGATAGACTATGTACCTAGAATTATTCTCCCAATAAAACAAATCCTCAAAGTATTTTAAAATTTTTTTAGAAAGCATTGATGAGTTAGTAAATTGAAAAGAAATCCTTTGGTCAGAGACTAAATAAAGACGAGGAACTAGAGATAAAAGTGTAGAATGTAGCCAGGTTTTGCCCTAAGAATGTCTGAATTTGAGCTTTGGTTTCCAAAGCTTCATGGGTATGGCCAATGTAAGAGGATGCCCAACATCTGTGCCATAAAGCCAGGATCCCACAGAGCTAAAGCCAATGTATAGGAGTGAATCAGAAATAACCCTTAGCCCCTTGAGAAGACAGCGGGAAAATTCACTACATCAAACCCTGGGGGCCTGACTAGAAAAGATATTGCACTGAAAATATGGACTATACACTAGTCCTCACAGGGGTGTGCAGTCTGGATTCACATTACCTGGGTGGTCTACAAACCCTCAAGCAGATATTTTAACTTAGAGGATTGTTTTAGACTGTCACACCTAGCTGTGAACAACAGCAAACTTAAAAATCCTTTCCTCATTTTCATCCCAGGTCTCCAAGAATTCTCACTAATGAAATCCTACAGAAAGTAAGCACATTACAGAAAAAAAAAAAAAGTATATTGTACAGGAAAAATTTTAGAAGGCACATGAGCAACAACCAGCAGAAAGAGGATCTAAAACAACCATGTTCAATATGTTTTAAAAAATTAAAAGTCAAGCTTTCATAAATATGTCCAGGGAACAAGAAACTACTAAGAAAGAGTAGATTTGAAGAAAAAAAAAATCTGAAAATAAAAATTTATAATTAAAATACCAAACGCAGTGTGGCGTATTTAGCAGGTTAGATATAGCCATGGAAAGATTCAGTGAACTGAAAGACAGAGTTAAGGAAGTTATCTGGAATGTAGCACAAAAAAAGTCAGAAAAATAGAAGAGAAATTTAGAAGATATTAAAAACTGAGTAAGGTTTATTAACACAGGTCTAACCACTCACAAAGAGAAAGTGAATTTTTAGAAAAAGATGCAGATGCTAAGAATTTCCCAAAATTGCTGAAATCAACTCGTAGATACATGAAGCCCAACAAACTCTTATCAGAAAAAAATAAGAAATGTAAACCTACACAAATCAATAAAACTGCAGGACATCAAAGAATTTTTTAAAAGACCTAGAAAGCACCCACAGAGAAAAGATAAGATTAGTTTTAAAAGAGAAACAATCATAGTGACAGCTGACTTTCAATCAACAACAGTGAAAGCCCAGAAACAATAAAATATCTTCAATGGCCTGAAAGAAAATAACTGTAACCTAGAGTTCTATTACTAGTGAATACCTGTAAAAGATCTTTTAGGAATAGGAAAAATAAAGCCTTTTTCAAACAAATAAAAACTGGAAAAGTTCGTCATCAACAGGACTTCACTAAATAAATTTTAAAGAATATAATTAAGGCAGGAAGAAAATGATCCCAGGTGGAGGGTCTGTAATGCAAAAGGAAATGAAAAGAAACTAATCAATACATGGACTAGTCTAAATAAACATTTACCAGAAAAATAATAATAACGATAATGAAAACAAATAAAAATAATTTCTCACAGAGTTTAAAAGGAAAAGAAGAACTACAATACATGGCAATAGGAACATATAAGTTAGGACAATAAACTGGAAAGAGAATGAATAGAATTTAAGCATTTCATGGTCCCTGTATTATTTAGGACAAGAGTGAAAATGCTGAATAACTTCTGACTTGGCAAGGTAAGTATGCATGCTTTATCCTAGGGTAACCACTAAAAGAAAAAAAGGAAGCTAGTGGTGGGAGAAGGAAGAATGGAAATAAAAACACCCCAAGGGTGAGAAAGAAGAAAAAAAATGAAACAGAATAGGAGAATGGGAAAGCATTGGGAAAAAAAATTTGTAGAACATTTTTCTGATAAGAGGCTTATATCCAAGTTATATAAAATTTAATAAAGACAAACAACTTAATTATTTAAATGGGTAAAATATTTGAACAGACACTTGCCAAAGAAGCTACACAAATGGCAAAAAAAGTATATGAAAAGTCACTCATCACCCTCCGTTATCTAGGAAACATAAATTATAACCAAATGAGACTTCTGGCCAAGACAGAGGCCGAGGCAGACACATTTGCATCTCCCTCCACCACTAAGAAGGAATACAACTACCTCAAAACTAGAGACAACCAGAAGTTCCAGAAAATCGAGCTCCGTGGAAGTCCAACAAAGATGTAAAAAAGAAATACTCATCCAGACAGGTAGGAGGGGTGGAGAGGACACAGCGTGGTGGTGACAGCAGGGGCAGGCTGGCGGAAAGCACAGTCACACATTTTAGAAAGTTAGGAGGGACTCCTGGGGAGTGTTTCCAGCACCAGATGAGACCCTGCAGCTCATGGCTCTAGTGCCAGGGAAAATAAAGCCTCATTGCTTCTGACTATGCAAATCAATAGGGGTTGGGGTGGAGGAAGAAACTGCTCAACTCTCAGGAGAGTCCGCCTGTTTAAAGGGCCCCCACGGTCCTAGAACATCTGCAGACCCACCCACTCTGAGAATGATGGCCAGGGCAACAGCTAAAGGGGCATCAGTCCCATACAAGTGGGAGAAGGGCCTAGAAATGGGGCGAGTGTTGAGCAAGCGACATTATTCCCTCTCGGACCCCTCCCCCACATACAGTGCCACAACGTGGTGAAACAGGTCGACGGAAATGACTAATATCTAAGGTTCTGCCCCTTACAATGTAACAGGTGTGACAGCTCTACCTTACAAGAGACAAACAAACACAGGAGCCTGTCAATATGAGGAGACAGAGAAGTATGGCCCAAAAAGAAGAATGGATCGAGGTTCCAGTGGATGAACTAAGTGACGAAGAGATAGCCAACCTAACAAACAAGGAGATAGCCAACCTAACAGATGAGATAGACAACCTAACAGACGTAGAGTTCAAAACACTGGTGATAAAGATGCTCACAGGCTTGACAGCTATGCTTAACTATGGCAAACGCATAAGAGAAGTAAAGGCTATGTTAAATGAAACAAAAGAAAATCCACACAAAACCAATGGTGAAGGGAAGAAAACCGGGGTTCAGATAAATGATTTGGAGCATAAGAAAAAAACAGTCAACCAGTACAGAATGAGGAAGCAAGAACTGAAAAAAGTGAGGAGAGGCTTAGGAACCTCTGGGACAACTTTAAGCGTGCCAATATCCGAATCATAGGGGTGCCAGAAGGAGATGAGGAAGAGCAAGAAATTGAAAACTTATGTGAAAAAATAATGAAGAAAAACTTCCCAAATTTGGCAAAGGAAATAGACATATAAGTCCAGGAAGCACAGGGAGTCCCAAACAAGCTAGACCCAAAGAGGACCACACCAAGACACACCATAATTAAAATGCCAAAGGTTCAAGATAAAGAGAGAATCTTAAAAGCAGCAAGAGAAAAGCAGAGAGTTACCTACAAAGGGTTGCCTATAAGACTGTCAGCTGATTTCTCAAAAGAAACTTTGCAGGCAAGAAGGGACTGGCAAGAATATTCAATGTGGGGAAAAGCAAGGACCTACAACCAAGATTATACAGCGAAGCTATCATTTAGAATGGAAGGGCAGATAAAGTGCTTCCAAGACAAGGTAAAGCTAAAGGAGTCAATCATCACCAAGCTCTTATTATATGAAATGTTAAAGGGATTTATTTAAGGAAAGAAGATCAAAACTATGAACACTAAAACGAGAACAAACTCACAACTATCAACAACTGAATCTAAACAATAAAAACAAAATCCAACCAAGCAAACCAGAATAGGAACAGAATCATAGGTATGGGGATCATTTGGAGGGTTATCAGCTAGGATAGGGGAGGGGGAAAAATGGGGAAATGATGCGGAGATTAAGAAGCATAATTGGTTGGTACAAAATAGACAGGGGTAAGTTAAGAGTAATATAGGAAAGGGTGAAGCCAAGGAACTTACATGCGCAACCCATGGACATGAACTAAGGGGGGTGGGATTGCTGGAGGGAAGGGGTTACTGGGCAGAGGGAAGCAAAGGGGAAAAAAATTGGGACTACTGTAACAACATAATCAATAAAATATACTTAAAAAAGAAAAAAAAAAAACCCCAAATGAAATAGCACTGCATATCCACAAGAATCGCTAAAGTAAAATAGACGGACAATAGCAAATGTTGGCAAGGATGCAAAAAAACTGGAATTCTCAGACACTGCTGGAGGGAATGTAAAATGGTTGAAATACTTGAAAAACAGTTTAGCAGTTTCCTATAAGCACTTACCATCCGACCCAGGAAATCCACTCCTAGGTATTTACCCAAGGGAGATGAAAACATATGTTCACAAAACATATGTTCATGGCAGTTTTATTCATAATAGCCCAAAGCTAGAAACAACCCAAATGTTCCATCAACAGGTAACTAGATAAACAAAACTGTAGTATGTCCATACAATAGAATACTATACAGTAATACAGAGGAATACAATACTGATAATATAACCACATGAATTACTCTCTGAAACATAATGTTGAGCAAAAGAAGCCAGACACAAAAGGGTACACACACTGAATGAATCCATATATATAAAACTCTAGCCCTGGCTGGTGTGGCTCAGTGGATTGGGCGCCAGTAGCTGGTTTGATTTCCGGTCAGGGCACTGCCTGGGTTGAGGGCCAGGTCCTGGTTGGGGGTATACAAGAGGCAACCACACATTGATGTTTCTCTCCCTCTCTTCCTCCCTCCCTTCCCCTCTAAAAATAAATAAATAAAATCTTAAAACAAACAAAAAACCTCTAGAAAAAAACACATTCAGTGTATAGTGACAGAGAGCAGATCAAATTTCTTAGGGTCAGGGGTATGGATGGAGAGCAACTGCGATGGGCAGAAACAGCAGTTTTTGGGGATGATGGGAACGTTCTGTATCTTGATTACAATGATGGTTACTTAGGTATATAAATTGGTCAAACTCATTGAAATGCACCCTTAAAATGGGTGCATTTTACTGTATGTAAACTTTACTTCAATGAAATTGATTTTAAAAATTCAATGGTATAGTATACAAATCCAAATATACCAAGAATTACAATAATTGTCAATAGACTCAATAGTCATAATAGTTTCAAAGAGAAAACTCAAATGTCCATAAAAAGAATGAATAAACTGTAATAAATGAATAAAATGTAATACTGTAGCAATGAAAATGAATACTATACATATCAACATAAACAAAGTCACAAACATTATGTGGGACAAAATAAGCCACAGAGAAATACAAATAATATGATTAGCATGATTCCATTTATATGCACACAAACCAAACTATATTTTGTTTAGGGGATGTATACTTACATGATACTACTTTAAAGAAAAGCAAGGAGATGATGTATTATAGAATTGTACACCTGAAATCTATATATTTTTTTTAAATGTCACTCCAATAAATTCAATTAAAAAAAATTATTTTTAAAAAGCAAGGAAGCCCTGAATGGTGTGGCTCAGTGGATTGAGCGCCAGCCTGCAATCCTAAGGGTTGCCAGTTCGATTCCTAGTCAGGGCACATGCCTGGGATGCGGGCCAGGTCCTGGGTTGGGGGTGTACAAGAGGCAACCACACATTGATGTTTCTCTCCCTCTCTTTCTCCCTTCCTTCCCCTCTCTAAAAATAAATAAATAAAGTCCTTTTTAAAAATTCAAAATAAATAAAAAATAAAAAAAGCACGGGAGCCCTGACCGGCATGGCTCAGTTTGTTGAGCACTGTACCACAAAGTGAAAGGGAACTAGTTTGATTCCAAGTCAGGGCACATGCCTGGGTTGTGGGCCCAGGCCCCAGTTGGGGCGCATGCAAGAGGTGGCCAACTGATGTTTCTCTCCCTTTCTCTCTCTAAAAATAAATAAATAAAATCTTTAAAAAAAAAAAAGTAAGGGAATGAATTTATAGGTCAGGGAGAGCAACAGTTGGAATGAAACACACAAGGAGCATCTAAGGTACTGACAATATTCTATTTCTCAGCCTGACTGGTTGTTACATGTATATTCACTTTACCATTCTCTTAAGTGTTTTATCGTCTCATGCTCCTTCATCAGTGATATATCCATCCCCCAACCCCCAGGCCAAAAAGAAAGAATCATTGTCTCGTCTAAGAATGACATGTGAAGCCTCTTTTTAAAAAGCAAGGATACTAGGAAAAGATGGCAAAAATGAGAAACAATATTCTTAAACTCCTCCTTCCTTTTTTAAAGAAACACTACATATCCCAAAGAAAGAGAAAAACCAAACAATCCTTTTACCAACTGGTCACGAACAAATATTTTCCACTGTGAGATGGGGATACCCCCTCACTTGTGACAATAGTAAACATGGACCCCAGACAACCCTGATTTGCCCAAACCATATTCTTAAGCCAGCTTATTACCTGTGGCCCCACTTGAGCCTCAAGTAATTTAGAAGAATTGTGACTCCCCCCAACCTCCTCATCTTTACTTCAATTCCCCTTCAAGTCTCCTATCAGTCCATCCTGTATCCAAACACATACACACACATACAAATTGAGAAGCTATAAAATGGCATCGGAAACGAGGTATCTAGCATATTAACTACTGGGCAATGAAGGGATACTGCATTTCTGCACTCTACACCAAAGCAGCCATGGACATCAAACCATACTGTTACCTTGGGGCAAAAACAGACATTTCTTCAAATGGCATGATAAGGTGCTTAATTTTATTGGTATAACTGAATTTTCTCCTTTCTTTAGCTTTACATAACTGCTTCTCCTCCCCCAGCCTAAAATAACAAATTCAATTTTAAAAAAACAAGGACACTGGAATTCAGAGTTTGGAAGGTCCCTCAACAAACTTACTTCTTTAACTTTTTCTTTTTTTCCAGGGAATTCGGAGGGAAGAAGTCTATGTTAAGCAGCCTGCTGATAGTTATATCTTCCCCAGAGGGATGGAGGGCAAAGCTGAAGGACACACCTTCCTCTGGCCTGCCTTTTAAAGCCTAGCCTCTTTGGACCTTTGAATCTATTTCTCACAAAATTTGTTGGCCAGGCTGGCTCTTTTTTTGTTAATTTACTCTAAAATCAGCAGTCCTGAAAACGAAGGTCAGGCAGTGCTGATTACCTGTAGAAATCTACCCATGGATCCTTGAGGACAAAAAGCTCAAGGACTTCTACCACCAGAGACATAGAAGGAGAAATAAGAGGGGCAGTTCATACCGCTAAACTCAGGCTTAACCCCTTATGAAAGGTGGATTTCCTGTACAACTGTTCTGACAAGCAGAGGGATTAGGCACTTCATACATTCTGCTTAGGTAAGAGACTCAGACAGAGGTGAATTGCCACAGAGGAGCAAATTGCGTTACTGAAGGTCTCTAAGGTGGTTATATGCTAAAGACCATGATTTTGGCTGTGAACTGAACTTCCCTTCCCAACTAGAGTCAACCTCTATACACAACAATGTCATGAAGGTGTGAGGTCCCCATCTCAAGTACCCCACACACCTGAGTTAAGTTCTATCGGCCCCACATAGACAGCTGATTGTCTATCTCTCTGCAGAAGCGCATGTGGCACTCTCTCCATCTCCTGCAATTCTGGATTACTAACAAACCATAAAAGCAAGCATAACTGATAATGAAAGGAACGCCAGTCTAGCCCTGCCTCAATCCAAGCCCCTCAATGTTCCCTAAAGGCAGGAAGCACCAATGGCAAACACAAGAAGTGTCTCTTGGGTGCCCTCTTGCTGCCACCAGGGCTTTTAGCGATGCTGAAATGGAGGCCACTCTACAAACTGCTGAGGAGGAAAAAGAGGGGCCCATGGCACAGAGAAGGGAAGTTATTCCAGTGGTGGCCAATCAATGACATCCAATGATTTATAGGAAGTATAATCCAATAATACAGTAAAATAAAACAGTGTGTGCCTGAGATGGTTTTGATTCCAGGAATTATAAAACATTTTTTTTTTTTTTTTAAAGAGAGAGAGCAAGAGGGAGAGAGAAAAAGGAAGAGGGGGAAAAAAAGGCCAGATTGGAGCAAATTGGGCACAGATGGGGGATGCAGTGGGGTTTCAGTGATGCCCTACCACAAATGTTGCTTCAATTATTCCTCTTCAAGAAACTAGTTTTATTTCCTTAAATTACAGAATTTTTAAAAAATTAAAATTCTTGGAGTGCTTGTGGTTTAAATCAACAGTTCACCCTCCAGCATCACATCAGCCAGTCAGATGGCTACTGAAGTGTTAAATGCTGAGGCACGTGGAGAGGGCCCTGCTTCTCCCTTCAGGCTCAGGAATGCCACAGAGCCATTACCAGTGGTGACATCACTCTGGGAAGCACCTATCACCGCCACCCATCACTCACCAAAAGACAATTTTGGACACAGGCCAGGTAAGGAACACACTGTTCAATGAGAGCTGGCTTGCCTTCTTCATCCATACTTTCAATAATTACCGAGTGCCTAATAAATTCCTGGCACTATGCTAAGGGACCCCAAATGATCCTCAGATTTAACTGTCCCCAACCACTTCACTAGAGAGTACTAGCATTCTAGACTCTCTGTAGTCCCACTAATGTAGGATTTTTGCATAGTGCTCATCAGAGGAGGAGATAACGGCCTCCTCACCAGCAGCCCTGGACCCATGAGTGTTAAGATCAGTGCCGAGACCTGAAAGTTTAGTTGGTAAAATGATGTAGCATAACGCAATTTATTTTCCCCTATGGACAGGGAGGCAAATCTGTTCTCATAAGCTCTGCCTTCCTGAGCTCCGGGGAAAAGGGGAAAAAAAGGTATCTTTCCCCACCCTCTGAGTTTTCTCCCCCATTTTGTCTTATAAGGTGTCCAGAGCTTTTAAACAGTTCTGTGTCTCTCCTGGCCACAGGAACGCATATCTAAAAAGTAATCACACTATAAGTGTATCATTTCTACCCCTGGACTATAGGTATTTTGAAAAAAGGTAATATAAGGGTAACACTGAAAACACACACAAAAAATCAGAGGTATCATAAAGGACATACTTTTTAGTAAGGCGTCCTTGTTGCTCTCCAACTCATACTCCTTAGGTTCACATCTACAGGGAAGGCCCAGGCACAGACTGAGAGGACCTCAATTGCCTTGGGGGCCACAGATCACCTCTGCTTCAGGCTGGAACGTTCCTTCTCCACAGAGTCCAGGAACTGATGTATGCAAACACCCACCCAGAAGGACATGTCCAAGAAGGAATGGAAAGAAAAATGATGGCCCAGATGTTCTGTAACTTGCAGTGACTGCCAAATCAGCACAGACCCCAAGCACCTGGGAGGGCCAGGCAGCGTCAGGCCCCTGCTTCCTGGCTGCAGACAGCCAGGGTCCTGCAGCTGGGTGGCTGGCGACTCTGACAGCAAGCCGAGTGGCCTGGAGAGAAGACTTTAGAAGGGCACCGGTTGACAGAACTTGGGGGCTGAACACGAAGGGCTGATTTATCACTTCCTTACTCATAAAAATGTGATTCAAACTTGCTGCTGATTAGTGAAGGATTTAAACCTTTACCCTCTCCCCAACCCCCTTCCCTCTCCACCCCCGGCACAGATGCTGCTACTCAGCCACAACACCCCCTTCTTGCCACTGTCCATACAAGCACAGCACAGGGCCCCAGAGAAGATGACTCATATGCTGGGAAATGGAAAAGTGCATCTTCCCACCAACCAGCCCCGCTGAGTGCTCTGCTCACTCCTCTCCCAATGGCAGCCCACACAGTGGGGTCTGGACGGCCGCCTCAGCTGCACACCGGGTACTTGGCAGCACGTCCACAGAGCTCTCTGTCCTAGTTGAGTGTTATATCCTGTGGCCCAGGCTGTTTTTCTCTGGAACACCCTTGGAGCTTCTGACCACCTCATGTCATCCTGCTCTTGGCCCCAGTTGCCTCATGGAGACGAGCGTCAGGACAAGGCCAGAAATGGGTAGGGTCTCATGCCCAGGCTTTGGCATGCCCTTCCTGGCTAGCGGGTCCTCATATAACCAACCATGGAAAAGCCCTAAAAAAGGTACCCTGGCCTCAAATGGGGAAACCACCTATCTCCTTCTTTCTCTGGTCTTACCATCTCACCTTCCTTTCACCTGTATTTTTTAACCTTTACTAAACAACAGCTACAAGAAAAGGACTCATGGGTGGCCTATGAAAAAGCCAAAGCATTCCTTCTCATGGAGCAGAGGCTGCTGACAACAGATTCTTCACAGGCAAGAGCTGCAGGTCCCTTACATTCACACCTCCCGAGACTACAGGTCACTTGATGCTAGAAAAATACCTTGGCAGAGGCTGCAGCTCTGTGACAGTCAGTTTACTGACTTCTGTGGACTGAGGTTAGAGGAAGGCAGGAAAATGAATAGGAGGGCACCTCAGGAGGCCCTATTTCCTGAGTCCAGTGAGCTTCCCACTTGGTCGCAGAACCACTACAGTAATGAAGAAGGGATCAATCTCCTGCCCCCTTGAACTTCACAGCCTCACCAGGACAGCACTTTACAAAGTTTATTTCCTCTTTCCTGGAAACCACCACTCTCCCCAAGGACTGCATGCTTCCTCAGAGCTGTTCTCAGGACTAATTAGCCAAGTTCAAAATGGCACCTCAGCCTTTACATCTTGCCTTCTGCTGGGAATTTTAAATACTACAGCAGGAAGCTTTGAGAAGAGAAAATCCTCCACGATTCAGATGTGATTGAAAACTCAAGCAGACTAGCTGAGGGCCTTGCAGAGTCCCAGGAAGAGCCAAGTTTCTAGGAAGACTGTGGCATACCTACTCATTAGGGGAGAAATAACCCCCTACCCCACCCCCAGTAGGCTGATGTAGAACCCCCAAATATGAAGGAAAGGGAAGTAAGTCAATTTCAAAGTGAGAGAAAGCACCAAGAAAGGTGCAATAAGAGAACTAGCGACACTGTCCAGAAACACCAGGAGTCTTCTCCATGGGGCAATTCCCACTTCTTGGCATTTCAGGTAATAACCTTTTAGTTCTGAGATCAAACTTCACTTTCTGTCACTGCTCTGAAACAATTCTTTGGCAGCATGGACCAAATCTCCCTGGCAAACAAACACAAAATAATGCCATCCCTATGCTACATATTTCTGTCAGGTCAAACCACATACCCTTACATAGGTGGTGGGAAGGGAAGGGAAGGGAAGGGAAAGGGAAGAGGGATCCTGGTAACATCATTTGGCTGTGACCTGGTCCTACAGCATCGAAAAATCCTGCCAATCAGCCCCACAACCCCTGACTCCCTTGCACCCCTCCCCCACTTAAAAAAACCCCCAGTGTTCAAAAAAGCATTTGAGTATGCACACCAGTATGTTAGCCAAACTCTGGGCCTGGTGATTTTTGTGCTTCCAATTTGAGTCACCAAAGCTCATCAATTCTCTGTTCTTACTCCCTGGCAGGCTCCCACAAGGGATATCCCACAGGGAACTAGACTTTTCCATATTGAACAAACAGGGTACATGAGTCCAGAAACAGCTATTCCCAAACCCTGCCAAGCGTATGGTCTCTGCGATGAAACATTTTAGCAATGCCTCTCCCCTGGGAGAGGCTCTGGGTCTGCAGACTCCAAGAGGCCTTGCTGCTGCCTTTAGCATGGCCAGATGTGCAACAGCATCTCTGGGTTTGCAAATTAAGCTCTATACCCATGATTCCCTCCTTTCATCCCACCCAAGCACTAGACAGTCATACAGATTTTAGGGAGTAAAATTAGTATCTGAGAGGCAATGGTGGGGAAGGGTGTGTGTGCACATGTGTTTGCGTGTGTTGGGGGCAGGTGTAGTGGTATGGTAGCACAGAAAAGAAGCTAGATTAATCTTTATCTGTCTAAATAAAGAAACTGGACATGCCTTACCTTTCAACTGGGAGTTGTGTACAGCAAACATGTTGATGGTCATAAGCTGCAGCATGCGCGTACTTCCAATAGGAGAGGGACTATGCTGCAGCAATACCTGGAACTCCTTGAGAACCTTCTCAGCCACTGCAGGGAATGTCTCCATCCTACAAATACAGCCAGCCCATCAGTGAGGGATATCCCCAAAAGCATTTACTTACACACACACACACACACTCACACACACACCCTTATTCCTTCCCCCTCACCCACCTCTCTCTCTCTCTCTCTCTCTCTCTCTCTCTCTCTCTCTCTCTCTCTCTCTCTCTCTCTCTCTCTCTCTCTCTCAAAATAGACAACTAATGCCTAGGATGTCTCTTTGCTACTTTAACAAACCTTCCTGCTATTCTAAAGTTGTGGACAAATTTAAGAGACAGAATTGTTCAGGGTTTGGAGATGGAATCAATTCAATTTTGGATAAATTGCTATGAGTTATTATGCTTTGGTATGCTATTTCCTAACCCCTGGCAATGACTGAATTCAAGCTGAAATGAAATCAAAGTTTCTTTCTGAAACAATCGGTTTTTCTAAATAGCAAACAAATTTCCTTTAAGCCTGAAGACCTACATATTCCCCAAACTCTCTGGTTTATGAATCTAAGGATTCTTTACTCAAGGCTTTACTTCAGGAAACCAGAAATAGTTCTCCTGCTGTCTTCTTAGGTACTATCACACTAATTGCTCCACCTAAGGATCCCAAATTTCCCCTTGAAGAATCCCCATGATCTGTTTCAGCCCTTCCTGTGTTACTGCCCTCCTTGCTCTCACAAGACTCTGCTCATCAAGGTCTGGATGTTCTCAGGCCAGTGGAAATATAATGCCCTGGCCAAGCGCCACTCCCAATACAGGAAGAGCCTGTAATGTAGGGAGGTAGAAATCCAGCCAGTGACCTAGGGCTCCTAAAGAGAGGTCATTCAAACCACTGCTTGCCAACTGTGGCCACTGGATTCCAAACAGTGGTGCATGCCTGGAGCTCCTTTGGCAGCAGATACAAACCACAGCTGAAGTCCTCAGAAATAAAAAGCATATTCAAACTTGGTGCTAGAGAGAGAAACCAGGCACATTGGGCCTTAGGGCCATGCTGAACTACTCATGGTCAGCAAAGTATCTTTTATCCATCCTCAAGCTCTCCCCCCACCAAAACAAACAAACAAACTGCTTATAGCCACACCGTGATGGGGTGAGGAAGAGCTTTAGGCTAGATTAATATATGGCTTCTGAAAAGCCACAGGAAAGGGAATCCTCAGAAAACAAAAACAGTTTCAAGTCCTAGAGAAAGGTGCTTCCAGTTTAACCGAAACTATGACCCCTTCCCCACTGAGTAGTACCCTCCCCAGGTTAGCAAGCTCCAGAGCTTTCTGGCATCTTGGCAATCTTCACTCCTTGCTTCTGGATGGAAACCCTTATTACTGATCTTCTAGTACCCAGAAATCACGCCACAGCTACAGGCCAATTGTCTTCCAGTCCCTTCTCTTCATTTTCATTGGCACAAAACATGCCATGCATTTGCTCCTCCATTCCCATATGCTATTTCAAGTGCCCCACTCCCTACAAAAGAATACCCCCACACCCACCACCGCCACCACTAAAAACCCCTTTTTTCTTCTTTCTCTAAAATGTTTCAGAACCATTACAACTTTTGGTAGGTTTGGAATGGCAGAGCGATATGCCTGGGGCTGGATTGGATCCATTTTCCCCTTGGGCTGTAACAAAGGTTTCATTTTAAATCCTGACACTGTGCAGCACTCTTTCTGGTCGGAGGTGAGGAGGGGGGCTAGTTACTTCTCATTACGAGAACAGCAGAGTTCACTCTGCTTGAAAAGCAGCCACACTGGGCAAGTTTCAGAGCCATGTGTCTCCGTGTTGAAAGGCGGTAGAGAGCCAACACAGAACGACATGACAGAGTGTCATGCGGGACAGTCTTACTTCGAAGCGATGTTTGAGGAAACCTCTTCCCTGGAATGGGAATTAAAACATCCGTTAACACTCCCTAGGTCAGACTGAGGTCTGAAAAGAACACCAGGCCAAATGTTCACATCATCTTTTTTTTTTTATTGTTTTTTTTATAAAAATCTTCCCTTTGCCTTTCAACTAGTTTGACATCAGAAAGAAAAAAAATCAAATGCATAAGGATATAAGTTAGAGTACCTTCAATTCTGAGATATGAGGGAAGATGGATCTATTCAGACAAAATCAGCTTTGTCAGTCAGTAACTAAGGGACACACAGATAAAAGACTTTCTTAGAGCTCAATAATACTGTTTCTTAATTCCCAATTTTTTAACTAATATGCTATCTAATTTTGGCCTCAAACTACTGCTAAGTAGTTTGTCTTTCTCTTTGCTACAACCCATATTATAGAACAAAAATTATACTAAAACAGAGGTAAGGACAGAATACAATTCATGTTTAGGAAAAAACCCACAAGATAAAATTATAATTTTTATGGATACATATGTAAGTATGTAAATGCAGTAAAAAGGTCTGGAAGATTACATAACTGTATGTCTAGTATTATCTCTGGAGAACAAAGGGGTTGCGAGAGTTGAAAGAAATTTCAGCCTTAGCTGTAATGCTACATTTTAATAAGGAAATTTCGTATATTACTTCTGTAATAATTGTTAGCCAAGAAGCAGCAATAGCACTAGCAGCAGAGGGGAGAGAGCATAAAAAGATGGTACTTTATAACAGCAAAAAATTGGAAGCAGCCTAAAATGCTCAATAATAGCAGGTGATTAAGATGGCACATCTGTAAAATTGAATTCTATTTTTTAGAAGTTGTATTAGATTTTTTAATCATGTGGGTAAAGTTTAACATAGATGAAAACAGTTTTAAAGTAGTTTAATGTGAACACTTTTGATACATATTTTAAAAATACATGTGTGTGTGATGTGTAGAAAAAAGATAAAAATATACATCAAGTGTCAACAGCAGATAGTTATCTCTAGATAGTGAGAGTATGAGTAATTTTTTAGCTGGGTTTTCTAAATATTTTACAATAAGCACTGTATACAATAAGATTTCTCCTATCATGCATACTGTGGGCTTTTATATAAAACATTTATCATTTTACAAGTAAATCAAAATACAAACATTATATTTTTAACAATTCAAATAAATATATCTGTCTTTGAATTCCAAGAGATCTTGAAGCTGTGCAAATAGCATGACTAGACAAGTAAGTAAAAACTAAACTAGTAACTTTAACCGAGGCAATAATGTAATGTAAAATTATTATATTTTTCACAAATCAAAAATCTACAAGCTACCAGCTTCCTGACCTCTCTCAGTGGAGTCCGAGTGCAGGTCTGATCTGCCTGCCTCTCACCAGGAAAGCAAGTGTCTGTCAGGAGCCACTTGGACCACTGACTGATTCCTCTTTCTGAGCCTGAGAGAATTCTATCCCGATCCTGTTAACACTGCAGAAGATACAGTCATTTTCAGGACACACGTTTCACTGACTGAAGGGGCTGCTTTCTGAAGTGATCTCTAGAGACACCTTGTCTCATCTAAATGGCAGTTTTAAAAAAACCAATCTCTCAGGCAACACTGGGACCTAAACCCAGGAGTGACTCAGACAGTGACCAACGGGACAGGACCAAACCTTTCAGATTCTAAGGAACACAACTGACAGACAACGTTGTCCTCATAAAAGAATCAGGCTTCATAACTCTTCTCAACCTCTTTATTTTTAAAAATTGAATAATTCAAAAGCAACCCAGTAGCAAAAAAAACAAACAAAAACAAAACTAAGTCATGTGACAAGGATAGAAATGAGAGAAAAAAATTACACGCTACAGAACATTAAGGACAGGAGTGGGCCTTGGATATCATCTATTTAAAACTACTGATAAGGAAACCGAAGCCCACAGAGGCTTTGACTTGTTCACTCTCAAGGTCTTGTAACTAGTCAGTGGTGAAAAACAAACTTTTTGGCACGAGATTCCATCCAACACTCTGAGCCTCTTTTTCACTGGAAGCTGAGAATAAAGAAACTTGTGCCGCACGCAGTAGGCATTCAAGCACATGCTGATGCAATGTGGACTGCGGGGCACAGAGAAGACGAAGACTGGAGAACAATGTTGGGGCTTTTCTCAAACGACAGGCGGGACAGTGGATGTGTCTTCAGCTGCTCCCCATTACAATCTCCTCACTCTTAATTCGTTTTCAACGCCTCCCACATTTCACATCTTCTTGGTAATTAGGCAACAATCCATGTTGTTGTGTGTGGCTTGGACGCATTGCTTTTCTAGTCTTACAGACGTCTATACTTTTTTTTTAATAGAAAAGTTATTGCTGTTTCTGCTTTCCAGAATAAATATGGGGCAAAATTCTCTTTTACCTCCAGGAGAGCATAGGAGGAATATTCACCAAGGGGCTGGAGTGCTTAGAATTTACATACATTTTCCTCATGTGTACACCACTATAACTCATTTTTTATGAAGGTGAAACTAGATTGGCCTTATCATTTGCCAACAGAATATCTTATATGCAGGAATGGAAGAGATACTGAAAAATAATCTGGACCACAGCAAACCACCTCTGACAAATGAGATAATCTATTCTTTTTTAAAGGGTTCCAAAGAAGAAAATTCCTGAACATATCCCTGTGTGAAATTTTCTTACACCTAACCCAAATCCCTCCAGCTGCAACATAAGCCTATTTTTTCTTGCTGTCGTCCCACAGAAATCAAAACTATCTGGTTATAACTCTTTTATAGTTAAACACAGTTAGGAGAACCCGCAGCTGTCTTTAAATAAACCTTTTCATTTTTTTTACCTTAACTTTTTTAAAGAATAGTTTTTCCCTCTCAGCAATCATTTTCTAGCTTTTAAATCATTATTGTGGTTCTTTCCCAAGCCTCCTCCAAAATATATGTATCTAAATGTGAGAATTTTAAAAGAGAAAAAAATACTAATGCCTAACTTGGTAAATAAATAAACACCCCCCCCCCCAAATATTCCTACATTCTGGACCAAAATTTAAAACTTCTTTGGTCCCAAAAGTCTCCAAAAGAGCTAACACATACCTAGAGCAGTGGTTCTCAACCAGGAGCAATTTTGAACCCCCCACCCCCCAAGAACACTTGGCAATATCTGGAGACATTTTAACTGTCTCAACTAGTGGGGAGGGAAGGGATGCTACTGGCGTGTAGTGGGTAGAAGCCTGGGGTGCTGTTAAACATCCTACAATGCACAGGACAACTCCCTACAACAAAAAAATTATACAGCTCAAAATAAGAATAGTATAGAGATTAAGAAATCCTGACTTAAAGCAACATGGTATATGAAAATTTAAAGAATAAACATGGGAAAATGGGAGAAAAACTGAGTGAAAAGGTAGCAAGGGAAAGGAAAATTTTTTTAATGAGAAAAAAAGATGATAAAGAATTATAATAGCTATTATTAAGTACAGCACACTAGTATTTCTTTGCTATGATGTTTTATAAAGTGATATTGATATCATCTTGCCCACTTGTAATTGCAGTTTTATGTTACTAATGATTGGCCTGGGTCTACTGTGACCTACTAGAATTCTAGATCCTTCTCTCCAGTCTTTCAGTCTATCCATTTCTGTAATAATTCACTCATTTATACAACAAATATTTACTGACCATCTACTACGTGACAAGCACTAAAGCAAAAACTCCAGTAAGAATAGAGCTTATATGGGGGTGGGGGAGGTGGCGAGAGGGGAGCTATTGATGCACCTAGTTTACTTTTCCTAAGTGAATTGCCTCACACTTATTCATACTAATATACACCTATTGACAGCACTCCAAGTCATTTAAATTAAGACTACCCTTATGATGGCTGTCACTGTCCCTCTTGACCAAGTCGATGACAAATGGATATGTAATAAGCACACTTTCTAGTTCACCATTCATAAGACACGGTTTCTTCAAAGCTGGACAAAGCTTTTCAGTCTCTCCCACTAAGGAAAACTTCCAGAGCATTACAGATAAACTTACAAGGTTATGACAGAAAGTGAAAGGGAAACACTGCCAGCAACAATGGGATCTATAATCCAAAACAAATCACCTCAAAGGGTAGCTCACAATAAAACCTCCAATTCAGAAAATATTAAAATGCAGAAGAGCTGTCTCAGAGCACTGCCACCTACTCTCCTAGAGAGGCGCCCATTACACCTCTGCCCCACTGGGCAGGCTTAGTCAGGCTTTAGGATCACTAGTGTTACACAGTGAAGAAAGACTGATCCACCAAAGGAACACTCCAAACTTGATCTCTGTCCAGGGATTTAATGGGTGAAGTAACAGGGTTTTGCACACAACACCTTCCCTGAGATTTATATGTAAATCCACAAGAGATTGTGAAACCACAGAAAAGTCTTAGCATTTACTGAGATCAGCAATATGGTACAGGAATCTGAGCACTGATGGAAGGAGTATGGTTCAGGAAGAAGAGAAACTGTTAGAGGGAAAGAAATGTTACCCTTCTCTTTAAGGAAAAATGAATGGCCAGTCTTCTCACCAAGAGGACCCCTGGCAGTTGTACCCAGGAAATGAGCATGACTTCCTTGAGGAGCTCACCAGGGGCTGAGCTGGAAGGCAGAGGAAAGAGAAACCCAGAGAGATTAGGAATGGGGGTTGAGAAAAGACTGTGTTTAAAGGGGGGCTTTTGCAAAGGTAGAGAAAGAAGAGACAGAGGGATGGAGAGTAATATTTCCCAAACTTCATGAACAAAGTAGGAGAGAGTGAAGGGAAGAGAAGGTGGAGGCCTCTAAGAATTCACACCCTGTGCCCTCAGTTACAAACACAGTCTAGTTGCTAACAATATTAAATTCCAAAATGACTTGTAATGTAGGAAAATAAAATAAACATCCTGCACACTTACCCAATCCGGGTAAACAGCTTCCCATGGGCATGGAGAAAACTGAGGATGAACCTTTTGTTCAGCTGCATGGGAAAAAGAGAGGAGAAAACAATTAAACTTTCCCCAGTTTCCTGTTACTGAACCGAGTCCCTAGTGACACAATAACCTGGCCAGGGTCGAAGGGGTGGGCACTAGGGATGGGAACAAAATGGACATGCCCAAACTCTCACACAGACCCAGGGCATATGCCCAACAGCTGCCGCCCAGCTGAGCCAAATGACAGCGAGCTCAGTGAGCGGACAGCACCCTCTGCTGGCAGCGCTGCGTGAGGGAATGAAGCGCTGAATCCCAACCAAGCTGTGTAGAAAGAAAGATGCCTGCAGCTGGCTCTCTGAGATCTCGGAGCCACCCTTGCCCCATAAAGATGGAAACTGATAAGAAGGATAATACTGATTTTGGATAAGTCTCTAATCTTATTTATGGGCTATTTCTCTATCTAACCAAGAAAACAGTACTCTTCTTTGGTAAACAAGGGTAAAAAGTAACCTACCACTAACTAGCTCATCAAATTATATTTTTTCCATCTTGTTTTTTTTTAATCCTCACCCGAGGATATGTTTATTCATTTTAGAGGCAGGGAGGAAGGGAGAGTGGGAACATGGATATGAAAAACATCGATCGGTTGACTCCCCTAAGCCCCGACTGGGGATCGAACCCACAACCCAGGCATGTACCCTGACTGGGAATCAAACCCGCAACCTTTCTGGTGTACGGGATGACACTCCAACCAACTGAGCCGCCCAGTCAGGACTATACTTCTTTTAAGACTAAAGATTAAGTTCAAGGTCTGGAGCAAAAAATTCAAGTGTCTACAAGCAGCCAGTTTTGAAAAAGGCTGGTAGTGACAGCAGCAATCTACGGCTTCTCCACTCCAGTTCTGCCTTTTGTGAACCCAGTACTAACATTTCCTTCTGTTTTTTTTAAAACAAGAGCTAAAAGCTGGGATTTTATGTGAAATTCCCTGGCTTTTAAATGTTGACTACTAATGAAAAAAAAATCTTAACATTAGGCAAGCCCAAAACACAAACATGCCAGTCACATCTGGCCCATGAGTTAACAAATTCACAATTTCAGTTCAATGTTCTAGAAAACGTACTGTTATTAAAACTGAGGTGAGAGATTCTGCTAAGGAAAACAAGGGTGGGGGAAAAACCAACTCCAAAGGAAGTGGAGACAATAAAAAAACCTAACCTTGTTGCCATCTTCTCTGGTCTCCTAGAAGCAAAAGCTCAGAACCTATAGCCAGACAAGAAGAGGAGTCAGGAATCTTGGTCTCAGGGGGGTGGTTAGGGCAAGAAACAGTCCAGCACCTTGCATACTTTGCCTGGCAGGGAAAATGCCTCTGGTTTATCCCCTTGCAAAACAGAACACCAAACAAGTTATGGCCATTCTATCTATTTCACGTGGAAGCTAGTTGTGGGGAAAGGAGTGCATTTTTGCTTAAGTGAATTACATTTAGCCAGCAATACGTACTGTATCAAACACTGAGCTATGTAGTTAAAAAGCTCAGGTTACTTCACTGAAGATAACCTCTCTCTATAATGAGGTTAGTCAGGGCCAGGACATGAGATCCATCAACAGAAGATGAAAAACTGCTGCAAAAATAAATTGCCAATGGTTATATCACCATTAGCAGCAAAATCTGGGCTAGAATGAAGTATCTAGATCTACTAGTAGAGGCAAGTGGTGAAAAACACGGACTTCCTTGTCAAATCTCTGCCACTTAACTGCTATGGGATCTCACGTAACTCATCCAACCTGCCAAGTTTTTCCTTCTACACATGGAGGTCACAGTAACCATATCAATGGGTTGGTACATGAGATAAGGCAAGTAAAAGCATGCCTGACCTATTGTAAACACTCAGTTGTTAGCTGAACATTCTCTCCCAATGAATGATAAAACAAGTAGTAAAATGTTAACAACTGGAGAATCTGGGTTAAGGCTATCTGGGAGTTCTTTGTATTATTTCTACAATTTCTCTATAAGTATGAAAATCCCCGTCGTCGGCAGCCGTCCGTCTCGAGAGACGATGGTGTAGCTTCTTAAGAGTCTATCTGCACCGCCGAGAATGGCTGTGCAGTCCGACTCGGGAGTGACACGGTATCTGTCTCCTCCCGTGTTGAATCGACATCTTGCGATGACGCTGGGGTGTCCTCTCCAGTGAAGCTGAAGCTACAGAGCCTGTATTTTGAAAATACTTCAAAATAAAAAGGTAAGTCCTGGTTGGAGTGGCTCAGTTGGCTGGGCGTTGCCCCTCAAAGTGAAGGGTCGCTGGTTTTCCTGGTCAGGGCACATGCCTGGGTTGCAGCTTCCATGCCTGCCCCCCATCACCGTCAGGGTGCATGCGAGAGGCAACCAACTGATGTTTCTTTCCCTCTCTCTCTCCCCCTTTCTTCCCCTCTCTCTAAAAATAAAGAAATAAACAGGTAAAATATGTATATATTCCCTCTATTCCTATTTTAACTCAAGTATCCCTTTTCCCATAGATGTTAATCATAAACTGGTTAACTCATCCATTACCAGGAGAAATCCTTTATAGCTGGTTATATTATACATACAGGACACTTTGGTTGAAACAACACAACATTAACCCATCTCATTCAATACAATTACCATCCCCCAAGCCACAAGCAACTCAGAAATTTAAGCAACTTAAACCAGTAAATAGCAGAATTAGAACTTGAACCCAGATCCTCTGATTCCAAAATGTTCTGCTTCCCTTACACTGCATCTATTTCAGGAGAACTGGTAAGCTTTATTCATGAAGGGCTGATGAGAAAGTAAGAGCAACTAAAAAGCAGTTCAGTTTTACTTTTAAGTTTTCCTTACATATTATGTAGGAAACTCATACTGTGTGACCACAATGCCTCCTGGAGTGAAATGAGAGCAACAAGAGGTTTCTGAATATTGTGGTTCTATCTATACTTCCCCAAGATCCTTCCCTAAAGGCAGTAGATGAAGTCCACTTAATTTGCACTTTGCCATTATTGTATTTTACTGTATGTAGTAGAAAGTGCATTTCAATGCACTGTGTGTATTTCTGCCAGTGAGAGTGAAGGGAATCTTTGGGAACTCTTCAAACTAGAGGCAAAAATACAACATTCTCCATGATCTTACTTAATGAGAACTAATGCTTTATTTTTGGTTTGAAAGAATTTGTCACCCTAAACACATAGCTGACCCTTGAACAACATGAGTTTGAACTGCATGGGTCCATTTATATGCAAAAATTTTTTAATAAATTCTGTACATGTATTTTCTCATCCTTATGTTTTTCTTAATAACTTTTCTCTAGCTAGCTTTATTGTGAGAATGCAGTATTACTACATATAACATGTAAAGTAGGTATTAATCGACTGTTTATGTTCTCGGTAAGGCTTCAGGTCAACAGCAGGCTATTAAGTTTTGGGGGAGTCAGAGATTGTATGTGGATTTTGGATTTTTGACTGCAGGTCATTAGAGTCCCTGACCCCCACACTGCTAAAGGGTCAACTATAGTTTCTTTTTATTATCTCCAATAACACTTCAAATAGGAAAGGCATTAAAAATGTAGATGTATTCTAGAAAGAGGTAATAAGGCATGTTATATTGAGAAAGTAGGTTTGTTACACACTGATCAATATGGGCCTAAGCAACACTGTCTGTAACAATATGAAGTTGGCTAGTACTAAGGCAGAACTTTTAGAAAAACTAACTGATACTCAAGTCCACAGTAAGGAAAGTCTTCCTTTGAGTTTCCTCCCTCCCCAATACATCCTAGACTTCCATTTTTTCAACTTTTTGTTTTTTAGCAATACACTCAGATGGTCTCACTCAGGTAGAGAAAGAAATGTTATTCTTGAATGATGAGACAATCTGCCTCCAGATCTTTCTTGCACATTTACAACCAGGAACTAAAAATGCTTCTTAGGTATAACACTGAGAGACAGTGTTGTAATTATTAAAGGGCGCCTAACTCTTTATTTCAAGTCCAAACCCAAGCCACTATGTATGGACTCCTAAGCCTTTTGTACCATCTAAGAGCAAAGACCCAAAGAGACACTAATGGCAGTAATTGAATGGCTAAGTCTCTAGACACTCACAAAAATATCTGTCCTGCTATTAACTCTGGGATTATAAGTAAAATGGTTTGGGTTATTCCTCAACTGTAAAGTATAATTTCCACCACTGGCATTATCTAACTCAGAGCTCAAAGGACAAAAATAAATTATACAAAGTAAAGCATTTTGAAAAGTAAATGTTTTATGCAAGCCCTGGTAATTATCATTCAAAACTGTGTAAGTGCTTTGTGAACTGTGGAGCAAAGAAGGGAGAGAAGCTGCTCAGAGGCAAAAAATACAACACAAGAAAAGAAGATTCTGAAATATGTCCAATTTTCATTCCTAAATAGTTGCTCCTGCTTCTAAATACTTGTGTATAAAACTAAATTTCTAAAAAGTGAATCATTTTAAGGATAGTAAGAGCACATTGTACTAAAAGGAATTCCAATGTGTTTTTAAAGTGTTTTGGGAAGCATAAATTATAATTCTCTAATTTATCTGTTGGAAATGTTTCTACTTCTATATACCAAGTATTAAAAAGAAAAAAAAACTTAGTTGTGTTTTTAAAAGGGGGCTCTATCCTCTTAGATATGAGATAACACAAGTGGAGACCAAATTTCAATGGTTCCTATTAGTAAATGTCCGAGGACTTTCAGAGCACATATTCGAAGGCCATTTATCATCTCCCCAAGGCACAGGGTAAAGGAGAATATGAGCACAGAGGCTATGCTGCCCACCTTCACCCCTATCCTCCTATGCCAGGCACAGTCAAGAGCAAATCAGCAAGAGAGGGTCCTAAATGCCAAGGAACTTGTAGTCCAAAAACAAAAGATAAATAACATACCAACTTGCCAACTCTCTATTTATTCTCCAAAACCCAAGACAAGGCCTGAGAGCTATGAAGGTGTCGGGCACCATGTTTCCCTTACTGTCCCTATCCTTCAGCCAAGGCAAGTCTTTGTGAGAGGTGAGATCTAAGGAGATGATAAAGTAAGTTGGAGGGATGGGGGGGAGGTAAGGACAATCTGGCACACAAAATGTGGGAACCTTATCAGTAAGTCAAAATGCAATAACCATTTAGTAAAAATAAAAACTATTCATTAGAACTTTTAGTAGTCCACTGTCTAGGCTATAAAGAGCTACTCCAAGGCTTAGGTAAAGCAGGAATGGTGATTACTCCTCACCTGTAGTGTCTCCGCGCCTGAATCGCTCTGGGCAGGATGACAGCTCAATTAGCTCTAATTAAGCACAAGTTCCCTATAGAGATGTCCTACTTAGCTGGATCTAAGCCATGTGAATTCCAGTGTAAAACGTGCCTCTTAAAATCACCTCTTTCAACTAATGCAACCCCTTGAAAAAACGGCTCTCTCCCTCACACTGCAGCTTAGTGCTGCCTCAAGAAAGTCTTACTTCAAAGTAATTTACTGGCTATTATTTCATTATCTCTCCTACTTAAAGCCAGCAGACTGGAGGGAAATTGGGCTAAATGTCAAATCAGCAGTCAGTTCCAGAAAACCCAGCCAGCAAGCAGAGGGACATCTAGCTTAGAATACCTAGCAGGCTCTCAGGACGGAAACTGGCAGTAGGTGTAAAAAAAAAGGAAGGAACCACAATTTCGTGATTGTTCTGTATTTATTGCTCATTCATTTGAAGGAAGAGAGTAGGACAAAATGGTAGTAGGACAAGATGGTATAAAACAAAGACTACCAAGCTTAGAGTCGAAGATATGAGTTCAAATCTCAATTATGCCATTTATTTGCTATTTAATTATTGGCAAGTCACCAAATCATTTTTTAATTGTATTTAATTGTATTGGGGTGACATTGGTTAATAAAATTATGTAGGTTTCAGGTGTACAATTCTATAATATATATCATCTGTATATTGTATTGCATGTTCCCCACCTCAAGTTCACTCCATTTTTATTCAACTATAAAATGAGGTTGAGTGAGATCAGTATCAGTGATTCCATAACTCTGAGTGTGTATGCATCACAAGAGTTTTTGTAAAAAATGAGATTCCACAGTCATACAGAATCAAAATCTGCAGGGAGTGGGAGAAGGGGGCTGCAAATCAGCACTTTGAAAAGGTCTCCAGCTAATTCTGAACAAACAGCCTGATTTAGGAAATAGGCTAGATCATGAGTCAGCAAACTATGGGCCAAAGGTCAAATCTAGCCTGCCACTGTTTTTCTGTATGGCCCATGAGCTAAAAGTGGATATATATCTATTTTATCCTCACCCGAGGACATTTTTTCATTGCTTCTAGAGAGAGAGGAAGGAAGAGAGGAAGGGAGAAAGAGAAACATTAATGCAAGAGAGAAGCACAACTGGTTGCCTCCTGAAGTGCCCAGACTGGGGATCAAACTGGCAGCCTAGGTAGGTGCTCCGATCAGCAATTAAACCCACAACCTTTCAGTTACGGACTGACACTCCAACCGAATTACACCAAACAAGGCAGATTTTATATATATTTTTAATGGTTAAAAAAAAATCCAAGGACTATTTCATGACCTGAAAAATTTAAAATTTCAGTGTCTATGAATAAAGTTCTACTGAAACACAGACACACTTGTTTGTTTACATGTTGTCTATAGCTGTTTTCCTCCTACAAAGGCAGCACTGAGCACCTGGGGCAGAAAAGAGAATGTACAGCCCAAAAGCCTAAAATATTTACTATCCAGCCCTTTACAGAAAAAGTGTGATCCCTGGGCTAGATCATCTATAACACTGGTATCTCAAAAATGTTTCTACTTGCATAACACTTGAGAGCTATCACACACATGTATTGGAAATAGCAATGATTCTCAAGGGGTCAGAGATAAAGAGGGGCAGTGTGGTTGAATAGAAACCCCACCTCCTGGATATTCTGATAACTACCTAATTCCTACCACCTCAGGAGAATCAGCAATCTACAGTGTTCCTTCCAATTCTAAAAGCCCACAAATGTATAATTCTAACTAAATCTAACCTTTCTGGCCAGCTTCCTAGCACGTATCATTCTGTTCTGTGATCACACACACACACACACACTGCCAAAAGACTGCTGCTCTCAACGTTTTTGAACTCAAACACCCCAAAGGCTACAAAGATATGTAAGTGGGATGCTCCAGGTTTTCACCTTGGAAGCCACTATGGGGCTAAAGTGGCCAGGTAGAAATAGAACACACCAGCCCACTAAAGATTTCACTTAGGCCTGAGTACCCCTGGACATTTCCCAAAACATCCCTAATCAAAGGAAAGTGCCAGATTAAGGTTTATGAATACCTGTGCTGTGGTCTGACCACCTATAGTAACCAGCTCAAAGTGCCACCAGTTTAGCATTTCTAGGTATACAGAGAAAGAGAGAAAGTTCAGCCAAAGGGCAACATTGTTGCTCTGAATGGGTTACTTTCTGAATGACTCTTCTTCCTGACTCATCTCTCTCAGTGCTTGGGAACTCTCATGTTCATCCACCCAAAAAGTAGGGGAGCTCCTATACCGTGTCTGTACTGCACAAAGAAAGAAGAGGAAATGGCTGAACCTCCAGTTCGGTGATCAGGTGGGCAACCATAAAGTTATTTTCCAAAGGCACATACACAAGCTCAAACCCATTTTATAAATGAATGGGTCAACAGAGTACAAGGATGATGAAGTCCTTCTTGCACTGTCTCCACTCATTTATTCATTCAACAAAAACTTGCCATTCTCTATGTACATAACACTGTGCACGAACCATACACAGACAAGGCAGAAATAATCCCTGCTCTATGGGTGACACAATTATAAAGTATCATGACTGGGACCGTGGGAAAGGGGGGAGGTGGGCGGAACAGGAGATAGCAATGGGGGGAAAAAAGGGGCAACTGTCATAGAACAATAAAAAACAAAAATAAAGGATCATGACAGGGGAAGCACAGGATGCTGTGTATTTCTACAACAGGAGTATCAGAAATCTCCAAAGGAAGAGACCCTTGAGTTGAAACCTGAAGGCTGAGAAAATTAATCAGCTGGTTTTGGAGGGGGTAGGGAGTCATGCCTATGTGTCATAAGCAAAGGGATCACATGTGTGGCAGTACCAAGAGTGGCACATTAGAGACTGGTGTACCAAATGAATGATTATGCAAAAGACAGATTGGAGAAAAAGGCTGGACCAAGTTGTAGAAGTCCTTGTTAAAGAGTTTGATCTGAATCAAAGCCACTGAAGGGTTTTGAGCAGGAAAGTGACATGAAAAAACCTCCATTTTTAAAAGGACATTCTAGCTACTAATTTAAAAATTTGGTGTGTGGGGGCATGTCAAATGTGTGGAGGCCAGGAAACCAGTTAAGAAGTTGTTGCTACCATCCAATGGCAATGGAGACAGAGAAGAAAGGAAATAATAAAAGAAATAATTATTCTATACAATTATGATCCCTGTTCCTAACAATGGTTCTAACTCTGCATAACTCAATTTATAGAGACCAACAGTGTCCCAGAACCAAGTATGAGTCTTTAGAAAAAGACTCAAACTAAATAAAATACTGATTTTATTTCTAGAGGTAATTTAGATAGTCTTATTTCCTTTCAATAATATTTTATATGGTCTAGAATGGTGTTTTGTACTCAGTACATAGTAAGTGACTACTGAAGAACCTATTAAAATATATAAATTAATAGTGATTAAATAGATGATCCAGGTAATACACACAAAAAACACAAGAAAAACAGTACAATATTAATATTAATGCTGTAGGAAACAACATACTCAGCATTGATTATAAGAATTTATCTCTTTTTGGAGGGTAATTTGACCAAACCCAGACAAAGGTTGTCAAAGAAAAACAGAATTCTACCAGGACTTAAGGATTCCAATCTTGAGTAACAGCAGTTCCATCTACTGTAATCCAGCCCAAGAAACAGGACAGGTTAACATTGGACTATTACAATGACCTGCCAAAGGTCTATGTAATAATATTGTCTACTCCTGTTGCCTCCTGTTCCTTGACTGTGCCAAGCATGTTCTCACTCAGGGGGGCCTGTGTATTTAATTTACTTTTAGTCCAGTGAATCTCAAATTTTACAGCACACTGGACTAGCCTGCAAATCTTTTAAAAACATGTAAGCCTGGCTCCCATCATCAGACATTCTGACTTAATTAGCATGGGGTAAGACCTGGGCATCAGGCTTTTTAAAAGCTCACAGTGATTGTACTCTGCAGCAAAATTTGAGAACCACTGCTCTAGTTTATCCTGTTTTTATAGCACTTATCACCAATTTTTACGCTCACGTGCATGTACATACATACACATGCCACGAGGGCAAAAAACTTGCATTTTGTTCCACAGTGAGTTCACAGAAGGTAACCAATAAATATTTGGTGAACGAACAGCCTTTCTAATCTGATCTTTGGCTGTTCCTCCTGCCTCCACCCGTGCTGATACAGTCTACCCTCCAGCAACAAAAAAATTATTCATAGTGCCCTAAATTCACCATGTTCTTTCCACTGTGACGCCCAACCCCCATCTAGTGCCTTCTCATGCACTCCTTCAAGTCCTACTTTCCTTGCTTAAACCTCTCCCAATCCTCTACCTCCAGGCTGAGCCTGACACCTTATCCTCTAGGCTCAAAATATACTTCATATACCTTTGTGATAATGGGTATCACAGTACATCTTAATTATCCACATACATGTCTGTCTTTAGATCAACTCTGTCCACAGAACTTCCCATAATGATGGAAATGTTCTTTGTCTTCACTGACCAATACAGTAGTCACTAGCCACATGTGGGTAATGAGTATGTGAGAGCTGGTTAATGTGACTGAGGAACTAAATTTTTAATTTTATTTCAATTTAATTAAATACGCATAGCTAGCTAGTGGCTACCATAAAGGTCAGCACAGCTCTAGACTGTAATGTCCTTTAGTGAACGCTCCATTCTGATATCACAGGCAGGACATAAGAATTATCAACAGGTGATGGGTGAGTAAATGAAGAGATGGATGAGTGTGAGACAGCAGACTCTGAAGATTACAGTACTACACTTTAAAAATTTCTGGTTTGCCATACAGTAGGAACAAAAGACACACTCTGAAACACAAATAAGGTTCGGCAAATGGGAGCAAAGGGTTTGAAAAAACCATCCAGTATTCTACACATCTCCCCAGATATATAACCCACATAGTGTGGACAGTGTGGCCTAACATCTAATTTTAACTATTGGACTTCACTTTTCAGAATCTTGGTGGTAGCCCCCAACTAATGACAAGTGGAATTTACAGAACTGGCTCTGTGCTCAAGAAGTTAAAAGTACCCCAAGCTATTCAGACATTAAGAGTTCAAGTTTTCTGCTCTGATTTGGTGTCATTCTGCAGAGCAAAAGGTCACCAGTTCAATTCCTAGACAGGGCACATGCCTGGGTTGCCTATCTTTTGTCTATCACATTGTTGTTTCTCTCCTTCTCTTTCTCTCTCTCTTCCTTTCTCTCTAGAAATAAATAAAAATAAAAAAAAATAAAATAAATAAAGAGCTCAAGTTTTCCCAGCTGAACAAAACAAGTGTATCATACTTAACCACCTTAATAATAGTCAAAACTTCTACAGCACCTTCCATGTGTAAGGCATTATTCTAAGCACATTATGTCTATTAACTCATTTAACTTTACAACAATCCTGTGAAGTAAGGACTACTATTATTTCTATGTTACAGATGAAGAAACTGAGCAGAGAGAAGTTAAGTGATGTGCCCAAGGTCAACCCAGGCAGTCTGGCACCAGGGTCTGAGCTCTTAATCTTTCACTTGTTAAAAGTGCAACCTCTTTGGCAGGACCAAGAAAGACACTAGGATGTTTATAAAGGCCAAAAGCTAAAGCAACCCCAAGCAAAAACCCACCAATGGTTCCAGGTATCATTCACTAAGAGACCACTAGGCCACACCAACTGAGAAGTCTTACAAGTTAAGGGAAGTAGATACTTCCAGTCCAGATCATATCATGCAAATCAGTGAAAGTACACTTCACAAGTGCACCCCAAGGACTTCCAGCCAAGATGGAGGCATAGGTAGACATTCTGTGTCTCCTTCCACAACTAAGAAGGAATACAGCTACCTCAAAACTGGAGGCAACCAGAGGTTCCAGAAAATCGAGCTGCATGGAAGTCCAACAAACAAAAATATAAAGAAGCAATATTCATCGACAGGTAGGAGGGGTGGAGCCGGGGGCAGAGAGGACATGGCATGGAGGTGGCAACAGCGGGTATGGTTGGCTGGTGGAAAACACAGTCACGCATTAAAAAAAGTCAGGAGGGACACCTGGGGAGCACTCCCAGCACCAGACCAATTGGCGCAGCTCACGGTTCCAGTGCCAGGGGAAATCAAGCCTTGTTGCTTCTGACTGTGAAACCCAGTGGGGGCTGGGGCAGAGGAAGAAACTGCCAGTCTCTCAGCAGAGTCTGCTTATTTAGAGGCCTCCGTGGTCCTAAAATGTCTGCAGACCCACCTGCTCTGGGAACGATGGCCAGGGCAACAGCTAGCAAGGCGCCAGTCCCATACGGAGGTGGGAGACGTGCCTGAAAAAGGGACAAGTGCTAAGCAAGCGGCATTGCTCCTTCTCAGGCCCCTCCCCCACATATAGCAGCACAGCATGGTGAAATGGATCACCCCATACTGATGAATACCCAAGGCTCTGCTCATTACAATGTAAATAAAAGGTGCGATAGCTCTACCTAAGACACAGAGGCAACCACAGGAGCCCACCAAGTTGAAGAGAAAGAGAAGTATGGCCCAAAAGAGGGAACGGATCAAGGTTCCAGTGGCAGAATGAGGAGATAGCCAACCTACAGATGCAGAGTTCAAAACACTGGTGATAAAGATGTTCACAGGCTTGACAGATATGCTTGAGTACAGCAAACGCATAAGGGAAGAAGTGAAGGCTATGCTAAGTGAAACGAGGAAAATCCACATGAAACCAATGGTGAAGGGAAGGAAACTGGGGTTCAGATCAATGATTTGGAACATAAGGAGAAAAAAAGTCAAACAATACAGAATGAAGAAACAAGAATTGAAAAAAATGAGGAGGCTTAGGAAACTCTGGCACAACTTTAAACATGCCAACATCCAAATCATAGGGGTGCCAGAAGGAGAAGAGGAAGAGCAAGAAATTGAAAACTTATGTAAAAAAATAATGAAGGAACACGTCCCTAATTTGGTGAAGGAAATAGACATAACAAGTCCAGAAAGCACAGAGTCCCAAACAAGCTAGACTCAAAAAGGACCACATCAAGACACATCATAATTAAAATACCAAAGGTTAAAGATAAAGAGAGAATCTTAGAAGCAGCAAGAGAAAAGCAGAGAGTTATCTACAAAGGAGTTCCCATAAGACTATTAGTTGATTTCTCAAAAAAATCTTTGCAGGCAAGAAGGGACTGACAAGAAGTCAATGTGATGAAAAGCAAGGACTTACAACCAAGATTACTCTATCCAGCAAAGCTAGCATTTAGAATGGAAGGGCAGATAAAGTGCTTCGCAGACAAGAAATAACTAAAGGAGTTCATCATCACCAATCCGTTATTATATGAAATGTTAAAGGGACTTATTTAAGGAAAAGAAGATCAAAGCCATAAACATAAACATGACAACAAACTCACAATTATCAACAACTGAATCTAAAAATAACTAAACAAACAACCAGAGCAGGAACAGAATCATAGGTATGGGAATCATTTGGAGGGTTATCAGCTGGGAGGTGGGAGGGGGAGAAATGAGGAAATGGTACAGGGACTAAGCAGCATAACTGACTGGTACAAAATAGACAGGAGGAAGTTAAGAATAATATAGGAAAGGGTGAAGCTGAAGAACTTATATGCACAAGCTATGGACATGATCTAAGTGGGGTGGGATTGCTGGAGGAAAGGGGGGTGCTGGGCGGAGGGGAGCAAAGGGAAAAGAAATTAGTAATAAAATAAAGTCCTTATCACTTTTCTCAATAAATCCACAACCTGTCTAATAATAAGAAAATAGTTCTTCAGGATTCAAAGAATATGTATGCATTCACACACTATCATCAAGGGACTGTGTGTAGTCCAGAAAAAAAAATATCTGAAAATTTAACCTCCTGCCGACCCACCTACTACAATACAGGAAAACCCCTGAATCTCTCAGGAAAGAGAGGGCTAAGAACTAATCTAAGAACCCAAAGGAGAACAAAGCTTCAGGTTAAGAAAGATGTGGTCACAAGCAGGTTTCAAAAGCCACTCTGCTGTGGGCACCAAAAGCAAATAACCAGTACAGGGAGCTTGGCAACCTTGTACAAGCTTCAGATTTAAGCAAGGCACCAAATAAGGGAAGGATTCTGGTGCATCAACTCCTAGGAAAAGTGTTTCAAGTTAAAAATGGTTATTCAGGTTTGGATGTGAACTTCTGTATCTGTTCTTTATCAACACAGGCACCTCTACTTCACTGGCAGCTAGTAGCAGAAAGAGAACTATTAGAGGACACATGGACAGCATGACCTGGGACAGCTTGGCATTTACCTGGACACCAAAGACAAGGCTGTAAACATGGCAATGCAGAACTTGTGGGATGCCACATCCTGGATGGATCCAAGCATCTTCAGGAGCAGGCAAGCCATGATGTCACTATTCCCCCCAATAGGCAGACAGCTGAACATTAAGAGCAAAAACCATGGCACTTTTGGTGAGAGACTCAGTGTCACTCTGACTAGAGGCAAGGCCTGCTCCCACTTAGTTTTTTGTCAGTCATATCTTTTCTGTGCTGGTTCCCAGACCCAGAATACCTAGATCAAAAGACAAACATCTTCAAATCTTTAATCTTTAATCCAATTCTCCTCCTCATTCTCTTTATCCTCTCTCAACAATTGAAAATCAATCTCAAGTATACCAGAAAGCAGGAAAACGGTGCCCCATCCCTGTCACTTTACTATTAAATGTATAAGAAAAATTTTGAGTTCAGAGTTAAAAAGAAAAAAAAGAATAAAGTGATACAAGTCAAAAACCAATCACTCTGCTGGTTACATAGTATGCTTATTTTGTGACAATCTATCAACCTCTATGAATGTATATTATACTGTGATAAAGTTTTTGTGTTAATTACCACAATCTTTTCTGCTGTTCCACAAAGAAAGTATTCTATAGCCAGTATCCTTTGCCCCATATGCCCTAACTCTTACCAAGATTCTCTCAGGTGACAGAAATGAAGGTGACTGTGCTAAAAGTTTGGGGCTCTGTCTACGTTCAGAAAGCTACACTGGTATTAAAATACCAGATCTGTTGATGGTGTCAACTCTATCCCCATTTTACAGATGTAGAAACAAGGAAGAGATTAAGAAATGTGTTCACGGAAATGAAAACAATGAGGAATAAAGTCCAGAATATCTGACTCCTAGTCTGCCATAGCCATAAGGAACAGCATCTCAGGGGCAAAGGGCATCTATTAGAGCCTTATTTAACCTTTTGATATATGTCACTTCAAAGTATTTTAAAAGCCATATTGTTTTACAGATCTGTCCAGAAGTATAAAAGAAAATCTGCCAAAAAAATTCCTCAGAGAGAATGTCAACTGATTTACACACAGTTTGCTTTACAAATTAGGACCTAGCATCTCAAAGATTTGTAGCACAAATCAGCTCAAAACCTCATTAGAGAGAATAAGGTTTTACATCTTTACTAAGAAAGTAACAACCCAGAAAAATGCAAGTCCACAGAGGATATTATCTCACTCCTTTTGCCTACAGGCTTCAGTAACTGCAGTCCTACTGTGTAGCTGAAAGGCAAGAATAGGACTTACTGCCAACAGTTACAACAAAAAGCATAACTCATTCCTAAGCCAAGCTGGGCTTGGCTCAGAAAGCTTCCCAGGATGATGGAAGGCATGTCTTTAGGATGACTCAACCTTTGCTAATGCATAAAGTAAAGCAGAGAAGGGCTATTTGAAGGATCCACTTCTAGGCTTGGGCCAAATCAAAAGCCAGAAGTATCTTCTTTGTGATAAATCTTCAGTTCCAGCTGTCTTATTAGATAGCATCAATATGGACATCTGTACCATGGCCTAAGATAATCTAATGATAGACTCTTAGCTAGGAGTCTCAGAAGGAACCACTCAGTTTCTAACCACATGCTCTTCCTTCTGCCAGAAAGTTTGATACCCACATCTACCTAAAGAGCTTCTTTCATCCTTCAAAACTAAGGACAGATCACCTTTCAAGGTAGCTTTCCCTGTTCATCATGAGTTAGTATCTTTCTCCTCTGTATTACCTCCATACAGTGTACATTATTTTTATTATTACACTTGTAACACTTTATTGCTAATATTTATTTACATATTCATTTTTCCTACTGGACAGTGAGTTGTATCTTTGAGGGAAGGAGCAATATCATTTACCTTTCTATGTGCAGTGACTAGAATAATGATTAACATATAAAGGTACTTACTAAATATTTATGAAAATGATTGGAATGCGGACAGAGAAAAGCTTGATCCTCTCAGAGATAATTAGCTGCCCTGAGAAAACAAGGTTTTACAACTGAATAAAGAAGAAAAAAAAGGAAAATGCCCACATAAAACTGTGAAACCTCTTAAAGCAGCATACAAAGGTATATACTATACCGCAAGATAAAATAAATTCAAAACAAGAAAGAGACCCCCAAAAAAGATTGGAGGTCATTAGTAGTAAGGACACAACATAAAATGCATTCCAGGAAGTCCTTCACACTTATTAAAAGGAAGTTACAAGTCCAGCACTAACCCCTGGAACAATTAAAATAGAGAATTATTCTGAATAAAAAATTCATAAATGTGCACGAAGTTTTAAAGAACCACACAGCAGGACTAACTCTGATACTAAAAACAGAAATTTCTCCCATGGGTTTCCACAAAGAAGACAACACTTAATGCAAATGGCAATGATTCCTTAGGCCGCTATTATTATTCATCTTAATACAGGCTGATGACCTTACACCAAAATACAATCCAATCAAAGCAATACTACTAGAGACCAATATGTTACCTAGGTAAACAGCTCTCTGATAGTTCTAGTCATGAATGGCATGAAAAGAACAGCAGTAAGGAAGATGCTTAGTGATTTTCATGGTAAACGCTCAATAAATTTTTGGATCAGTGGCTAGACAGAAGACAAACAACTGGAAAAATCACCAAAGTTCTTAAAAATAAAAATGTGTAGTAAATACATCTTATGGAGAACTCAAGCATCAAAAGGAGTCTGGACAGTATTTTAAGCTCCTCCTGGTCTAGAGAATCTATATACTAGTACTTGGGAAAATAAAACTGAGTAGTAACTTCAATATTAAATATTTATGAGTAAAGTGAAAGGCTTCCAAGAGGGGAAAAACCCAGAGTTTTCCCCTGGAGCTAAACAGTCTGTCGACTGGGGGAAAATCACAAGCCAAAAAAACAACTATTTCATATTCTCCATCTTAGCCTGAACATCAAATTCAAGACAGTGAAAAAGAGTAGACAGATAAAATTGTGGAACCTTTAAGAATAGGGAGGAATTGCAGAATGATAGAACTATGAACGCATCTTCCCCAAAAGTATGGTCAGAAACAAAAGCCAATACAGGAAATCAGTGAGAAAGGCCATGTGGGGAGAACAAAAAGGACAGTGCAGTCTCCTAGCCCACATGACAGGCAGTATGTTACCATATAAATGAGCTGCTCCCACAGACACAACCCCTCACTACTCTACTCCTTCCTACAGCAGCTGCGGATTGAACAAGGAGCCAGTGTAAGGGTCTCATTCTTTTTTGGAAGGCTCTTCACAGGCTAGGAACTGGATCCTAAGGGACGATTTATAGTACACCCTTATATACATTCCAGTTGGCTGGAACTCAGCAGCTGATTGCTCCCTTGTCTAACTTGGTAAAGGGCCAAAGGAGGACTTTTTTCAGTCAACTCTCCCAGGCTGGAAAATTCTCTAGGCCCAGAGTTCTGGCTTAAGTCTGGATATCAGGTTATTCACCAGATGCCAAAACTACATCTTTACATTGGCTTTGAATAAGTCTCTCAAGTACACCATATAGATTCCCACAGATCTCAAAATCATCTGGTCACTAAGACCAAAGATGGCCACTTCTCCTTTCACATAGAGAGGAACATGCTTTTTAAAGCATGGGCAACATCAAAACAAACTTTTCTTCAATCTCAACAATTCTTGAAACGGGGGAACAAGCAACAAACACACTCATTAAAAGGCCTTCTTAAAACCCTTTTATTCTATGCTACTGAAAACTCACTCTATTCCACTAGCTACTCTCACTGTGATGACTGATCCCCATACACCACCAAGAGCTGAATCTCAAGTCTGTTTCTCTGACTGGGAGGAAGTGAAGGAGGAAACTTTCACAAGGTGTTTTTGATCTCATCAAGCTCCTCACTTGGTAGTTCTCAAGCAGAATAGTACCACCCCTCCCAGGAAGTGCATGGGAATGTCTGTGGGCCACTATAGGCAGCTAGTGGGTGGAGCCAGGAAAGCTAAACATCCTGAGGTGACAGGTCCACAGAATGTATAACTGTCCCTCCAAAAGGCGGTTACACCCTCTTTAACAATCGATGTCCTAAATGAAGGACCTCCACATTTACTATCTTCAACCTTCCCAGCTTCTAGAGCAACAGTGGGTAAACTTTTTCTGTAAAGGGTCAGACAATAAATAGTGCAGACCTTGTGGGCCACATACATCTGTTACGTGTTCTTCTTTTTAAACAACTCCTCATGAAAGAATGTAATAAACCAATCTTAGCTTGCAGGTCACTAGCAGACTTTATCTACCCCTATTCCAGAGCATTACCTGACTCGCTGAAGTCTGTTTCTATTGAGTGTTGATTGAAATAAAATATGATGAAGTGTATTATATACATTCTAATAATGTATACTAGAATTTTAAATAACAGAATAAGAGCTTCAGAATTTAAACTTAAAAAGTCTAAGAACTGGGACATATATTTGACTTTTAATCAATTAAATAGTTTTCTCAGCTCCTCTTCTCCTCCCCTGTGCATGGCAGTCACAAGTTTTCTTCTGAATGTTCATTTTCAACTGTTACTGGAAAGAACACAGGCAGTCTTACCCTCTCCCTGCAGGATATACAGTACTTCCTACTCACCATGCGTGCCACTCAAAGGTCTCTTTAAAATTACTACTGTTAACATTTTCTGAATTGTCTAAACCAAACCAAAGCCTGGAAACTCTGACTGGTATCTGGGTCCTGACTTTCCGGATGGTAACTGAAGGCCACGTGGGGTGGGAAGTGGCCTGTGGGTAACACAGAATACACACATGCACGCGAACAGGATATGTTGGTAATCTGGTTTCCTGAGACCTGGTGAGTTGTGAGAGTTCTCATCAACACCCTTGGGGAAGATAAAAAACCTTAAACTGGGAAATACTGGATTCTTAAAAAGTGTCCATTCTTGGAATTACATTTCTGGCTAAAGCAGAATGGGCAGGTATACCTCTTCTTATTCCACGTTTTACTTGTCTAAAAATACAAACAAAACAAACATACAGAAATAAATGAGTATCTGATGAGTTTCTTCCCAGTGTGGACGCTGGTGTTTGCAACATGGCTTATGTCACGTCTCAAGCTCAGAAAGACAAAGAGTGTGGTTTTGGTGTTTAACCAGCCCCAGCTGCACCCTGGCACTCTGTTTCTTCCCTCAGAGAACTCTGCTCTGTTAGAGGAAAGAAACCAACCTCACATCTTGAAACAAAACGGCTAGGATAAAAATAAAGCCCTGAAGTGGTTTGGTGACCGAGGTCATGTGGGGCGTTAAGGGTTTGTAGGTAGGGCCAATGTACTTTGAGAACTTCCACTCACTGCCAACCACAAAGACACAAAGAAAGACACCAGCCCAAGGTCCAGCAGTGATCCAGGCAGGTAGCCCCTGTCCCTGCCTGTTAGGGCTGCTCCTCACAGCACACTTCACATTATCAATAACTGAAAGCCCAGTCCTGTCCTGACTTTCTTTAAAAAACTAATTTCACTAAACTGGTTACTTATGGACTAAAAAAATAGAACCAATCTGCAGCCTCTTCCGTCTGACAGAGGCTTTTATGAACTCCTATCATTCCATGTTGCCAAATTTCAGTTCACAGAATACTTCAAAATAACCTCCAAGGTAAGAGTATGAAACCTGAGGTACATACTGCAAATTATTTTACAAAAGTAAAGGCTATATAAATGACATGAAGTTAATACAATCCCCATAGCAACCATGAGTATCTGTATGATATTTACCTTACAGATATTGGATCTTTATATTCATGAGGCCAAAAAATTAAGCTCATTTTCTCTGCTATGATGATATAATTATGGAGCAAAGAAATAATGAAATCACCACAGATAAAATATCTACCTACTAGCATAGAGACTCAAATCTTCTCCATCACTATAGATTAAAACCATGTTTATGCTATCCAGTGAAAATCATGTCAAAAGCTTTTTTGCGCTTCATAATGGCACTAGTTCTGGAATTGTCAACCTAAAGGTTCAAAACCCTAGGAATCAGAACTCATTCCACTACAAGGCAAGCCTTCTTGCCTAAGGAAGCAGGCCTTGTAAAACAATGCTTTGACCTATAGTTGTGTTCATGGGACAGGGGTGGGGGGAGTGAGGAAAAGGTGGAGACACACTAGACGTGTACCACCCACATATCACAGCTTTCGTTTTAGCACAGTGGTGGTGGTGGCGGCAGCAGCAGCAGCAGCTCAGGTGCAGAAACTATGCAAGGGGCATCGAAAGGCAAGACAAATGATGGGTGTGAAGAAAATGCCACATGCACAAACACACTTAAAAAAAGTCTTTAAGCAAGTATAACAAGTTGAACATGTGAAAGCTCAATGCTACAGGCCACCTGACATGGGTTTCCTACAGTGAAACTGTGCTCCTTTGTTGGTCAATGTTTACTTTGCTGGACTCTTGATTAAATGCAAAAAATAAAATATATATTCATATACTATCCAGCCTCATAGAACCATGTAGTGAAAGCCAGAAAGAAAATCATCATTTTCAATTTATAGTAGAGCCTCAAATAAAACAACCATGGGAACAGGGACACAAGAGATTCAGGCAAAGACAGCATGCAAAATTTCAGGTAGCAACTATGAATCCCAAATCCAGAAAAACACGGTTCTCAAAGATTTAGTGACTACTAAAAATCCTGGGGATAAGGAAAACTATGAAAAATGAGATGCTTATTTCTAACCAATTGGTTTGGTGAGTGACATTCAGACTTTATCAGAACACAGACTGGAGCTTTTCAATTCACACACCTAAGCATTATAATTTCTCACTTTTCACTGAGCTTGGATGCAACAGGACACTAAGGAAAAAATATCTGCCCTTGAGCTGTGGGTGTAGGCCACAGTTCCCAGAGGTACACATTTCATTAGGAAACAGGAGTGATACCTTCAGATTCCGTAGGCTCACTAATGGAATAGTAGACAAAGAGTGAGCCAGCTTAGTAGCAGGACATACTGCTAAGTAGTTTCTGGGTCAACACCAATAACAATGTGACACGAAGCCCAGCAAAATACTTATGGCTCAATGATTAAGATACTTTCCTGTGCCCAAAGTCTTGCCTGTTTGGGGGTGAGTGGCCAACCTGAAAATAAGATCTCGGAGAAACAACTAAACAGCTCTTAAAATCCTGGACTGCAATAACTCATTCTGGTGGCACTCTTAAAGAATGAATCACAAAATTAAATGCCTACACAGGTAATATTAAGTGAGCAATGTGCAAGTTCAGGAGTTGTGGGGGCTAGTGACAAACTAAAGAACATAAGCCCCTTTAAAAAAGGGGGTAGCTGCTACTTGGCTCTGGCACATCATTGTGAGATCTTGATTATTTTGTGGTTAGCCAGCAACTGACTGAAATTTTAAAACAGAATAAACAAAAACCCACTTTTTCTACCACCTGAACCATCTGATTAGTTTTTGTATCATTAAAAGAAAGATAATCAATATCACCTAATACAGGAAACTAAAGAACAGCACAAACAAAGGAACTAAATAGAACAAAGAGCAGAATAGCAGTTAATAGGGGGGAGGGGGGAGAGAGAGAAGGGGGATAAGTAAGGGACGGGTTTAGTCAAAGAAACTGTATAAAAGACTCATGGACAGGGACAACGGGGAGGGATATGATTGCGGGAGAGGGGGTGGGTTGGGTGGGGGAGAGAAATTAGGGGAAAAGGGGACAACTGTAATTGAAAAACCAAAATAAAAAAATAAAATAAAATAAAATAAAATATACTTATTAAAAAAAAAAAAAAAAAAGATAATCAGACTTCCGGTCAAGATAGAGACCTAGACACAAGCGCTGCATCTCCCTACACAACTAAGACGGAATACAACTACCTCAAAAACTAGAGACAACCAGAATTTCCAGAAAATCGAGCTGCATGGAAGTCCAACAAACAAAGATATAAAGAAGAAATACTCATCCAGACAGGTAGGAGGGGCAGAGCCGGGGCAGAGAGGACATGGTATGGTGGCGGCAGCGGCAGCAGCAGCAGGCCAGCGGAAAGCATAGTCACACATTTTAAAAAGTCAGGAGGGACACCTGGGGAGTGTTCCCAGCACCAGACCAGACCACATAGTTCATAGTCCCAGCACCAGGGAAAATAAAGCCTCATTGCTTCTGACTGTGCAAACCAGTAGGGGCTGGGGTGGAGGAAGAAACTGCTCATTTCTCAGCAGAGTCCACTTGTTTAATGGGCCTCACAGTCCTAGAACATCCGCAGACCCACCCACTCTGGGAATGACAGCCAGGGCAACAGCCAGAAAGGCGCCAGTCCCATACAAAGTGGGAGAAGGGCCCGGAAAAGGGACGAGTGCTAAGCAAGTAGCATTGTTCTCTCTCAGAACCCTTCCGCCACAAACAGAGTCACAATGTGGTGAAATGGGTCGCCCTGTGGTGATGAATACTTAAGGCTCTGCCCTTTACAACGTAACAAGTGCGACACCTCTACCTAAGACACAGAGACAGACAAATACCAGAGCTTGTTAAGATGAGGAGACAGAGAAGTATGGCCCAAAAAAGGGAACGGATCAAGGTTCCAGTGGGAGAACTAAGCGACGAGGAGAAAACCAACCTAACAGATGAGGAGATAGCCAACCTAACAGATGCAGAGTTCAAAACACTGATGATAAAGATGCTCACAGGCTTGACAGATATAAATAAGTATGGCAAATGCATAAGGGAAGAAGTAAAGGCTATGTTAAGTCAAACGAAGGAAAATCCACACAAAACCAATGGTGAAGAGAAGGAAACTGGGGTTCAAATCAATGATTTGGAACATAAAGAAGAAATAAACAGTCAACCAATACAGGAGGAGGAAGCAAGAATTGAAAAAAATGAGGAGAGGCTTAGGAACCTCTGGGACAGCTTTAAATGTGCCCACATCTGAATCACAGGGGTGCCAGAAAGAGAAGAGGAAGAGCAAGACACTGAAAACTTATGTGAAAAAATAATGAAAAAAAACTCTCCAAATTTGGTGAAGGAAATAGACATACAAGTCCAGGAAGCACAGACAGTCCCAAACAAGCTCTACCCCAAAAGTACCACACCAAGATACAACATAATTAAAATGCAAAAGGCTAAAGATAAAGAGAGAACCTTAAAAGCAGCAAGAGAAAAACAGAGAGTTACCTACAAAGGAATTCCCATAAGACTATCAGCTGATTTCTCAAAAGAAACTTTGCAGACAAGAAGGGACGGGCAAGAAGTATTCAAAGTGATGAAAAGCAAGGATCTACAACCAAGGTTATTCTGTCCAGCAAAGCTATCATTTCGAATGGAAGGGCAGCTAAAGTGTTTCGCAGACAAGGTAAAGCTAAAGGAGTTCATCATTACCAAGCTATTATTATATGAAATGTCAAAGGGACTTACTTAATAAAAAGATCAAAATTAAGAACATTAAAATGACAACAAACTCACAATTATCAACAACTGAATCTAAACAATAAACACAAAGTCCAACGAAGCAAACCAGAATAGGAACAGAATCACAGGTATGGGGATCATTTGGAGGGTTATCAGCAGGGAGGGGGAAGGGGAAAAATGGGGATATGGTGCAGGGATTAAGAAGCATAATTGGACTTCCAGCCAAGATGGAGGCTTACACTGACACGCTCGGTCTCCCTCTACAACTAGAAAGGAATACAACCATCTCAAATCAAAAGATAACTAGAAATTCCAGAAAATAAAACTACACGGAAGCCCAACGTACAAAGTTATAACCCAGCGGCGCTCGTCGGACAGGTAGGAAGAGCAAATCGGGCGGTGCTGTTTGCGGTAGCACCAGGGACAGCGGCAGGGAGAACAGTCCCGGCTGCAGTCGAGCCCCCAGCAGCTTGCGACCCCAACGCTGGGAAAGGCAGCCACCGCATTGCCTCCCATGGCGAGGCCCACAGGGTGGGAGGACGGATCCCGGTCTCCCAGCGGAGAATAACGGCAGGAATCTATCTTGGACCCCGCCCCCACACAAAGCGCCACAGAGCCGCGAAAAAGGCTGCGGGTCGTGGGGTTGTGAAGAGTACACGGGTTCCGCCCCCTATAGCTGGCCCAAAAAGCAAAGCAAAACATAAATCTGTCAAAATGAGGCAGACAACTATAGAAATCCTGGTGACGCAGCTCACCAGGCAACAGATGAAAAATCTGACAGATGAACAAATAAGAAACCTTTCAGAGGCTCAATTCAGAGCTATAGTCATTAGGTGGCTTACAGAATTAACAAAAGATTTGGAACAAGACAAGAAAGGATTGAAAGCCACTCATACTGAAAAGAACAAAAACACATACAAGGCAAGTGGTGAGGAAATAAAATCCAGAGATCAAATTAACAAACCGGAACATAGGAAAGAAACAGTCAACCAGTGCAGAAAGAGAAAACAGAAAGCAAGGAAAGTGAGGAGAGGATCAGAAACCTCTGGGACAGCTATAAGAGATCGAACATACAAATTATAGGACTGCCAAAGGGTGAAGAAGAAGCGCTAGAAATTGAAAAATTATGTGAAAAAGTAATGAAGCAGAATTTCCCGAACCTGGGGAAGGAAATACACTTACAGGTCCAGGAAGCACAGAGAGTTCCAGAAAAACTGGACCCAGGAAGAACCACTCCAAGACACATTATAATCAAATTGTCAAAAATTAAAGATAAAGAGAGAATCTTAATAGCAGCAAGAGAGAAGAATCATGTACAAAGGGGTCCCAATTAGACTATCAGCTGATTTCTCAAGGGAGACCCTGCAGGCAAGAAGGGACTGGCAAGAAATATTCAAAGTAATGAAAATCTAAAACCTACAGCCATGAATACTCTATCCAGCAAAACTGTCATTCAGAATAGAAGGGCAGAGATTCCAGGACAAAATAAAACTGAAAGAGTTCATTAGATCCAAACCACTATTATATGAGATGTTAAAGGGACTGGTTTAGAAGAAGGAGGATCAAAACTATGAACATTAAAATGAAAACTGCATCACAAGAACCAACAAAAGAAGCTAGGGAATCGAAACAAAGGCAAACTAAAAAGGCAACAAGAGTGAAAAAAGAACTATAGGTATGGGGAACATACTGGGGGAAGGTCAACAGGGAGGGGGAAGGGGAAGAGGGACATAGTACAGGAATTAAGAAGCATAGTAGGAGGGAATGGAATAGACAGGAAGAGGTTGAGAAGAACTATATGCACAACCAATGGACATGGACTAAAAGCGGGGGGGGACTACTGGAGGGAGGGGGGCCACCGGGTGGAGGGGAGCAGAGGGAAGGGAAATTGGGACAACTGTTAACAGTATAATCAATAAAACATATATATAAAAAAAAGAAGCATAATTGTATGATACAAAATAGGGGGAAGTTAAGAATAATATAGGAAAAGATGAAGCTGAAGAACCTATATGCACGACCCATGGATATGAACTAAGGGGGGTGGGATTGTTGGAGGGAAGGCAGGTACTGGGCAGGGGGGAGCAAAGAAAAAACTGGGACAACTGTAACAACATAATCAATAAAATATACTTTAAAAAAAAAAAAAAAAAGAAAGACAATCAGACAAGTGTGAAGCAAATAGCACCACCTACAAAAGTACTCTTGCCAAAAAGGCTGAACCTGAACCTAACAAAGTTTCTAGAGCTAACTTCCACAGAAATGGGGTGGGGGGGTGGGAAATGGGGGTAACACCACAAGAAAACAGACAAATCCAGAATGTAAGACTTCTACAGGACTTGCTTCTTCAACAAACTAATGTCATGAAGAAAATTTTAAAAAGGCAGGATTCTTCTTGATTAAAATAGACTTAGGAGGCTAAACAATCAAACATAACATGTAGGTCTTGATTTGAACAGGGAAAGGAACTTACAGATCAGATACTGAATTATCCCAAGAATAAACATGCAATGACATTGTGGTAAGGAATATCCATTAATTTTTAAAAAGTACCTAAGTAAGTGAAATACGAAAGGATACAGTGATGTGATATCTATGGTTCACTTTAAAATACTTCAATGGGCCCTGCCTGGGTGGCTCAGTTGGTTGGAGCGTGGTCCCATGCACCGAAAGCTTGTGGGTTCAATCCCTGGTCAAGGAACATACCTAGGTTGTGAGTTCAATCCCCAGTTGGGGCATATTTGGGAGGCTACCAACAGATATTTCTCTCTAACAACAATGTTCCTCTCTCTCTCTCTCCCCACCCCCACTTCCTCAGTTTCTAAATTCATTAAGCATATCCTTGGGTGAGAATAAAAAATATACAGACTTCTGGTCAAGATGGAGGTCTAGACTGACATGTTCCGTCTCCCTCCACCACCAAGAAGGAATGCAACTACCTCGAAACTACAGACAACCAGAAGTTCCAGAAAATCAAGCTGCCTGAAGTCCAACAAACAAAGATATAAAGAAGAAATACTCATCCAGACAGGTAGGAGGGGCAGAGCTGGGGTAGAGTGGATGCAGTGCAGTGGTGGCAGCAGCGGCAGCGACAGGCCAGCTGAAAGCACAGTCACATATTTTAAAAAGTTGGGAGAGACACCTGGGGAGCACCCGCAGCTGCAGAACAGACCCATCAGCTCGCGATTCCAACCCCGGGGAAGGCAGACCCCCTTTGCCTCGGACTATGAAGGCGGGAGGAGGTGGGGACAGAGGAAGAAGCTCCCGGTGTCTCAGCAGAGAGTAAACAGTCAGAATCCATCTTGGACCCCTGCTCCCACACAAAATGTCACAGCGTGGTGAGAAGGGTTACCTGGTAGTGACGAGTGCATGGGGCTCTGCCCCTTATAGCACAGGAGGTATGACAGCCCTGCCCAGGAAGCAAAGGTAAACACAAAACTGTCACGATGGCAGAGATCATGATAGAGATCCCAGTGACACAGCTGACCAGCCAGCAAATATCTGGTCTAACGGATCAGCAGATAGGAAATCTTTCTGAGGCTCAGTTTAGAACTTTGGTTATAAGAAAGTTTACAGACCTAACAGCAGATCTTAAACAAGATGGGGAAGGAATGAAGGCTGGTCCTGCTGAAATGAACGAAAACACATACAAAACAAGCCGGAAGGGAAAGAAAACCAGGGATCAAATCAACAAATTGGAACACAGGGAAGGAACAAACAGTCAACCAGTGCAGAAAGAGGAAATGAAAAGTGAGGAGAATGAGGAGAGGCACAGAAACCTATGGGACCGCTATAAGTGGGCCAATATCCGAATCATAGGGTTGCCAGAAGGTGAAGAAGAAGAACTAGAAATTGGAAAATTATGTGAAAAAATAATGAAGCAAAACTTCCCTAACTTGGGGAAGGAAAAAGACATACAGGTCCAGGAAGCATAGAGTTCCAAAGAAACTGGACCCAGGGAGAACCACACCAAGACACATTATAATCGAAATGTCAAAAATTAAGGATAAAGAGAGAATCTTAAAAGCAGTAAGAGAGAAGAAGAGAATTATGTACAAAGGGCCCAATAAGACTATCAGCTGATTTCTCAAAAGGAACTCTACAGGCAAGAAGGGACTGGCAAGAAATATTCAAAGTAATGAAAAGCAAAAACCTACAACCACGATTACTCTATCCAGCGAAGCTGTCATTCAGAATAGAAGGGCAGAGAAAGTGCTTCCAAGACAAAGTAAAACTGAATGAGTCCATCAGATCCAAAGCACTGTTATATGAAATGTTAAAGGGATTTGTTTAGGAGAAGGAGGATCAAAACTATGAACATTAAAATGAAAACTGTATGACAACAACCAACAAGAGAAGCTAGGGAATTGAATCAAAGGCAGACTAAGTAGGGAATGAGAGTGGGAAAAGAATTATAGGCATGGGGAACATTCTGAGGGGAGGGCAGCGGAGAGGGAGAAGGGGGGAAAGGAAGGGAGATGGTACAGGAATTAAGAAGCATAGTAGGAGGGAGTGGAGTATACAGGAAGATGCTGAGAAGAACTATATGCACAACCAATGGGCATGGACTTGGGGGGAACAACTGGAGGGAGGGATGTCACTGGGTGGAGGGGAACAAAGGGAAAAAAAATTGGGACAACTGTAACAGCATAATCAATTAAGCATATTAAAAATATGTAGAAATTTAAAAAATAAAATATTTCAATGGGAGTGGGGAGAAGGGAAAGCTGAGACAAATGTGGAAAAATCTTGATAACTGTTATGAATGAGTGACAGCTATATGGAGACTCACTATATTATCAGTATTTTCTCTTGCATGTTTAAATTTTTTCATTATTACTTCTAGCCATAATGGAGGCCTAGACAGACACACTTTGTCTCCCTCCACAACTACGAAGGAATACAACTACCTCAAAACTAGAGACAACCAGAAGTTCCAGAAAATCGAGCTGCATGGAAGTCCAACAAAGGTATAAAGAAATACTCATTCAGACTGGTAGGAGGGGTGGAGAGGAAGCAGTGTGGCAGCAGTGGCAGGCAGGCAGAAAGCAGTCACATGTTGTAAAAAGTAGCGAGGGACACCCGGGGAGCGCTTCCAGCGCCAGATCAGACCACACAGCTCACAGTTCCAGCACTGGGGAAAATAGAGTCTCATTGTTTCTGACTGTGCAAACAGTGGGGATGGAGGTGGCAGAGAACAGTGCTGATCTCTCAGAGGAGTCCACTTAGAAGGCCCACAGACCCACCCACTCAGGGAACGACAGCCAGGGAAACAGCTAGAGAGGTGCCCACAGTCCCATACGGGAAGCGGGAGAAGGACCTAGAAAAGGGCGAGTGCTGAATAGGTGGCACTGTTCCTTCTTAGACCCCTCTCCCACATACAGCACCACAACCTGGTGAAACAGGTTGCCTGTACTGACGAATACCTAAGGCTCAGCCCCTTACAATGTAACAGGTGCGACAGCTCTACCTAGTACTCAGAGGCAAACAAACAAGGGAACCTGTCAAGATGAGGAGGCAGAGAAGTACGCCCCAAAAGGGGGAACAAATCAAGGTTCCAGTGGGAGAACTAAGCAATGAGGAGACAGCCAACCTAACAGATGTAGTTTAAAACACTGGTGTTAAAGATGCTCACAGACTTAAGAGATATACTTAAGTATGGTAAATGCATAAGGGAAGAAGTGAAGGCTTTGATAAATGAAACGAAGAAAAATCCACACAAAATCAATGGTGAAGGAAAGGAAACCAGGGTTCAAATCAATCATTTGGAACATTAGGAAGAAAAAAACAGTCAACCAGTACAAAATGAAGAAACAAGAATTGAAAAAAATGAAGAGAGGCTTAGGAACCTCTGGGGCAACTTTAAATGTGCCAAAATCTGAATCATAGGGGTGCCAGAAGGAGAAGAGGAAGAGCAAGAAATCAAAAGCGTATGTGAAAAAATAATGAAGGAAAACTTCCCTAATTTGGTAAAGGAAATAGACATACACATCCAGGAAGCACAGAGAGTCCCAAACAAGCTAGACTCAAAGAGGACCACACCAAGACACATCATAATTAAAATGCCAAAGGTGAAATATAAAGAGAGAATCTTAAAAGCAGCAAGAGAAAAGCAGAGTTACCTACAAAGGGGTCCCTATAAGACTATCAATTGACTTCTTGAAAAACTTTGCAGGCAAGAAGGAACTGACAACAAGTATTCAATGTGATGAAAAGCAAGGACCTACAACCTAGATTACTCTATACAGCAAAGCTATCATTTAGAATAGAAGGGCAGATCAAGTGCTTCCAAGACAAGGTAAAACTAAAGGAGTTCATCATCACCAAGCCATCATTATATGAAATGTTAAAGGGACTTAAGAAAAAGAAGATCAAAACTATGAACATTAAAAGGACAACAAACTCACAACTATCAACAACTGACTCTAAACAATAAAAACAAAATCCAACCAAGCAAACCAGAATAGGAACAGAATCATAGGTATGGGGATCATTTGGAGGGTTATCAGCTGGGAGAGGGGAGGCGGAGAAATGGGGATATGGTGCAGGGATTAAGAAGCATAATTGGTTGGTACAAAACAGACAGGGGGAAGTTAAGAATAATATAGGAAAGGGTGAAGCCAAGGAATTTATATGCACAACCCATGGACATTAACTAAGGGGAGTGGGACTGCTGGAGGGAAGTGGGGTACTGGGAAGAGGGGAACAAAGAGAAAAGGAATTGGGAGAACTGTAACAACATAATCAATAAAATATACTTAAAATAAATAAATATTTAAAAAATATTTCTTTAAGTAAAATATATTTAAAAAGGCAATCACTTCTGCCCTAGATCTTTCCATCTCTATTCCCACTGAACGAGAAGCCAACTGCAACTTTACTGCCTAAAAACTCCTTCAACTAGAATCCAACTTTACAAAGTCACAAGCTTTCTATGCCCAAAGGGCCTCATATTTATCACTCATGCCAAGTTTATCACTAGTTCCAGACGCTTCCTCATGAAATGGGCACTTTCAGTCAGACTCAACCTTTCTTGAACTCACTCTTCGTTATTCCTGTGGCTTGAGAAATCTCTATGCACGAGATGGAGGACATTATGGTTTCACTCAAATTGTGCTATTTTGATAAATGGCAAAATTTAGATAACTGTGTTGACCTCAGAAATTAGAATACCACTTTTTCAACCAGATTCTGGGTTAATAATTAGGCATTTTTTTCTCTTCTGATTTCCCAGGTTAGTGGGCATTAGCTATTTCCAATCTAAATGCTGTGCCCTGTAAAAACATGCAGGAAGAACATATCCTAAGATGTTTACAGTGATTATTTCTAGGCGGTAAAAACATACTGTTTATCTGCATTTCCAATTTTTTTTCCAGTAAGCATGTATTGGCTTTGGAAATCTTTTAAAGCAATAAAAATATCAAAATGAAAAGAAAAAATCTTTGTACACAAACCCAGTGGCAATTTCCTCCAATAGCCAAGACACAAAAAGACTATCTTCTGTATGTTTGAGTTCAGAATGCCTAAAGCACTGTCTAAAAGTGTAGCCCTCGCCCTGGCTGGTGTGGTTCAATGGACTGAGTGCTGGCCTGCAAACCAAAGGTTTGCTGGTTCGATTTCCAGTCAGGGCACATGTGTGCCAGGTCCCCAGTTGGAGGCATGCAAGAGGCAACCACACACTGATGTTTCTCTCCCTCTCTTTCTCCCTTCTTTCCCCTCACTCTAAAAATAAATAAAATCTTTAAAAAAAATAGTATCCCTCAAATTTTAATCAGCAAACTATGGGGCAAAAAATTCAGTCAACTTCTACCCTACCAAATTTTTAAAAGCTTTTTAAATTTATTGGTTTGAGAGAGAGAGAGAGAGAGAGAGAGAGAGAGAGAAACATAAACTTGTTGTTACACTTATTTATGCATCATTGGTTGACTCTAGTATGTACCCTGACTGGGGATCAAACCAGCAACTTTGGTGTATCAGGTATGCATTCTAAGTAACTGAGCTACCCTGCCAGGGCCCCACCCTACAAAATTTAATGAATGGAATGGTGTTGCTTTTGCTGAATTAACAATATATATACAAGTAGGCAATGTGAAATTCCAGAAAGAAATTATTCCCAGAATAAGCCCACTGATGACCACCCATGCATACCAAGCACCCAACAGGAAAGTAGTTACAACGAAAGGCTCAGTCTCTCTAACATTCCAACTTTCTTACATTATCCTCCAAGTGATCACAAATTTAGATACCCTGCCAACACCCCCGCCTCCCAACCATGTCACACTTCCTCTCTTTGCCCATGCTGTTCCTTCTACCTGAAACAGTCTTTCCTCACACTGCCTAGTTAAGTTTTCCAGGAAGCCCTCTGAATTTGCTCTAAAGGAGAGCAAAACCCATGCCTCCACCAGGACTAGACCAAGTGCCCTTCTTTGGGCTTCTGCGGTAGCCAATGTATACCTCCCTCAACACTATAATACAGTCAGTCCTCATTATTTGTGGATTTCCTAACTGTGAATTCATCTACATGATAAAACCTTACTAGTAACACCAAAATCGATACTCATGGTGCATTCCCAGTCATTTGTGGACATGTACAGAGGGCAAAAAATTCAGGCTGCCCAGTACACATGTTCCCAGCTGAGGTCAAACAGGTGACTCTGACTTCTTGTTCGAGCTCTCATACTGTAAGCAATTATCCTTTTCTGGGTCTATTTCGTGTCACATTTTTCGCATTTTTGTGGTTTTTGTTGGTGATTTCGCTGATTAAAATGGTCCCCAAAAGTAGTGCTTGACATGCTGTCTAGTGTTCCTAAGCACAAGAAGACTGTGATGTGTCTTATGGAAAAACGTGTTAGACAAGTTTTGTTAGGGCATGACCTACAGTGCTCCTGGCCATGAGTTCAATGGTAATTAATCAACAGTATTAAATCAGGTATGTCTTTAAATGAAAACATACATAAAACAAGGTTGAATATTTATGAAATTCTTATAACCAGAGGCTCATGGGAACTTAACCTGCATTTTTCTTAGGAGCAATGGTTCAGTGTTCACTAATTCAGTGTCTGTGGCAACTTTATAGAACATATAACCGATGCAAATAACAATAATTGACTGTATACTGAAACATTCTGTTTATGTAGCCATCCCTTCAACTCAACCAGATGCTGGCAAACTAGGCCCACAGGCCAAATGCAGCCTGCTGCCTGTCTTTATAAATAAAGTTTTACTGGAACACAGTGTATTTACTCGTTTATGTATTGTCTATGGCTACTTTAGCTCCACAACAGCAGAGCTGGGTTTCTATAACAGAGACCACATGACCTGTGAAGCCTAAAATATTTACTCTCTTGCCTTTTTAAAGAAAAGGCTTGTTGACCCATGCACCAGACCCTAAGCTCTCAAAGGAAATACCACTGTCAGAATTGCTTTTACAATCCTAGCACAAAGCTGGCACAATAAGACAGGTAAACTAAACTTTAGTCTCATTAAGCACTGGACCTGGAACACAGCCTTCTACTCCAAAAACTCAGGGGTGACTGCATTAAGTTCCGGACCTGACCAAGTCCTTAAAACAAAATAAATAATGGAATGTGACAGAAGAACAAGGAACGAAAAGGAGACAATATGATTTGGTGGGTGAAATAAGCTGAGAAATTCAAAAAAGAGACCAAATAACAGGTACGTATTAGGAACTACTGTACAGCCCAGTATGAACACCAAAACACACATTCAGAGGAGCAAAAGAGAAGATTAGGCAAGAGTCTGGCCAAATATACAATGACATCTCTAAAGGCATCTTTCTATACACAGCACAAAGCATGTTGTTAGCTTCAATAGTCACAGTTGGTTGGGGAAAATGCTGGAAATGGTAAACCAAACCATGTCAGAACACAAGAACTCACTACAGTTAGAAACAAACATCTATCAAAGGCTCCCGTTCTCATTTGCTCATTTTTCCACAGTAGACATGCACGTATTATATTCTATTCAAGATGCTAATGAAGCAATCAGGTCTGAGAAAATCCTCAGCAGTTGTATCAGATACTTTTGCTTTTCAGTGTAAAAATTATGTCTGATGCTATAACTTAATATCCTTAATTAACTCACTATCAGCAAGAACTCATTTGCTAAGCAGTACTCTTTTCTGATTTCCAAAGGGAACTGAGGCACAGCAGAAGACACATCTATTAAATAAGGAATACTTGGAACCCTGGTGACATTAAATTTGAGTGGCCTAGCTGGTAGGGGAAGAGTTTAAATGGCAGTCTCAGTAGTTTAAGAGGATTCCACTTACAGCTGAGGTTGGCAGTCCCCTTCCCAGGTTGCATGTTCAACACAAACCACATGTCAAGGCTGAAAACCAACAACCCACAAGCTAACCCCCTGCAGTCTTTCAAATACACAGAGAGATCCAAAGCCCATGCTTGGCAGAGAGATAACAAACTACTTGGGACTTTACTATCATTACTAATAACCACCTGAAGCCAAATTTTGTTTCTTATTCATGGATCTGAATTTTAGTAGTTTATGCTAGAAACCCTCTGGGAGTTGGCAAAGGAACAATTCCTATTAAGGCTAATCACCCAACAAGGACAACTAAAATGAACAAGCAATGAACAGCATATATTTAAATTAAACTCAAGTTAAATAAATGACATACATCTTTCTTTATAATGGAATATCATGCAGCCATAATAAAAACATACTAAGAAAAGATGTTCTTAGACAGTGGAAATATAGTCAGTTCTGCTATAATGCTTGTTTTGAAAATAAGAATTCATTCCATTGTGATTAGCATATTAGGGAACAGTATGACCATAACACAAATTTTACATTTGCTTGTGTGTGATTTTGTTCATGAGAAATACCGGGTGAACACAGAAAACTGAACCCAAATACACAAAACAGGTACCATAGTTCACCACGTGAACTCGTGTTGAGCCACACCTCTCCACACCTGGCACTACACCTGCCCATCTAATATCAAATACCCACCACTTCACAATAACTCAGAAGCTGCAGTCCTTCTGAAGCCTACCTGTATAGGCAAACCTCATGCCTTTTTAAAGATAGTATTTACATTATTTCTTAACCAATGAACATGTATAAAATTGTACAACTGTTTTATTAGGTTCATATCTTTTTAAAAAACGTCACTGAAGAAATTTTTGAGTGTTTTCCCCAACCCCATTTTCCTCATAACCTCTGTGGTTCTTATTGTGTGATTCTGGATAGTGCAGTGATTTTTTAGAAATGTGTGTGCTGCATTATAGCAGAACTGACTGTATGTCCAAATGATAACTTAAAAAAGCAAACTGTAGATAAATATATATAATATAATCCCATTTTATTAAAAATATATTTTATGTGTCTGCAAGTATGTGTGCATACGTACATACATATAAATGCTTACAAAAAGGTCTGGAAGAACCTCCCTCAAATAGTTAATAGTAAGCCCTGGCTGCTGTGGCTCAGTGGATTGAGCATCGGCCTGCGAACCAAGTGTCGCTGGTTCGATTCCCAGTCAGGGCACATGACTAGGTTGCACGTCAGGTCCCCAGTTGGGGGCGCGAGTGAGAGGCAACCACAGTGATGTTTCTCTCCCTTCTTTCTCCTTTCCCCTCTCTCTAAAAATAAACAAACAAACAAATAATTTCTTAAAAAGTGTTAATAGTAGTATCTCTGAAGACAAGAATATGAGGGACTGTCACTTTAAGTACATTATTGTTCCATTTAGATACAATGAATTGGGGGTACTACTGCATTTTTAAAAATTCCCTTTAAATCTTTTCAGTGCTAGAAGTACTTAAAAAGTGATCATTACACAATCTAATCCTCCTGCTTAAAATCCTCAATACATGAAAACTTCTCAATATTTATAAAGGATCTGATCCCTCCTATATTCTCTATAGCTTCATCCCTCACTGTTCTTCCCCTCATTTACATATTCAATTAAGATTTATTTAGAATCTTCTACATGTAGGCACTGGGGATAAAGCGGTGAAAACTACAATAGATATGAACCTCACTCTCACAGAACTTTGAACCTAGCAAAGGAGAGACCTTAACCAACAACAACAAGGCTGCACCTAAAATTACTTAATAAGAAATGTGATATTACAAAGGAAAAACAGGCAGTCTCAGGAATCAGGAAAGGCTTCCCTGGGAATGGAAGTGATATTTATGCTGAGGATTTAAGGGTAAGTAAGAATGGGACTGATAGAGAAGAGTATTGCAGGCAGAGAGAATGTGCAACAGCCAAAGGGCCAGAAAAGAGGTTGGGTCCTTTAAGGAAAAAGCCAGTATGTCCAGAGAACAACAAAGAGGGAAAGCAAGGATACAAGGTCGGCGGCAGCAGGAGCTAAATCATTTGAGGTCTATAGATTATGCCAAAAATTTTGGAGCTAAATCTAAGAGCAAACAGATACAACTAAAGACTTTCAAGTAGGAAAGTGGCATGATCAGGTAACTCATTTGGGTTACTATCTAAAAAGAAAGGGCTAAGGAAGACCAGAAATAAATGTGGAAAGGCACTTAGGAACTTCTTTCAATAGTCTGTGGATTACTAAAGTGAGAACTTGGACTAGGATGGTGGGAGTGGAAACACAAAAAAGTAGATGGATTCAAATTCTGTTTAGGAGGTAGATTCAATAGCTCTCGGTATGGACTGGATGTGGGGGTACAGGAAAAGAAGAGGTAATTGACTCAGGTCTCTAGCAAGAGCACTTCCCGCATCCTAGCCTCCAGCCATACTGAACTATTCACAGTTTCCTAAGCCCTGATGCCTCTCTCAAGTGTTCATGCCTCAGAGTGGAAGTGCCCTTTCCATCATCCTTCAGCTGCAAAATGCTTCTTCATCCCAGCTTTCCCTAACCATGTTCTGATTAGTTGCTTTAATTGTGTGCTCCCTCAGCCTCTCATGTTTGCATTTACCACAGCCCTTGGCACACTGCATTATAATAATATATTTATGTTCCTGGGTCTTCCCCACATGACAGAGTGCTCCCTGAGGTTAAAGATCATTTTTGGTTGTTTTAATCTCTGTATCCCCAATGCCCAATCACTCAAATATATGTGGATAAATCCCCACTCTCATCAACTGTATGTTCTGAGGAACAGAGAAAGCAAGCCTAATGTAAGAAATAAAAAAATATGGGAAGCTGAGTTGGGCCTGAGAAAGTTAAAAAACAAGAAAAAAAAGAAAGGCAGTGTGGTTTCCTGACTGGATAAATGAAGAGCCATGAAAGTGCACACTTCTACCTCAAGTGCTGGTAGTCTAGAACTAAAAGCCCAAACTCACAGACGTAAATTTGAAAGAAATTAAGGGAAGTAAAAATTACCCAAAAATGATGTATGGGCTGAAAATATATAAAGTTTCACAAATAATTTAGAAAACAAAATTACATTTTACTCTACATATATGAGTAATTATTTAAATTTTTACTAGAAATATATATTCACATATCATTTGTATAATTAAAAATAATGAATAAAATTATAATGGATTCAATGACAGCTCACATGCTGAAAATGTGTTCTCTGTGATGCATACAAGAATAAACACACAAATTTATAAACACATTACTTAAAAAATAAATAAACACCTAATGGAAGAGAAAGATCTATAGAAGATTAGTTACAAGCTTTGTGAGGAATACTCCCTAACCTTTAGGCCATGGCCAAAGAAAGCCATAAAATGCTTTCTCATATTGCTATTGTTGCTTTCATTTTAAAGATTGTTAAGACAGTGGGGCTAACCCAATAAAACAATTTATCTTATTCAAATAGACATCCAGGGACTGTAATATCCAAACTAGAAGAGGGCAGCAGTGAGGGAGTCTACTACTGCAGCAACTCCTCAGAAGCACCTTAACATATGGGGACCCATGCACACTATGGCATATAGGAAGTTGATAATTTCATTTATATGCAATGACTTTTTCAAGTCATCCACAAAACAGCTAAAGACTAAGAAGAATATAGGAAGATAAATGAAAATTTTAAATTAAACCACAAAGGGAAAGTCCTCCTATTCCATCATTGATTCATTCTTAGCAGACACCCATGCCTCCAACTTCAAAGACAATACAACATAGAAGACATCAAAAAGGCCCTCCCTCATCTTCCTCCTACAATACCCACAAACCTATCTGCAATCCCTATTATTTATTCCTCCTTTCCCTCAAGCATAAGAAAGAAGGATCTCTCACCCTCTTCCAGGTTAATCCTTTTAACTTGTGCTCTGAATCTCATTCCCTTCCCATCCTCTGCAAGGACCTCCCTCTGACATCTATTTCCTTTCTTAGATCTTTAACCTAGTTATTATTCTGTTTTTTCCTAAAGTGACTATATCTACTCTTATGACTTCATTATCATCTATAAAAGGATATCTCCAAATATCTTCATCTCTGACGTAGACTAGTCTCCTCAGTTTCAAATATCTGTTAGCCTCTGAAACTATAAAAATTCCAGCCCTGGCTGGTGCAGTTCAGTGGATTGAGTGCCGGCCTATGAACCCAAAGGTTACAAGTTCGATCCCCAGTCAGGGCACATGCCTAGGTTGTGGGCCAGGTTCCCAGTAGGGGGTGTGCAAGAGCCAACACACTCTGATGTTTCTCTCCCTCCCCCCTTCCCCTCTCCCTAAAAATAAATAAAACATTTAAAAAATAAAACAAAACAAAAATTCCAACATATCCAAAACTAAACTCAGCATCTTTCTCCTAAAACCAAGTCCACTAATAACAACTTTATTCCCTATCTCAAAGAACAGACCATCATCCACCCTATTCCTAAAACAGAACCCAGGTGTTACTTTTGACTTCCTCTTCTCCCACGGCTCCTCATGCCCAATCAAGGCCTTTGGCTATCTACCCCTTTAATATACCTCATATCTATTCACTTCTCCCAATCTCCAAAGCCATTTCCTGGTTAAGATCCTCTCCATATCTTAGATTACTGTAGCACCCATCTACTATTCTTATCTCTAGTCTTACTCTCTTCCCCAAACTCTTCACAAATTTTCACAGGCAGCCACAGTTGTATTTCTAAAATATGTATGACATGTTATTTCCTTACTTAAAGCATTTAGCAGCTACCTACTACCTTCAGATAAAGGTCAAATGATTTATTGCATGACCCTTCAAGATCTGATCCCAGCTTACCCCACCACCCACTCCACTATGAATTTTACTCTCAAGGCATAATGAACCAGCCATTTGTAGTTTTCTAACTACTATGCTCTCTCTTCCTAGCTTCACCAAAATCCCACATAGAATCCTAAAACATAAAATTGATGACCCAAACCCAAACCAGCAAAAACTTTTTATCCTATACTAAGTACAGCTTCACTTAGAAAAATTATCTACTAAATTCTACAGTGCCACATAGTGGTGAGAGAGGGAAGTGCATAGTAAGGATGAAGTGTGCAGTGACTGTGCAGTGTACCTGATAGTAGTGTGTACCAGGGCAACCATACTCACTCAGCTCATCTTGATCATTACATCACCCTCGGGAACTTACGTCAGTGGGGCTCAGGCTGCACAGCCCATTCTCCTGCTCAGAATTCCTCCCAGACTCAGTGCCCTGAGAGGTCCGGGGATGGGATGGATGAATCCAGATCTCCAGGCGAGTAGTGTCATCTCCAACATGCCGAAAAGTAGACTTCTTTCCTTTGCGCCACTGGTCAGGGCTCAGTTCAGATTCCTCATGTTGCTTCTTTTCCATCTGTTCTGCCTATACAACATACAAACACTAAAGCTCAGACTCCACTGGGTTTCAGCTAATAAAGACAAGTGCTTACCTCACCTGAGTTTGTTGCCCAAGGACTATAAAATGTAAAAACTGCCAAAGCTCCAAAGTAGCAGTTAAAAAAAAAAACAACAAAAAAAAAAACGGAGTGGAGTACCATCTGCTTTGCCTCATAAAAGTCATTAATTCTATAAACTAGATGTTACAGAACCTGTACACTCAAAGGTCCCAGAGAGCTCTCCTAAAGATGTGTTGGTCTTGCATAGGGAATGATTGACTCCCATCAGTACAGCCCAATGAGACTCCTTGAGCACATTATTAGTCAATCCCTTAAGGACACAGACAGTAAGAGAAACATATTCTTCTAAGAAAGAATGATTCCGCCTCATCCCCACTCACCTTTCGTTTGGTCTCTTCAAACAAGCTCATGAGACTCTCCTTGGCAGTCAGAATAGGGTTGCTGGCAGCTAAACTGCGCATATAGTAATACACAGCATCAAGCTTCCTCCTCTGTGGAAAGAGGCCAGAGATGCTAAGTCAACCAATTTTCTTCCTGAGTCCAGCCTAAGTCAGCTGACCCAAGAAACCCTACTATCTTTTCCAACCTATCCCAAGATGTGAGAAATTCCAATAAGAAAATTGAAATGTTATCCATGGAAGAAGCCATGCCAATTACATCAGAGATCTCTTTTTGCACAATACTATTCCTTATATGCAGAGATACTCTAAGAGCCAAGTATTCATAAGGGGGAAAAAGAATAAAGAGCCTCATATAATATAAAAGCCGAGTATGTCTGTTTTTAGAGAAATGTTCAACTCATCTAGTAATTTATTTATTGCTTTTAAAATTTTTAAATAACAATGGCAATATAATTGAGTAAGCATAACTAAATATGAGACAAGTGGTCAGCACTTCATAGATATTATCTCTAGCCCTGGCTGGTGTGGCTCAGTGGATTGAGTGCCACCTGTTAACCAAAGGGTCGCCACTTTGATTCCCAGTCAGAGCACATGCCTGGGATGCAGACAGGGTCCCCAGTTGGGGGCGCACAAGTGGCAGCCACACATTAATGTTTCTCTCCTTCTTTCTCCCTCTCCTCCCCTCTAAAACTAAATAAATAAAAATCTTAAAAATATATATAATAAATAATAAATTGTTTAAATGTAGATATCTCTAAACCTAAGGACACTGCCACATAGTTATTATAATTATTTCCATTTTAGACATGAGAAAATGGGAGTTCTCAAAACTAAAGAGAATTATATTACCCTGAAATTCTACTTCTGAGTATATACCCAAAAAAACTGAAAGCAGGATCTTAAAAGAGATATTTGTATATTCATGTTCACAGCGCATTATTCATAATGCCCAAAAAGGTGAAAATGTCTACTGAGAGATAAAACAAAATGTTGTATATACATACAATTGAATATTATTTGACCTTAGGAAGGATGAAATTCTAATATAAGCTATAACATGAATAAACCTGAAAGATACAATGCTAAGTGAAATAAGGCAGTCATAAAGACAAACACTAAATACTGTATGATTACACTTATGTAAGTACCTAGAGTAGGCAAATGCATAGGAATAGAAGTAGGATAGTTGTCAGTGGCTAGGAGGGAACAATGGGGAATAGTTGTTTCATAAGTACAGAGTTTCAGTTTTGTAAGATGAGGAAAGTTCTGAAGATTGGTTGAACAGCAATGTGAGTGTACTTAACATTACTGAACTAAGATGGGCTCTGACTGGCGTAGCTCACTTGGTTGGGCATTATCCCACAAACAGAAATGTTGATGGTTCAACTGCTGATCAGGGCACATGCCTGGGTTATGGGCCTGGTGCCCAGTCAGGGACGATTGATGTTTCTATCACACATTGATATTTCCCTCCCTCTTTCTCCCTCCCTTCCCCAATCTCTAAGAATAAATAAAATCTTTTTTAAAAATGGGTAAGATGGTAAATTTTATTTATGTATATTTTACAATTAAAACTTTTAATATTTTTAATTTTAAAAAGACTGGGCAAAGGACTTGAATAGCCATTTCTTCAAAGAGCCAATAAACATATGTAAAGATGTTCAATATCATTAGTTCTTAGGGAAATGCAAACCAAAAACATAATGAAATACCACTTCAGAGTCACTAGATTTGTAGGTTATCAACAAACTAAATCTGTTAGGTGTGACAGCTCTACCTAAGATACAGAGGAAAACACAGAAGCCTGTCAAGTTGAGAAGACAGAGAAGTAAGGCCCAAAAGAGGGAACAGACCAAGGTTCCAGTGGGAGAACTAAGCAACGAGAAGATAGCCAACCCAACAGATGAGGAGAGAGCAAACCTAACAGATGAAGAGTTCAAAACACTGGTGATAAAGATGCTTATAGACTTGACAGATATGCTGGAGTATGGCAAACGCAGAAGGGAAGAAGGGAAGGCTAAGCTAAGTGAGATGAAGGAAAATTCACATGAAACCAATGGTGAAGGAAAGAAAGGAAACAGGTTCGAATCAATAATTTGGAACATAAGGAAGAAATAAACAGTCAATCACAAAATGAAGAAACAAGAATTGAAAAAAATGAGAGGCTCAGGAACCTCTGGGACAATTTGAAATGTGCCAACATTCGAATCATAGGGGTGCCAGAAGGAGAAGAGGAAGAGCAAGAAATTGAAAACTTATGTGAAAAAATAATGAAGGAAAACTTCCCAAACTTGGCGAAGGAAATAAGACATACAAGTCCAGGAAGCTCAGTGTTCCAAACAAGATGGATGCAAAGAGGACCACACCAACACACATCATAATCAAAATGCCAAAGGTTAAAGATAAAGAATCTTAAAAGCAGGAAGAGAAAAGCAGTTAACTACCTGCAGGGGAGTTCTCATAAGACTGTCAGCTGATTTCTCAAAAGAAACTTTGCAGGCTAGAAGGGATTGGCAACAAATATTCAAAGTGATGAAAAGCAGAGACCTACAGTCAAGATTGCTCTGTCCAGCAAAGCTATCATTTAGAATCAAAGGGCAGATAAAGAGCTTCCCAGACAAGAAAAAGCTAAAGTTCATCATCACCAAATCATTATTATATACAATATTAAAGGGACTTATTTAACTAAAAGATCAAAACTATAAACAATAAAATGGCAATAAATACATATCTTATCAACAATTGCATCTAAAAAAAAACTAAGCAAAGAAGCAGAATAGAGACAGAATTATGGCTACGAAGAGTATTTTGATGGTTGCTAGATGGGAGGGGGGTGTGGGGGAATGGTGAAGAGGTGAGGGGATTAAGAAGTACAAATTGGTAGTTACAGAATAGCCATGGGGATGTAAAGTACAATATAGGAAATGGAGAAGCCAAAGAACTTAATACACATGACTCATGGACACGAACAAAGGTGTGGGGATTGCCTGAGGGAGTGGGGGCGTGCTGGGTGGAGGAGAGCAAAGGAAGAAAAATTAGGAGAACTATAATAGCATAATCGATAAAATATAATTTTTAAAAAATTAAATTAAAAAACACCTTAAAAAGTAATGAAAATGTCTTGGAACTAGACAGTTGATGGTTGCACAATATTGTTAATGTACTAAATAGCACTGGATTTTACAAACAATAAGTTACTTACAAATAAATGATTATATGTTATATGAATCTTACTGCAATTTTTTAAGCCATTGAGAGAAAAATTAATTATTTTCTAATTAACAAGAAATATGACAATTCATTCAATAATTATCAAGAAGACAAACTAGAAAAGGAGACAAGAAATGAGAAAGAAGGAAAAATAGTAGATAAGGAAAAATGGGAGAGGAAAATAAAGCTACAAAGAAGTATGAAAAAAACATCACAAAGAGAATAGGACAGAGGTAAAAAGCAAAGAGAGATTCAATACATTCTGAAGGTAGTATATCATTAAACCACATTACTTAACAATTTCAATCTACAATTATCAGGTATTTCTTTGAATCCTTTGTGGAATAAAGAAGAATAAATTATATTAACTCAAACATTATTTGAGCAATGAATTTTACAGCATTAAGAAAACTCTCCCCCGCTAATGGGCATGTTAGCTGCTTATACTTGAACATTTGGTACCTACCATTGGCCCCCACCCTTCCCCTTCAATTCAGCTTCCTCACTAGGAGCTCTGTCAGATCCCAAGGCCGTTAGAGCCACATTTAGAGGACTTTGGTATGATCCAGAGAGGTGTGATTTGGCATTTACCGTGCTTCTGCTGAGGAGACTCCTTAGGTGAAAAGCTAAGAGGAATAAAGGAATGATATCAAGGAAGGAAACAAGGATCTGAGTATTTGGGGCTAACTGAGGACTTTAAGAGGGAGAGGTAGAGGGAGTTTTATTTTCCTTCCTTCTAGAAATAAGTAACCCAGTCAATGAGAACTAGGAAAGGAAGCTAGACAAGATTCAGAGCAGAAGCCTTGGTCAAAAACAGAGTGGTTTGGCTGGAGGATGAGAATTCTTCAAGGAATGTAAGTGCAGTGAAAGTGGACAAAGTACAGATTCGTATGAAGTGAGGGATCGCTGACAACTTACCTCCAAAGTAACAGCAATAAAAGGAGTTTGAGGATGGGAGACACTAAGGGATATATTTTGGGTTATAGTATTCTAACTGAATAGATGAAATCTAGCTCCAGGAGCTGATGATATAAAAATTCATAGTTCTTAGCTACTGCCTGCAGAATTCTTCCCCTGATACAGTATTTCTTACCGTATACACTGCCAGCAGAGCCAACTGGTTATAGGGGCGCCCATTCTTGGGAGCAATGTGCTGGGCCTTCAGGTACCAACTGGAAATAGAAACAGTTTAAAAAAGTGCTAGTTTCATACCAGCTCTTTCCCAATTCATCACCTGATAGTCCTTACTACTTAAGACATAAGCTGGAGTGTTAGATATAAGCCTGGGGTGGTAAAGTATGACTACACAGACCAACAAGGACACTTGTAGGACACCCATATGGGAGGCAGATCAGGTGGCCCATTGTTCTTAATAGGACTTAGCTCAAAGCCACATAGGGAGAGAAGCAAATGTACAAGAGGCAAAAGTACCTGCGTGCTTTCCCGTAATTTGCTGTGTCATTGGCTTGCTCCCGATACCTAGCAATATCTCCTTGACAAATCATACACCGCTGGGCACTGATCAAGGCATATTTTACCTTTAGGAAAAACAATCAGTTAATAGCATACCCAAGAAATTCTAATTTCAATGCCCAAGGACAGGGACGGAGTCAAAACAACAGAGCAGCATTAACAAGGCATTAGTAGTCCTCAACAAAGTAAAAAGTTTTTTTCAGTCTAACCTTAACTAGCTAAAAATAAATAAATAAATAAAAGCTAACACTGTGATGAAAAATTTACTAAGACAGAGTGGCAGAAAGGAGAGGGGTCATTCTTATTTTGAGTCCCAGGCAAATGGAAGAAAACATTCTGAAACTCAGAGCCAGGAGGCCTGACTCTCCATGTAATAGTTGTATGATCTCAAGTAGGTCTCTGGGACTCAGTTTCCTCATTTGAATGTAAAAATACCTATTCTACAGGGTAACTACAGGGAATAAATATGAAATACTTTATAAATTTTAAAATGATATACAAATATTAAGACAATTGCTTACTCTGCTCTCCTGCCATCATTAGTCTTTTTCTCCTCAAACTATTAATATCACATTGTGTTACTGCATTACATCCCTGTGCAAAATAATTCCCTAAAACAGTAAGTTATCTTTTACCAAATACCTATAATGTGACAGGACTGTGGAATAATATATATATATTCTCACTGATGGACTTGGCATCTGTCACTCAGTGAGAAAACAAAAGAGTAAACCTTGAGCAACCTCAAGACATGTGCCACACCTAAAAACCTCCCTGAGGACATCACTTCATAATATGTAATTCCACTCCACCCAACACAAAAAATTACCATGTCCCTGAAAAAATAACAAAGCTGCAAGGAGAAGCTCATTTACAAGCTAAATAACTAGCTCCTGCACACCAGCCTCCTAACACATAACTCAAACAAGTGCCTCAGCAAACTTATATATCACTATGTCACCCACCTGCAGAGTCCTGACTATTCCACACATTCTATGAATGAACGCCAAGAACCCTTAGTATTTAATTGATAACCACCAAGAAAACTAGTTATGTTTCCATACTACAGCCACTTTACCATCTCAATAAGGGGAAGAAAAAACAAATTCTGCCACAGGCTCTCCATTACCCTAACAACGACCTTGCTCATGTCTTCAGCACCATTGCCCACCTTACTCTCTGTGCCTGTCAGACTAGACTTTCTGCCATCCCCCTAACACACCCTGCGCTTTCCTACTTCAGGTCCTTCACATATACTGTTCCCTCTCCCTAGAATGTTGTAGTTCATGCATTTTCACATACATCTTCACCTAGCCAATGTCTCAGGTATTCAGCTTCAGCTTAACTGTGACTTCCTCAGTCCTCTGTGATCCTCTAAGCCCTTTTACAATATATACCCCCACAACATCCTCTGCAAGAGTCATAGCATCTGCAATTCCTAATTCAACATCTGCACTCTCCCCTAATCAAACTCTAAATTCCAAGAGCTGGGACTATGGCTTTCTTGTTTCACAATGAATTAATTGTGTATGCCTAGTATGGCACCTGGCATGTAGCAGGGACTCAATAAATACTTGCTGATTAATAACAGAGCTTATGCAGATGGAGCAGAAAAGTCAAGAAGCCTCTGCTCCATAAATCACACCCCTTTCTCTAATGAATCTTTAACCCTTTCCTTTCCCCAGGCCCTTTCTTCTCAATATACAAATATGTTCAAGTCTCTCCCAGCTTAAAAACAAACTTCTCTTGACAGTATGTTCTCTTTTAACTACTGTTCCCCTCCTTGCCTTTATAGCCAAGATTCTTAAAAGAATGGTCTGTACTACTCTGTCATTATATGTACTGCCCTACTTCTCATTCATTACAATCTGGTTTCCATCTTCTCTAATTACAATAACTTGTGATAAGGCCATCCAATCCAATGAACAGTTTTTAGTAATATTAGCATTTGATGATTCTATGGCACTTGACAAATTTACCCAGCACCACCACCTTGAAATCTGATAACCTCACTCTCTGTCCAGCCTTCCCTCTATCCCAACTTCTGCTTCAACTATCACCTATATATACATTGATGACGCCTCGATCTGTATCAAAAGCCCAGCTCTTTCTCTTAAGCTGCAGATGGACCAGAATATCTATTGGTTCTTTTTCAAGCTCCTCCACCTAAGCATATCCAAAACTGAACTAACCTCCTCCTTCCCAGCCACTCTCCTAGGCCACAAACTGGGAGATGATCTAGATTCTTCATGCCTCCAATCTCATCCTTCAGAGTCAGCCAGTAGTTCAATTGTTTCCCTTATATCTTTCCAATCTGTCTCCTCTTTTCTACCTGCAATACCTCCACTTTCATTCGGGTCCACACCCCGACTCTACTACTTCCACTCTTGCCCAAACTCATCCATTATCCAGAGTGACTGGTTGTAAGAACACACCTATGATATCCATTTCTTGGAAATCAATCAATGGTTCCTCAGTGCTTTCAGAATACAGCCCAAATTCTTCAAAAAGAATTTATGATCTATCCCTTCCTACTTCATTTTCTTTATTTCCTATACAGCTCAACTCCACATTACAGACACCAGCATACTGAACTTCCTGCACTTTTCCAACAAGGCCTGATTCTTTCTCACTGTGCCCTGTATTGAATCTGCCCCTTCTGCTCCTATTTATTATTTCAAAACTCAACTTGAAAGTCTCTGAGAAGCTTTCCTTGACCCCATCCACCTAAATTATATCCACTTCCCTAATATTCTATATACACCATTATCACAATACTTACGACATTACAATTATTGATTTAATTTCTCTGTTACCTCAATGCTTCATTTTTGTATCCTTAACACCCAGCACAGTGCCTAGCACATAACTAACACTGGATAAACACTTAACTAAGTGAATAAATAAATTTAAGAAAAGAAACTGGCTTACTGTTTTGTGTAATGGTTTGCTGCGAATGGCAAGACCATCCATGTAGTCCTCCAGTTTGAACTTGTAAGTTACCTGTAGCTTTTGAAGCAAACTATCAAAGAAATCACTACCCTATAAAGAGAAAAAATAAGAAATTAAAAAATAAAAAGCTGAATCAGCCAATTCTGATCCAATCTACCCATCAGAAACTAGGGCAAGTGACTTGACAGTTCTACTAAAGCTCAGCCATCTGATGCTAAGGGAGGCATATACAGTATTTAGTGGCCACCAACTAAACAAAATACAAATTCATAGCATAAGCCACTCTATGGTTTTAAATATATGAACATCTGCATACACACTCTTTCCCCACCCTCCAACCCCCCTACCCCTGGCTAAGAGATTCAGAAAGCTTCCAAGCTCAGAACTGACTCCAATTGTAATTTATGGTCTCAAGGAAGCAAAAGTAGTATAGGTAGACCAAAACCTAAGAAAAGAGCATACAGATTTTTTTTTTTATCAATGTTGTTATAAAATATAGTATTTCAGGTGGTAAAAATCCATCACAACTACAGGATGCTAAGGCCTTTTTCCTGAGGACAAAAAGATGATGGTTTACCTCATCCAAGAGTTCCAAAAGTCTGTTCCGAATCTGTTCTGGATTATCAACATTCGAATCCTTGAGAAGCTGCCTGAACTTCTCAATCACCTGATAGAAAGCATTCTTCCACAGGATCTGATCCACATTCTGATTATCAGAGAACTCAATATCTAACAGAATACAGCGCTCATATAACTGCAGCAGTTCAGCTCTGGAATAAAATACATGCAACTTCTAGCTCCAAATACACCACAGAAAAGGCTAGACCCAAGATTTGAGCTTCCTCCAAATTAAACATCTTCCTTGGTAGGAAATCCAAAATGCCACCAGGTATAGTAATCATTCTAGCTTCTTTTCTGCACAGTAGAATGCCATTTTAAAAATAGTTAGGTCTAGGAAAGTTTTTTTTCCCCATATGCCTCCACCTAAATTTAACAGCTGACATAAGATGTTCACAAGTTATATGTTGTTCATTTCTTGGCATTCTGAAAACTCTTTCCTTTTCCATTTCCAGAGTCCATGTTTTCTTAAGGTTAATATTTTTTTTCCTTAAAGAAAAAGTGGAAAGCATAATAATCTCTAAGACTAGAAACAAAATTTTCAGTTGTTTTTTTCCAATTGCCCCTCCCTTACAAAAATCAGTGTGAAAAAGAGATAACACCCAGTGGCTTACCTAAAAGGTTTCTAACTTCCTCAGCCCTAGAAGCCTATACACCTCCCAGCTTATCCCCATTTCCCTTTAGCCAGGATGGAGCACTTAGTTTTGGTGTCATACCTAAGCTGAGCCATCTTTTCCAGGCCCTCAGGACTGATGCGGTCCCTGGAGAGCAGATTGCTGAGCTGCAGTTCCTGGTTATCAGCCACCCGGAGAAGCCTATGTAGTTCCTGTTGCTGTATGTTCCTCATGTGCTGCTCCATCTCCTCAGGACTCATGGTGCTGGGAGGGAGAGGACTACAAACATACTGTCCTGACGGAGTCGGGTAGCCTGGGTAGTAAGGCCCTGGGTACACACCATTTGTAGGGCCCACAGGGTACTGCAGAGGGTTATAGCCTGTGTAAGGATACTGGGAAGCAGGGCCTGGTGTCCGGGGGTAATAATAGGGGTTGTCAGAGTTCTGAAACTTATAGTAAGATGCTTGGGCCTGGCGTGAGTCACCCCAAGATGTAGGGCTGACTTCATCATCAGTGTCCAAGAAATGTAGCTGCGGTGTCTGGCTCTTTAGAGCAGGTTTCTGATCAGGATTGTTTGGGTCCCACAATCGTCGAGTGGTGCCTCCTCGTCCCCAACTCCGAGATCCCTTACTACCAGATCCAAATAAAAGCCGAGGTCCCAAAGGTGTAGACTCTGGAGAACCAGGTGAATTGACAGATAGGGTAGTATGGGCAGGCAGAATCAGAATGCCACGGCCACGACCCCGAAGTTCTTGTTTCAGGTTTTTGGACTCCTGGTTCTCAGAGCCCTTGTCCCCACTGCTCAAGCCTTTATCAGGCTTTATCCTATCCACATCCTCCCTGGCTGACCTCACTGTGGGGGAATCTTTGTTCATGGTTTCTGCATCAAAAGTGACACGAAGAGTACCTCGGTTTTCTTTACCATTGCTTTTCTGCTCTCCTTCCCCATGGCCAGACCAACTTCTTTCTAAATGTTTCTTCCTTTCTGAGCTCCTCCTGGGTCCATCAGACTCATCAATTCTATCCTCATCTAAGGAGTCAGTTGAGGACATCGAAATTTGCTTCTTCAGTTGTGGCCTCAACTTGGTCCTGTCCTGGCGGCGGCGGCGACATCCATTATCAGTCAGGCCAGCCCCCTCAGCACTGTTGTTGCTACCAGCTGAGCTGGTACTGCAAGTGCGGTAGCGGTTCCTTCGTTTGTCTGAGCGGGAATAGCGCTTTGCAGAACCCAGCTTCCCCTGTGCTGTGTCTTCATTCATTTTCATCATCCCCTCCCCTTTTTCAATCCTCTTTCCTTTTTCTCCCTTTGCAGCCCTTACTCTGTTACAATTTAGGCTCCTGTGTGCCTCATTTTTGTCTGGTTTATTCACAACATCCTCTTTCATATGTCCCCTACATTCATCTTCCTCTACTTTTAGTTGTTCTACCTGGTTGAGGATTTCTTCCTCATCCAGCTGGCTAGTCGATTCTTTGGTAACAGTCTGCAAACGTCTTCCAGGCTGATAGATCTGCATGTCAGGTTTCTTTGTTTTCTTAATTTTTAGACTTCTATCCTCTTGTCCAGCAGTCCTAGGAAAGGACTCCTGTGCCTGAATATTTTTTGGATCCACAGGACCATTCTGCTGTTGGTTGTCCAGTTTCTTGCACACGTCTTTGATGAGCTGTGTACCATTTCCAACAGCAGAAGAATCTTTGTCATTAACAATTTCATCCTTAAATTCGTCACTCCTAGGGGGTTCCTTGATTTTAGGTTTGTTCCTTAGTCGTGAAAGACCAGGTTTATAGATTTCCAGATCTGGGCGCCTGTTATCTTTGCGTTGCCTGGGCTCCTTCATGTTTTCTGTGATGTTGGAGAAAGTGATGGGGAGGAAAGGAGGTAAGAAAAAAAGAATAAATGAGGAGAGAAGGGGGAAAATGTCATTCTGGTAAATTAACAGGAAAGTCAAGCAAGAATTACACAACAAAATGCTACTATTGATGAACAAGGAAGGAAATTTCTGCAGAAGCAGAAATTCTAATAAGTTTACAATAATTGTTCAGCAACTAACGCTAAGAACTTGTGTTGTAGTTACCTATACCCTGGATAGGGAAATAAGAAAAAAAAATACTGTAGTACCAAGTCATATGTGGATCCCCAAGACTCTAAACTACCCCATCACTGTCAGAATAAAAGATCTTCAAACATTTAAGCATTAGACTATTCTCTATTACAGAGCCCTAAGATCCATCGTAGTCTTTTTTTCTTTTGCCTCTAACGTTTTCCAGGGTGGCTAAGTCCTTTTAACATACTAGTAGGAAAAGGGGGAAAAAGAAGAAAAAGCAGGGTATGCAAAACAACCCACGGTTCTGGACATCTCTGGAGAAAAAAAAATTGCAAGTCCAGTCTCTGAACTTGGCCAGAAAAATCCTCTTCTTCAGGACGCCATTCATATACCTCCTGAAGAAGCAAACTGGAAGTAGTTCCTTTCACATTCTTCAATTCCTCTCATACTCACCAACTCTCTAATAGCAGCCAGTAGAATTATTCCAAGAAAATACTGCTCACACTATCACCATTGGAATACTGAGACTAATTGCTACTATGATGATGGAATATGAGAATGAAAAAGTTCCATAAGAGCTCTTTCCCTGGAAGATGATGAAAGTATTGTGACATGCTCTCAAAATACCAAAGACTGGGGGCACTCAAGAAGAGCACAAAGCCCTGGCTGGGTAGCTCAGCTGGTTAAAGCATCATTCCAATATACCAAGGCTGCAGGTTTGATCCACAGTCAGGGCACATAAAAGAATTAACCAATAAATGCATAAATAAGTGGAAGGACAAATTGATGTTTCTCTCTGTCTCTCTAATCTAAAATCAATATATAAAAATTTTTCTTAAAAAAAGGACAAGAGCACAGGACTTCAGAAACCACTCTCTAGGCTCCATGAACTTAACGACAGATAAGCAAGTCTCTATTTTTTCTATTAAGGGGAGAGACTACTACAAATAGCCACTAAACATTTCAGTGGGAAAGTGACAGGAATTAGTGAGATTACAGAGCACACAAAATGGAATGCCATATAAAGTCCTAGTATTGTTCTCTAAACACCAATGTAAACAAATCCATAATAGGTATCATATGCTGCAGCATTTACACCTATGGGCAAAAGAAAACAGAAGAAAAAACAACAACAAAAATCTCTGATGTTTAAGATACTGCTCCAGTACCTTCAGAAGTTTAAAAGACTGCTTCATCAAGTATGAATTAAGTAAAGCAGTTTAAAGTCCAGAATAGCTCACCTTCAGCAGTCTTTGTAACTTAGGTGAAGTGGTGGGAGGGAGAACATCTACTACTATGTTCCACAGCAGAGAGAGAAAACAACCTGAATAATCCAATTCAGTTGACCAACAAAAACCAATTTTACAGACTTTGGCCAAAGATCTGCAGAAATACAGCTACCATTCTACACAACTCCACTGTGCCTAACAAAGGAGGGGGAAGACACTAGAATCTTCGTAGAAGCTTTCCTGATGTGGCTTTAACTTGCAAGTTGAGCATTTTGATAAAAACAGCTGCCACACATGCCAAGGCCAAACCAGAGTAGAGTCAACTCTCTGAGGTCCTGGATCCCTCTGTGGCGCAGTCTTCAGAAGCCTGCCTTGGGGTAAAAAAGTTCAGCAAGGAAGTTCCGAGAGTTAAACCTTCCTCCACAATTTCCCCAGGTCCTCTTTAACGTTAAATAGATGACGGGGCAGGCCTGCGAACGATTCCTCTAGGAACGCTACACCCCGGGGCCTCCACCAGACCCCAGAGCCTACTCCTTTTCGTGTCTCCTGACGTCTGGGAATCCACGGGCTGGTCTGAGAAGACTAGGGCAATGGGGGAACAGTCCCCTTCGCTGTAAGAAAGGGGGGCGGAGGCAGGCACTCAGGCAGGGCTCTTCCGAAGGGGGCCCGAACTGGCTGAGCGGAACCCCACACAGGCCCTGGGGCCGGTAGGGTGGGGAGGACAGCTCTCGGCCCTCCGCCCCCAATGTTGGGGGAAGGGGCGGGGGCTCCGGAGCGCCGGGGACCGAGCGGGGAGGAGGCAGAGGAGGAGAGGGAGGCGGGGCGGGCAGGCCCGGCCCAGGAGCTGGGCGGTGCGACTCACCTCTGCTCCCGGCCTGCGGAGCCAGAGAGGCCAGGATCCCTCGCAGCTCCGATGCGGAGATCCGGACACGCTCCAACCCTTCCGCCATCTTCGTCACTGCTGCAACAGCTGCAGCTACTCCTCCACCGCCGCGCGCAGCCAGGAAACCACGACGGACAGGCGGCGCGCGCGCTGACCCACCTCCCACCCTTTTCCCCGCCTCCTCCCCAAACGACGGTGGCCGTACTGGGAGGAAAAGCTTTCAGGAGCTTAAGTGAGAAAGACAACGAACGTGGTCCTGGGCGTGGGAGGCGGGCGCAGCGCATGCGCAGAGGCGTGGTCAGGAGACGTTGAGCCGAGGCTGGAGTTGGAGGCGCGGCGCCTGGAGGTGAGGTGAAGCCCGTCTAAGTCAGGCCAGGCCGGCGGTGGAGGCGGTGGCTGCTGTCGTTGCTGTGGCGGTCATCGGGAATACTGGTACTGGTCTGGGGCTCGGGTTGACGAAGACACCCACAGTCTGACTTCCTCCACTCATCTTAGGCCAGGGTCTCCCACCATAGGCCTTTTTTGGCGGGGCCTTGAAGATCTTGTAAGAGTAATTGTTATCCCCCCGCCCCCGCCCCAAAGATGAGGAAACTAAATCCCCGAGAGCTGTACTAAATTACCTGGGTGACACAAGTCTTTTCCTTTATGGCAAAGTACATCCCCAAACCTCCTGACTTTTTCTTTAAAAAATACAGTGTAGTTGGCTCTTGCTGAGGGAAGGGTTTGTGTGGAAATAAATCAGGAGGTATTATAAGTCGGTTTGAGAATTTCTGTAGCACTGTGGATTCTTGAAAAAATTACTTTCCTGGATCTCGGGTTGATTTTTTTCCCCCCTATCTTTAAACTGTCACTGAACCAGGAGATTAGTACTTCGACTTATTGTTCACGAGCTCCTGTTCAGAACTGTGATGAAACCCCCTGTCCCAAGACTGCTGCCTTCCTCCACCTGTTGCTCCTTCCAGCCCCTCACAGGCTATTGAACCTCTACACTGTTAAATAGTTACGAATTATTCCTTAGAATGGGCCTAATAGATTTGAATGATCTCTGCCAGAACTCATTCAGTGCCTATTACGTGACAGACACTTGCCACCAGAAGGTTAAGCAGATGTAGAAATCAGTAAGATACAGGAAAAGATTCAATGGTCCAAAAGCAGGGAGTGAAATATTACTCAGCCATAAAAAAAAGCATGGATGGACCTGGAGAACATTATGCTAAGTGAAATAAGACAGAGAAAGATAAGTACCATATGATTTCACTTATATGTGGAATATAATTAATCTAGTTTATTTTATTTATGTATTTATTTATTTATTTTAATCTTCACCCAAGGATATTTTTATTGATTTCAGAGAGAGAGAGAAACATCTGTTAGCTGCCTCTCATACCCACTCCAACCAGGGATTGAATCTGCAACCTAGGTATGTGCCCTAACCGGGGATCAAACCTGCAACTTTTTGGTGTAAGGATGATGCTTCATCCAAATGAGCCACCTGGCCAGGGCAAATCTAGTTTATTTTTAAACCAGCAAAATAGAAACAAACTCAAGATACAGAGAACAGACTGACAGCTGTCAGAAGGGAGACAGGGTGGGGGTCTGTGGGGGCAGTGGGTGGTGGTGAAGGGATTAAGAAAAAAAATCATAGACTCAGACAACAGTATAGTGCTTACCAGAGGGAAAGGGGAGTGCGGGAGTGGTAGCGGGTAAAGAGGATAAATGGTGATGGAAGGAGACTTGGCTTGGGGTGGTGAACACATAATACAGTATACAGATGACATATTATAGAATTGTACACCTGAAACGTATATAATTTTATTAATGTATCCCCAATAAAGTCAATAAAATAAAGGGGAGTGATTTGAGTGGTCAGAGCAAATTACAATCTTTAAAACATAAAGAAATGGAAAGTAATGTTTAAAAACTAATTCATGTTCACATTAAAATTGGGGAGGACATTTCATTCGTTTTTTTCCATAAGATGGAAAAGTAATCTGAAGAAAACTTGTGTAAACAGGAAAAACACTGTTGCCAAATTAACTCAACAGTGTCAGTGAACTGCCCTGAGATATGCCAGAAGTTAAACCAGTTTGAGAAATTTGCCAGAACTCAGCAGGGAAGTATAATAGATAAAACTGTTAGAGGTAAGGATAGAAGATATGGAGAATGGATCCAGAAAACTAATAATCAAATATGAGCTCTAGAAGGTGATAACAGATCTGACTTAGAAGTAGCAATAATCAAAGAAATATAGAAGAAAATTTACTAAAGTGGATGGAAAATTTTGAATTTAAGATTTAAATTTGCCCTAACTGGGGTGGCTCAGTGGGGTGAGCACCGGCTTGCGAACCAAAAGGTTGCTGGTTCAATTCCTGGTCAGGGCACATGCCTGGGTTGCAGGCCAGGTTCCTGGTTGGGTGCACATGAGAGGCAATGATCCATGTGTTTCACACATCAATGTTTCTTTCCTTCTCTTTCTTCCTCCCTCCCCATCTCTTTAAAATTAAATAAGTAAAATCTTCTTTAAAAGCGATTTAAATTCGACCCTCAGATTTAAGGAGCTCATGAAATACCAGGTAAAAATAAATGAAAAGACAACCATATTTTAGACCTGTATCAAATGAAAGCTTCTGAGTTTAAAGAATTTAAATATGGCCCTGGTTGGGTAGCTCAGTTGGTTGGAGCGTTCTCCACACACACCAAGATTGTGGGTTTGGTCCCTAGTCAGGGCACACCCAATAAATGCGTAAATAAGTGGAACAACAAATCAATGGTTCTCTTGCCCCCTGCTCGCTTGCGTTCTCTCTCTCTCTCTCTCTCTCTCTCTCTCTCTCTCTGTCCTTCTCTCCTTTCCCTCTCTTCCTGTCCCTTCCTCTCTAAGAATCAATTTTTTAAAAAAGTTTTTTTAAGAATTGAAATATGTGTTGACATGGAACAGTTTTCAAGATGTTATGTTTTTAAAAAATACTAGTTGCAGAACAATACAGTGGTGAGCAAAAGTATATTTATACTTGTGAGTATGCAAAACAGTTTATTCTTGTATTATTGTGTATTAATTAATTATTGTATTTTCAACACAAACAACTGTAATCCTACTTTTACCCACCACTGTATGTAGAGTATGGGTCTGAGTGCAGCAAAACCATTTATTGCATATGTAAATTTTTTTCCAAAGATTTTATTTATTTATTTATTTTTAGAGAGGGGAAGGGAGGGAGAAAGAGAGGGAGAGAAACATCAGTGTGTGGTTGCCTCTTACACGCCCCCAACTGGGGACCTGGCCTGCAACCCAGGCATGACCGCCTCCCCCAACTTGCGCCTAGCCACAGCAGCCAGGGCTGCATATGTAAATTTCTATATAAATTATCAAAAGCTGTGAAAGAATACATACCAAAGTTTTAAAGTGGTTTTGTGGAAGAGAGTGGATTAAATGGTAGAGACTGAAAGGCCTATATATCTTCATAATGTTTTTAATTATTACAGTAGGGATTTGGTCACATTATGTGAGTAATCAAAAAAACAGCAAGGCAAATTTGGATAATAGGGGAGAGAGGAATCCAGTTTCTAAAAACAAAAATTGGACAGGTCATGATTGCCGAGCACAAAGTAGTAAAACGAGTAACAAATAACCACAAATTTAAAAAGTCTAACCACTTGGAAAATTTTTTAAAACACCAATTTTAATTAATTCATGGGTCAAAAAATAAAACTAAGATCATGTGTTCTTTAGACGTTAAGGTTAATAAAAATATTGCATGCAAAACCTATGGTTTATTTTTAAAGCAATATTCAGGTACTTTTATTATTAATTTTAAAAGAATGAAAATTAAAAGGAACATAGGAGGAAGAAATAAAATCAGAAATTAATAAGGGAAAAAGAACAGTACTTGATAAATTGAAGAACTCATTCCTCAGAAATAAAGTAAGACATTAAAATAGACACATTTCTGCCCCCCTCCCAAAAAGCTAAAGAACAGCCTCCCAGATGTCTCATAAGTAATTCAAACTTAACTCATCAAATCTCTGATTTTCCTAAAATACTTGTTTCTCTGTCAGCCTTATATCTCAATAAGAGACAAACCCAGGAGTTCTCCTTGTCTACCTCACTCCCCACATTCGATCCAATATCAGGATATGTTTCTTCTATCTCTGGAGTGGACATTTATGGAATTCCTCACCTTAATACTCCCCTTTTCATTGAAAACTGCCCCTCACTCTGAGAAATACTTTCTCCTTTTTTTTTGTCTTTCTCATTTTGTTTTTCTCACTCCCTCACTCCCTTCATTTGGTCCTGCTTTTCCCTCAGGTGCAGAAATTTAAGGCAATCATGCTATCTGGTTCACATCATCAAGGCCTTTCTCAGTTTATCCTTTTTCCCACTTACGTTCCTACCCTTCCCACTTAGGTCATCACTCTAATGTTTGAATTATGTCCTTGGATATACATATATCATTTAGTAATATATAGTGTTTTATGTATGTGTTTTAAGTGTATGTAATTGATATTGTATTATAGAAATCATTGTTTTTTTCATGTTTCTGTACATACTTCTGACTGTTGCATAGAATTGTCTTAAATGACCTCACACCCTTAGCCATTGGTCCTGGGCCAAGATGGGCCAATCAGAGTCCTTATCCAGAATTTTTTGAACTGAAACTAAGAAAGAAAAACCCTCTTCAGTGTGGAAGCCATAAAATGTAAAATACAGGAACTGTCAGCAGCCATGCATCTGCCGTGTGAAACTGATCTACAAGGAAAAAGAAGGAAACTGACATGCAAGAAAGCAGCAGAGGTGAGAAACAAGAGTCCCGGAAAATCTCAAATCCCTGGATCCAGTTGTTCTTGAAGGTCCATATCCCTGCCCTTCCCGTTGTTTAATTCTTCCTTTTGTTCCATGAGCCAATAAATCTCATCACCTTTATCTTGTGCCTAAACCAGTTCCAATTGGGGTTCTATCACTTGGAGCCAAGAGGCTTAATTATAATCTCCAAAATGGAACTTTTTCTGTGTGTCTTTCAAATTGTGGTAGGATACAAATAACATAAAACATATAATCATAACCATTTTTTTCTCATTTTTTTGTTCTTTTCATATTGTTAATCATAACCATTTTTAAATGTACAGTTCAATAGTGTTAAATACATTCACATTGTTATACAACCAGTCTTCAGAATTCTTGCAAAACTGAAACTATACCCTAATGCTATCACTTTCCTGACCTTTCCCCAGTCCTGTGGCAACTACCATTCCACTTTCTATGAATCTGACTGTTCTAGGTACTTCACATTAGTGTAATCATAAGTATTTGTCATTTTATGTCTTTTTTTATTTCACTTAGCATACTATCCCTAAGATTCGTTCATGTTGTAGCATGACTAATGTTCTGTTTTTTTAAAGCTGAATAACATTCTACTGTATGTATATATCAGATTTTGTTTACTCATTCATCTGTCAATAAATACTTGGGGTCCTGGCCAGTGTGGCTCAGTGGGCATCATCCTGCAAATCAGGTCACGGGTTTTATTCCCAGTCAGGGCGCATGCAAGAGGCAACCTTCGATGTTTCTCCCTCTCTCTTTCTCCCTCCCATCCCCTCTCTGGAAGCAATAAAAAGAAAAAAAAAATTGAGATAGTTGGGTTGCTTCCACTTTTGGCTATTGTGAATAATGCTGATATGAACCTAGATGTACAAATGTCTTTGAGACCCTCTTTGAATTCTTTTGGGTATCTACCCAGAAGTGGAATTGCTGGATCATATGATAAATCTGTTTAATTTTTTGATGAACTTACCATGCTGTTTTCCATAGCTGCACCGTTTTACATTTACACCAACAGTGCACAAGTGCTCCAGTTTCTCTGCATCCCTGCCAACACTTGTTATTTTGTTTGGTTTTTTTGACAGTCATTCTAATAGGTATAAAGTGGTATATCATTGTGGTTTTGATTTGCATTTCCCTGATGATTAGTGATTTTATTCATGTGCTCTTGGCCATTTATTTATCTTCTTTAGGAATATGTCTATTCAAGTCCTTCACCCATTTTTTATTTTTATTTTTTAAATATTTTATTTACTTATTTTTAGAGAGGGGAAAGGAGGGAGGGAGAGGGAGAGAAACATCAATGTGAGAAACATGGATCAGTTGTCTCTTGCACAGCCCCAGCCAGGGACCTGGACCATAGCCCAGGCATGTGCTCTGACCAGGAAGTGAACTGGTGACTTTTCAGTTTGCAGGACAATGCCCAACCCACTGAGCCACACCAGTCAGGGCTCACCCATTTTTTAACCAGGTTTATTTTTCCAAAATGTATCTTGAGTGATTATTTTTTTCTACCTTCACTTTCACCATCCAAGTCCCTCTTGTCTTTCATGTTGACAACTTTAACACTACTTAACTGAATTGCCTGATTCCACTGTTATCTCTTTCCTTTTCATTCACTACAATATAGCCAGAGGGATTTTCTGAAAATATGAATTCCAACATGTTACTTACCTGTTCAAAATTCTCCAATGGCATTCTATTGCTCTTAAGTAAAAAACTCCATGAGTCATGGTCCCTTATGATCTAGACCCTGCCAACTTCACTCTCATCTCTTATCACACTCCCCTTTGATCACTATTTTCAGACACATTGGCCTCCTTTTAGTTCCTGGAATAGGCCAACCCCTTTCCTCCTTAAAGCCTTCACACATGTTATTCCCTCTACCTGAAACACTTTTCTCCCTATTCTGCCCATTCATCTTATGGGTCATAACGCAAAATACATTTCTCCAGAGGACCTTACCTGAACTAAATAAGGCATCATATTATAGTGTCCTATCATAACACAGTTCCCTAGTATCACCTCTCACAATTTGTAAATACATACTTATTTTGGGATTACTTATTACAATCTTTCCACTAGATTGTAAGCTTTATGAGAGAAAAGTCTATTTTTCTAACACTATCCCCAGACCAAACAGTATCTGACACATGGAAGGTGCTCAATATTTCATGTTAGAATAAATAAATGAGTGAATGAATACCACAGATATAAAGAATACTTAGAAATATTAATATGTACAACTTTATACTAATTTTAAGCTAAATATTATTTTGCCAAAAATATGTTACTGAAATTAATTCAGGAGGTAGCAAATCTACATTAAACCAATAACTATGAAGTCACTGAAAAAGTTACCAGATAGATATTTTAAAGTTTTGTTTGTTTTTTTTAGATTTTATTTTTAAAGAGAGGGAAAGGAAGGACAAAGAGAGGGAAAGAAACATCGATGTAAGAGAGAAACATCGATGTAAGAGAGAAACATCAATCGGTTGCCTCTCGTATGTGCTCTGACCTGCAACCCAGGCATGTGCCCTGACCAGGAATCGAATTTGGCAACCGTTCGCCTTGTGGAACGACGTCCAACCAATGGAGCCACACTGGTCAGGGCTACCAGAGGGATATTTATAAGGTAAAGACAAATTACCTTTATTTGCAGATAGCATGATTATTTAGAGAATGAACTATAAAACTATTAGCTTTAACAAGATAGTTTATTAAGTATCATAGTACATGATAACTATGCAAAATTATTCGCTTTTATATACATTATCAGTAAACAATTTAAAAATCTAAGGAAAGAAATACCTCAAAAGCCACAAAAATGTACTTAGGCATAAATTTAATATCTGTACAGGAAACAAATATACTATAAAAACTTTACTGAGAAACCTAAAACAAAAAAATACTACTAAATTGGAAGACACCCATTTTTATGGATAGGAAGACTTATTTTTAAATGCCAATTACACCCCCAATTCATTTGTTTATTTCACAGTGGAATTTCTGACAACCTTGATAAAGGATTTCTAAAGTACCTTTGGTAGAATTATGTGTGAGAAAAGCCAATAAAATTTTCAAACGAATAATCAGGGAAGAACATAATAAAATGAACAACTGGAAAAGGAATTGGCAGTCTCATCAATGGAACAAGCATTAATAAAAATTTAATTTTTGATAAATGTAGCATTTCAAAGGAAAAAGATGATTCAGTCAGTAAATGGTGTGCTAAAGATTTGTGAAAGATTAAGTGGCCAGTAGATATATAGAAAAAATGTTCAGTCACTGTTTAAAGAAAAGTAAATTCAAACTACTAGACATTTCATTAAATTGACAGATAAAAATTATATTGCAAAGGTGAAGGAAAATGGACATCCTTAGAATCAGCTGTTGGGAATGTAAAATGGTATAACCTACAACTCTTGGTGATCAGTTTGGCATTGGTTACCAAATGTCTTAAGAGTGTGCATGTCTTTTGATGCAAAATACCATTTGGTGAAATTACCCAAAGCATGTATGGAGATGCACAACGATCTTGCAACAAGGCTATTCATTACATCATTATTTATTATTGCCAAAACAAAAACAAACATGCTCAACAATAGTTATGTAAAGCTATGGGGTTTTTTCCTTCTTAAAGAAGTAGTAGTAATCAATTTTCAAAGTTGCATAAGCCCTGGCTGGGTAGCTTAGTTATTTTAGAGCATCATCTCAATACACCAAGGTTGCGGGTTCCATCCTTGGTCAGGGCACATACAAGAATCAAGCAATGAATAAGATAACAAAACAATATTTCCCTACTTCTCCCTTCCTCTCTAAAAGCAAAAAGTTTTTGAAAAGTTTCATAAATATACCTATTGATAAGCAAAAGATTCATAGATATTCAAAATAATGTCTGGGGGTAAGAAAAAGGTTACCAAGCCTGTCAAAGTTTTGTTTGCGTATATATGTCAGTCTAGAAAGATAAACACCAGAGCTTAGAGAGCAATTGTCTTTGGGGAGGAAGCAGATTAAATTCTGTTTTTCTGTTGAACATGAATTGCTTTTGTTTGTTAATAAGGAAAAACAAAGAGTAACTATGGTTAAAGGCTACAATAAAAGTAGTGAAAATGGAAGTATAATGCAGTTATTGAAAACTATAATTATGAAAACTTTGAAGAAACTGAGCCAAATGGAGGAGTAAACAAAATGTTATTTTTGCTTTGATTTTAACTGTCATGTATGTATGTTGACGAAAATGGAAACAGAAAATAAGCATAATTTATTAAGATGATAGGACTGTAGGAAATTTTTCCCATTGTTACTTTCTTAAAATAAAAATTTATAGCAGATTTTGAATGCAGTTCATTACAATGATGAAAATGTAGAGACCAGTGGCAGTCAAGAGATAGAGGTATGGGTAAGGGGTGAAATTTAAGCCTTCCATAGTCATCACCAATTACTTCCCATAAAGGTTCATCAGAAAAAACAACATATTTACTAAGAAACTCAGCTTCAAGACAAGTTCCCTTCTATACAAAGATTCTGCAGCCCTGGTAATGGAGACAGTTCCCTCATTAACACCATAGGCTCCAGGTCTATTTTCCTATGTTAGGCATTTTCTTGTATTCTTTAAATATTTTTTTAGAGCAGTTTAAGGTTCATGTCAAAGTTGATCCAAAGGTAGAGATTTCCCATAAGGCCCCCGGCCCCAACACATGTATAGCCTCTCCCATTATCAACATCCCTCACCAGATAGATACATTTATTACAGTTGAATTTGTATTAACACATTACCATCTAAAGTCCATAGTTTACATTGTAGTTAACCCTTATATATCCTATGGATCTGTGTTTTGCATTTTCAAGACCTTTTCAGTGAACACATTGTTTCAGACTTTGCTTTTACCCCTTCTTTATTCCTGGGTTTCAGAACAATGTGTGCTCAGTACTGCATCTCCTTTGCTGACGTTGAAAAAGCTCATGTCAACATTCGAGATTTTATCCACCTCACACCAGTGCTGACAAGCTCCATTTTGAATCAACTAACGGGGCGCAATCTTTTCTTCAAATGTGAAATCTTCCAGAAAACTGGGTCTTTTAAGGTAAAAACCCCTTATGATAGTGAGTCATATATTAGAATATGAATTAATATTTTTATAGCTGAAGGGTTGTAGTTTTCCTTTGATCAAGTTCTGTTACTTAGCATCAGCTGTTGACAAGCCACGTTTACACAATCTCAGAATTGCTTATAATTAGGGTGATATAATCTACTGACTGAACTAGGACATGAGAATGAAAGAGGGAACTTTTAATGAATAAACGGAGACGGCAGACATCACTCTGGACTGTTGCAAGACAAATGGGCAAGTGTGGTCACTATCCCCAGGTTTAAACACTCACTTTGTGCCAACTTGCTACTTGTTGTTACCTTGTGAATATGAAAGGTTTAAACCTAGCTAAATCCTCACAATCTTTTAATACAAAGTATGTCAGTGCCTTTCCTATGCAAAAAGACAGACATATGTTGTTGATTCATTACCTGAATTTTCTAACCATTATTAAGCTTTTTAAAGATCCTTTCAGGTAAAAATCTTAAAGCTGCACTTAATACTGTCCTGAGAGGTGTTAGTACCTGTGAAGTGCTGGCTCTAGGACTTCAGGAATCTACCTTTTCTCCCACCCAGGAATTGAGTTTTTATACAACAAAAAAACTCTCCGTTCTCTTACCGTTTGCTTCTGCCATGGTTTATTAGGCATATATACAGTAGGCCTTGCAGGGGAAGACAGGCTGGTCAACAGTAGGTTTATGGGACGTGTCTTCAGAGAGATACAAAGTGCCATGAAAGAACAGAGAATGAAGCGACTAATTTTGCCTGGGACATCAAGGAAGTTAACAAGGTGATGTTTGATCCAAGTTTCGTAAGATGAGTACTTTTAACCAGATCATGGAGTTGGGGGGAAAAAGTGCAGGTAGAGGTACGTGCCTGCTCAGAGGTACAGGAGTGTGAGCTTACATAGTAGGAAGGAAACTAGAAGCAACTCAGGACGGCTACAACAGTGACAGAGGCAGTAGATGTGTTTGAAAGGCTGCACACAACTTGCATGGAATTTGTACCAAAAAAAGGTAAAGAAAAAGATAACGTTTGTGTTTAGAAGATCACTTTCATCATCTACTGGAAATATTAGGTGAGAATGATCCTTAAGGCAGGCTCAGTTGAGGTTTGGTAACTTGAGAAACAAGGCCTCACCAAGGTCGTGGCAGAGACATACGTGAGATGTTTAGGAAGTAGAAGTGGTAAGATTTAGTGATGGACTGAATGTGCAATGTTAGGAAGAGAAAATCTAGTAAAGCTCCTTGGTTTTTTGAGAAGAAACTTTAATCAAATACATAAATTTCACTTTCCTTTTTCTAGATTCGTGGTGCCCTTAATGCAATCAGAGGTTTGATTCCTGCCACTTCAGAAAAGCCCAAAGCTGTTGTTACTCACAGCAGTGGAAATCATGGCCAGGCTCTTGCTTATGCTGCCAAATTGGAAGGTACTTGACTGATTTCTCAGGGTACTAGGTAGGACCATTAGAGAAGTAGGAAAGTATCCTTACTATCAGGGAGATTGATAGCTGTGGGAAGTAAATATGAGCCCCTATCTGATTACAAGTAACTGAACAGGAACTTCTAAGTTCTCCAGATTTGACTAATTAAATAAATGTATTTCTCCATCTCAGGAATTCCTGCTTATATTGTGGTGCCTCAGACAGCTCCCAAGTGTAAAAAGTTGGGAATAGAAGCCTATGGAGCCTCTATAGTGTACAGTGAGCAGAGTGATGAGGTGAGGAAGAGCCTGTTCAGTAACAGCTTCACAATTTTCACTGTCAAATGAAACTTCGTACCTTATTGGGTCCTTCTCACTCCCCTCTGTTTCCTCTTTTTCCCTTTTGTTTCCTCTTTTTCTCTATAAATATTAGCGGGCCCAACCTTTTCTCTATCTATATTCACTCAGATGATCTTACTACTCATAGTTTAAAATACTGCCCACCACATGCTAACTCCAGCCTTGACCTTTGACCTTTGCCCAGATTTGTATATCCAAAAGCTACCTGTGTTCCCACTTGTCTAAACCCAAAATGATCTTAGGCACCTTATACTGCTCATCTTCCAGTTTTCCCCATCTCAGTAAATGGCAACTTTAACCCCTCTGAGTTGCTAAAAAGAAAAAGTTGGAGTCATCTTGATACTTCTTTTGCACCCCATATCCAAATCTTAGTCCTACTTTCGAAGTATTTCCATAACCCAACTACTTCTGACAACCCTACCACTACCATGTAGATTCAGAAGCCTCCTAACTGGTCTTTCGTTCCCACCCTTGTCCTGTCTGTTTTCAAAGAGCAACCAGATGCATCTGCTTAGTAAGTTACCTGTCCTGTCAGTTCAGCATCCTCCAGTGGTTTTCAAAGTTCTTCTGATCATCAAAGGCCTAAATGAACTGGCCCATTTCCTCTCTGATCTGTTATTCTCCCCTAAACATCCCATGCGAGCCACACTCAGCAGTTTCTCAGAAAGGCCAAGCACTCCTACTTTCTAGTCTTCGCCTTTAGAATTCTTTTCCCTGGAATATTCTGGAGAGCCGCAGGACTGATTCACATCGATTAAAATATCACTTTACCAGAGGCCATTCCCAAGTACCCTGTATAAATTAACTTTTCTCCATAGCACTTAGACAGACCATATATTTACTTATATCCCACTCCTCCCCACCATATTAGAACGTAACTCCCTTGAGCATAGGGACTGTTTTGTTCAGTTACAGCCCCAATGCCCAAACACTGTCAAAAAAGTAGATGGCCAATAAAGTGTTAAATGACTATTCTAACTTGTTGGAAACTCTTACTAAATACAAATCAAGCAAGCTAAATTAATGTACTTTCAGTCCAGAGAAAATGTTACAAAACGAATTATGGAAGAAACAGAAGGCATCATGGTACATCCCAACCAGGAGCCTGCAGTGATAGCTGGGCAAGGGACAATTGCCATGGAAGTGCTGAACCAGGTAAGCCTAGTCAGTTCTTGAGCAACTGGCAAGTCTGATGTTTGGCTGTAGAATCGACTATTTAATATGCACATAAAAATTGGTTTTTAATAGACCTATTTATACTTTATATTCTTCTCACTAAAGGTTCCCTTGGTAGATGCACTGGTGGTACCTGTAGGAGGAGGAGGAATGGTTGCTGGAATAGCAATTACAGTTAAGGTGAGAAAACAACTTCTGGAAGACTCCCCACTTTAGGCACAGAGGATTTTATTTCCCATCATAGTACATTGTGGTACTTACTTAACATTTCTCCTAAATTGCTGTTCCTTCCCATCATTTCTTAGCACTTGGGATGGAAAGCCCTTCTCTGCCTCACTACCCTTTTCTTAATCTGTAACTTTACACGCAAAAGCAATTATGAGTGGCACCCTATCACAGTCCTTTCCCTGAAATCCTCCTCACCCAGTCAGGGGCTACTGTTTTCCCAAGTTACCAGTAGAAGCAGATGTGATCTAGGCAACTGAAGGCTATTATTGGGCATACAATTTAAAAGTGCTTTAAGGCCATGTTTTCATTACATTGTCACAGAGAAGGCTCTTACTTGGTCAGAGATGTGTTACCTGTACTGCCTATTTTACTACAGGTAAAAAACACTGTGGCCAGTGGTGAGATGTCTAATATTCCTCTTCCCAGGCTCTGAGACCTAGTGTGAAGGTCTATGCTGCTGAACCCTTGAATGCAGATGACTGCTACCAGTCCAAACTGAAAGGGGAACTGACCCCCAATCCTCATCCTCCAGAAACCATAGCAGACGGTGTCAAATCCAGCATTGGCTTAAACACCTGGCCTATTATAAGGGACCTCGTGGATGAGGTCTTCACTGTCAGAGAGGATGAAATTAAGGTGAGGCTCCAACAGTAAAGAAAGTAACAAAAGCATGGAGTAACTTTGTAAGCAAAAGATACTTCTTTTGCAAGTAGTAACTCATCCACTGGGGACTGGACGTGGTGGGAGGGTGGCCTAGATATTGGGACAACCCTCAACAGTAGCAGAGTTAGAATGAAAAAAACAGCTCTTCATTGGCAAGCATGTATGTATGTATATACATACATGTATCAATTAGGCTTTAATTGAAAAGGCCCACCAACTAGGCTTTCCTCCTCCCATTTCACTAATTCCTACTCCCTTCTCTACCAACAGTATGCAACCCAGCTGGTGTGGGAGAGGATGAAACTGCTTATTGAACCTACAGCTGGTGTTGGAGTGGCTGCTGTTCTGTCTCAGCATTTTCAAACAGTTTCCCCAGAAGTAAAGAACATTTGTATTGTGCTCAGTGGTGGAAATGTAGACTTAACCTCCATAACTTGGATGAAGCAAACTGAAAGGCCATTTCCTTATCAATCCATTTTTGTTTAATTTATCCATAAGGAAGAAATGGGATTCAAGTGTCTCCAGACACGTGTTAATTTTGTTTCCTAGTCACTGTTAACTTACCATCTTACCCTCTTAAACAGCTTTCAAAATCCTAATGGAGAGTGGGTATTTCAGTAAGACTTAATAGTTTTTTGGATGAATTAGTAATCAAAAAACATCCATACATAACTGAGACACCTTTAAAGCCAAGAAAAACCTTTTGTAATAAGGGACAGCAGACTTCCAGGCTAAGGAAGAAAACACAAATTGCCCAATCACACAACCTGTAGGTTCCCATCCCTAGATTACTAATTAGCAATGAGACAGAATCCCACTGAATCCATCACTCCAAGTCCATTTCTGGTACCTTTGAAGAAATCTCACTTTTCACCCAAGGTACTGGTTCTGGTACATATGGATCATAAGTCCATTTGGGAAAAACTCGTTTATAGAGGTTCATCAGTACCGTATCCTGAGATTTTAGCTTCCCATCAAAACTGCACTTCATATGACCGTGAGTACCTAGAAAGAAAATACAGCAAGCTGGTCAAATTAAAATAAAAAATTTTAGTGTTGGTTGTCTACCCCAACAGTCATTTAGTAGTAGCACTGCGAAAATCTAGATCAGGTTCCAAATGCCATGTTCTCTTACCTACAGGCTCCTTGATATGTCCCCTGCGGCCCCACTTTGTTCTTAGTTCCACGGGTTTAAACCACAGCACATCCTCTTAGAATCAAACATATAGAAGACCAAGATATGACATTTACCCACAAAATGTAAACCCAACCCTCACCCCACAAACTCAATCAGATCCCAACCTTCATACTTACCTCTGTTGAAGAACATGTAACGCACTACTGCCTTCTTAGTAAAAATTTTGAAAGGATGACCACTCAGAACAACTCTCTTGATGATCATCCTGTCTGGATCCACTGACAATAGATGGCCTGTGGCAATGAGGCTGTGCATTCCTAAAGGGCAAAAGTAGAGGAGCAGGAGTCTACAGGCCAAAGCACTTATTGCTCCAGTCCATTTAAAGACCTATGAAAGATCTTAGAGAAATGTTAAAGTATGGATGTACTATGCTGCCTTCCTGGGTCCATGGCAAATATCACTAAGTGATATTCCTGCTGAGCCTGTCTCCAGAACCTGTCCTAAATATAGCACTCTGAGCAGCCTCTACCAGTGAGCTCAAGTTTGCAAGCAAGATCAAACCCCATTTGTCATCCCTGCCTTAGACCCACTGTGAGGGCTAAGATTGGGATATTCTGAAAACTATCAGACCTAAATACAGAAAAATGTATTAAGTCAATTAGGGACCTGTTGGTCTATTTACCTCTATGAACTCAACTTACCGTTGCCATTCTGTTTGAAAAGCAGCACAGATGCTGGAGGAAAAGTGATTGGGGCATACACTGTCACCACCAGGGCCATGTCGGCAGTCAAGAATCTCTGCAACTTATGTTTATCCGCTGCCATAATAAAGGTTAAAAAATAATCAAAAACATTTTAAGGAACCATAGGTAATCCAGAGGCCTGTGAAAAGCTGTATTTCTGCAACTTTTATATCCAAGGCAACTTGTGTTTCTTTATACCACTAGTTCTCAAAATATTTTCCTGCCTCAACATACCTGAAAGATACAACCCAACCCTATCACAGTGATTTTTCAACTGGAGACAGAATCTTGGAGCCTGGACTATATTTTCAACTTGAAAAAGTTATCCAGTGCTGTAATACATACCACCCCTACCTCATTTGAGAATCAATGCCTGAGCATATGTCCACTAATTCAACAGCTCTTAGCTAGTGAGGGTTGGCAAGCATTTTCTATAAAGGGACAGACAGTAAATATTTTAGGCTTTGTAGCCATACAGTTTCTGTTCCAATTACTCAACTCTGTCACTATAGCACAAAAACAGCCAAGACAATTTTTTTTTTTTAAACAAGGCAAAACTGTGTTCCAACTTTACAAGCAGTGAGACAGACTTGGCCCTAGGGCCATACTTTGCTGACCTCTGATCTTGGGGACTATCTGGAGCTTCTGTTTTTACCTTCAATGAAACCCTCCTCCTTATTCAATACTAAAGTATAGGGAAATAAAATATTTTAAGGGAAAGAAAAGTTAATCCCTCATTTAGACAGCATAGCTGTGAGAACAAAAATTACCCGGAGCTCCCATTAATAGTGCCTTCATCATCTCTGGCCATTGCTGAGCTAAGAGAGTATGGATGATGTTCATCAGTCCCCAAGTTAGTACAAAACCTCTTCCCACTCCTAATATGTAGTATGATAATTTTTGCCACAAGTGTCCCTGGTCACCACTCTCCAAACGCTCATCCAGTCTCAAAATCTCAGCAATCACACATCTCCTGCTTCATCCAACTCTGGGTGACCTGCTAGCCTTCACCAACACTGCCCCTGGCGTTATCAGATGCCAGGGGCTCCATACTTTTGAGACACCATTGTTAAAAAGCCATCAACTCTTGAATAAAAATCTACTTTTGAACAAATACTCGTGGCAGAGAAGCCTTAGCACCACAAAGAAGTTACGTCCCTGGGATGCTTCAGACAGGTTCAGACACTTTGAATAAATACATCATTGGCTCCTAAGAGTACTGAAAATGCCTCTACCCCAGAGGCCTAGAATTTGAAAGTGTGTACTCTCTACCTCCCCACCAATAGTTGCAATCCCCCCAAAAACAACAGGGTACACAAGAACCCAGAAGGGTCCCCACTACTTACCTGCAGTGTGCTGAGAAAATAAAGGGGAGGCTCGGAAGCGCCTGACCCCACAGTGGAAGATCAGCTCCTCTTTTGCTTTCACAGGTTCAGTGTTGCCAGGATGCCGACTTACTACCATATTCAGTACTGACATCTAGGGACCAAGGAAGAAAGAGAGAACTTCATATCTAGAACAGCTTAACCTGAAAGAAGGCAAACAAAACTAACAGATTAAGATTCACTCTAAGAGCTGACGATGTTAATTTATGGTGTAATACAGATGATGAGACACGGATTCATTCATCTTTTACCTCCACCAACAACTGGCATGTGAGCCAAACATAGGCTGGTTTTAAGAGCTTTCAGGTACCCTTCTGTACTAATTGACATTCACATGTCTAACATGCAAGAGCTCAACATCTGCCACATGGTCAGTGACTTCAAGCTACTAACTCACCACACACCTCAAAACCACACTCATTCAAGCCCCTTCTCTTCCTCAACCCTTACTCCCACTGACCAAAGGCCAGAGCTCTCACATGCACTCCAACCTACCTGACTGCTGGCCATCAAGAGAAAGGAGATCTACACCTTGGCATAAACCCTCTTTATTTTTAAGGCTGCCACCCTTGCTTAAAATCTGATCTGACAAATATAATTACCTCAAGAGAAGTCTCAGCACCACGCAGGTTGCATCACTGACATGCTTCAGACAGGTTCAGACATGTTGGGTTAAACCATCATTGACTTCTCCGTCACCATGATTCCTAATCCTAACAGCATATTTTTCACATCCCAGTGACCAAAATGTCAGTCATAAATAACACTTTAGACTGTCAAAACTGGTCAGGTCTCATAACTCCCATTTCCCACAAGATACTAACCTTCTGTTCGTGAGGTAGTAAAGAAAACGCAATCAAAGGTGCTCCTCGTTTGAAGTGCTCAACCACAGAGACAGGTACTTCAGATACGTGAAGTGTGACATACCAGCCAACCTGCCAGAAGAAAGCAGGAAACGATCACAGTTACCCTTAAGGCCTCAATAATGACGAAACATTTCTCCAAGTATGTTTAGTCTCATACTACCCCAAAGCCAACCCTCACCCTTCAAAACTGCCTTTCACAGATGCCTCAACTATCCAGATTAAACTTGTTTAGCATTTCTGATACCTCTTTGCTCCCAATATCACTCTTATCAATGACTTGGTGGCACCTCTAGTTCAGCTTCGGGCAGCACAAAACTAAGTAAGGTACTACTGTTGCCAAGAGGAGCAAAGGGGCGGGGCACCTTGGCAAACGAAAGCAAAGGAAGGTCAATAAGGGAAGGCAGATACCTCAGCTCCTTCAACCTCTTTTTCCTCGATTCCTTTAAAGATGCGTTTCCTGGTATTAGTAAAGTTTTGAAACTGAAAGATCCGAGCATAATCTCGAGGAAGGTTTTCCTTAGGATCCCATGGAGATGTGCGGAAGCTCTTGAGGCCTCTGTATTTCTGAAATCTAGAACATGGGAGATTTTAAAGAAATTATTGTCAAATTTATATGGTACTACTTACCCTTTCACTCAGGTCAATAATATGGCTAAGGACCTAACTTAACTCTTATCACTATCTCTCAAGATAACTGAATAGCTTAAATCAAGATCACACTCCAAAACAGTTTTTAACAAATATTTCAGAATCAAACCCAAACTTCTCACTGACAAAGGACAAGGTATTTACGTTGGCTCTCCAGTACCTATCAGGGGAATGGCTCCTTGACCTGAGGAACATGGTCCTTGATAAAACGCTTACTTCTCTAACATCCAACAAACTCCCTGGGTTTAGTCAGACTGACTCCCAGAGCAGAAATGATCATTCACACCTTCATGCTTTATTTTTGTGGGTCCACCCAAACTCCCCCATATCTCCAAACACTATATACTTCAACTGAGTATTAGTTCACAAAGGAAGTATTTGCTAATTAATCTTAGTATTTCTCATTCCCTAAAGTATCGTAACATTATTAGTCCCTAAAGCAGTGGTTCTCAACCCTCCTAATGCCGTGACCCTTTAATACAGTTCCTCACGTTGTGGTAACCCCCAGCCATAACTAAAGCATAGTGATTAATCACAAAAACAATATGTAATTATATATGTGTTTTCCGATGGTCTTAGGTGACCCTGTGAAAGGGTTGTTTGACCCCCAAAGGGGTCGCGACCCACAGGTTGAGAACTGCTGCCCTAAAGTATTGTTAACCATCTATACTACATAGGCCAGAACTTGATAACACGTTACTGTTTTCTGTATGTATGTCTTATCTTCCCATATAAAACATTAGCTCTTCAGAAGCAGAACAATGTTTTTCTTTTCTTTTTGAGATTTTATTTTATTTTTGGGAGAGAGAAAGAAAGGAAGAGAAACACTGATAAGAGAAACATCCTAAGCGCCCCACCTGGGGACCTTGCCCACAGCCCAGATAGGTGCCCTGCCTGCGAATAGAACCGGCAACCTTCCTCTTTGTGGGAGGATGCCCATCCAACTGAGCCATACTGGTCAGGGCTGTTTTTCTTCTTTTGCATCACACTGACATACCCTGAGCCATATACATTTTAAATTAAAATGTACTGATTGATCTTAGACTTGACTAACCGAATTCTAGCAGCCACATCACGGGGGGTATCTACTTCATCTGGAAACATCTCTTCCAGTCTTTCTTGTTTATATTTCTCCAGCATTTTTTCCTCGGCATCTTCATCTACTTTCTCGTCATACAGATCATCATGCACAGACTCTCCTATAGTCATAGTTTCACATTCCTCCTCTTCTGCCTCTTCACTACTCTCATCCTGTGGAATAAGATTAGTTTCAGAAGAAACCCACACCTATATCTACCTTAAAAGCCATAAAGCTAAGAATAACATAATTTTATTAGACACCCATCCCAAACCATATCAATTCTAAGAGACTCAGTTATAAAATAAGTCTCATTTCTGACAACTACAAAAACCACACACATACCTCAAGGTCAGGATTGCACTTTGCCTTGGATTTGGGGCTGTATACAGAAGTGGCCTATGGGACCATTTTCTTTTTAAAATATTTTATTTATTATTTATTTTTTAGAGAGGGAAAGGGAAGGAGAAAGGGAGAGAAACATTGATGTGCAAGAGATACATGGATTAATTGCCTCTTGCACGCCCACAACCCAGGCATGTGACCCTACTGGGAATCGAACCGGCAACAGAAATTTCCGTTTGCAGGCCAGCACTCAACCCCCTGAGCCACATCAGCCAGGGCCAGGACCATTTTCTTACCTGAGATTCCTCTTCCATGAAATCCTCATGTTCTATATCATCATATTCATCTCCTTCCCCACCACTTGCGCCATCCTCATCCAAAATCCATTCAGCTTGGTAACTGGATGTTCCTCTGGGAACCTTTTTTACCACCTTGGAACTTTCTTTCAAGAAATCTGTAAAAGCCCAAACAAGTTAAATAAATTATATACCTCCTTTCCCCTACCACTTTGGGTATCCTCACCTAAGCAAGACACTAGAAACTCTAGCAGACATTATGAGTAAAACAGACTACTACCAAATTTATTTCAGTGCCTCAAAACTAGCAATACTTACACAACTAAATAAACCTTGCAATGAATCCAAGTGGTTTATCTGTTCATTAGAAAACAATAACAAGTGATTTTGAGAAGTAGAGCAAAGCTGTATCCAATGTTTGCTTAGTGCAAACATTACAGGATTTAGGGGTGAGAAGAGACAGACCTCCAAATACATCCTCATCCCACTCTATAGGGTCCTGACTGAGCAGCTAAATGAAACCCACAATTTCAGGCCAGATGAACTATTGTACAAACAAGCTTGCCATTACCGACCATTTGCCTCACTCAGCTCCTCCTCAGTGGGCCAGGTTTGCTCCCCTTCCATTGGATCTGGGATAACCTCTGTTTGCAAAGATTCTTGTCTATCAGGGTCTGCTTTCATTAAGACCTTAAGGTCTTCCTCCATATCAGCTACAGCATCCGCAGTACAAATCTAAAAACCAAAAGCAGATGATGGTCAAACGTTAATCAAAAATCTATGAAATCTAACACAGTAACCAGAAATATCCAAAAATAACATAGTCCTCAAGTAGAAGATGAATGAAATAAAATGAAACAAAGCCAAAACTTGTCGAGTTTTTGCAAATGGTTCTATATCCTAGCATTTTAAGTCTACTCGTATACCTCTGCTTGGCTCTTGAGGCTTTTCATAATCTGGCCCCACTCCTTCCCATTTATTACATACTTTACTCCTCCCCATCATGCTGATTTCTTCAGAGTTCAAAGAAACCCTTTGATCCATCATTACACTAGGTTCATGTTGTCTCTATGTTCTAGGATAAATTTTCATCTCTCTAAAACTCATAAATCCCATTTATCCTCTCAACACCTGGCTGAAGTCTGATCTCTGTGGCGCTTGTTAGTCTACTTTCTCAACTCCCATGACAGATCTATATCTCACCCACAGTTTCTTAATCTTCACGTGTGTTTGCCACTCCCCCCTCCCCCCCAAATCTAATTGTCTGAGAAAAGAGACTACATCTTGTGTCTTCTATAAACTCAGAGCCAACTACTGCGTAAGGCATCTACAGTGTTGGATAAACATGTAACACAGCAACGTATTTCTGGTTGACTAGTGCCTTACCTCAAACTAGCAGTCACCTCTAGGGACTAGGGTAGTTGTTTAGGCATACAGACTACCTTCTCTGAAAGTAGTTCCCATCCTATACCAGCTTACACATGAATCTACAATACAGTCACTACAAATATCAATCTTACCTCCATTGCCATGCCTGGGTTCTTTTGGGATTTGATCACTCTAGGATTTAAAGGGAAAGGGTCCACAGGGGCATCTATCTGTCTCATCTGAAAATCACCATGTCCAATGATATGCAGCAAGCTATTTACATCCATAGTCTGTCCCCGAACATAGCCTGTGATTTTCAAGGTTCCCACCAAGTTATTCTCTTCATTAGGCACAAAGGCAGCATCATGAGCAAAGAGGTAGGTCCGCCGATCTCGAAAAGCAAGATGCCGTTGCTTTTGGTTAGCCAACTGCCTGAGCAGCATCCCTGCCTCCTGTTGAGTGTCTAACAAAAGGAGTTTGTCATCTGGAAAGCGCTTCTCCACAACTTTACTTAGCTTCTTTCTGGCATCAATTTGTTTCTTCAGTGGGAGGCCAGAAATCCCCTGGATTGCCAATGCTGTGAGCAAAGGAGAAAAAAATTTCATGACCTCTAGCTTCACTACATGAAAATTCCCCAAGCAAGTTCACAAACAAGTTTACAAACAAGCTAACAGCTGTGTGTCTAGAGATCACTGGGAAACCCAACACTCAGCTACCTAAAGAAATTACACAATAAAACCAAACTTTATACTCTTCTTCCTCTGGGCAAAGGGTAGTCCAGAAATAAAAAGGCACCTTGTACAAAATAATATTGAATGTAAACTATAATTGGAAAAAAAAATTTTAAGCACCTTGAAGCAAATTATAGGTGCACAATAAATGGCTATTTCACTTCTTTCATGGCCTCCAATATTCCCAAATCACTTACTATAGGTGGGAAGGCCCTGAGCAAAGAGGCAGGAAAGGCAATAATCCCCAGTGCTGTCCCAACCTTCTAGTGGGTCAAGGAGGAACAGGATGGTATCAGCCACTTTTGCCAAGTCTAGCACAGTGTGCAGATCGCCTAGAGATAAGACAAAGTCAGTAGAAAGAGGTGGTCAGTTGGTCAGTACTAGCATAATAACAACAAAAAAAAGCTACCACTCTTCAATACATAATGATAGGAAATACTGTACACTCTAACCTGGCCTTGCAGATGTGAAAAACCATCGATGTTTCAAGACGGGGCATAACAGCATAAAGCTGTTGGTGCTTCCCCATTCATTGAAGTGTACTGTTCCAGTGTCCCTATCCTGAAGCAGCCGAAAGGCATCTGGCAGTGAAATCCTGTTGTGCAGGGGCACCACCAGTACCTGATGAGGAGGGCCATCCTTGCTGCCCAGCTGTCTCTTCTCTGCTAAAACCTGAAGATAGAAAGGACCAGAGAACATTTCAGTGTTTCAGTACTTCGTTCCAGTACTGCCTTTCCAACAGCATCTCTCTTGTAAAACGGAGGTATATCAAGGAGGTGGGCAGAAGCTCGGACCAAAGCAAAGAATGCTCTAGCATGAGTCCTAGACCTGCACACTGAGATGTGCTCTAGGCTTACTCTCCATCTTCTGTCCCTTCCCAGGGTCATAGTTTCTTATTTATTTACTTTTAGAGAGAGGAGAAGGGAGGGAGAAAGGGAGAGAAACATCGATGTGTGAGAGAGATATCAGCTGCCTCTCACACGCCCCCAACCGGGGACATGGCCGCAACCCAGACATGTGCCCTGAGTGGGAATCCCACGGGACCTTTCCGATCGCGGGCCAGCGCTCAAGCAAGCCACTGAGCCACACCAGCCAGGGCCCCGGGGTCATATTTTCTAGTTCGAGGCATTATCCGCCTAAAACGATTGTGAAGCCACACCATTCCCCAATCCCTGCTTCTCTCACCGCCTCCTTCTTCTGCTTTCGGAGCTGGCCGGCGCGGTGCCTCTGGTCTACCCTGCTGAGCTCCTTTTTCACCTTCTTACTTAGACTTTTCAGTGGTAGACGGCCTGGAGGGAGATCACAAAGGGTTTTTGCGCAGGGCACCAGAAGAAGGTCAAGAAAGGGAACCTCTTCCCACCCATCTAGAGCTTTTAAGCTTGATCCAGGCCGGAGTTAGGAGTTGAGTCTCCGCATGAAGTAGTTAAAATCAACTAAGAAGCCCACCTTCCTCCAACCCTATAGTCTCACCCTTGCCGTCCCGCTGCGCGGATCCGCGACCCCGATGCCGCCCGCCTTTGTGAGCTTTATTCTGCTGCTTCAGGGGACCAGACCGGTGGACCGCCATATTACCGTTCACGTGTACCAAATCAGCACCACTTCCGGTCCGGACCGGGCACTTCCGGTCCCCTCCTTGGGGGCGTGTCCTCCCCGTGGCGGGGCCGGGAATCCGCTTCTCTTCACACGAGGGTTTGTCCCACCAGCCTGTGAGAGCGCCGCTCTTGCGTCTCCACAAAACCGCTTAGTAAACTTTCCTCACGCGGCTATCTGCGATTGGGGGCTTTCAAACGCCGGATGTAGGCTTTAAGTTTGCGCTTTTAGCCCGGAGGGCTGTGTTGCTCCCCGGTATTTTCCGTTTTTTTTCTATCAAGTTGCTTCACTTAGGAAGATGTTGAATATAAGATTCTCCCTCCATTCGTGCGGAAAAGGGCTGAGCCCTTCCTCTCACCTAGTTTTTTAACACGCCGCGCCTCACTTTGCAGTAGCATGTGCTCTTTTCCACTGTGAGCAATCTTCTCACCCTCATTTTCCTTGTGGGGGCTACTAAAGGCAAATGGCGTGGAAAGCGCTTCTTTAACCTTAATGGGCTCTGTACAAGTTCCCGCGGGTCCCGGCTACCCCAACTCGAACCCACACCTACCACATAGCTGCAAGAAGGGCCGTACTGGGCAAGACCACTCCTACAGAGGAGGGAGGCTGGCCAGTCGCTTTAGGCTCAGGTCGTGTACCAACACTCTACAACTGAGGGCAGGGGGCTTAGACCAACGATGGAGCTCCGGCCTTTCAGCCAGAGGATTACTGCTGCCTTCCCCGTGGCCAAAATCGAGGCGCACGGGGTCCCCGGACCTTCCCGTCGGGAAAACGAGCATGTAGAAATCAGGGGGGCGTCTAGCTGGATTGAGGCCATCTCCCGCGCAAGCAACTTTCTCCTCAGCCAGCCTCAGGGTCCAAGGCGCGCCTTGCCTCCCCCGTAGTCGTTGTGCGGGCCTGGCTGCAGGCGCTCACAATGCGGGTTCGCGCCCTTGGGACTGGAGCCCGCGCGTTGCCATGACAGCGGCCGGCGTGGCGCGCGCCAGGGCGGCAGCCCCCGGTAGCTGAGCGCACCCCCCGCCCCCAGCTGTGGGAAGGGGCCGGGCCAGCCGCCTGACGTCTGTCTGTGCGGGGCTCGGAAGATGGCTGCGGAGCCGTGCACCGGGCAGTGGCTGCGGCGGCGGCGGCGGGCGGGGAGCGCAGCGGGCGGGGGCTCCGCCTTGCGCGTGGGGCGCTGAGCCGAGAGGCGCGGAGGCGGTGAGGGCGCGTGGGGGCTTTAGGAGCCCGCTCCGCGCAGCCTTTCTGCCACCCGCAGCACCATGGGCAGTGCGGAGCACGCAGGCAAAGAGAAACTGCTGTGGAACGTGAAAAAGGAGGTAAAGTCTGGGCAAGGACCCCCGGGGGCTCGCGTCGCTGCCCGAGCGGCCCAGGTAGTGGAAAGGTTCGCGCCCACGGTCTGACGCGGGCGTTCGCGGGCCCCGGGCGGGGGCAGGGTTCTGGACTAGCTGCGGCTCCCACCCCTCTCCGGAATCTGGCGGGATCTGGGGTCCGCGCCCCTCGGCCCGAGGGGGTGGGCCGGTGCTCGTGGGTTTGTTTGCTCCGAGATCCTACAGCTCCCCGCCCTGTGACGGCAGCTGCGCTGGGAGACCGAGGTCGGGGGAGGGGTGGCAGCGATTTCTGGAGGACTGGAGCTGCTCATTCATTGCCCGCGCGGACTGGGTAGGGGGCGGGGCCCCGCGCGGACCTCCTAGAGCCACGGAACCGGTGATTTGGGGACTTAGCTCTTGTTTGCCCTCTACCCCACTCTGGTATTCCTCTGGGAGCTGAGTGGCAGCTGCCCGAGGGTTCGCCGCACACCTCACTGCTTCTCAATCCACGCCCACCTCTTTACCCAGACACGGGGTTGTAGGGGGTGAGTTTGATAATGGTTTTTAAGACTCAGATTTTTTTCCTTTTTGAGGAACACCTCCCCCCGCTCCGCAATGTCAGAAAGAGAAAATAGCCCTTCTCTACACTAACATCTTTACCTTGACCGTGCCCTAAAGCCCATTTCAATTTGTTGCCGGGGGGGGGGGGGGTGCCCACAGGAATGACTCACCCCCTTATGAGAGCTGGAGAGCTCAAACCCGCAGAGTGGATTAGAATAGATTAGGCCTCTGGAGCCATGAACAGCTCTGACCTACCCCTGTGTCTGCCAGATGTGTACACTCCACGAAGGCAGGGAAACCGTCTGTTTTGTCCACTACTCTGTATCCAGGGCCTGGCACACAGTAGCCATTCAATGACTATTTGGTAACTAAATCTACTGATCCTGAAAACTGCCAACTTCTGGTGGGAATGCATACATTTTAGAATAGGCTGGACCTAGCTCTGTTTGATCTTGAATAAGTTACTTAACCTCTCTGAATCTTAATTTCTTCATCTCTAAAATAGAGATAATTATATCTACCTCACATATAAAAGTTTACTGTAATGTTTCCTAGAGTTTCAGGATTGGAGAAGACTCAGAGTTCTAATAAAATCCTGGAAGACTCTAGATGGTTCTCCTACATTAACTGTGGTCTGGCTATTGTGCCCTAACATTTGTTCTTTTACCTCTCATTTGCAAAGAAGTGGTTGAAGCCATAACCTTTCTAGCTCTGTGTGAGAAGCTCCATTGTGCTTTTGCTGTGAAGTGGCCAAGAAAAAAGTTTTTTTAGGCCAAGAGAATATCAAATTAGCACTTAAGCCCCAACTCCAGTCTCCTTGAAGAAAAGCACCATCTCAGATCTCAGTGGTTATCCTCAGATTGCATTCTAGTGGCAGAGACTTTTATGAACAGTATAAGCAAGAACAAAAAAGTAGGCATACCCAAACTATGGACAAAGGTGCTAGGATTTTTGCTGTGATCCAAATGGGGTTGGTCAGAGATCATAGGAAATATTTTTGAGATGACAATGATTCTTTTTTCAGTCTTTAAAGGCTATTTGTACAACTCCAAGGATGATTTTTAGACAAATGTGAGGAATGTCCAGAATATGCCACAGTTATGTATATTACCTGACAAAGTTTGACCTGCTTTGAACTTAGTTCCCTTCCCCTTTGAGCACTCGATTTCAAGAGAAACATATCCTTCCTTCTCTCACAAGTAGGGACAGTGGGGATAATTGTAGGCAAGACTGGTTTTTCACAGTGGGCTTCTGGTATCCAGATCCTAGGTACATCTGTAGATCCTCCTAACCTAAAAATCTGCCCTACCAGCTAGTTTCAGAGGCCTGCAGGTCTTTGAGCTGCGGTGTTATGCTCTGTTTAATGCAAACACCCATTCGTAAGTAATCTAGGAAGCTTTTAAGTTTTTTTAGAGCACAGGATTGGTCTGAATCCCTTTTACCACTAACTATGAGCAGTTTCCAGCAAGGAGGGGCCCCCATCTCCTTCCTCACTACTCCCCAGGAGTTAGAAGCTCTACCACACTCCTAACTGTATGGTCCTAGGTGAGGGACTTGGGAGCAAGGGTAGCATCAGGACATTTCATGCCTCGTCCAAAAAAATGGCAACCGCAGCTCTGCCCAGAGTTTACTTTATCTGGAAGATTTTTTACACTGGGCTTGAGGTAATCCATTCCTCTGATCTCCAGGATTAGTATCTGTCTCCTGCCAGGTTCCCCCAGGACATTAAAAGTGCTTGGCTTAAGTGTTGGGAGCACCTAGAACCCCTCATATACTGTTGATGGAGTGTAGATTGGTACAACTACTCTGGAAACAATTTGGCAAAATCTAGTAAAACAGGAAATATGCATCAGAAATTCCTTGTCTGAAAATATAAATTCAAAGAAATGAGCACCTATGTTCCCCCAAAGACATGTCCAGAATGTTCATGGCAGCGCTATTCGTGACAGCCCGAAATGGGAAACCACCCAAATGCCAGTCATTTGTGGTGTGTTGAACAATGAAGAATGAACAATCCACAACTACATACAACATGAACAAATCTCACAACTGCACTTTGGAGCAAAAGAAGCACAATCACAAAACACTATACTGAGTGATTCTATCTAGTAAAAATACAGAACCCCACAAAACTACTCTATGATGTTGGAAGTCAGGACATCAGATACCCTGGAGGGGAGTAGTGACTAGAAGAAAGGTTGGTAGAATGAGGGATGCAGGTCACGTGTTCTGTTTCCAGATACAGATGCTGGTTTCACAGGTATGTTCAGTTTGAAAATTAATATATATCCTTTTCTATATGTTTAATATATGTCAGTAAAGAAAAGGGTGTGTGTGTGTGTGTGTGAGACTGTGGGTTTAAGTGTTTTCTTAACACGTTGCGTACTGGGGAATTTAAATGCCTTTTAGAAATGACGAGAATTCTCGCCACCCGTACGCAATGTGTTAAAGAATGTAACTGCTTACCTTACAAGGTATTTGGAAGCTTTTATGTCTGGGTAGAAGCCCAAACATCAGGGTGTCCCCTAGACAGAAAGAAAGCTGGGTTTGTGAGCATATGGAGAGTGTCCCTGAGGCCTGGATGGACCTGCCCTTAGCCTCACAGAAGTGGGAGAAAAGGAGGGTCAGGTTGTTTATCTGCAGCCTGTACTGAGACAGTCTGTCCCCAAAGGACAGTGCGTCTGCCCAGAAGCACATCTCCAGCTAAGTACAGATGAGCAAACAGCATCCCATCCCTGTTCTCCACAGCAGGCGCTTCCTCCTGGGCTGGAACATCTACATTGATTGGTTGGTGGGTTTATGGTATCTCTTTTCCCGGTTGCCTTTCCAAGATGCAAGTGTCTGAACTCAGGAGGGTAGAGCCAAGCTATTTACTTGCCCATAGGTCTTTGATCAGAAAAATAAATGACGATACTGCCCTTTTGTCCACAGGTGAAGCAAATCATGGAGGAGGCTGTCACCAGGAAGTTTGTGCATGAGGATAGCAGCCACATCATTGCTCTTTGTGGTAAGTGAGTGACTGGGGGATAGTGGCAGATGGGTTTAAAACTGAAGACACTGTCCTGGGGCCAGGGAAAAATAAGACCTCAGGTTTTATAGTGTTTAAATCTGGGTGCAAGTCAGAATCAACTCAAAAGCTTTTGAAATCTCCCAGGGCCCATCCCAGACCTGCTGAATAAGGATCTTCAGGACGCAGGGGTCTATACATGTTTCATCCCCTAAAATAGCAGTGTTCAAATTTTAGCATACATCAGAGTGACCTGAAAGGCTGATTAAAACAGATCCCTGGGTCCCAACACTAGACTTTCTTATTCTAGTAGGTCTGGGGTGGGCCTGAGAATTTGCATTTCTAACAAATTCGCAGATGGTGCTGATGCTGCTGGTCTTGGGACCCCACTTTAAGAAACGTTGTCCTAACTAATTCGGGCTTGGGAACCACTGCTCTCGTTTGTCGTTACATTGATTTGGGGCAAGGCTTTGTGCTTTTTGAATGCTTTCTGTGCCACATCTACTTTCTAATTAGTACCCCCTGTGTTGCTTCAGCATACCAAATTTCCAAGCACTTGATTGGATGCAAAACAACATGAGTGTGGGATAGAAGGGATAGCCAAAGCCTTCCCGCCTTAGAAAGTAGCAAGTCCATAATAAACCATCACTTCCGCCTCAACGTGAACAGTTTTGCCTTTGTAGGAGCAATCCTGTCTACACACAGCAGAGTTTTCCTTACAGCTCCCTTTCTGAGGGGACACAGCCATTTGCCATCTCTCTGTTGTTTTCATGGCCTCTGAGATTGGGGTTAGGAGGGAGGTTGGGCATTTCTGAGGGGAAGGAAAGAGCAGATGGGGAGGGGATGCTTTTTTGACAGTAGCATGGTGAGGCAGATGGAGCTGCCCTTTCCATCAATCCAGCCCTGAAGACTGAATGTCCAACAGGTGCCAGGGGCTGTTCTCCAGGCGGGGAAACAGCAGTAACAAGATGGACAGTCTCGCCCTGGCTGGTGTGGCTCAGTGGATTGAGAGCTGGCCTGCAAATCGAGGAGTTGCCAGTTCAGTTCCTGGTCAGGGCACATGCCTGGGTTATGGGCTGGGTCTCCAGGTAGGGGTGTGCAGGAGGCAGCCACACATTGATGTTTCACACCTTCACTTTCTCCCACCCTTCTTCCCCTCTCTCTAAAAATAAATAAATAAATAATCTTTTAAAAAAAAAAGATGGACAGCCTCTGTCACAGAGGCTTCCGTTATGTGGGGAGACAGACAGAAAATGAATGCACACAAATAAATATATCATGCAGTAACAGGTATGAGGATTCACAGCAATCCTGGTGACCTGCTTACTTCTGAAATCATCTTGGACGAGTGTCTTTTTTTTATTTTTTAAAAAAGATTTTATTTATTTGTTTTTAGAGTGAGGGGAAGGTGGGGAGAAAGAGAGGGAGAGAAACATCGATGTGTGGTTGCCTCTCACACACCCCCAGCTGGGGACCTGGCCTGCAACCCAGGCATGTGTCCTGACCGGAAAACGAACCAGTGACCCTTTGGTTCTCAAGCCGGTGCTCAGCCCACTGAGCCACACCAGCCAGGGCTTGGACAAGTTTTTAACATCTGTCATCTTCAGTTTGCTCCTCTAAAAACAGGGTGATGACTCCCACCTCAAGGAATTTTTTGGAGATTGAGATGAGGCATGTAAATGTTCCTAGCATTGTAAGAGCTCGGAAAATGCCTGTCTTTCCTTCTCCTTTGGATGTTAAGGCTAAAGCATTGCAGGATTTGCGTTCCCACCATCTCCCTTTTGGGTACGTTTCCCCTGTTCTTTGAGATGATGTACTGATTCCCATGTTTACAAGGAGAAGTCTTTTCTGGGTAGAACCTATTCTAGGGAAAAGGCATGCTAGTCCTGCAGTAAGTGGCTCTGAAGAATATTAGGACTCTACTCCTTTCTACTTGTGTTGTGTTCCCCTGACGTTCGCCACTGCCTGTCATTGTCACCAGAAGGGCCCCCCCGATGGCCCAATTTTTAGTGGGTTGGTGCTAGACTTTGTTCAGAGCACCCAGGCAAACACAAAAAAAACAAAATAAATTAGCACAAACAGCTTGTGCATGGGTGCCACACATGGGTGGCCGTGGGGAGTGGGGAAAGAGAAGCGGGGTCGAAAGCTATAGGTGTCCCATATCAGGCCAGATAAGGTGAGAAGAAACCATTAGCTTTCTTCTAACCAGTCGAGGGACCCTTAGGAACCAGTGGGGCTTTTGCTTTTTTCTCCTGCCTAAAAGCCCAGCATTTTCCAGCAGGCAGGGTATAACCCTCAAAAGGAACGATTCTCTTATTTCAACCTGTTTTAGTTGCTGAAATAGAAAAAGGGTTTATGGCCCTGGCTGGAGTGGCTCAGTGGATTGAGTGCCGGCCTGTGAAACCAAATGTTGCTGGTTCGATTCCCAGTCAGGGCACATGCCTGGGTTGCGGACCAGGTCCCCAGTTGGGGGCGTGTGAGAAGCAACTGATAGATATAGCTCTCCCACACCGATGTTTCTCTCCCTCTCTTTCTCCCCTCCTTCCCTTCTGTCTAAAAATAAATCTTAAAAAAAAACAAAAAGGAAAAAAGGCTTATGAAGTAGACCCAAGTTGCCAGGGTTCTAAAGTCAGCCCAGGAGCAAGAGGAACCCCATTCCGCTGGATCTCAGGAGGTGCCTTGGGTCCCAGAGTGCAAACTTAAATGCCTACAGGGTCAGATGAGAAAGGTCCACCCGGGAAGCTGTTCTGCTATAAGACAACCAGCCGCTAGGCTGAACTGGACAGCACCTGCCATGTTTGAAATGGCAGCCACCCCTCAGCTCCTGCCTGAATGCCAGCCTGGGCCTGTCACGGCCTCTGTTTAACTTTTAAGAGAATCCAGAAGTCTGGGATTTTATATGAAATTTCCCAGTTTTTAAATACTGACAGCTAATTTTCCTTTCTAAAAAATTGTGTGGGCCACACAAAAGACATCTGCCAGCCTCTGCCAGTTTGCTGCCTCTGCCTTGGGCTTGGTGCACCGTCACTGAGGGGGACATGGGGGTGGGGAGCTGCCAACAGTATAAAGCTCAAGCCAGGGCATCTGAGACCCCCTGAAAAAGGAATCCTCATACTTTATCAAAATTAGTATTCAGTGAGATAAATCTCAATCTGGGCTCAACCAGGTTGGTTTAAAGCAGTGATTATCAACCTTTTTTTCCTGCCTGCAAGCCATCCACATGAATCACAGAGTGGAATCATAATCAGGGATTCTTGGGAGGAAGCAGTGGGAAGAATACATATTGAGGGAAAACTCTACCTCTGGTTTTTTGGAGATTCTGATATGCCAGTCTCCTTCACCCCCTGGAAAAATGCTCAGGAATACATTTTCAGTCTGAAGCAAAGTCAGCCTTATCCTGGGCCTTGCTCTTCTGGCCACATCCAGAATTCAGCCTTGTCTGGAAGAAGTGGGAGTGCAGGGAAGGTGCTGAGAGACTGGAATCAGAGTACAGGCTATGGAGACTGGTTAACTGTGGAGTGGCCACATTACATTCCCTGAAGCTTTGGGGAACTCTGGGGCCCTGGGCCCCTCTGGTCTTGGTGAGGAGGGCTGGGAAGGGACTGAGGAGGGTAGGGCCTGGGCAAGATGAGCTTCTCTGAATTTCCTTAGAATAGAGACATTTGAGCTGGAAACAGCCTTCCTGGAGAGCCATAGAAATGAAACTGAACAATCCTTGAGTCAAGACTTGGCCCTGGGCAAACTCAGGAAAGTTGCCTCTGACCCCGGTTCCTTTTACCTAAGGGTAAGAGTGAGACTCCCAGACTGGCAAGCAGTGTGAATTTGTTGTGTATTTGCTGTGGTGGTTCCTAAACCAGCCTGTCCAGAAACTGGTCAGGTAGGCCCCCGCAGGTGAGACCTTATGAGGAAGCTTTGCTGACAGCACTTGGCTGGCAGGGAGGGGTTCTCTGACCACAGAGCATGGCTGCAGTGCTGCTCTGACTGAGGCAGCCCCCTCTGAACCCCCAGACCAGAGGATCAGAACCCGTGTGACTGCCCCCTCCTGCTGGTGAAGTCTGGGCCTTGGAGAGTAGGCCCAAACGTACCACTTCATTTTGTTTAATAATATAGTCTTTGAAACTTTTACTTTAATGTACACTTACTGTTGATTTACAATAATGCTTCTTGTTTCCTCTGTGGCCTATTGAACCCCCAGGTTTAAGCTGATTATCTCCCACCACCCCTTCCCCCAGAAGGCAAGGTGCTTTTAAATTTGGCTTACGGGCAACTCAAGGTGAAGGTTAAACAGCAAATTGTCCCAAGTTTCACCTTTGAACTCTGCATTTGTAATAATAATGTATGTGCTAAAAGAGGGCATACTCGATTTAGGCGTCAGCCCATAAGTATTGGTGTTTTCTCTGGACTTGCCCTCCCCTCTTGCAGGTCTGGGTGTGTCTGCCTCCACAGTACCTCAATATGTTGTGGATTCAGTTTCAGACCGCTTCCAATAAAGCAAGACATAATCTTTCTGCTGGTGGAGGGTCTTGCCTTCAGTTTGCAAAAACTGCAACATCTGTAAAGCGTAATATAGCAAAGTGCAATAAAACGAGGTGTGCCTATACTTCTGTTTGCTCTCTTCTGATTGGGTGCTGTGGTTGGATTTTAACCTTTGGTGATAGAGCGGATTTACAAGGTCCACAGAGAGGTTCCTGGCCTGGCACCTTGGTTCTCAGATTCATAATTGTCTCCTGTCCTCAGAAGGCATTGGGGTCAGACTCTCGGCCAGACCTGGGCAGCCCCGCCCCTCAGTCACCAGGCTCCTGGCTCTCCCAGTGCAGATCAAAGTTCTGTTAACCTGAGGGTTGCTTCGTCCTGCGGATGAGCTGTAATGGGAAATAGGGGTGGAGTCTGTGGAACTGGGAACAATATCAGGGCTTTATTAACTTCCCCTGCCCCCCTTCCCTGTTGCTAAGCAGCTGTCATTAGCCAGGAAGGTCGGCTGCAGTGAGCTCCTCTGGGGAATGGCAAGGAAATGCTAATGAGCTGGGAGAGAAGCAGGTGCTACGGAAGGCTTGTGTCCCACCTGGGGTATTGGAGCCAGAGATATTTTAGCACTGAGATTCAGACTCCAGGCAGTTTTTAGTCTGTCTCTTTTCAGTGAAAGGGATTCCTTCTTTCTTCTTCCCACCCACACTGAATGAACAGCTCATTCTTAGGGTATCTGGCTTCTGCCTTCCTTCCGGAAATGAATGAATACGACAGAGGCCCTCTGGGGAACTGGCTCCCCTCACCCGGGTTTGGGGCATGGCTGAAGGCATATGGCGGTGTATGTTTTTGAAATATTTTTAGCTAAAAGTCTATGATGTTTAAAATTTGCTTCAAGCCCTGGTTGGGTTGCTCAGTTGGTTAGAGCGCCGTCCCAATACACCAAGGTTAAGAGTTTGATCCCCAGTCAGGGCACATACAAGAATCAATAGACAAATGCATAAATGAGTGGAACAACAAATGGATGTTTCTCTCTCTAAAATCAATTAAAAAATTTTTAAAATAAAATTTGCTTCAGAATAATCTGGGGAAAAATAAAAATATGGTTGGAGTTGGTATAACTGAAACAAGATTGCTCATGACTTGATCATTGCTTACGTCAGGGCGATGAGTACATAGGGTTTGTTATATTGTCCTCTTTTGTATATGTTTGGAATTTTTCATAATGAAATTTTTTTAAAGTGGGAGGGGACGATGAGAGGATGGGAGAAGGAAGAGATTATAGATAACTTCCCTGAGAATTTTCACATAAAGAGGAGCAGCTGAATGGTTCAATACTTGAATGGGGATGTAGGATCAAGGTAGGTGATAGTGGTGGTTTGTGTTTTTTTTAAGTTGGAAAAATGACAGAATGTTTATGTGCAAATGGAAAGTGTCTCCTAGGGAAACATGAAAGATAAGAAAAGAGAAGGGATGTTTGCTGGAGCGATGCCCTTAAAAGGCGAAAGGGGCTGGTATGCAGTAGGCGGAAGGGGCGGCCTTTGGAAGGAGCACCCCAGACCATCTGTAGGTACCGAGGGAAGCCGGAGATGGGCATGAGGCACAGGAGGAAAGGCGGCAACATTTGTAATCGCCTTCCGTGTGCTGGGTGTAACCACGGAGCCATGTGCACCTCTGCATATGCTGTTGCCTGCAGTCACTCAACACCCATTGAGGTGGGGCCTGTTCTTTTTCCCAACTGCAGCTGAAGCACAGAGACTTACGGATTTACACAAACAGCCAGTAAAGGAGGCATTTGGACATCTGCCTGGCTCCAAAGCCTGAGCTGCCCAGGGTTGTGTCTTCCTGTGAGGTCTGCCCAATGGTGGAGCCTGGAGGTGAGGGGCATCGAGGAGGAGTTAGCTCTCGTGGAGACAGAGCTCAGGTCACCGAACAGTGGACTCATGGTGTCCACAGGTACTCTGGGAGGCAATGTGTCCCTTGCCAAGCTGCGTGAGGTCAGCACTGGCCTGGTTCCCTGGGAAGCCGTGGGAGCACTGTGCCTGATGACCCTGCTCTGCATTCCTAGTGCAGCAAGGAAGATGGGTGTGTGAGGGCCATTTCATTTCCCTCTCCTGCATGGGTCTGGAATGTCAGGGTGATGCTTCCTTGTTCTAGGGTGTTGCACAAGGCTGAGTGCTGCCCCTTCAAACTGAAGCAAACAGCCATCACCCCCCAGTGCAGGCTGAGAGAAAATGTTCCCTAGTTACCATAGAAAGCAGTTACAAATCCCTGGGTGGAAGCATCAGCCAGGGAAACTGGAAGGAGAGAGGCTGATGATGCCGGCCTAGCCTCTTCGCTCCTCCCCCCTCTTCCCTGCAGATAAACATCGACTTCCTCCATCAGCAGTTAGAGGAAGTTCCTAACTTAAAAAGTGGCCACTCATCCCACCCTTTCTTTTCTTGCCAGCAAGGCCACTCCTCTTCTGACAGTCTTGGTTCCACCACCCAAGGCTTTTAAAACTGCTCTGAGTCGAGTCCCCAGACCTGTGGCTGGCTGCTCCACCCAGTGCTTTCCTCACTTGGGCTCTCTATGGCAACCGCAGCCGGACTCTTCCCTCGCATGGATAGCAGCTGGCAGAGGCTGGAGGGGAGAGCCCGGAACACTTGCCACACCTGCTCCTCCCATTACAGCACCTCCTGGCTCAGAGCCTTAGGCCCAGCCTTCGTGTCAAGTTGTGCTAACTCTGGGTGCCGTGTCCCAATGCTTCAATCAACTGGCCTCATTCCTTGAAGGTCATTCCGCAAGTCCCTCTATTGCCAGTCTGGGCTTGTCCAGGCCCCGTGGCTCCTGAGCGCAGCTTTAAACATAGATAATGCAAGTGAAAGCCAGGGTTGTTTCTAAGGACCCCTGTGCTGACTGAGGACCCTTCTCAACCATTTTTGCATTTCCTGGGCAACCACAGCTTTCATCCATTTTTGTGGGCTCCAGAGACACCTGAGTTTGTCCCAGCCCACTGAATTGTTTCTCTGGTTCCTGCCCAGCTCAGATTACTTGTGGCTGCCCTAAGCAGAGCCCAGATGCTGCTGTCGGAATGGGAATCCAAGCCAGTTGGGAGACCCTGTTTGCTGAGGGAGCTGGTGAAGGAATGTGTGGGTGCCCATGGGTTTTGTGAATTTTGATTCACCTACAGTTTGGAAGGAATCTCTGGTACCATGTCATGGTGGACCATGGTATCTGGCTTGGATGGGCACCTACTGAATTACTATAGTTATTATTTTGAATTGGTGATATATCTACTTGGTTCATAGATCAAAACTGTACAAAAGATGTGCAGTGAAATGCCTCACTCCTTTCCCTGTCCCCCTTCACGTACCAATTCCCACACAGGTGACTGCTGCCACTTTTGTCTCTTGTGTGTCCTTCCAGAATTTTTTATAGTAATAAAAAATTGTATTCCTTGCTTACCCCACCCTTTTTATAGCAAGGTATCATGCAATCATACTGCTCTGCATCTTGCTCTTCCATTATTAGTTTCTGGAGACCATCGTCATTCTTTTTCAGAGTTGCATAATATTCTCCTCTGTGAATATACCATATGTATTTAACCTGTCCTTTGTTGATGGACATGTGGATGGTTTTTAGCCTTTTGCTGTTATGACCAAGTAATCTTGCAGTTATATTGGTAGACTAGATTCTTTGAAAAGGGGTTCCTGGGTCAGAGGTTACTTGTCATGTTGATAGATTAGTGCCACATTGCCTCGTAGGGGTGGTACTAATCAGCCCCCCCCCCCCTCCAGCAAGGTATGAGAAGATTCAGGTACTTCCCAAGTCCCGTCCGTCTCTGTCTGCCAATATCTCCTCCATTCCAAATTGGACTCCTTGGAATAATTAAATCGGTGTGTAATGGGTTTGTAGGAGGAGGCCCTACTAGACTCCATTAGCACTTACAGTCATCACCCATTTAGCATTTGTTAACCCTACAACTTAATAGACTTTAGGGACATGTCAGAGGCTGGTGAGGCAGAGTTGCAGGGCTAGTCCGGACCTGTAGTTCCCAGCCTTTCGCTGGGAAGGTGGTGCCAGACCTTTTTGGGGAAGGGAGAGGTCCACAGCAAAATTACTTCCATTCCTGCCCAGAGGTGCAGTTCCTTGATCCTTCCTGGCAGTGGCATGGGTTGACAGAGCAGAGAGGGTCCCCTGGGCCCATCTGGCACCATAACTCAGAAGGCCAGGGTGGGGAGAAAAGAGGATCATGCCTGAGTCATGTCTCTATTTCTCTGTTTTGATTCATTCACTCAAACCTTTCCACCCAACTAATGAACTAAAGCTGTTGATTTTTCCCATGTGAAATGAGCTGAATGCTGTCAGGGCTGCTCTCCCCTATTCTGGTGCATCCAGAGTAGCTGTAGGTGGAGCCTGAACACTGGGACAGGGGTTCCTGAAGCCTTGACATCCAAGTGACCAGGGCCCAGACAGCTCAGGTAGAGGGGGGCGGGCTCTGCTGACTTGGTGCATTAGCTGTGACAGGTGTCTCCTGCCATGACCCTCCACCCCAGGGATGAGTCGTGGTGGCTATCTGGGGCAGAAAGAGGAGTAAGGCACCAGAGTTCTCCTGCTTGGTGCTCTGAGCCTTCAGACAGGAAGGGAGAAGAGGCCTGAGCCTCCGTGTGGACTTCTCCCTGGGGAGCAAGGACAGCAGGAGAGGTAGACTTTGCTGCTGAGTGGGGTGTTCACTGTATATTAAAGGGAGGGAGAGAGAGGGAGAGTCTTTGTATTTGCATCTCTGAATTTTGAATGTCTGTGTTTCTGTTCAACCTAAAAATCTTAAGAGGAAGGGTTCTTAAACTTTTGGGGATCAGGTACCCCTCTTAGAAGCTAAAAGCCATAGGTCCTCTGTCCAAAATAAAAGCACTCACCTTAGGGATACTGGAGCACACATTGACAATTTTGCACACAATTTTAGGGGGTCACTGGAGCTCCAGAAGCCCATCCACAAATTCTCTTAAGATAGTGTTCTCACTTATTATTAGTGCTATTATTATTACTATTATTATGTTATTATTTTGCCTACAGGCTTCACTCAGTAACATTGTTCACTGCATGTGCTGATTCTCTATGGAGACAGCCCCATGGGAATGGGAAGAACAGGGTAGTTTGAACAATCACTGGCCAAGGAGCCCATGGAACTGAGTTTGGAATACCTGACATCTGGGGTCGTTTACTTTGCTTGAAAAGTAAGGGGGTGAGAGAGGTTTTTTCTTCCCCAGACACTGCCTGGGCATCTTCCCTGGGTATCACAGAAGGAACTTAGGGGCCGTGGGGTGAGCAGGGAGACTGGGTGTGATATTTGGGCTTCTCTCAGTATTCCCTGTGTGGAGTGAGTGCTGAGGGTGCCTTTGCCCACCCCAGAGCATGCTGCTGCACTTGCTTGGAGGCTGCCTAGGAGGATAGGTGAAGCCCTGTGGGGTGGGAGTGCCACTGCCTGCCATTCCCAGGCTCCCCAGCAGGGCTGCGTTCAACCTCCTGGGAAGGAGGGAGGTTCATGACTCATTATTCCACCATGAGTCACATCACCAAGGCACTTGATTCCCTGCAGGACTGGAGCCACATGCTGCTACTCTGGCCTGGTCAGCACTGCTTCTGTCCTGCCCCGGATGAGGAGTGTGACCCCAGAAAATAGTCACCACCTTCCTTCAGGTGTGGACTTGTAGCTGCAGCAGACCCAGGACCTAGAGACTGGGACAAAATGGTCTCATGCCTGTACCCCACTCCCAGGGCCACCAAGACCTCCAGTACCAAGGGGACCCTCGCTATAGAAAGAAGTATGTGGACACTTACGCAAAGATTCTACCACATGCCCCATACACACATCAGATGTGTGGATATATGTTTCTACATGCACATGTAAACATAGGTGTACGAGGGAAGACCCCCCAAAAAACCAGAATTTATTTGTAAAAATTTGTGTATTGACTCTTACGTGTTTAAACTTCAGTCACCTTCAAAGTCCTCTCCATTTGATGCAGTACATCTGTCGAGCCATTTTTTCCACTGCTCTAAAGTTTTTGAACTCATCAATTTTGATGCCTTTTAGTGCTTCTGCCGTTTTTTGTTACACCTCTTCCACGTCAACAAAATGTTTCCCTTTGAAGACTTTCTTCATCCAGGGACACACAGAAAAGTTGCTCAGGGTGAGATGGGGTGAATAGAGAGGGTTGGGTATGGGGGTCATGCCGTTTTTGGTCAAAACCTGCTAAACAGTCAGCATGGTGTGGGCAGGTGCACTCATAAATCACCCATCATGAAGTGGGCAAACAAATTGAAAGAGTGCCAAAAAAATTCACTGAAGCCAAATGCAGTCTCTTACAACAACACCAGCTGGATCTCTGATAGAGATGGGCTCCTAGAACACTCACTTAGTGGGGGAAGCCTGTACTACAAGGGACCCGCCCTCCAGAAGATAATTTGGGTTTTTTTGGGGGGGGTCCCCTCTTGTATGAACATGTGTGAAGTCCTCCGAGGCTGAGCAGGGAAGAGCTCTCTAGCAGGAAACATTCAGGAGAGGGAGGGGTCCTCCTTGTGCCCCCTCCCCTGTGACGCTCTCACCAAGCTGGCCAGTCTCCAGGGACTCGCCAAGTTTTTGACCTCAGTACAAGAGAGGGCCAAACAAAACTTTTACAGAACAGCACTGACCGTTGTCACTTACTAAACATAAAGGCAAAAAACAGGTGAGAGCCTCTGTTTTCAGTGGGTATGTCCTAAGTCTGGGTTTTATATTCTAAAAACACTAGTCACAATAAATGATAGGCTTCATTTCCCCTGTTTCTAAGAGAACAGCATCTCCACCCGCCTCTGTGATCCTGTGTCCAATGCATCCTCTCCTGTTCCTGCCAGGGAGAGGTCTTGCAAAACTCCCAGCCCTTACAGGTTAGCTGTAGAACAGGGTCTGGACAGAAAGGGGTGAAGAGTCAGGAACCAACAGGGATCAAGTGCCCTCTGCATGCAGGACGCTGTAGATCTCATGTAACATTTCATACCAGTCCTTAGAAGTATACCCCACTTCACAGATGATACAACAGAGACTCGGAGCATTAAGTCACACAAGTTCTCCAGAGAAAGTATGAGTGGCCGCAATAGCTTCAGACTCTTAGTCTGACTCCCCACCTTCAGCATAGCACTATTTTCAATCCTTGTGACAAGGGCACCTGTGGAGTGAAGGGAGCACCTTCTCCCACCTGTGTCTCCCTGTCCTCTGAACACACCTGGAGAAGGTGAAAGATGCTCAGGCCAGCGTTTGAGGCCCTGAACCTAGTCCCTGCTATGTTTCTGTGGTCAGATAAATCCCTTCCCCTGTTTCCTGCTCTCTTATAAAGCTGTTAGTTTGGCCTCAATAATGGCCAAGCCCCTTCTTCCCCACCCCCCCATATACACACTAATATTTTTAGGTTCTATACATGGCTAGGGTAGCTCCCCACTGTCCCCCACCAAGCCCTTCTTTCCTTTCTGTGGAGTCTGTCTTCAGTAAGCGGTGTCCAGATGGAGAGAGGAAGACCAGCCCCTAACAACATGAATAAATGAATGAAGGGAAGCCCTCCTTGCATGGGAGATAGAAATCTCTCACTCTCAGGTGCTGGGCTCATCAATAATTCAGGGACCGCTGTCTGGCCTGATCTTTGCAATGGCTTCATCAATATCTCAGCTCATTCTTCAGAGCCCGTTTCCTAGCAACCACATCACCCATGCTCTCCAGGAGGGTGACTGGGCTATGTGCTCCTGGGCCCCCAGTCCAGTAAGTGGACAGGGGGTGGAGCCAACCATGCTATCTGGAACTGGCAACTTGGGTCCTCACAGCCACAGGGGCGATGCTGCATACGGAGGCACGTGCACACCAGATGCGGGAGATGAACGGCATGGCACGTCAGAGCCTCCACAGGTCCATTCAGGGCAGGAGCAGATGGGTAGGGAGAATTTTAGAAGGAGGTTGGTATGTGTTGCTGACCTGGCTGAAACTGACCCCCACCCCTGCAGTCCTAACATGGGTCAGGCCTGCCCTTGCCCCTCTCCCCTCTCTAGGTGTGGGGGAGAGGAGTGCTCTCCCTTCTACCCTTGCCCAGGCTCAAGTGCTGGTTCCCTTTGTGGCCCAGGTGCGGTGGAGGCTTGCCTCCTGCATCAGCTGCGACGCCGTGCCGCCGGCTTCCTGCGCAGTGACAAGATGGCAGCTCTGTTCACCAAGGTGGGGAAGATGTGCCCAGTGGCTGGGGAGATTTGCCACAAGGTACAGGAGCTTCAGCAACAAGTAGAGGGCAGGTGAGCCCTGGGCCCGCCCTGCCCGCCTCCCCGCACCCCCCCCCCCCCCGACCCCGCTCTTACCATTTGGCAGTTGCTACTTCCCAGGTTGGCTTCCTGGGCTCGTTTCTTGCAGGGCCTCTCAGGACCAGCCTAAGGGTGGGCGGTGGCCCCTTTCAGGCACCAGGTCCTATCCCCCTGCCTTCAGCATCCCCATCTTGGTCAGTCCTCTGGGTTCTCATCTTATGGCACCAAACTCCACTCCCAGTGCCACTAGTCGGGGGCTTGGTCCTGGGCCTTTGCACTCCTATAGTCCACCCCTCTTTGCAGGAAACCCTTGGTGAATAACCAGGAAGCCCTGCAGAGACAGGGCTCTGCCAGTGGGAAGGCCCCAGCCCTCAGCCCACAGGCCATGAAACACATATGGGTACGCACAGCGCTCATCGAGAAGGTACTGGACAGGGTCGTGCAGTACCTGGTGGAGAACTGCAGGTGAATGCCCCTGCCCGGGGCCCACCCCCCAGGCATTCCTTCAGCCCCACCCCTCCGCATGCTCGGCTGTGCAGCTCAGGCCACAGGCATGCCCATTCTCCCCGTAGCTCCGTAGAAGCTTAGGCCACACCGGGCACCCCACCAAGCTTTGTTCTTATGGGTTTATTTCCTGATGACTGGCACGAATTTGGTCTTGGTGGGAATGTCCCTGCTTGGTGAGCTTGACTGCCCTGGAATGATTTCGGGAGCCCCAGCTGTGCCCCTGTCCATCTCTCACTGGCAGCAAGTACTATGAGAAGGAGGCGTTACTGGCAGACCCTGTGTTCGGTCCCATCTTGGCCTGTCTTCTAGGTGAGCCTAAGAGCAGAGAGGCCTCTGTTGGGCGATTGGGAGCATAGGGGCAGGTGCTGGGGGACCACCATCTGAGTGGCTGTCCCTGTCTCCACAGTGGGACCCTGTGCCTTGGAGTACACCAAGCTCAAGACAGCCGATCACTACTGGACCGACCCTTCTGCTGATGAGCTGGTTCAGAGGCACCGTATCCGGGGTCCCTTTAATCGCCAGGACTCCCCTGCGAAGCGCCCAGCCCTTGGAGTAGGCATCCCTCTCCTCACCCCTTGTGCTGCTCATCTAAGTTATGCCCATGGGCCTGTAAGGAGGAGCAGCTGGCCTCCGTATTCCTTGCAGACACAGGCTGGGTCTTGGAGTTGCCCCAGGGTAGTGGCCACTGCAGCATAGCCTCTTCCCAACACTGGCACTTAATGCCAAGAACACATAAATGCCAGGAGCACACCATTGATTCATGGCTGGAGAGCAGAGGGTGGCTGAGAGCAAACTAGGGGCAGGAAGGACCCCCGGGGTCCTCTAGAGAGGGTCAGAGTGGCACCTTCCAGGTTGATTTCCCAGGGCTGGGGCTGAGCTGGGACTTTGTGCAGATCCGGAAGCGGCACTCGAGCGGCAGCACCTCGGAGGACAGGTTAGCTGCCTGCGCCCGCGAGTACGTGGAGTCTCTGCACCAGAACTCAAGGACACGGCTGCTCTACGGCAAGAACAACGTGCTGGTGCAGCCGGTAGGAAAGCCTAGTGCCGCCCCTTACCGCCCTCCTCCAAAGGCCCCAGAACTAGAACCTTCCAGCCACCTTTATCCCTTTCCTAAGGAGCTTGACCAGAGAGAAGGGGGATAAGGGCCTCAGCCCCACTTCACTGTTTCATGCCCCATCGTGAACTGGCAGGAGCCAGAAATGGCATCTGCTCTGGCAAACTGAGAACCAAGCCATCCGGGGACAGGAATGGCAGCCAGCAGGCGGGGGGAACGCCCAGCTTGGGTATGGCTGGCCCAGGACACACTTGGCATCCAGGAGACTGACAGGGCAGAGCCAGGGGCATCAGGCCAGCCAGGACGAGGATATGCCCACATCCACGTGTGACTCGTGTTCCCCCCTGCTTCTGCCTGGCCCCTGTGCCAGGACCTGGTGGCCTCCCGCTCCACCTGGAGCTCGTTTTCTGTAGGCGGTCCCGGGGAGCCTCTCAGCCCCGCGTCGTCTCTGTCTCCTGGTGTGTCTCCTCCCTGCAGAAGGAGGACATGGAGGCCGTCCCTGGCTACCTCTCCCTGCACCAGTCTGCAGAGAGCCTGACTCTGAAATGGACTCCCAACCAGCTCATGAACGGGACTCTGGGGGACTCCGAGCTGGAAAAGAGGTGGGGGCTTTGGGACACACTTCCAGGAGCCAGGGAAGGGAGTGAGAGCTTGCCACCTGGCAGGGGGATGGAAAGGCCCAGTCTGCTCCAGGAGGCAGGCCTCACACCGTATCTGATGCCAAGAATTGCAGAGAGGCTGCCTGGAAATATTCCCAGGCTCGCTAAGATCCAGCCAGGCCTGGGCAAGCTCTAGGCATCTGAGACTGCCAGGCTCTGCGCCATGAGGGCAGCACGGAGCCCAGAGGGACATGGCTGGCTAAGGTCACTTCTTGGCCACGGTCATCCTGTCTTCAGGGTAGTTTCACAGGTGTTGGGGCCGGGAGATGAGGAAGGCAGGATGGCTGGTCTTGGGACACAGTGACACCAATCTGGTTTCTTTCCAGCGTTTACTGGGACTATGCCCTGGTGGTGCCGTTCAGTCAGATTGTCTGCATCCACTGCCACCAGCAAAGTGAGCCTCCCTTGTCCTGAGCACAGGGGTGAGGGAAGAGAGACTGCCTTCTGATAGTCATACACTGCTCATGGCCCATAGGGTGTCTTGTCCTCCTTTCATTGTCCTCACACTCGAGCCACAGTGTCCCCCTACCAAGTCTGGGGGCCTGGCCGACTGTGCTGCGGTGATGGCCAGGCAGCCTCAGAGGCCCAGCTTCACTCACCCATGTTCAACCCCCCCCAACCCCCAGAAAACGGTGGCACACTCGTACTGGTGAGCCAGGATGGCATCCAGAGGCCACCGCTGCACTTCCCACAGGGAGGACACCTGCTGTCCTTTTTGTCCTGCCTGGAGAATGGGCTTCTGCCTCATGGACAACTAGAGCCCCCGCTCTGGACTCAGCAGGGAAAGGTACCTTGGGGCTTTGGAGGCTGTAGGTGAAGGGATGTGTGAGGTGGGTTCTCTGCCCACCTCCCTTCCTTTCCCCACACTGAGTTCTTAGGAGCAGCCTTGGGTGGGACCCTGGAGTGGACTCTGCCCTGCACTGGCTAACTCCTCACCTCTTCCTCCCCAGGGGAAGGTATTCCCAAAGCTACGGAAACGCGGCAGCGTGCGGCCTGTGGATGCAGAGGAGATGGGCACAGGTTGGGCCACAGACTACGTGTTCCGGATCATTTACCCTGGCCACAGACATGAGCACAGTGAGTGCCCCACACCGCTTTCTGTGGAGGGGAAAGGTGCTTGGGGTGGTGGGGGAGCACAGCACCCTCAGGACGGGCAGCAGGCCAAGCCCATGAGCAGGCCAGTTAAGACCAGTAGTGCAGAGCTTAGTCTCTTGTTGGACCTTTAGCCTGCAGATCATTCCCCTGAGAATTTGCTTCTCTTCCGCCTGCTCTCTTTCCCTTCCTTTGTCACCTGAAGACTCTTGGCTCAGCTGATCTAGGCGTCTCTATACAGTATTCTCTTAGTCATCCTTTCATGCCCTGCCTTGGGGGTAAAAATGTGGGGAGACTAGATACCTGCTGCCTGACCTCCACAGGGTGGCCTGGGTGTGCGATCAGTGCTTCTTTTTGGATAGTGCTAATTCTTCACCGACTCCACTGGAGCCAGAACCTTCCTCAAACAGCTACTGATGAGAGGCACTGCAGCTGGGGTGCGGGGTGCATCTGGAGAGAGTGAGACTTTCAGCTTGGGGCAGGACAGCGGTGGGGCTGAAAGGGCTTGGTGCTTGTGGGGCCTGTCCCACCTGGACATAACACCTCTGGGCCCTAATAGAGTTCCCTTTCTGGGCAGAGTGCTCTCCTCCCCTCAGGTTTCTCCAAGGCAGACTCACTGATCTTGGGAAGAAGGTCAGGGAATTTGCCAGCCCAGATCACTTGCCATCCAGACCACCTGCTCCCTAAATTTCCTAACGTGTGCCAATAAGTTGTCAACAAGTTGTCTGTGTATTAACAGACAGATTACCCAGACAGCAAGCACATACCCACAGCACAAGTAGTCCCAACAGGCTTGGAGGGCACAAGGTGTGGGGACCCCCTCTCCTCTCTGATGTGCCCAACTATGAGACACATATTCTGCTGAAGGTGTTTGCAAACCTGGCATTTAATCTCGGGCTGTTGCTCGGATTAGATTATTCAGCCTGCACTTCCTCTCTTCATGCCTTGGCATTTCCTGGTTCTGGTCACTTCACTTCAAGGTCCACTTCCCTGGAGGGCAAGCTGGGGCTCCAAGGAGCTGAAACTCAGTGGGGTGACTCAGGCTCCTTGAGAGCAGCTCTGGGAAACCCTTGGAGGAGAAGGTTGGGTTTATAGTCTATAGAGGGGGACTCGGGGTAATCTTCACATTTGGCCCAGTCTGACTGTGACGCAAGCTGAAGGACGATTAGGATCCATCTGTCAACAGTAGTGCCTAGCCTGAGCCAGGGCTGGGGAGTTCCTGAGCTGCCAGTCTGTCCCAGCTGGTCCCCGTCTTTTACTACCCTGGCTCCCCCCATCAGTTCTCTCTTTTCTGTTCTTTCTAGAGAAGGCCTTCTCCAAAGAGTGGAGCTCTGTAGCTGCCGCCATCCCCCCACTTTCTTCCACACTCTCCCCAGTAAATCATCAAGACTCTCAGGCCCTCCTGCCCCCTCTTCCCTGCGTTGCAGGCTCAAGGTGACCCAGGCTCCATGTTGCTCCCCACAAGGAAGGAGTCCGGTCTCTCCTGCCCCAGGGCCAGGGTCCTTATGCTTCGCCTCTCTCGCTGTTCTCTTTGAGCAGTCACTATTAACTACCACCACCTAGCGGCCAGCCGCGCGGCCTCGGTGGACGATGATGAGGAAGAGGAGGATAAACTGCACGCGATGCTCTCAATGATCTGCTCGCGGAACCTCACAGCTCCCAATCCGATGAAAGGTTTTTATCCCTCCCCTTCTCCCTGACCTACCCTGTCCTTCTGCCCCACCCCCTGGGCCCACTTGCCACCCACCGCAGGGGCTCGAACGGCAGTGTTGGCATTATGGGACTTGTACCCAGGGTGGTTCCGTTCCTTCAAGAGGCAGGTCGGGGAGGGCGGAAGGAGGTGCTGGCCAGGAGAGGGGACGGGACACAATGCATTTGGCTCTGGCTGCCCCACTGAGTTCTGGAAAGAGAGGGAAGAGATCCAGGGGGTGGGAAGGTCTGATGGTTGGCTGCCCCTTGGAAACTCTCAGTGACTGTTGGAGCCCTCTCCTGTTCCTGGGTGTCATGTGGGCAAACCCAAGATAGCATCTCTTCCTTTCTCTCCTGCTGGCTGGGCAGACCAGCCTCTGGGCCTGTGCCTCTGACTCCTGACTCAACAGAAACAAGGCAGAAGTACCAGGCCCCTCCTGGGCAGGGGTAGGGAATGGACAGCTCATGCAGATAGGAGTCACCAGTGGGTCAGGTGAGGGGTTGGGGTCACCGTGGAAGGAGACCCAGGGCCCAGTTTACCCAGCAGGCCTGGGTGTCCCAGCAGGCGCTGCCTGGTGCTTTAGTATGAAATCCAGAAGTATCTGCTAGGGATATAAGTTAGGTGTGTTCTGCCATCACAGACCTTAGAGTACACAGTTGCAGAGGTCCCTTTGTTGTAAATGGCACAGCACAGGGCCCCTGGCTGCTCTCTACAGAGCCAGGCTAGTGGAGAGGGAGCCTCACTCTCTGGAGTGTGATCGATCAGCCAGGGAACCTGTGAGGCCTCAGCTGGGGTGCTCAAGGGACATTGGTTATGAAGGCCCAGTTCTCGGAGTTTAGGGGAACTTCCTCATTCCCATGCCACAGAATTATTTTTTTCTCCTTTCCCTGCCTCTACAGAGGGTGTCTAAGGGCATGTGACACTCTCCTTATACTTCACAAAGTTCTGCTAAAGAGTCCAGCCCTTTTAGTCCACCCAGCCAGTAACAAGTCTCCCTATCCCTGGGTAACCAAGTCTCTGGCATAGAACACGCCTGGCACACCCTCAGCACCACTTGCCAGCTGCCCCCTTACTCCCACATGCCATGTCTGCCTTCGCGACTACCCTCCCTCCCAGCCAACCCAGTCAGACGTGCAGGCCAGCCTGGGTTCGGGAACACAGGGAACCTCGGTTGTGATATTTATTGCCTGTACACGGTCTGCCATCTGGTTCCTTGCAAGCCTTGGCTTGGAGCTGATGCTTCTTACAGGTTAACTGAATTTAAGCAATGCAGAAAGACTAAGTCAGGAGGGCCCAGGCTGACCCCTCTTACCCCCACGAACTGGTAGTCAGGCTAGAGGCTGGAGGGCTCCAGATTGAGCCCCTGTTTTGGAAGACTCAGTGATAGCAAGCACATCCCTGACTAGTCTTAATACTGAGGCCTCCAGAGTCAGAGAAACCTCTAGGCCCACAGGGTGCAGAGGCCTCAGGGCTTGTCTTGGAATTCTCTTGGGGAACTCAGGGGCCAGACCTCCCCAGTATGCCAGCATGCAGCCCCTGGGACTCCAGTGCTTGGGAAAAGGGAGGAGGCGTGGGAGCAGAATCAGCAGGTGGTTGGGGGAGATGGTGTGAGAGCCCCACCTCCACTCCAGTCCATAATGACAACACTGTTGAGTCTGTCCTGCTAGCTGATGCTTTTCAGGCCTGCAACATGCTTGACTTGTGCATGTGAATCAAGTGGCGGGTGTCCAGACTCTCCTCTCCTTCCCCTCCCCCCTTCCCCTGCTGCCTCCTGTAGAGCAGAGATGCTGTTCACTCTTAATTCTGCTCCAGGCCAGGCACCTTTCACTCGGAGTCTTAGGGGCTGTGGGGTTCGACCACCCTGATCGTTTTTGCTTCAAACTTTCCTCAAGCTCAGAGGAGAGAGTCAGAGTCAAAGCTCACCCAGCAGAGCCCTGCCCAGCCTGCTGCCCATTGCCCGGTCACCCCAGAGCTCCAGCTGTCTGCACTGGGTTAATTCAGAGATGTCCTGTGCAATGCTGGCTGGTTCAGCTCCTTCATGGAGAATTAAGGTGAAGAGCATTGACCCAGGAGACTTGCCTCAGCTGAGCCCTGCTTTCTGGGCATGAGCTCACTTCCCTGTGTGCCCACCCTCTGCCCTCTGCACCTGTTGCCCCCCCTTGCCTGCCCACCTGCCTGCTGCCTGCCTGGCGGGGCCTGCTCCCACCTCAGCTCCTCTCAAGACTGGCCTCTCTCCTGCCTGCCATCAGGCGCGAGCTGGGCTCCTGCCCCCACCCCCCACCTGCATTTGTCAGCCCCTCTTCCCTGAGCCTTCAGCATGGCTTGCAGCACCTCATTCCCAGAGCCGCAGCCCCTCCACACTGAGTCCACTCCCTCAATTTGCCTCCTGGTGGAGCTGAAGGGCCAGATCGCTACAAAAATCCCACCATGGGTCTGGGAAGAGATTCCCAGCCAAGTCTGGGCAGCCCCTGAGGGGACTGGAGGGGTCTCTGCTCAGCCCTTCCCACCACAGCACACTGAGAGCTGGAGTCCAGCTCCCACAGAAAGCAGACCTAGGTCCTCTCCAGACTCAGCAGGCCAGAAGAAATACTGCCTGAGAGAAGGCCTCATTGCGCACAGTGCTCTCTCCCTGCTCTTTATTCTTCTCTGTTCTCTCCCTCCCTCCGAGCTCCGCCTCCTAGTCCTTTCACTTCACGCCTTTGCTTTGCTTCATGTTTGTGGCTCACTGGACCTGCCAGAGTGTCCCCTGGGCAGTGCCCTACCCCCTCAGGCCCTCGAAGCTGTCAGTGGTCATGAGTTCTGACTCAGACCAGCTGGGCTGGCTGAAGAGGCTCCATCTATTGTACTTTTGGTGTAGATGTGTCCAAGGAGCTGTTTCCTGAGGTTGCAGCTGGGGACATTCTCCTGGGTGTTGGTGGTACCCAGCCACCCCACCCCCATCCCAGTGATGGCCTGGCAGCCCTGGCAATTTTCCCTTCTGTCAGCTCCCCTGTGTGTTTACAGGGGGCCACCGTGCTGAATGCAGTCAGGCTAGGAAAGGATGGAGAACTCAGAAAGGACCCATGGGAGCCGGCAGCAGGGGCACCTGGCCTGGGTCAGGAACCCTGACCCTCAGCCACTGGCTACCAGGTCTAGGACCTCAGGGGTCCTCGGGGGCTTTGACTAGTGGAGACTCTTGGCGCAGCAAAGTTTGCCGTGTTCCAGGTCCAGGCATCTTCCATGTCTCTCAGAGTTTGTCCAGGAGGACCAGGCTGAATCATCAAAGGCCATACTCACAGGCAGCATTTTAGAGAGTGCAGGCTTTTGTTGTTCCTTCGCTTGCTTTCTCTTACCTCTAGAAAAGAGAATGTTTTCCATCGCTGATAGCAAGATGGAGAGAACAAACACAGTCACCCACAACTCAGTCCAAGTGTTCTCTCACGCACAGAAGTCAGGTGGCGGCTGGGAAGTGTCGGGCACCTCCCTCTCACCGTGGCCATGTCTGGGCTCTGGACAGGGCTGGCGCCCCCCCTGTGGCTCTCCACCAATGGCGGGCTTCATGCTGCAGCTCTGGGCACAGAGATGGACATGCTGCAGGGTGGCTGGGAGAGGGGGCCTGCCAGGCCCTGACCATAGCCCCCTTCCTGTCCTCAGATGCTGGTGACATGATTGAGATGCAGGGCTTTGGGCCCAGCCTGCCGGCCTGGCACCTAGAACCCCCGTGGAGCCAGGGCTTGTCCCGCCTCTCCTGCTCCACCAGCAGCTCCCCATACGCAGCCCCCAACCACTGCAGCTGTGTCCCCGACCGGTGAGTGGGCAGGGAGGACACCTCCGTGGGAGTGTGTCCATCCATATGTATGTGCCTGTCTGTGTCACTTGCCTGACATGGTGGCCTCGAGTTGGTCAGACCTGGGTTCGAATTTCATTTCTGCTACCCAGGTGACTTTGGCAAGTTATTGAGCCTCTATGAGCCTCTACGTTTCTGAGCCTCAGTTTCCTTATCTGTAAAATGGGGGTCATACCACTGGCTTCCTAACAACATTCTTATTGAGTAACCCATGTCAGTACCCAGAGCTGTGCCTGGCACATAGTAGGTGCTCAGTCCTTGTGAGCTGTCCTTCCCAGTGTGGACATAGATCCCATCATCAGGGTGTATGTCTGGGGACATGCAGCAGATACCTGGACATCTGCCTGTGCTGGGAATGGTCCAGGAAGGGTACTTGTGTGAGGACCATGTGCCAGGATTGATGCTTTGGCAGCTGCTTGCCTTCACCCGTTACTTCTTTTTACCTGTTACTCCTGAGGACTCGGAGATGCTTCTCTCCATGTGTCACCTGAGGAAACCAAAATTCACCAATGTGGTGAAGTTGGTGCCCAGGGTCCCCTGGGTGGTTGGAGGCCAGGCTGGACCCCCAGTAGCTGTACCCAGGGTGGCTGGCAGCCACAGGGAGCCCCCTGACATGCAGCTGAGCTATGGCTCTGCTCCCCGCACTCCCCAGAGTGCCTTACTGCCACCCCCATGTCCTTGCTTCTCATCCTCCTCCCACCAGAAGAGACATAGCCCTCTGAGCCAGGTTGATTCCACAGGTTGCCCCTCAGGCTACTATGTGAGAGCATGAAGAGGCAGATCGTGTCACGGGCCTTCTACGGCTGTGAGTGTGGGGTGAGGTGGGGCCACGGGAGGCCGGGGCAGGGGGTGGCGCCATGGTCACGGCCTCCTGGCTCACCAACACCCCCAGGGCTGGCGTACTGCCGCCACCTGTCCACGGTGCGGACCCACCTGTCAGCGCTGGTGCATCACAACATCATCCCGCCCGCCCGGCCCCCAGGGGCTTCCGGAGGCCTCACCAAGGACGTGTGGAGCAAGTATGAGAAGGATGAAAAGGTACACACTCTGGGGTGCCGGGCCAAGGGGCTGGGGTGGGCAGCAGTCTGTTCTGGGAGCAGCTTTCAAAGGCCAACTGGGCATTCAGGTAAAAGGTAGTAGGGGTCTGGGTTGACAGGCCAGGACTGATGGCCTTGGAGTGGCCTGGGTCCTGGTAGACTCTCAGACAGCTGGGGCTGTGGGTTTCCATGGGAAGGGCGCTGGGCAGGAAGTTCATTCTGCTTCCGTGTTATCCCACAACCTTGGGCAAATCTCTGCATCTTTCTGGGCTTCCTTTCTGCCCTGCAAGAAGGAGGGGTTGAAGTTGATCTCATCCGGCTCTAATGTGGGGTGGGGAGGCTGTGACTGCTCCAAAGCAGGTTTTCCCTGGGCTCCAGCAGAGGGACCGGACCATTGTTCCCAGCCCCAGCTCTCCATGCGGTGGTCACCCAGCGGGGCAGGGACTGTAGGGACTGCACAGGCTTTACTCCCTGGGTTCCTCAGAACTACAAGGAGCTGGAGCTGCTGCGGCAAGTTTACTACGGAGGCGTGGAGCACGAGATCCGCAAGGACGTCTGGCCCTTTCTGCTTGGCCACTATAAGTTCGGCATGAGCAAGAAGGAGATGGAGCAGGTAAGAGGAGCCTGTTCCCATGGAGACAGGGAGAAGGGACCCAAGGAAAGAGGCCTCAGAAGGCTTAGCCTCTTCAAACATGGCCAAGGAAGATGTTAGCAAAGGAAGATGTCTTTACGGCTACGCCCAAGCCTAGTCTTTGTTTTTTTTTTGTTGCTGTTATTTTGTTTTGTTTTGTTTGAGAGAGAGAGAGCGCGCGCGACATTGATATGTTGTTCCACTTATTTATGCATTCATGCATTCATTGCTTGATTCCTGTCTGTGCCCTGACCAGGGATGGAATCCCCAACCTTGGCATATTGGGATGATGTTCCGATCAACTGAGCTACCCAGCCAGAGTCCCAAGCCTAGTCTTTAGCTGTCCCAGCCCCTGCACAGGGCGGCCTGGGGCACCTCTCCCCCATGGTCATGGTGTGGTCCGAGTACAGGTGGACGCAGTGGTGGCAGCAAGGTACCAGCGGGTATTGGCGGAGTGGAAGGCCTGCGAGGTGGTGGTGAGGCAGCGGGAGCGGGAGGCTCACCCAGCCACACTCACCAAGTTCTCTTCGGGCAGCAGCATCGACAGCCATGTGCAGCGCCTCATCCACCAAGACTCCACCATTAGCAATGACGTGAGCCAGACGGGACTGAGGGGTGAGGGGGTGGGCCGCGAGCCGCCGGTGTTCTGCACCTAGGAGTCCTGAGCCCCAGCCCAGCCGTGGTCTTCCCTGGTGTTGGAGCCCTGGGAGAATGGCTTAATGTGTCCGTGTCTCGTTTTCTTGCGCTGAAAAATGGGACGATCGTTCCCTGCTGCCCGCTTCTCTGGATGTTGCAAGACAAAGTGAGATAGTGCATTGTGTTCTGTTTTAAAGGACTAGCAGGGGAAGATGAATTTATGGGGATTAGGAAAGTCCTTCCTCCTCAAGGCTAAGAATCGGCAGCCCTGGGTTCTGGTCCCAGGTCCACTGCTGACAAGCTGAGGGACTTATCTTCCCATCTCTGGCTGGCCTCAGTGTCCCCTTTCAGCTCTACTGTCCTCAGATAGCACAGGCTTCTCTGGGAGCTGTTGCCGGAGACCAGGGCAGACGTGGAGTGGTGCTGTTAGCGTCTGCCAACGGGTGCCCGGCCACTGGGGAGTTTGTCATCATTGTGCAGGACTGACTCTGCAGGGCCGGCTCAGAGCCTGCCTGGGGCTTGTGGCTTCACCCCTGCCTTAGGTGGACATGTCCCAAACTGTGGCTGCTGGGCACAACCAGAAGTGATAAGAAGTCTCCATTTTAAGGACACTGACTTAAATTTTTTCTTTAAAATTGCCACTTTAGATAATGTGTATTCTTGCTACTTGACTAAATCCTTACTAATATTAACAGAAAACTCAAGCTGGAGCAAGACTTACAGAAATAAAACTACCAAGGCACACTCTCCTTCCCCTGTGCTTTGTTCTCAGTCCCCTCATTGGCAAGCGCATTCCTTCCCTCTGGCCTGCCCCGGAGCCCCAGCCGCCTGGCTCATGGACAGCGCCCTCTGTCCCTCCCTCCCTCCCTCGCAGGCCCTGTGCAGAGGCTCCGCTTCGTGGCCTTACCTGACACCACGCTTCTTGCCCAAAGTGAAAACCCCTTTTAGCATCCCTTTCCCTACATAGTCCAAATAGAAAAAAAAAAAATTAAAAACCAGTCTGCATCTGCCTCTCTCATTTTCCATGTGACCTGTCCATGGTGATGGCCTGTGTCCAGGCAGCAGCATGCGTTTCCTTTCACTTCCTCCCTCTCCTCAGCTTGTCTGCGGCTAAGGTACCTGATGGGGCAGCCGCTAGGACAATGTCCAGCCTTATCCTGCTGAGCAGTCTGTACTGAAAGAAGGGAAGATCTTGTTGTTCCTCACACCTCCAGCCTGATGCGCCCCCAGGCTGCCCAGGCTGCCCCGGCAGCCACACTGAGGCACAAGGAAGCCCACGGGACAGGCAGCCTCACCACAGCAGGCGTTTGTAGAATGACGCTCACATGGGCCACGGATGCCATGGAGTGTCAGGCCTCGGGTCCCCCTCTCCCCACAGCAGCCCCAGGAAGCCTGGTGTGTTTCACTTCTCCTCATGCCCCAGGAAGAAGCCAGAGGAGGGGACTGGATAGGGTTGATGTCATGTTTGCCTAGAACCTGCTTTCTCTCCACATGGTCAGAAAGGGAGGCTTAGCGCCCAGGGGAGGCAGTGCAGAGGCCATGGGGTGGGAGTAGACGTGAAGACAATTCTCCGTCCTTCTCACTCTTTGGGACCCAGGAAGGAGACACTGAGCTGAGCAGAGGTGCTGCAGTGCAGGTGTGAGCCCCACCGCCTGTTCTCCCCTACCAGGTGTTTATCTCTGTGGATGACCTGGAGCCCCCAAAGCCCCCAGGCAGTGACGACTCCAGACCAGAGCCCCAGACAGAACCGGGAGCAGGGCCCCCGGGCACCGCCGCAGTGGAGCAGCAGCAGTCAGTGGAGTTTGATTCTCCAGATTCAGGACTGCCTTCCTCTCGCAACTATTCCGTGGCCTCAGGCATCCAGTCCAGCATAGATGAGGGGCCGTGTGTGGGCTTCGAGGAGGACTGCGGTGGGGAGGAAGGCTCTGTTGGGCCAGTACCTGCAGTCCACGCGTTCTCCGAGCCCCAAGACCCCGGCCAGGAGACCGCCTCGGAGGCAGGGGAGGAACTTGCGGCTGTGTGCGCCTGTGCCTACACTGTATGTGAATGTTCCCCAGGCGCTGTTCTCAGCTGGCTCCAGAGCCATCCTGCCCTCCCAAGGCTGGGGGACCCGCTGGTGGGTGGAAGGGGGGTTCCCTGACTGTCTCAGAGGGCCCTGGGCCCGTCTCTCAGCATTCCCAGAGGACTCTGTTCTCTCAGTCCCTTGGCATTCCTTGTGGGTGTCACCTCTGGCCCCCAGCTCACCCCTGAGGGCCCCCCACTCTTTCAGATAGAACTACTGGACACTGTGGCCTTAAATCTGCACCGCATTGACAAGGATGTGCAGCGATGTGACCGCACCTACTGGTACTTCACAACCCCCAACCTCGAGAGGCTCAGAGACATCATGTGCAGGTGCCATTGCAGGGCAGGGCTCAGGGCGGGAGGCAGGGCCCCTGCTCTGTGAGCGGTCAGGTCTGCAGGCACCCTGCGCCTCCCCTGGCACCAGAATCACACTGGGCTCCCTCTGCTCGGAATGCTCCTCCCCAGCAGCGCCCCTGCCCCACCCCTCCTCACTTGGAGGTCCTGCAGACTGCGGCTCGGCTGCTTCAGGAAGCTTATCTGATTTCCCTTGCTGCAGGCACTGCCTCTGTCCTGGACCCCTCAGCGCCTTGAGGACAGGGGCACTGGGTGGGTCACCATTGTACTCCCAGCCACAGGGTCGGGGGAAGGCTGACTTCTGGGGAGCAGGCTACTCTAGAGGCCATCTCCGAAGGACCCCGAGGGGAGAGGAGGAGGGCACACACCCACAGTGACTCCTCCCTGGCATTTCAGCTACGTGTGGGAACACTTGGACATGGGCTATGTGCAGGGCATGTGTGATCTGCTGGCACCTCTCCTGGTCGTCCTTGATAATGGTGAGAGGTGGGGCTCAGGGAAGGGCAAGGGTTCCCGAGATGGTACCAGGGCTGGGCTGACAAAGCTGGAGAATAAAAGAAGGCCACTAGGTCTAGGCGGATGGGAATATTAGCCAGCCCTGTCCTCTGGGCCACAGGACACCCCCTGTGAAGTGAGCTGTTGGGGTCTCTTGCCCTGTGGCCTCACTCCCGTCTCCCTTCAGATCAGCTGGCCTACAGCTGTTTCAGCCACCTCATGAAGAGGATGAGCCAGAACTTCCCCAGTGGGGGCGCCATGGACACCCACTTTGCCAACATGCGCTCCCTCATCCAGGTGAGGTCTGTTGCCCCCTGTGGGCACATGACCAGGCACCACTGAGCTACTCATCTTCCACTGGGAGGCTAGGGAGCACTCCAACAATCTCTTCTCTGTATAAGCTTATTGCTTTCATTTCAGAAACACATTCTCTTTTCTAATTACAGTTGACAGTCACAACCATATGTTAATGTGGGCTCCTATTACTGGCTCTGGTGCTCCTGGCTGGGAGGAGCCCAGTGTATGGTTGAGACCCCGCGGGAGTGGGCCAGCCCTCTGCACCTCTCCAACCTTCCTACCAGTATCAATGTGGCTTCTGTAAATCATTAGTAATAAGACTTCTGTTCAGTTAGTCTGCAGTTGGTTATTCAGGTTGATTGTTCTATAACTTAGTTGTAATTCCAGCTTGACCTGGGAGGAGGAGAGTGTAACTTTCACTTGATTCACTGCCATCTTGGATCCCCTCTGAAATTCAATATTATATTGGTTTCAGGTGTACAGCATAGTGGTTAGACATATTTCTAACTTATGAGGTGAGGTGATCCCCCCGTAAGTCTAGTACACAGCTGGCACCATACACAGTTATTACAATATCCCTGACTATGTTCCCTATGCTGTACTTTATGTCCCCGTGACTGTAACTACCAACTTATACTTCTCAATCCCTTCACCTTTTCTACCCAGTCCCCCAGCCTCCCTCCTCTCTGGCAGCCATCAGTTAGTTCTCTGTGTCTATGAGTTTGTTTCTGAAAAACACATTGTTTTCAATGTTATAAATTGAGGTGGAATGTCAGTATGTGAATGCTCGTGCTCATGAAAGTTCTGGTGGTTAATGATGCTATCAAACACTCAGAAAATGGTATAACTCCAAAAAAAGTACAACCCAGAGAGACAGGTGGGGCTGCAGAGTGCAGCCTCTGGGGACGGGAGAGGGTTTGCACCCAGCTACCAGGTGCCACAGCAGAAGGGGGCTGGTGGAGGGTGTGGGCAGCAGGGTGAGGCAAAGTGGGGTCAGCCCTCCCTTTCGCCACTCACGCAAGATCCTGGACTCAGAGCTGTTTGAACTGATGCATCAGAACGGAGACTACACCCACTTCTACTTCTGTTACCGCTGGTTCCTGCTGGATTTTAAGAGAGGTAAGAGGAGGGTTGGATGGGGGGCCTGAGGTCAGGGACAGTGGAGATCCTTTTTCCCCCTAAGTCAGTGGTTCTGGGCTCTAACTGAACTTTGGAACCACTGGGGAACTTTCTAGAAACACCAGTGCCCTGGGTTCTACCAGCCTCAGACTACTTAGTGTGGCTGGCTGCCTGGGCATCAAGATTTTAAAAGCTCCTTTGGTGAATCCAAAATGAAGGCAGGGCGGAAAATCACCCTCAGGCAATGGTTTTGGGAACTGTTTTCAAACCAGATCTCCCTTGAGCACCAGGGTTTGTAAAACTAGAGCTGCTCTTGCTGAAGAGAGGGTGGTGTGGAGTCTGCAGGGGCCTAGTGTGCAGGAATCACCAAGAAGGACAGGGTCTTGGCCTGAGACATGGAACCCCCATCCCCTTGGACTGGGCCATGTGTAATGGAAAGAACCCCAGGACTTTGACCCCTGGAGCTCTGTCTCCACGCGTGGCTCCATTGGACGCCTGTGAGCAGCCAGGCTCAGCCTTAGCCCCTTGCTGTCCCCAGAGCTGCTGTATGAAGATGTGTTTGCTGTGTGGGAGGTGATTTGGGCGGCCCAGCACATCTCATCAGAGCACTTTGTCCTGTTCATTGCCCTGGCCCTGGTGGAGGCCTACCGTGAGATTATCCGTGACAACAACATGGACTTCACCGACATCATCAAGTTCTTCAATGGTAGGAACTTGCCCAGCCTACTCTGGCTGCCCCCAGCTGGGGCCTAGCAACCTCCACTTCTGACCTGGGGGGGGGGGGGGGGCTCAGAAATACTGGCTTCCCCGGAAGCAGATGCCAGGAGTCCTGTGGAGAGCCACAAGGCTCCTCCCAAACCACGCCCTTTGCTCTGGCATTCCCACAATTATCCCTGTTTCCTGCAGAACGAGCTGAGCATCATGATGCCCAGGAGATCCTGCAGATTGCCCGGGACCTCGTCCACAAGGTGCAAATGCTCATAGAGAACAAGTGAGGCCTGTACCCTGAGGCAGCAGCCAGCCAGAGCCTGGGTACCGGGTCTCCCCCGCAGGGAGAGGTGCAGGGGCAGCACAGCAGAGACCGCCCCAACTCTCAGCCAACCCTGCCTGCCCAACTGTGTTGCTAACAAAGTGCTTGTGAGCCTGGGATCTGACTCTGGGCAGTTCTGCAGCCAGGTACCCTCAGGCCAGGGCCAGGAGGGGAAGGGGCGGCCTCAGGGAGTGGTTGACTTAGCGAATACCTACTCTGCTCCCCTCTCAAACACCTGCAAATAGCCCCACTGCCACCAGTAGCCTCAGCCTGGACTGTGCCCCATGTCCTCTCCTGGGGCCCTGTAGAGTGATCAGGGCTATAGCTGCCCGGGTCCCTTCTGGTGAGGGTCATGTGAAGCCAGGGGCCCTTGCTGTATTTCTTCTGAGAGTCCCTTCCCAGGCCCTGTGCGTGTGTGTGCACCAACCCCAGCTGGGGAGCCAGAATGGCTGCTGGTTTGGGCATGTTTCCTGGGCTGCCTTCCGGGCCCTCCTCTGAGACTGGGGCAGCCAGAAGCTGGGCCTTGGATGGGAGCAGCCCACCTCAGCAGCACTGCCACTGTCTTTGGCCACCTAAGGTGACCTCATGCACTCCCCAGCCCATACAGTGCACCCACGTGTATCTGTATGATCCCACTCTTGCCACCTTGCTCTTGCTTTATGCATTAGCTACATCCCAGAAAACTCTTGTCTAAATGACACTGCCATCTGAAGGATCTGGAATGTGGTTGGAACACTTCCTCCCGAGAAGAATCCCAGGGTGATTCTTTAGGGAAGAGATCCTCTTGTAGCTTCCTCTCAAAGGTGTTCCGAAAGTTGGAGGCAGCTTCTCATCCTGGGCATCTGCTGGGTCCTTGAGGCTGGAGGGAGGGAGTTCCCTGGGTCTCCTTGTTTGTCGCTGGTGAGAACCAAGGCTAACTCTGCCTTCCCCAGCTTCTCAGGATGTTGAGAGGCATATGGACCCAGAAACCCCCTTGTAAGATCCGCACTCATTGTGAGGGGGCTGTCATGCTGCTTGCTCTGTCATCCCCACCCCAGCCCCCAACACATGCCAGCCAGCTAGGCCTTGCCCAGGGCTGGGTGGCCTCTCTGCCACAGGTGCTGGGGCCTGCCCCACAACTACTAAGGTCTGGAGACATGAAAAAGGACCCAGGAGCCCTTCTGCATCTGGCACAGCCTCCCAGCCCAGCCCTGCCCCAGGTACTGCACGGCCTGTTTGGGGGCCAGCCTGCCCCATTGCCTACCCTTGTCTGTGAGGCCTTGGCCTCCACCACGCACGGTAGCCGTTGTGTGCCTGCCTTAGTGACTCAGTGGTTTTGTGAGGAGCCAAGTCTGTATGTGTTTTGGCTCAAAAACTACTCTTCAGTGTAACAAACCAATAAACACAGCATTTGGCAATGCTTGAGGCTCTGGGGGCTACTTGTGGGCTGGTCCTGGACAGCTAGTGACTGCATGTCGGGGAATTCTATAATTTCCACAATGGAGCCGTAAAGAAGGCCAACCCCACAAGGTAAGGGTGGCAAAAAGAGAACCAGATTTTTCCAAGAGAGGGACCTTGGCTATGGGCTGGGTGGGGTGGGGATGATAAGCAGACCCCAGGTATTGAGAGAGAGCCCTTAGGGCCAGCAGTCCCATTTCAGACTGGCCAGTGGTCTCTGCAGCCTCTGATTAGTGTAGGCCCCTGTCCCACACCTTCTGCAGCCTGCCCTCCTGAACAACTACAGTGATAAGCTAGAACTTGATTGGGAATCTGCAAAAACCACCTGGCCCCTCCAGCCAGTAGGGGAGGACCCTGCCCCTCTGGCTTGTCTCCTGCCCACTGAGCACTGTCTTTGAGACACCTGCTTCAGGCTGGAGTTCGGTGGTGGTGGGTGGTGGTCAGGGCATCAAGAGGGGTCTGTCTAGAAGGCACTGACTCTGAGCATTGGGGCCTATTGTCAACTCACTCCTAGCTGCCCTGGCAAGGAAACGACACAGAGCTCTGGGGCTAGGAAACCTTATAAGCCCCTCAAGGGAACACTGCCCGCTTTGCCCCCAACAGCACAAAGTTGATCTTGTTGCCTGGAGCCATCAGGATTTCCTCTGCTGTGACTGCCTGAAAGCTCACTAAAGGCCCCTGATAAACTAGCCTGGAAGTGGCTTGGCTCCTTCACACATTCTCACCCAGAAGTGCTGCCCCTGAATGGGTGGGCTTCTGGGACCAGAGGGAACCCCAAAAGGATGGGGCAGCTGAAGGTGATGTGTGTGTGCATGTGCGTGTGTGGATAGGAGGAGCAGGAAGTATGAGGAGGGCACTATGAACATCATCTCAGGGAACCCTCCAACTCTGGAAGTAAGTCTGCCTCTCTCACAGAGCAGAGCTGATAAATGGATTCTTGGGGTTTTTGTTTTCCAGTGCCTGGCTATAGGCCCCTCTCTTGCAGGCTCCAGCTAAACTGGGGGTTGGGGAGGGGGTCTGTCCTTTGGGTGCAGAGAGGGAGTTTCTGCCTACCCTTACGATATAGTGGTAGCTCTCAGATGATACTGGGTCATCACGACCAGGGGCAGTCTTCATCTTTGTCCCCAGTGCCGGGCACAGTGACACTGAGTGGCCGCTCAGGAAATACTAAGGAAATATTAAGCCTAACATTGGCTGGTCGGCCTTCCCCGAATTGAAGGCACCCATCTCTCCCTGGAGCTACCAGCAGAGGGAGCCAGTGTCTCACAAGTGAAAGGGGCTGCTGGAATTGTGGGGCAATGGGGAGGGACGCTGGGTCTGGCCTTTTGAGGATGGCTTTTCTTCACAGAATGGAACCGCGAGTAGTGGCCACCACTCCCTTCCCAGAAAGAGAAACTAAGTCAGGTCTGCTGGCTGAGGCTGGGAGTGGGGCAGGTGTCAGGGTGTTAGGAAAGGCGGGATGAGGCCCAGCTGATTGCTCTCTAGCCTCCCGTGTATTCCTGAGACAGGCTGCCAAAGGCTGGTTTCCCCTAAACTGGGGGAGAAGATGCAGTTATGGGGACAAAGGCTTTACAGAACCTGGTTTGCAGGCCCAGCTTAGAACATGCCTTTGATCTCTTCCTCTTCTTGTTCCTTTCCCTGAAAGGACAGCTTTGTGGACTTCCCAGTCGACCCATCCTAACCTCTACCCCATGAACGCATCCCCTCAGGTCTCTCATCTCTGTGCACAGATCCTCCATCTTTCCCATTGGAACTTTCTTGAGTTCAAGATCCCCCAATTCTACAACAGGCCCCAGAGCAGGGTGTCACTGCTCAGAAAGAACTCTGCACCAAGCTGAGGTCTCACTGAAGCTTCACAAGGTCCTAGGCTAGCTGTGTGACTAACAAGTCACGTAGCCGCCTCAAACCTGTTTCCTCTTCTGCCAGGGGGCCAGTTCTTGGCTTATTTACTTCACTGTTACAAAGTAAGGCAGTTTGTAAAAATGGTTTGAGGAAGTATTGCAGAAGCATAGGGACAGACAGAACTGTAGTTCTCAGAGCCTGTTGAAGACTCACCACTGGGATCAGGACTGAAGGTCCCTAATCTTTTCCTATAACTGACCAGCACAGAAGCTGCTTGAGGACTACCTGTCCCCCCCCACCTCCCCCCAGAACATCAAGCAGGAAAACTAAAGGCTGCTTCTTGCTGGAGTTCTTTCCCTGAAGGTTTCTGCCTCCTTTTGCAACAAAAGGACCCAGATGCTGCAGGCTGGCAGCTCCATCTCAGGTTTCAGTGCAAGTTTATTTCAATTTTATATTTTATTCCAGGCAAGTGCTTATACATGGATAGTATTCATGTCTCAACACCTAGTCTTGGAGCATGAACAGCCACTAGAATACAGTTCAATAGTAAAAATACAATATGTACAAAAGTAGGGTTTTTGTAGTTTTTTTCCCACACAGCAGATGTATCCAAACACATAAAAATCTCTACAGTCTGGGGTCACTACAATTTATATTTCAGGAAACGGAGACACAGTGACCGAGTCCTCACTGTAAACAAGGGCCACCTCTTTGGGGCTGGGGGTGGGACCCTGGGATGGGGGAGAAGCAGCTGTTCCTGGAGAGCAGGGGTTGCGGTGGCCCCTCCGTTTCCCTCCAGGCATCCCCTGCCCTTCTTTGGCCCCCCAGGGAACCAACCTCCCCCTCTCCCCGAGGTAAAGATTCCCAGCCAGTGAGCCACTCAGAACATCAAAGTAAAACACGCATGAGAGGTAAGATGTGTGTGCGCGTGCGCGCGCCCCCCCAGGCTGGAAGGACTGGGGGTGGGGGGACAGGGGCAGGCGGTCCCACAGGGTGAGGATAGATGTGTCCCGATAGCTCTCACAGGGGTGATGCCCAAAGGGCTGGGCAGCGGCCACCCTCTCGGGCACACAGCGTCACAGCATTCACAAACAACAAAAACGACAGCAACAACACCCATCGTCACCAATCTGGACATAGTCATTCGGCACTAGATTCAGAGCCCCCGCTGCGGGGGGCGGGGAGGGGCACGGGCAGCGGGCGGATGAGGTATCTGTGCGGGCCCGAGGGCCGACTCGCTGACACACGCTGTAACTGAACCGGCCTCAGGACGCAGGGACGTGAGGAGAGCCGAGGGGCGGTTCACCAGTTTCTGACTGTTCCCTGGGCGCCAAACCTGCCCTGTTCTTCCCACTGTAATCGCACCCGGAGGAGTGGAACTGGCTCCCCAGACAACCAGGGTGGTGGCGGCTGCTGCAGGTGCAGGAAGGCAGCAAGCTGGCGAGGTGGGAGGCTACGAGGGGCGGGGCGGGGCGGGGCTCCCAGCTGGAGGCCTCTAAGGCATCTGAAAGGCCTTCCCTTGCCCCACCCTCAGGAGAGACAGGAGAGGAAAAGCCCCCTGGGAGGTCCCCAGGACCAGAAGGAACTGAAAGCCTGTTCTTAGGCATGTGTCTATTCAAGACCCCTGCTGGGGCGCCTCCAGAGGACCCTGGGCCTCAACACTGACCCCACCCCACCCCGTCAGTGCAAACTTCACACCTCGGGACAGTCTTCCTCCCCTTACACTGGAAGGCCACTGGTGAGTGTCCAGGTGAGGAGCCAAGTGTGCATGGTGAGTCACTGTCTGACACAAGGCCACTTGTAATAAATGCCACATAGAAGCCATCTGCCAAGGCAGAGGCAGGGAAAATGGCATGTTCTACACACCCACTCCCCTTGCTCCTTTCTGCCCCAAGCTCAGCCCCGTCCTTGGCCCAGTTAAGGACAGACCTTTCCTCAGAGGAAGGCAGTGGCATACAGCCGCCCCCACGGGGGGTTGGGTGAGTATACTCAATAAAGCCCACTGGAGAAAGGGAGTCACAGGAGATGACGCTGTTGGGGCAGAAGCAGCAGCCCTACAAGTCTGGCCCTGCTCCTCTACAGGTCCCGGGGCCTGTTTGGGAAAGCGTTTGGATTTTAACTTCCTGATTGTCTCAACAGTGTGGCTTCAGACTCCTGGAACTCAGACCAGAGGCTGGTCCATGTGTCCCAAGTGGCACCGCAAACACCCATCCTCCAGGGGAGTGCAGAGCCCTGAGCACAAGCCAGGGAATCAGGGCAGTGAATGCCTCCTGGAAGCCAAAAGCGACGCCCAGGCATGGGAACAGGGGTCCAGAACAGCTCAGTCCAGAGCTGAGGGGGTGGGGGCGAATGATGGGTTCAGCCAAACCCTTCCTTTCCCACCCCACCCTCAGCCTGCCCTCTAGAGGTCAGGAGCCCAGTAGTAAGGGTTGAGAGGCTTAGAAGCCTGGCAACAGCTTGGGTTTGGCTTATGGTGGGTAGAGAATCATCTTAGTTTCTGCTGTAAGGAATCACAGTGACTGCAACTGGGTAGGGGAGCCTCAGGCTGGGGCATCCACCCATCTTGGTAGGACTCCAGACCAGCCAATTCCTAGGACCTGTCACATGTACTCAGAGCAGGGCCCACAGTGGCCCCCAACTTTCTGGGCCTCAGTTCAGCTCCCCACCCCCTTCCTCTCCAAAGGCCTGGGAAGAGGAGGCTGAGGCTCTAGAGGGGAGGGCCCAGACTGTCAGCCACATCACCAGATGAGCAATAGCAGCAGCAGCAGCAGAGGAAGGCGGGGCAGGGGTGGGGAGGGTCAGAGAACACGACGCCCACATTGAACTGGTTTCAGGGAACAGGATGGGAAGGCAGGACTGGCACCAGGCCGACAGGCAGCATGTCCACCAGAGCACGTCTCATCACTTTATCAAGTCCTCGTGCAGCAGGCTAACCCCTGCCCTGTGCCCAGCTCCCTGGGGGGAGGGGAGGCCCTCCCTCCCCTGGCTCAGAGTCTCTGCACCCCCTTCCCCTGGGCCTGGGAGTGGGGGTGGGTGGGATGGGCCTGGCTGGAATGTGTGGAGCTGGTGGGAGAGTACGGGGACAGGACCCCCTCCATGCCCCCACTGGGGGTCTCCAAGTGGCCTCATCCTCAAGCCAGCTTGAGTGTGCTGACCGGGAAGGAGGGCATGGTGACCATGGTCACAGGATTGAGCACTGTCTGGCCCACCAGCTGGGGGTGGTGCACCACCTGAGCCCCGACGGCTGGCTTTGCCATAACGGTGGTGGGGGGCCCCAGCCCAGCTGTGCCATTCACTTGCTGGTGTGAGAGGGTGTGGGCAATGTGGCTCACTGCCACGGGCTGGCTCACTGCCACAGGCTGTGGGTACAGGGGAAGCTGGGACCCAAGGTGGGCCACGTGGTTAAGGGTGGCAGGGTGCACTGTGATGTGGCCAATGGGGGGTGTGGCAGGTGCCAGCTGCACAGCAGGGCTGGGGGCTGAGGGGGCAATGTGGGCTATGTGCTTGCCACCCGGGCCCTGGAGAACGTGGTTCACAGTCTGGATGACTGAGGCGTGGGTGGTGGCTGTGTGGGCGATGACTGTGGAGCCTCCCCCAGCCGCAGCCACCAAGTGGGCTGGAGCGGGCACCAGCGTCTGGGCAGGGGTAGCTGGTGGGGGGGGAGGGGCTGGCAGAGGTGTCTTCTGCTGTGGCGGAGGTTGCTGCCCAGGGAGGTGGGCAGGAGACAAAGCCACAGGCTGGGAGTGGGTGTGTGGGTGTGGAGGAGGAGGCGCAGGGGCGGTGCTGGGCGGCGGCTTCGGCAGCTCCACGTGGGGGCGATGGCTCAGCTTAGAGAGGCCCAGGCCTGCCTGGTCCTCTTCCATATCCTCGTCTATGTTGTCCTCACCCTCTGTGGGGGGACATGAGGACAGGGATAGGTCAGAAGGGCTTGGGAACAAAAGGCTTGAGAAACAGATGCCCCTGGGGGTCTGTGGATATTATGGGGCTGGGGCAGGGGGCATCTCTCCCAGCAGGCAAAGGCCTGGCCAGGAAGTCCTGCGGTTGAGGGGCTGGGCTCACCAGAGGCAGTAGAGGTGGAAGCCTGGTCGTCCTCAGGCTGGCCTGTCTGCCGAAGCACTCGGTCAATCTCTAGCACATCCATCCACTGGCTCAGCTCGTGTTTGAGCTCTGCCAGTCGCTGCTGTGTAGCGATCTTCTCCCGCGCCAGCCGCTCCATCTCATGCTCGTATTCCTTCTCCTTCCTCTTAAGGGACTGGAGAGCAGGGTAAGGAAAAGCAGGACACTCTGAGCAGCACCCTCAGTACCTCAAACATCCCCCCCCCCCCCCCCCCGAGAGCCTTGCTTCCAAATCACCTGGTGCACAGGGACCAGGGGACCCAGGCTGACGGGGGCTGCTGGAGACCACACCTGCCTCCTGGGCCATGGCTCTGCCCAGTGAGGCCCCGTGTCAAGGGGAATGTGGGCTCTCTAAAAGGTGCCGTTGACAGAAAGCACAGACCGAGCTCTGTCCTGAGGGGCTTTCTCTCGCCCCATCCTCCTGGCAGCACCTCCCTCCATTCTGCTGACCACACAAGGTAGAACAGATTTCACGGGTATTGCCCAAGGCCTATACCACCCTCCATGCCATTGTGTCACTCACTAATGCCACAAGCTACCCTCCTTGGAACCCATTCCTCAAATGACACCAAATTGTTCAGCCCTTCTCTCTTCCTCACCATTCATTAGTCTCCTTCAGTGTCCTTGAGGATGACCCACAAGACTTTGTAACCTGCCTCCCCCCCATCTCCCTGACCTGCCTCCATCTGGCCCCCAGCAGTTGCTGGCTCTGTACCTCCTCTCCGATCTCCTGGGTTACTCCCTGCAGTGCCCACCTGTGACTCGTCCCCAGAGCCTTTATTTTCACACTGCCTGCAGCCTTCAGACTCCCTAGGCTGCTGAACAATCCCAAGGCCTGGAATGTGCTCCTTCTTTAACACCTGTATCTGAGTTTCAATGACCAATGAGAAATGGCTCTTCGGGTGCTAGACAGCACCACTGACTGGAGTGAGGGCCCCTGGATTGGCTACTGCCTTTCATCACAGGTTCCAGGTTGCTCCAGACCCCAAGAAGCTGATGCCACCCACTTCACTAAGAACACCAGGGGGAGCTCCCTTACACATGGTGCCATCACTCCCTCAAGTTCCTCAGGGCCACGGGCGACCTTGTGCCCCTTAGGGCTGACCCCTCACAAAAGGACTGGACACCCTGCCTCCCAGACTGTGGCACTGCTCCCCTATCAGAAGGGTCGCCAGTTTCCCTTTGCATGCGGCTAAACAGCAGCAGCTCTATAGTGCCAACTCATGCCCTATTTCTCAGCTCCCTTTCACCCCCAAAGTCTCACCAGTCTTCCATGACCTCCTGACCCTGACACTATTAAACCAACCCAAGGTTCACAGGCCTCCCTGCTGCCAGCTTCTCCTCGGCCCAGGCATGTCACGACTGCTGGATCAACCAGATGACGCAGACAATCCAGCCCTGCTGCCTCCTGGGTCTCCTGCCTGCAATGCTCCTGAGCTTCTGGCTTCCAAGGTTTGCCAGTCATGCCCAGGTGCATAGCCCACTGGCCCTTCATAGACCAAATTCACCAGCTTTGTCTTAGTTCGCCTCTCCCAACCCTGTGTATCCAGCTTCTCACACATGGGTTCTCCCTTCGCACCCCTCTCCATCTTACCAGCTCATGCTCCAAGAGCAGATTAGGGCACGCACCTCCTCCGCTGTCCTTTCCTACCCCACGCCCTCACCAGTACATCCTCCTGGCCTCTGTCACACACCTGAGCATTTAATGAAACGGTCAGGTTGTATTTAATCAGACAACAGCTCACATCACAAAATACTTCATGTTTTGTTTTCCACCTCAATACACACTGTACTTTTCAACCCTATGAGAGATGGCAAGGACTCTTCTATAGTTAGCTTATAGCCTGTGATTCCATCAGTGGCCAGGACAGAACTATGTACAATATCTCACTCAGCCCCAGGGGCAGAATCTGTGAGGACTTGAGTGTATTAGTTTCCATCTCTATCTAGTCTCTCTTCATCACAGTCACGTCATTGGAGTTGAGTTTTCCCGATTCCATCTGCTGCGGGCAGTTTTGTAGCAGCCTCTCCTGACTGTTCACCTGACCCTCTTGGGCATGGCAATGCCTTCAACTCCACACACCAACTAGGCCCAACTTCCCCACACTCACTCCTATCGCCCCTAACTCCTTACATTTCTGACCTCACCAGTAAGATACCTCAAACCATTAGGGCCTGCAACACAAAACCCAGATACAGCAGTGTTCTATAGTAGTCTGAAATCTGGTAGCTTTATACTTCGGTTGCCAGTCCTAGGCCATACACACCCCCTCTATCATCTTTGAGATTTATCTATTTCTCCCCATATTTCTGCCAGAAATATCCCTCCCCTTACCCACACACACCTGTCTGGCTTCTCAACCCAAGAGGCCAGTACTAGACAAGACATCAGATGAGGCAACATCAATGACAGGGCCCTAAGTGAATCAACCTTCACTTCAACCTGGCTGCTGGGGGCAGGAAATGGCCATCCTGAACTCTAAGTGCTAGCTGGGAAGGCTGACTTCTGGCTCAGGGAAGAACATCAGGGGCCCAAATCTCTTCATACCTAGAGCAGTTCTCCACAAGCCTAGGGGCTCCTGGAAAGTCTTCCCAGGGTCTAACTTTAGTCCACATTGTAAACCCATTCTCTAAGACTACCTGGATGTGTGGTTTGGTACCTACCTACTTCTCTTCCTGTCTCTGTCCACTTAACTGTGGCTTTCTTCAAATCCTTTACCAACTCCAAGCCACTCTGCGTATGGCTGGGGCTTCAGTCTTCCCACAGCTTACTGCCTCAGCACACAACCAAAGGCCTCAGTCTACACGCCTTACATGGTCTTTCCAATACTTTCTTTTGACTCCCATCTAGTGCCCTGCTGTCCCCCCATCTCTTTATGGCAACCATCCTGACCATCTTTAACTTCCAAAAAATGCACTCCGCTTCCTCCTGCTAGTGAAATTTTGGCCACTGTTGTGCTATCTGCCCTCTACTTTGCCTAAGGCACCCTGAGACCTTCAAGTCTCAACTCAAATGATCTGACCTCAGCAACTTCTTTAACTCCCCAGAACAAATCCTACAATCTCTGCCCCTATTAAGATTTGGGTATTATCTGTCACAAAACCAAACCTATGAGGACAGAGACCCACTTTTATTTTCAAACCCACACATCATGCAAGCAAGACTGCCCTAAGCAGTGTCTATAATCAGGAACCTTCCCATTTCTCAGTAAGTGCCAAGTTAATATTTATAGAGGGCCAATCCTAACATGCCGTGATGAAGATACTATTCTTTTTCCTATTTAGCATCACCACAGTACAGGAGAAGAAACTGGTATTCACAGAAATGTCACAGAAAATTGGAACTGTTGTAACAATATAATCAATAAAAACATTTAAAAAAAAAAAAAAGAAATGTCACAGCATTTGGACAGGGATTTGCTCCCAGGCCGTATGACTGAAAGACAACTTACTCTCAAACCCAAATTCCGCAAAATACAGCCCAGAAATAATCCTCCCAAGACGGCCCTAAACCAAGGCCAGGCCTCTCCCCCTCCCCCTCCCCGGCCTTTCCGAACGCAGGCGACGCCCCGCCCCTCCAGAGGCACGAGCGCAACCACGCGGACCGGCTTTGCTGCGTCATCCACCGCCAGCTGGACCCTCCCTCTGCGCTCTAGGAGCCCCGCCCCCCTCCCAGCCCCACCAATCCGTGGCCCCAACCCCGCCCCTCTCGGGTTCTGGGAAGCGCGCCAGCCCCGCCCCCTCTGCCAGAGGGCGGGCGGAAGGGCGAGGGTTTGCAGGAGGCTGCCGACAGGGAGCAGTCGCAAAGCAATGCCTCCACCCTTCGACGAGTCAGGGAACGGTTACCTCAGGGCTGTGACCCCGCAGTCTAGGGGAGGGGTGGTGCCTGCCGCTGGCTCATGGCCCCAGCCTCCAAGCTTCTCGAGCTCTCCTACAGGAAGACCCGAGGCTCCTCCGCCCCCGCCCTGCGTGAGCTGGAAGCCCTAGGCCCCTCCCACTCCGCTAACGGCTCCCTTCCTACTCTGTCTCCGCTGCAGCCGTGCGTGGCGGCCCGCCCCACCCCCACAGCCTCCTTCCTGGCACTAGGAACCTCAGGCCGGTTTCCAGGGAAACCGAAACTCGGGCCGTCATGGCAACAGTCCTTTCTGGCGGGCGACCCCCCCCAACCCCCGTATTGCAGAGGCGAGCCAATGCCCAAGGGGAAGGGCCATGAGGGCCCCTTGTAAAGGAGAGCGTAATTTTTAAAGGTTCAGTGTAACAGAAGCCATTTATCACCCAGTCAGACCGCCGCATTTCCCCTACTCCCTGGTTTAACAGGTCGTGGTATCTAAATGAACTGGAGATCTTAATCCCGGGGTGAAAGTGGGGGGCTTCACCAGCGCTCCGCAGAGTGGAAAGAGCCACGCCCCGTGGACCCCACCCACGAGCCTCAGGCAGATCAGCCCACGGTAATGCGGGGCAGGGTGGAGGCGTGGGGCCGCTGCACGCCCTTCTCACCCGTGGTGCACTAAGTGTCAGGCAGTAGAGCGGGGACAGGCACCAGGTTAGACACAGCTGCCGGAGCAGAGAGCAGCGCCGCCACCGCCCTCCCTGTGCGCACCGTCCTCCCGCCCCCTCCCGGGCGGGGAGCCCCGCTGACGTCAGCCGGCCATGTGCTCAGCGCCCGCGTGGAGGCAGGCGGGGCCGCAGCGTTAGCCGGGAGGAAGCTGGCTCGCCGCTGCTGCCAGCACTGCCGAAGCCCGCCTCCACTCGGCTAGGCCTCCCTCCCCCATACCTGGATGTACCGCAGCGCGGTCCGCAGCACGCTCAGATTCGAGGTCTTCTTGTCGTCCACGTTGGGGATATTACGCTTCAGTGTCTCAAAGCATTCCTTCAAATGGGCCCTCCTGAGGAGAGGAGGAGGTCGAGCATTGCTGGTCAGCCAGCGCGGGAGCGCAGGGGCGGGGGGGGGGGGGGTCGGGGCGCGGTAAGGCCCAAGGAGAGCTTCGGGGACCAAGCTCACAAATGCACGCGCACACACCTGTTCTTCTCCAATTTGTTGTGGACTTCTCTGGTTCCAATCCTGCAACCCAAACAGGAGGCTCAGGGAGGAAGACCCGATTAGGTGGCCTTCCTGCCCCCACCCCTCAAATGCCACAGGCTTTTTCTTCTGGACTTATCTCTATAAAAGCAGCAAGGGGAGATGTTCCGCCCTGTGCTCTGGTGCATTCCCCTACTGCGGGGAACGTGTATGCTCATAATTCACAACCCCTTTAACCCTCCATGCCGCCTCTCCACCTCTGAGACAGAAGGGCTCCTAGGACTCAAAGAAACAGCCAGTTGACCCCAGCCCTCTCAACCAAGAGGCCCATAATACAACACTCTTCCCAAAGGCCTATGAATGCTAACAGCCCCAACCTTGGAAGCGATCAGAGAACACAGAAGCCTGAGAACAGAGGGCAATAGCCATTCCCCACTCCTGGGATGGGGATGGGCATGGGCACAATGAGAATGTGTCCAAAAAAGGAGGGCACTTTGGGGTTGGAGAGGTGGGGAGGGCATAATTTTAAAGGGCTACATCGGAAGGGTACTTCCTCTTGCTCACACAGCCCAGGGGTGGGCAGTTCTCTCCATCCCACCAGCCCCAACTCTGCCACACCTCACTCACCCCCCAGGCCTCTTCTTCTGTTCGCTGGATTTGACTTCTTCAGCTGGTGCCAACTTCAGGGCCCCAAGAGTGGGTGGGGGTGGCTGCTGGGGGGCCAGCTGGGGCTGGACTCCAGGGTGCGGTGCTATGGTCAGGATGGGTGTAGGAAGGGGCTGCAAAGGCTTGGGGCTGCCGGTGGGTTTGGAGTCTGGCAGCAGGGGAGTAGGGGTGGGCACCTGTGGCCTGGTGGGCAAGGGAGCAGACTCCTTAATGCTGAGTCCGGGGGTGCTAACCAGGGCTGGCTGGCGAGGTGCCAAGGGGAGAGGCTGGGCTGCAGGGGGCAGTGGTGGGGGCGGGGGCAGAGGTTGAGGGGAGCTGGTCACTACTGGAATAGGAATGACAGTCAGTGGGGTGGGGGTGGCAAGTGATGGTGGAGGTGCTGGTGGGGGTGCTGGTGGCGACAGAGGCAGGGGTGGTGCCTCGATGCGGGGTTCTTCCACAGGCAGGGCATGGGCCAGCCTGGCCAGACTGCTGGCCTTCTTCTGCTCCTGCTCCCGCTCCAAGCGAAGCCGCTCCTGCTCCTCTACACAGACAGAACACAAGGGATGTCTCAGCAAGGCCAACAGCCCTGGGCCCCAGCTTCACCTGTCCTCTGACCATAACCCATCCTCTTACCCTGTCCCAGTCAGGGCTCAGTGACACCTCTGCTCAGACTGAGATGCCACAAATACCCATGCAAACCCAGCTAGGCTCTGGGCTAAATGCTGGGGGCACAGCAGCAAACAAATGAAACAAACCCATCCCTGCCTTTGGGGAAATCAAGGCCTGAAGGGTGCGGGGAGGGACAAGTAACGGGATAATAATCCAGGCTAGGAGAGAAGACAGGCCTTGGTGGAGCGGGAGCTGTCAGGATGTTGGCGATCTAGCCACCTAAAGGTTAAAGTTAGGCAGCTGATGAGCAAGGGTCAGGAGCAAAAGGGTGATAGATGAGGTGGGCAGAGGCCAGTCCATGATGATGGACAGATGATAGATTCTGGGGAAGACCTTCAACAATATTTACCAAGTACCTTCTAGAAGGCAGGCAGTGCCTTAATTTCACAGATTGAGATAAATTAGCTCAGAGAGGCAAAATGATTTGTTGAGGGTCACAGGACAAGTCACAGGTAAAATGGGTAGACCCTGCCTTATCTCTTTGACACAGGGTGGATGCCGAATACTTACTATGTCAACATATGCTCACCAGGTGTCTACACACACACACACACACACCTGGCTCCTCACAAAAGCCCCCACCACAGGTAGGACAGGAACATCACCTTCAGCTCACATGAGGAAACTAGGCCCAGGTCCCAGGTCACCTAGACTAGGTCCTAGTGCCTCTGTTTTTCTCAGGGACCACACAAAACATACTTGGTCCTTCTCTGCCCTTTGTCATGCTAGAACTCATTTCCCCCAAGTCACCCCACCACCACCACCACAAACTAGAAAGGTACAAGGCGGGCAGAAAGGAGGGGCGGACTTTTTAAAACAGAGAGTGACCAAGGCAATGAGCTCAGGCAGCCTTGCACCATTAGTCCAGCATCTCTGCTGAAAGAAAGCCCTGCAGGAAAGGAAGCCCTGCTCAGCAGCTGCCTGAGAACAGGGGAAGGGGATCAGCCCCTCTTGCTCCAGAGACCCCACTGTATTGCCACCATGCCCAACTTGGGGACCCCACCATTCTGGTTCCCTGGCTTCAGGGCTGGACCAGGGCCCTGGGGAGTGACTGCAGCCCCCAGGCCAGGTAGCAGGCTGGTCAACCTGCCCTCCCTCCTGCCCTGGATTCGCCACACTGCTGACTAACCCAGCTGACAGCATGGACACGCCCCAAACAGGCCACCCCACAAGGGGTGGGGCCGAGGGATGAGGTTGGCTAAGCGCCCCCCTTCAGCAGAAGGGCATCAACTCCCACCAGTCTGTTGGGCTCAGGGGTCCAAGAAACCCTGTTAGTTAAGGGCCCTTTGGCCAATCAACAACTTGAGTTAGCCAGGCCTGCTCAGAGCCCCTCCCTCCCGCAGAGAGGAGGCAAAGGAGGAAGTAGAGGGGGCCCTGGGGCCGGACTCTCTGAGGGGAAGCACTCAGTGGTTTCCCAGCAGCCAGAGCTCAGGGGCTGGACAGGTCAGCACGGGCCTCTTCCCCTCCTCCATATTCCCCTGCCCTTCAGGAAGGGGAGCTGCCAGGCCAGAGCAGGCCTACTCCAACGAGGGGAGGCCTTTCCAGCCAGTACTGACTTATGTTACAGCCCCAAAGTAAACCAGCCCTCTGAGCCAGCTTCCCACAGACCACACTGGGAAAGAAACCCGCTGAGTTCCAGCTATGGAGCCCTTCTCAGGTCCAGCCCTGGACATTCCTAGTCCACTTCCCTTCCCCTCTCTTTTCCTCCCCCCTCCCCACCATCAGGATAAAGCCCTGGAACTCAAGGGCCCAACACAGTCCCCACCTCCATTCCTTTGAGTCAGGACCCAAACTTTTACTGGCCTTGGGTCAACTGTTCCTTCCACACTCAAGCAGGGGGAGAGACAAGGCTCCAAACTCCCAGGACTGGTGCCCTGGGAACTCAGATTGAAGGTAAACCTCATATTCCCCATAGTTTAAAGTAACTCCAAAACTTGTCCAGGAGATGGCAACATCCTCACCTGCCCTCTCTCTTCCAGACCCAGGCAGGTACACCTCACAGGTGCAGAAAAAGGACCCAGGTGAAAGGCCAAAGTCTATCACACCTGAATCAGCATGAAAAAGCTTAACTGGTGGTGAAGAACAGGGACAGCCCAAGTCAGACCCAGTCCACCATAGTGTCCTGCCTCCTCCCTGCCAGCGCTGACTCAATCCCAACCCAGCAAGTACCCTCTCCCAGTGCACCGCAGAGGAAAAGACAAAGTGGGAGAAGCAAGCTGGCAGTCAGTCTCTCAGGAGCATATGGGTTTAGGCTCTTTAAAATAACTGTCTGCTGCAGCATGGGTGCACTCCCTTCTCACTCCCACATACGCGCACACACACACACTGGTACCTTTCCTGGGCTCTGCTCCATCACCCCCCCCCGGGGGGGGATATTTAGCATGACCCCTCTGGGGTGATCCAGGGGCTCAGTAGGCACAGGGCTGGGCCTGGGACATCCACACCAGGTGGCCCCAAATGTTCATTCTACCCTTGTGCATGCTAACAGGCAGCTTGGCACAGAGGCAACCTAGGGTGCAACTTAGGACAGAAGCCAGCCAGCTCCCTCTAATCAAGGTAGAAGAGGGGGTCCCAATGGAGCCACCTCCATGAATGCTGGAAATGATCAGGCACTCCTGCTGACCACCAGGATGGCCTTGCCCTTCCCTCTGCTCTCACAGGCACAGACATCCTCAGGTTCATCATGTGAGCAAACTGACTGCTCTAGGTCAGGAAACTGACCCAAGAGCCTCCCTTTTCAGAACTGCTCATCAGGTACATAACCCGAGATGGTAGTTCTGGTCAGCAGGTTCCCATTCTTCCCATCCCCAGTCGGAGGACAGACCCTCAGGGAGGAAAAATGAATTCTGGAGATTAAATTGCCATGGCCAGATCTAGCTATCTGTACTGGAGCATTTGGTGTAGATGTGGCTTTCCAGCACCCATCTATCCCCTAAGAACCCTGCCCCACCAACAAGCTGTGACAGGCCTCAGCTCAGCTCCCTGCCCCCAGTTCTCACCACCTAGGGAGAGGGTAGGGCTCTGCAACTCCTTAGAAGAGAGCCATTCTCAGGTTTCCTCAATGTTGCACATATCATCCCTGTGCTTCTTTCTGGTCAGCTGTGGACTTATTTTGGAAAAGGGCAGACAGAAGACAGTGGGGGTCTTCTCCTTTTCCCCATATGGCCGGCTAGACTGCAGGTAAAGTAAAGGTGAAATGTTTTTTTAGGACAAGGTCAGGGTCATTCTTGTTCACCTCTTGCACAGTGCCTGATACACAATGGGGACACAATAGGTATTCCTGACTTGTGTTGATGATGGCAGCTGGTGACTCAGTCTCTCCAAATCTTGTGCATGCTCCTCCCCCTGCCGCTGGGCACGCAGGAGTTCTTGGTCACTGCCAGCACTATCCACCTCCCAACCCAGCTCTGGACCCCAAAGACAAGGGGGAGGGGCAGTGTGCTGAGGTCTCAGCCCATCAATTTTGAAAAACCCAAGCATCTCAATCTCACATATATCGAGTGACTCTTGACCTTGAAAGGCCAGTCGACCCAAGTAGGCCAGCGGACCGCCGCTGCCCTGCCCCTGGTCCGCTGCGATTTCCCCCCACCCCTGCCGCGGCTGTTGACAGGCGCGCGCGCACGCAAACACACACACACACAAAACACACTACTACCTCCTGCATGACTCATCATTGAAGCAACAATAGGCAGAGAGAAAGGAAAGGAGGGCGAAGCGAAATCTCCACCACAACCAACCAGGCTGAAGGGTTAGGAGGGGGTGGGTTGGAGAGGGCAGGAGTCCCGGATACTGGACACACACACACCGACTGATGCAGCGCTGAGACCCTGGCAGCAGTACAGAAAACGGAGGTCTGTACCCCAGTCCCTATTTATGCCGCACCCTGAAACTGGGGACCATCAACAAGGGAGAGTGGGGATAGGAAGCATCCGAAATCTTCATCTCCCCCCTGTCGAGGGAGCTCCTAAGTTTGCCCCGTCTTAGCCCGGCTCATTCCACACTGTGGTCGGGGATTTTGCCAGGAGGTCCTGGTGAGAACGTTTTGGGGTCAGTGGGAATATGTGAGTTCTAAATATCCTGTTGCTCTGCAATTCTGAGGATTTCCCTCTCCCCATGATTAAAAACAGGAGGTTTGGGCGAGAAACGACAGGTGAGCTCGCTCCTCCTTTACAGGGTAAAGGCTCCCTCGGAGAGATGCCCAGAGCCCAAAGCCAGAGCCCAAGGGGGCGCAAGGCCCCTCGCCAGCCCCGCCCAGGCCCCGCCTTCGGCCGAGCGCGAGGCAGCGAGAAGGGGCCGGACCGCGCCATCCCTAGCGGGAGTGTCCCCCGTGCACGTGGTCGGGGGCGGGGCCAATCACGTCACCACCCGGTGTAACCAACGGGCTTGGTACGCAGACACACGCAACATTCCAGCCGAGAGCGGGTATGGAACGCGAAGACACGCCACATTCTTCATCGGCTAAAGTGGGGCACAGAAAGGGGGGGGCTCAGGGGCTGCCCCCGGCGACCCGCAGTATGTTTTTCAAACACCTAATCAGCCCGCTCTCATCCAAACCCCTGACGCGGGGCCCAGCCCAAGTCCTGGGAGGCGGGGTCAGGCGGGGCTGGCCAGGATCATAAGACACGCGATGTCATTTCATTCTGCAAAGGCCGCCTCCGCCCCAAGTGGCGCGTAGATCTGCCGCGAGCGCCCCCCACACCCTCCCCATAGGGCCAGGGAAGCCGGGGAGTTGCTCCGCGTAGAGTAATTCATACCCTCAACTCCGTTACACACACGCCCACTCGTGTGCACTCTACACACGCTCGTGTACACGTCCGTTCACCCGCTCTCGAGGATCCCATCACACATCCCCCGTGCACACACGCACGCACACGCGGTTCTGCCACCCCTACGCAACACCATTGCTCACCCCACCCCACTCCCGGCTCACACATCTTAAGAGCTACCGAGGGTGCCGCTGACCCACGCGAAAGAAGCCCCCACGAAAGGTGCACAAGGGGTGGCAGGCAGCTGCGGCGGCGCTCAAGGGAGCCGGGTCCCTTGCTGCATGTTAATGAAGTCATTAATTAATTTCACTGCCCATAACACTCCTCCCTCCCCGGGCAGCAGCTCTTGCGCCAAGCCTTACGCTGCCCGGCTTAGCGGGCCGCCCGGGAGGAGGTCTAGCCCGCGGTTTCGGCATGGGTTCGGGGACTGGGGTCGCTCGCCTCCCCTTTCCCGGTGCCCCAGGGGTTCAGCCCGGCCGCTCACCACGTGCTCTCTGTTGTTGCTGCGCTTGCCATTCCAGGAAGCGGGCCGCCTCCAGTAGCGTCTCTATGCTCATCGCGCCGAGAGCTGCCGGGGGCGCGCCGGGGCCGAGACTGCGGCCCGCGAGCCAGGCACAGGACAGGCTGGCGGGCAAGCTGGAGGGAGGGATCACCTCCGGGGGGCGACAGGGCTGGGCGGCGCAGCGCACTCCGCAAGGAAGAACGGGGGAGCACCGGGAGAAAAATCAATGTCTCCCAAAATTTTGCAAAATATAATTTGCAAATTTAAAATAATTTGATGCAAAAAAAAAAGGCGGCACGGCCTCCCTCCTTCCCCTCCCTCTCTTCCTTCCTTCTAATGCCTCCCACCCCGCGGCCCCCAGGAGTCCCGCCGACAAGAAAAGGCTTTGCAACAAGATGGCGAGGAGGCACCGACACACACAACAAGAGAAGGAGCCGCGCTGCTCCCGGCCGCCGCCCCCGCTACTACACCGGGGCCGCAGCCAAAGCCCGGACCGGAGCCCCCACCCGCAGGGCCGCGGCGTCTCACGGAAGGAGGGGCGGGGTCGTGAGCAAGCTGTCCCGCCCACTGCACACACATACGCGCGCGCGCGCGCGCACATACACCCACACACACACACACAAAACACAGCAAGAGCACACGTGGTCTGGGTGGGGGTTGGAGAGGCTCGAACCGGGTTCGCGCCCTTCATTTCCGCTTCCCGCTTCTCCCCGCCCCGACTGTGTCCCACAAGTTGAGCAAAGGCTGCGTGTTTGGGTCATTCACAACGAAATTTGTCCTGCTGGAAGGAAGGAAGGGTGGAAAAATTCAACACAAGTTAGCTCAAACAAGGACATTCTAGGTCAGGGAAACACTTGGATGGTAGAGACCAGCCTGATCCCTGAGTTTCCCCTCCCTACCCACACGTGACCTAATTCCTGCAACCACCCGGCCGTCGCAATTCCCCCGGGGATCCACCCCTGGGCGGAGCTGTCAGCAAGAGGCCGCTAGAGAACAAGCAGAGGGAGCGGAGTAGCGATCCGATTCCACGTTTTGTCTCCATTCCTCCCCCCGCAGTACGTTAGCATCCTATTAGGAGACGTCACCGGGCCGTGGGCCAATGGGAGGGCAGGACAACACGGCATGGAGCAGCTCCACATGGACACCCCGCGCCGCCAGCCTTGTATTTAAAGGGCCAGTGTTTAGTTGGGTCACATTCGCGGGCCACTGTGTGCACGGAGGGTGGGACAATACGAAGGAAATTATGCCCTTGTGCCCTGCCCTACCCTTGACTTTTCACCACCCTTTATTTAAAACAAATTCTCTTCCCTTCCCTTAAACTATTGTCTTTGTCCAGAAGTATGTAATGTGAGTCGAGGATCAAACTGTGCCACCCCAGAGGCCACCCTTTACTCTGGGGTCCGGGCGGGTCGGTTAAGGCGAGATAGCTAAGGCCCAGACTAAGGGGGTGTGGCCCAAATCGGGAACAACAACGTGGAGGGCGGAAACCCGGCCCTCGGGGTGGCCAGGCTACGGAGGCAGCAGGCGGGGCGCGGGGGCGGAGCTTCTTAACCGGGCCTCAGCAACGCTTTCTCCGAGGACAGGGACTCCAGGCTGGCATTCCTTACTGCCTCTTCTTGGGCTGGTGTTTAGGGGCGCACGGGGGTGTAGTCAGAAAGACCTTTTAAATCAGCTTGCTCAAATCCTCATTTTGCAGATAAGGAAACAAGGCCCAGAAACTCGGAAGTACTTGCCTAAGATCACTAAGTATTTTAGTGGCTCCATGGGAAGCAATTATTCCTGACCCCACGGATGACTCTTTCAAAGGTAGTTCTAGGGCAGGGTCCCCAATTTAAAAAAAAAAAAGGTCCTGGAGTAACATCAAATTGCTCGCACGGGAAGGAGTTGAACCACTTAACATATTGTGATTGCAACCACCAAAATCTTTACCTGAAACCCTGTTCTGCTTTGGTGGAAGCTGCAGAAACCCCCTGGTACAGTTCGTAGTGACCGCACAGGCCCGCTGAAGGCATACTTGGGGTATCCTGGTGTACGTTCTGCTCGGTTGTCCCAATGCCAGCAAGGCCTGGGGTCCTCTCGGCCCTGGCCCCAGATCCCTTTCTTTGCTAACCAATACAGTGGGACAGCGCCATTTGGGTTCATAGAAAGCAAACCTCTACACTTTTACGAGGATGGCTCAGTGTCTGAACACCTTCCTAATCCATTCCATCTCATTCCCACTGTGCCCTAGAGATGCAGATCCTATTTTGGGGACCAGAGGAGCGCTAGACGCATTGAAAGCTGGTACAGAAGCATTCTTATGGGCTTTGCTCCTTACCTTGGAGGGCACAGTACATCCCAGGGAAAGAAAATCTGCAGAGATCCTGGAAATCAAGAACCTAGTGAACAGAAGGGGCCTGTTTGCTAGCACCAGTTTACAGACGACTCTGACCCTTGCAGTTAATGCCCCAGCATCTATACCTGAATATGGAGAGGCTATTTCACACACCAATATCTGGGTGCCACTGGTTTTATGAAGAAGATGGAAAGCAGCAGGGGATTAGCAAATAGCCTGGTTCTTCTCCACGGGATGGATGAATGCCCTTTTCCTGGGAAGCCTGGATCTGCACTGGTTTTGACATTGCTTCTTCTAAGGTGTCTGCAACCTGCTACGTGTTGTTGGGCTTGGCCCACTGCCCAACCAAAGAAAATGGCAAGTTTAAAAGCAATATACAGGTGTGTGTGATGGGGATGGGGGAAAGGTAAACAGTATACATAATATATACATAATAGTGGCCCGAAAGAATGTTGTTGGCCAGGTTCTCATTTTGTTTGGGGTTAGCACTGAACCCTTCTGCGCAGTGGTCCAGGATGCTCGGAGAGCCACACTCGGCCATACCCTTCTGCCTTCACACAGCACATATACAGTTCTTGAAGTCTCATCAAGAGGTTGAAGTCCAATTTTCCTGACTTTTCTTGCCAGGGACCAGTTGAAAAATAATATTCTAAACACACCTTTTCCTTCAGGGATGGGGGGAAGCAGGAGATAAAAGTGAAGAGAGATTCAAATGCCAGCCTCTCCCTTGTCCCCAATACCCCATCTGCTCCAGAGCTTAGTGAAGATGCTTGCTATTTAAAACAAACAGCCTTACTGGCTTCATATGATCATCTGTTTATTTGGGTCATGTGGGGACAGCAGCCAGGGGATGTTAGGCAAAAGGGTTTAGAAAGGAGGCCTTTTCTGGGCTGTTGCCTACGGAAGCTTGAAAATGGTCAAACAGAATTTTTCATCAACTATGGTTTCCTTAGTTGGGGAATGGATATCTCTGTAAAGGGGATGGATGGGGAATAAAAGGAGAGGGGAATGAACAGAAGAGCTATTTAACATTTTAGCCTCAGCTTCCTGTTCCAAGGGGGTGGAATTAGGACTAGGGTAGAAGCTGCCAATTGTTGTATTGTTCAAGGGAAAGAGAAAATAGATGCTTTTGATGTTTTAGCAGAAAGGTTAGCACATTTTGGGAATGATCCAAAGTGCAGCCATTTCCAAAAGGCTGTTCTAAAATTCCTTTATGGCTTCTAGGTGCTTAGTACCCTTGCGGCAGGAAGAAACCTGGGCCATCCATCATTGTGTGCTTGCCCATGAGATTTCTCTTTTCAGTTTTTCTCCTCCAGTCTGTGCACCCCAATGTCCTGATTAAATCCCTCAATTTTTTAATATGCTGAGCTAGACATTGCCCAATGAGATTGTCTTCCACCCCCCTACCTACCCTACAAAGTTGAACACATATACACAATTCCCAGGGGTATGAAAATCAGTCCCCTACAAAGCATAAGTAAAGAGATGGAAGAAAGGTATGATGCCAAAAGTACAGGCATTCACATTAGATCCCAGAAATATCCTAACACTCCAGGCCTGGCATCTTAATTTTGCAAGTGGTTTTAGGAAGCTTTTCACTTACCATAATTAAAACAAGACCAGAAAGAAAGTCAGCTATAAGATGCAGGGGAAGGAACAGAAGACTAGCATACCCAGGGACACACCAGACAACAATCATTTAACAAATATTTACTGTGTGCCTAGCATGTGCCAGGCACTGGGCTGGGTATCCTTGTAACCAAGGCCAGGTGACCCTTTGGTAAGCCAGATTCGGGTAAAAGGTCAGAGAGCAGAACTCAACTCCGTACAATACCTGGAAACGGTTAGCTTTGCTCTCTACCACCATGCTGGATATAGGACAGATCATATGCCTACACAAAGACCCTTAAGAGTACTGAGATACTCATCTTAGAAAGTTAGGTTCTCAGGTAATCACATTTTTTGTAAGAAATAAGAAAAAATGAAGTGGATTTAAGGTTGGGTCAGTCAACTGAACCTGATTCCTAATAAGCCCACCCTGAATGAACAGGATTTTGAATTCCTTTGATGGAGGTATATCCTATGGGTACTCATTCACTCATCAGTGAAGTGGGCTCTGCGCAGCTGGAAGTTTCTGTCTAAGTACCCACCTTCCTCTGTTCCTGGTGATTTGTCAAAGGGCCTCTCCTGAACCTACAAAACAGGTACAATCAAGTTCCACCTTCCCATCCACGTACTTTCCCCTCTTCACTGCCTCACCCGTTGTCACAGCTGGAAGAATGAGATCACTTAGTCCAAACTTCCAAGACAAAGCATCTTATCCAAGGTCACAAAGCTGTTTAGTGTCAGCTGGGATGAGAAGTGGCCTGTTCTCCTTTGATTGCATGAACAGCCCAGCCGGGGTCAGGGAGTCCAGAGTCCTTGAAGACCTCACAGAAGTAGGTGATGATAGGGAGATAACCTCACCCTTCCTGGCTGACAATGAGAATACTCCTTGACTTTGCTTAGTGGCACTCAATAAACAAGCTCAGCAGACTGAGAAGGCAAACAGAGGACCTCAGAGGACACTGTGCTGCCTCAGGCCACTGCGTGGAGTTAAGGGCTTCTAACTGGGCCGGGGTAGACAGTGAGATTCTTCTCTGCTCTCCTCCTCTCCAGGAGCTGGCCTAAAAAGGTGACTGGGGGAAGGGGCAGATTTTATCCAGGCAACCGCCCTGGGTGTGGACACTGAGTAATAAGGAAAGAAATGCAGTTCAAAAGCAAAGCAAAAAGGGAGGAGTCATGCACTATGAGCTTTTCTGAGAAACCAAGAGGCTAGCCGCACGACACAGCTAGAGATGGGGGCTGTGGGTGACCTAGCAATGTGGAAGATGATAAAGTGGGAAAAGGCACAAGGAAAAGGATGAGGATTTCCCTCTGCGGAGGGAAAATGTGCCTTAGAGTAAATTAATTCAGGTCGTGGGAGTGAGACTGGGTAAAGTTAGTAGAGAGAAGTAAAGTCTTACAATTTGAGTCAAGAGCCAGCTGGATCAGTGGGGCTGGGGGGGATGTTGATGATAGGGGAGGCCACTCCCAGGGCACAGGTAATGGAATGCAGTCAGCCCCACAGAAAGGACTAAAGTCCACTGGCCCAGCAACCCAAGCTTATTATCTAAAAGCAAGGCTGCCGGATCAAGTCTTTAAAACCCAAGAGATCAGCTGCCTGAGCTATAACTGATGCCCTCTCAGAAGACTATCTACGGCCTGAAGCAGTGGCCTGTCACTGGCTGGACTGCCTAGATCCAGGGCTCAGCTTCCTGCCTGCAACCACAATTCTTACCGAGGCCCCAGGGCCTATTGGGAGAGTCCATACTGGGCAGTGCTGGGGATACTCAGGACACTCCGGGATTCTCCTCGCACCACTTACAGGCTGGCAGCTGGGATAGTATATACCTCCCACTCCACCACCTCACCCCGCCATCCGCTCAAGTCCCTGTTCCCATTACAGACACCTCAGATGGCAATGCTAGAGATTACCAGTCATCTCTCTGACATGTTCCTCTGTGATAACCCTGAACCATTCATTAAACACAGGTCCTTAAGCCTCACAACATAAACCAACATCAATTCAAGTGTTAAGTGTAAAAAATAATGCCAAGAGAGCCATACAAAGGCAAACATTTTTTTTCTGCTCCAAGGGTGGTGAAGGTGTCCACCCATAAAGGCAAACAATGAAAATATAAAAGAACAGCCTGGCAAATTTGATTACATGAACCCTCTATAAGTTCCTTAAATGTAAAAAAAGAAAATCACCGTAAATAAAAGGAAAAGATAAACAACAAAATGGAGGAAAATACTGGCAAGGTATGCCTTTGCAATTCGATAACAGAAAGAACACCTAGGCAGAAAAATGAGCACAACATAATTTAAAATTTGTAAAATAATATATGAAATAATATATACAACATAAATGTGTAAATATACAAAAATGTTTGACCTTGTCAAGATCACAACAAACTGATAAAGGACTTATAAAAATTAGTCTTCTAGTGTTATCACAGGTGTGGTAAAAAAAGGCACCTGTGGAAATGTAAACTGTCACAATCTTTTTAGCAGGCAAGTTGTCAATATATAAAGAACCTTTTTAAAAGAGTTGTAGCCTCTGCTTCAGTGATTCTTATGTAAGTTTATACTAAAGCAATACATATTTTTATAAAAATACTCACTAAAGCATTTACAACAATGAAAAATAAGAAACTTACATGTCCCACAAGGAACCACTGGCTTAGTAAAGTGACACAACTCGGCATGTGAAGAAGAGAGGATTGTTCATCAAAATACTAGCGTCTCTGGGCAGTGTGATTACTGGTGATTTTTATTTTCACAAGTTTTCTGATACAGACTAACTTTATAATCATAAAAAGGGTATCATATGTTGCTAAATGGAAAAGATTACGGAACGGTAATATACAATATGATACCATATTTGCTATTTAAAAGTATATATGCATATATAAAAATACTAAGATAAAATGTAAAATAATTCCATTTGAGTAGTTCTTATAATGAAAATGCATTACTTTTGTAAAAATGAAATGAAGTCAAAGGGGAAAAAAGTTCTCCTGTGCTTTATGAGGAAGAGCCACACAATTCTTCATCTCAACCATCCCGACCTGTTGCTATGGGTCTACTTCCCATCCTACTCTTTGTTCTGAAAGCTCTCCCATTTTATCCCCAAAAGCAGATTTCATCTTTCCTCCTCAAAGAGCTTTAGAGCTGCTCTTTCTGATGCTTAGATCTCAAGTTACCCAGAAATGATCCTGGCTACCCTCAGAATCCAGGAGATGAGGAACAGGACTAAGGCAGTGAGTAGCACTAGGGGTGAAGAGGCTGGGCTGGATCTGGAAGAGATTTCTAAGGTGGAATATCTTAGTTCCTGCTGGTGAAAAGAGGGAGGAGCACAGAGGACTGGGCAGCTGGGCAGATGGATGCTGATCAGGAATACAGGAGAAGCAGATGCAGACAATAAGCTGAGTTTGACACAGCCACAGTCCTAGCGGGAGGAGGTTCAATAGTTGGTGGGTTAGATATGTGATGCAGGAACTTCACAAAAGGTCTAGATTTGGGCATGATGAATGTATGGGTGAGCAGTAGCTGAAGTCATGAAGTAAACGAGGTCAGCCACAAGCAGGAGAAAAGAGCGGACGTGGCCCATGGACAGATCTATGGGATGCTCTCTTAGAGATGAGAAAAACGCTAACACAGGAGGGTGGGCAGCAGCTAGACTTCAGTAGCTGAAGTAAATGAAAAAGTAAATGAATTAAGAATAGAAGGAACAGAAGAGGTCACAAACTGATTGTCTACCAGGTTTTTATAAAATACTGAATTGTCAGGATATACAAGTAAATTTCTCATAAATCTGGATTTCTGGTTTCTCTCAAAAAAAATTAAAAGATCACCACTGGACACCTATTTTTGCATGGCAATAACCAGCATGAATTGAATAAAAGCTACTTCCTTTTAGTTAGAGCATGAGCTATCCCTTCTCGCCTTGCCCCCGGTGTAGAAGATGAGGAAGTACTGTACTTCCCTTTGTGAATGAAGAAGTCCTTATTAGTGCTCATCGAGAGGTCACTGAAATACAGGTCAGTTTGGTCCATAATGCCCACGTTTGGCCCTGAAGGCCAAATGAGTTTGAATTATAGACCCTGTCACATCAGACTGGGATCCCCCTTTCCCAGCCCATCTCTGGGAGCAGGCGTGCCTCGCTCAGTCCCGGACCCAGCAGTGCTCTCTGGATGGCCTTCTCTTCTGGACAGCGGCAGCAGCGCATTTCCCTGGGGGCTGAGAGGCTGCTGGGGCCAGCCAAGTCCCCCAGCTGAGAATGTCCTGGCTCTGGTTTCTAGACTCTCAGGCCACACTCCCTGAATGGGTCCACCAGATGGCAGGCAGCCTTTTCTTTTCTCCATATTTTGAGTTTATTCACCCTACCGAAGATGACTTGCTGTTTTACTGACAATTGCTACTCTCTCCAGCAAGATGAAAAAGCACATCAGTTTTGCATTCTGCACGTGAAATATTTAGAGCTGTCTAGTAAATTTTTTTTAACGCTCCTTCAATTATTATACGATTAGGTATTGTCTAAGAATCTTTGCCTAATTATCAGTTATTTACATTGATTCTGATCCAACAGTACATGCACTAGACATTTTATTTTGTGGTTTCACTGACTATGTAATTATCTGCACTACTGTCAAATACAAAATTCTATGAAGATTTGTAGCACAAATTAAGAACTAATTATAAGTAATTTCACTTATTAAATCTTGCTCATTGATCATAGGCTGGAAAATAATAGTACCTTAAAGTGCTAAATTATGAGACTGGTTAAGAGATGCTTTTTCTTCCTTTTGTATCTGACGTTTCCTTCCCTAGAGGTGGGTCAAATTAGTTTACTTCCACCCTCAATGTAGCACTCGTTCCAAGTCTGGAGATATGGCATCTTGGATCTCTGAACCTGCGTTCAAATCCCATTTCTCTGATTCAACTCTGTGAATAACCTTAGGACAAATCACTTAGGTTCTCTGAGCTTCCACTTCTTTAAGCTATCTCCCATTTCTCTGATTCAACTTTGTGAATAACTTTAGGACAAATCACTTAGGTACTCTGAGCTTCCATTTTTTTAAGCTATCACACAGGGACACCATACCACTTTGTAGGGTTATTAAATGTGACAGTTTATACAGAAAAGGGCCAGTCACTATTGTTCATCCTGCAGTACGTAGAAGCGTGGCTTTTGCTTTGGTCAGAAAGTGGCAGTCCGCACCTACAGTTACACACCTGAGGCCTCGGCCTTTTCACTTAAGTTTATTGGAAGATTTTTCTACTAGAAATTGAAAACTCAAAGAAGAAGAGATGAACAGGTTGAGAAGCTTTCTCTTTGTTTATGTATGCTCCCAGATGTTTTAGTACTTCTCTCACTTAACTGCTGCTAAAACTCTGGGAAGCAAGAATTCCTCTTCTTTTGTATGAGGAAGCCAAGCTGACTTACCCTGTAAGTGGAACTGGAACGTAAACTGAAGTCTGATGAACTGTGAAGCCTGTGTTGTTTTCTGTTTCTCATTCCCTTAGGGCGGCTGAAGAAGTACCTGAGATTTAAACACCCTCTGCCATCTTAAGAACACCATATACAAGGCAAGTCTGCCAAGTTCACCTGCACTTTCTGGTTCATTCTTTCTCATCTCATTTCCCTGGCTCATAATAAGCACCAGTGATCCTCCACTTCCCTGAAGAGAGCCCGGAGACTCTGATGTTTCTGCTTGAGCTGAGACAGGCGGGTAGGCCACACCTCAAAGAGCATTCAGTGGTGTAAGGCCCTCACTCAGTCACAACACAGCCCCCCAGAGTAAAAGCATAGCCTCCAAAAGGTAGTATTAGCTGTTCCAGCCAGCAATTAAAATAATAAACGGTTGCTTTAGTTATTTGGGTGAGTCACAGCAGAGGGCCTGAATGCCTCTACCAAGCAGAGTGGAAACTCTTGTAAGTGCGTGAGGCCCTGCTGCTAGTGGGGTGAGCCCACAGAGGGCTAATGCTATTGTGGTGTGAGCACCAAGAGATCTGTGCCTGTGAGCATTAGAAACATTCAAGGTCATCAACACCCTGCTCCAGAAGGCAGAAGTCAATTCACTCTACTAGTAAGCCTCCTCTGGGTTTTACTGGGGTTACTGCCCATTCAGCAAACCCAATCTCCCAAGCATCAACTTCCCTAAAAAATACATGGTCAGGCTCTTTTCCTAGGGGTACCTACCTCCTGGATGGCTGTGAAACTCCTGTACCTTTGAGATTTTCCTACTTCTAGAGGGCTTCTTAGTTTTCCAAAATGAACTTCTTTCTCCTAATGTGATCTGTTGGGTAGCCACCCATAACATCTGATCCTGTGCCATAAAAAGGATAGATGGAACTTCTCCTCGAGCCCACACAGACCCCAGGGTTAGTAACATACCCAGAAACGCCCCTTGTGGGAAAGAAGGCCCAACTAACCTATAAAATACACACAACACGGAACCAACTATGCCAACTTTTGATGTAAACAACACATTACATGCATCCTACTCAACCAGCCAGATAAACCAAAAGATTTTAAAGACAAAAAGAACACTGAAAAGTTTCTTCCTTAAAGCTCTACCTGTTTCTCTTCCTGGAACATAAGGCTTTTTGAACAGTTACTGTTTAAGATCACTAAACATCTCCCTCCAGGACCCCAACTAAATAGATACTAATAAAAATTTGATCCGAAGGACTGACCCAACCTGGACATACTCTGAAGTAGTAGGACACGTGGGAAGAAAAGAACGAATAGTAGACTAGAACCATAAAGAAACATAAAAAGGTCGAAAGATTATGCCTAGGTAAAAAGACGATGGGATAGTGGATTTTTTGTTTTTCCTACTTTTATTTTTCAAATTTTATTTACATAAAAATATCTATCTGGGTAGCAAATGGGTACTTCAAGAAAATACCAAGTAAACAATTTAATCCTTTCCCACAGTAGAGGAGCTTGATAGAAGAGCCAGAGGTGCCCCCATGTGGCCACAGAGGAAACTGCTGTGGTTTAGGAGGGAGGGGCTACCACCTTCTTTTAAGAGGCCTCAGATTTTCTACAGGGTTTTGCATCTTTTCCACACCTCGCGGTTTTATTACTTGTACATGTTGGTATGTTTGCATCATAAGCTTTGATTTCTAAGAGGAGAGGTTTCATGGTTTAAATACATATAGTAAAGTTTTAAGTAATGACACCTGTTAAGTTTTAACACTAACCCTTAAAATTAGTGGAGACCCCACCACAGAGACGCCAACCCTGCTAGGACATGCGGCGATGCTCTGGTAAGTGAACAGTCAGGCAAGAACGTGGGGCAAGGGAACCAAACTGCTGGAAGCAAAGCAGATTCCAAAGAACAAAAGCAGCTTTAGTCCCCACTGGAAAACAAGTCCAGCTTCTGTTCCCACTTGAGTTAAAGGAGATCATAAGCCAATGCCAGGACCAGAATAGAATTTAAGATAATACCACAAAGATTTAATTCCATACCAATCCACCAACATGAGCTTGATCTCTACACGTTTAAGGCAAGTATCATTCAACATGATACATGGGTCAATAACCTATTCCTTTAAAGAAAATAAATCCCTTTTCCTCCTATACCAGAGGTATATGCTATCGCATCACATATCACACAGTTATAAAGTATATTCACATCTAAAAAAATTTTTATATGTCTTATTAAAATGTTTCCAACGCTCTCATTAGATACTGTTCTCAGAGAAGGAAACGAAGACATCCAATTGCAAAGAAGGCCCTCAGCTCCAGCAGTGGAAGCTTCTCTGGTCACACACTTTTTAAACTCTAAGGGCATTCATTACCTTAACATCTGTAAAACCTCATCCATGACACCAAGCCTTAAGCCTGGGGCACTGAAACACACAGACACAAGACAAATCTTTCGTGCCTCCAGTTACACTGTATCTTCTCTAGGAATCTCTAAGTACTAGATCTAAACAAATGCTAATACTGTGCCTGAAATACATTTTGAACAGGCAAGGAGTGTAAATAAATACAATATTGTTATAACATGGAAAAATACTTACAAATTGTTAAATAAAAAACAGCATTAATATAAAACTGAAAACAGAGCATGAGTACAACCGAAGTGAAACACACACAATCACACACTCCACCTACGGGACGGGAGACTGGAAGAAAATACTGAAATACAAGTGGCGGTTGTGTCTGAGAAGGCTGATGAGAAGGCTGAGATGAGGGGTGACTTTGTTGCTGTTTTCTTTCACTTTTCCAAATCTTTAATGAGTGTGTGCTACTCTTTTTTGATGAAACAAATAAGCAAACAATAAATACTTACTGACCACTTATTGAATGAATACTTGCCACTAACTCAATTACGCTAAAATTCTATCAAGGTAGAAACTAGGTTTGGGTCTGGCATATGATTCAACGGACGGTGTGGATGGGTACAGAAGATTATTGGACTGGAGGGATCCAAGGCCATGGAGTAAATCCTGACTCTGTGTGACCTAGCCCAAGACTGGTTTCCTCATTCTGTCAAATAAGACGTTGCACTAGAAGAGTGTTTCCTAATCCTCAGTGGGTTACTGACCACTCTAAGTCAGGAACCCTTCTCTTCAGGAAAACAAAAACAAAAAAAACTCCGCATATGCTCAGAGAGCTTTTAACAACAATCCAGGAGGTTTAGGGATTCTCTAGGTTCACAGACCAGGTTAAGAACAATGATAAATTACTGTGTTACCTTCTGCAGTTCTGTATCCACTGCTACAGTGAGGCATAATATAGTCCTATTTTCATTTCCTGTATCTTTGCTGAGGGCCTGGTCTAGCTAACCGCCAAAATATGCCAGGGTCATAAGTATTCTGCCCTAACCAAGAGCCATCTTTAGAAAGTGTGGCTTAACTACTCAGCTCCATTCTTCTTTGCAGATAACAAGGAACTTTGGTACCATCCTCAAAATTTCAGACTAAATAGAACACTAGGCTGCTGAAAGTGAAGCTCAGCAGAGTAACCAAAACATCAAGAAAAACAAGGAACTTCTTTTCCAGAGGCATTCCTGCTGAGCCCTGACATTCCAATTAGAAACGCACTTTAAGATGGTTACCCTGGCCTCAGAATTCTCCTACGCTAATAGGTAAGCACGGAAGGGGTTACACGGAAACCCGCAAAAGGCAGCATCTGATCAGATACAACTTATCTGCCAATAGGTGAGAATTTCTTAAGCAACCTACTGCATATAACTCTCTGGCTCCATTTCTTATTTCTATCATCATTTACCCATTCAAAGCCAAAAAAATATTTTCCCCAACCCCAGGATTCAAATAGGATGGAGTTTTCAATTCTGAATATTCTTATATTAAAAATACAAAACAAAGCTCCATTTCAAATGTCATACACTAGTGAAACTGCTACAAAACAGTACTTTGAACAGGTTGGAGGTAGGGGATGGCTTCATTCTGTTGTGTCTTAAGTCACACCTGGGAGCTTTGCTTACCTAATTGTTTCTCAAATAAGTGTCATCAAAACAGACACAAGCCAGGAAAGTGACGTTCCCAGGTGCTCCCCAGACTGGCCCTTCTGGCATTACTAAGCTTTCTCTCCCTGACTCTCCCACCACCTACCATCAGCCCAGTTCTTTTCTTAGGACTGGCACAGGGATAATCAATTGTATGCACTGTGCCCAGAGGGTACAGAGCCTATCTGCCCTGGTGTACTGCCTCCATTTGGGGGATGAGAAAGCACGGGGCTCTATACAGTTCTGACCCAGACCAGACTCCAAAAATAATCCTTTTGGCCTCAGAAGCATAAGGTAAATAAGGTGATCAGTTTAAGTCAGGTTTAAATCCCTTTTGAGTTTTCTGATGGCTTTTTGTTGATGCTGATAACCACAATTCTTCCTTCTCAACTACCACGCTACAATGCCCTGAAACGTATAAAAGGGGGGGGGGGGGGCTTGAGAATGAATGAATTTTTTCCTGTTTTTAAAGATAATGCCACACAATGCTACCAATAGGCCAATGGTAGAATTCCTCTTGCCACTCCACAGGTCACTCCAAAGCAAGTTGCGTTATAGAACTTTCCCAACTGTGCCAGAAGTTTGGAGTTAACTAGCAACAAGCCTGAAAATTTGGTTACGTATATAGGTACAAAGCTGGTTCATCAAATCCCTGTTCTGACCCTCAACCCAATGCATTTCAACTAACGCATCATCTACCTCTTTCTTAACATTTATCAAACACTTAAATAAGTAGTGTCCAGCCACTCCTTGAAGATGGTTCCCTTTTTCAGACACTGGGTTGCTGAACTGCTCAGAAGCCTCTAGGTCCTGGGCTCCATTGCTAGAGCCTTTACAACTTCCCAGAACCTCCTTCTCTCCCTTTTCCTCACTCCTTTCATCCTCCATGGGTTCTGGGTTTTCCTCCTGGGAAAGCGAATCCTGGATTGGGCCATGGCCCTTAACAGCCGACTCGCCCTCCTCTAGAGCAGGCCCACACAGGGCACTCCCCTGAGGGCCCTGGGCCAAATCTTGACTACTGCCAGATTCTTTGGAGGTGAACTTTTTCTCTTCCAAGGCTTGGATGACATCCTCAGGGGCTCGAGGAACTTCTCTCAGTTGTCTCACTCGCTCTCTTTTCTTTCTCCTTAAATGAATCCAGGAGTTTTCGACGGCTGTTAGGAAAAGGCTGACTTCCTCCTTTCCACAGGGAACTCGTTTATGCTGGACCTATTTGGAGTAAAAACAGAATTTTACAGGAAATCACTTTTCTGCTCAAAACTCTTTTTAAAAAAGGAAAAGAAAATAAGAAAGAGATTATAAGTATTTCTTCAATGTGCTTAACCAGGTACCTTCAGATCGGTGAGAATTTTTTCAATCCAGGTTGTTACAACTACTATGCCTTCCACTGTCTCAGAGCCCAAAGGAGAGGCTTTGAGGGATAATTCTTTCATCACAGACTCCAATACTACGAAAGTAATGGGTTTCCTTGGCTTCTCTAGTTTTCTTCGCTTACTTGGTGGTGACTGAAGAAAAAGGCATGGGAAAAGAGGGAAAAGTTATCCAAATAACTTAATGCATTATAATGGACTCAGCTAGGATATGTCCATGATCTGTTACCAATCACAGAGCACTCAAAACACAAACGCCTTACTTTGCATGTTTGGTTTTAATACTTAACCCTGGAAAATAGGTTCATCACCCCCCCCCCGCCCCCATTTTAAGAAAGAGAAAAAACTATACTACAGAAGCAGCTCAAGGTCACACAGGTAGTAACTGCAAAGTTAGGATGTCAACCCCAAACCCAGGTTTTCTTTCTGGTGTTCTGGTTATCATATGTAACAACTCTTCCAATAACGAAATATCCTTAATCTACCTGCGGTGCCCCAAATGGGCCTGTATAATTATTTCCTTCATGGCAATTAAAAGACCCTGAAGGCACTGCGTTCTTTTCTATAAAGAACTTCATGACCTAAAATTACCAACTTGTGGTCTGAGTTTACACTTGCTGAGGCTTGAAAGAAAGAAGCTGGTGAGCTGCAGCTGGTGAGATCGCATGTTAGAAACAACGAGGGTACGTACTAGGATCACTCGGGCAGAAGAGAAGGACTGCTGAGTCTTGCTTAATATTAGAGCCAATCCAGGGACTGGCTCAGCACTGCCTTTCAGCTGTGGAGATGGGGCACCAGGACTAATGAGAGAGAACAGTGGATCTGAAAGCTGGTTCCGCATAATTCAAGACTCTCATGTTTCTTTTATCTCAAGCTTGAAAAGTGAAATATACTCTACCCACTAGAGGGACTCAAGTTTCATTTTATAAACCAAATGACACTGCTGAATTTAAATTTTATTTCTTTAAAGTAGAAACTTTCTAAATATTTTCAAAAAATAACTTCTTTAAGACCAGATATGGACACTTTATTTTCAGCAAAAGTCTCATGCTTGTTGACAAAATTTATTAAAACTTAAAAAAAATTAAGATAATTCTAAAGTCATGGTCAAAATGAACTGATGAAGATTATACTGTTAACTTCAATTCTACCTGGAAACAGTGACAGAGCATGGGCAAATACACAGAAAGTTCTAGTTACTGGATGTGGCCTTGTAAGAACTAACCAGCAACCCCATACCCCATACATACAGAACAAAATAGCCAGTTTATTCTATGCTAGAAAACTTTTAAATCGTATTTCTAAGAAACAATCTTTATACCAGATATTAACTAATAAAACTAAAAATAAAAATAAAATAACACTAGAAAACAAGCTCAGAAGGCCCCCAAACGAAGGGTTTATGTATGAATAAGAACCTTCTCTTAAAAAGGAATAATGGACTCTACCTTCCTGTGTCTGAATTTGTTCAATTAATGTTTCAGACAAGATGAGACAAATTCATACTGACATTAAGACAATAGTATTTTTATTACTCAACCACCCAGCATAAGACATATAATTTCTAGTCTACTGAGAGCCTAATATTTTGCACCAAGGAGCTTGAGCTGAGGAGGAAGAAAGATGGTCGTGTGTAGGAGGATGGGGCACACAAGAATCAGATTCCCTAACAAAATAAACAAAAAAAAAAAATCAAAACAGACTTGTAGATTCAGGGAACAGACTGATAGGTGCCAGAGGGGAAAGGGACTGGGGAGTGAGTAAAAAAGGTGAAGGGATTAAGAAGTACAAATCGGTAGTCACAAAATAGTCACAGGGATCTAAAGTATAGCACAGAAAACAGTCGATAATATTGTGATAACTATGGATGGTGCCAGGTGGGTACTGGAAATATCAGGGGGAAAACTTTTTAAAGTGTATGAGTGTCTAACCATTGTGCTGTACACCTGAAACTTATACAAAATAATATTGAATGTAACTGTAATTGAAAAGTAAAATTAAAAAGATGAAAAAAAAAATCAGATTCCCCATTATACTTCCCAACATCCAAGGCTGTTACCATGGAAAGGTCACTGTAACAGGGCCATCCCTGACAGCCCTCCCAGCACACGAAAGGTCATGTACAAATGCTGAAAGGATAGTGCCTTACACATCTTCTGACAGAGGTGGTAACCCTTAGTGCTCACAAATTTCAACTAGCAAAGTGCAGACAGCACTGTTTCTTATTTGTCTCGCTAGAGTCAGCCTGCAATTACTCTTTTTCCAAAAGTACGAATGGACTCATCATCATTTCTAGAACTTAAAGGAGAGAAATGTATCTTCACCATCGCTAACAAGAGTGCTATCAAGGATCCACTTTCCAAGTTTCAAGGGAGTCAGAAACAACAAAATAGACAATTTATTGCCCAGTTATATTCCCAGGCAATAAAACTCTTCTGTCTCAGATATGGTTCTTTTACCTTGCACTCTGGCCCCAGTTTTCCATATACAATGGTAATCAACAGACCTGGATACACACACATACATACATAGTTTTAGGATTATTTTCGTTTTACTGTATTATAAATATAGGTACTCAAGACAGTAATTTATACTCTTGAAATTCTCAAGCAAAGTTTTAAAATGCTTAAAGATTAACCTGAGCCTGGCTTATAGCAATCATTCCTCTCTCCCTCATGTTTGTACTGAAAATTCTTAGTAGGCAGGGTCAGAACAAAGCACAAAAACAGGTCTTAAGAAATTAATATGTTTAGGTGGTGCTAAGCTAAGGAGCGCAAGGGGGAGAAGACTGGAACTATTGTAACAATATAATCAGTAAAATATACTTGGAAAGAAAAGAAATTAATATGTTTATAATCTCAAACCACCAACGTTTTAAATGAAGAGTGCTACACTGAAATTGTCATAATCTAGTTTAGCAGGCAAGGTAACAAATAATTCATCATTTTAAAGTATAATAAAAATATCTGTTCTTTACAATGGCTAATTCAGTTTAATGAAAAGAACCAGAAGATAAATTTACAACTGATTTTGGATTAGAAGATGTTAATGTTACCTAGCTGAAATTACAATGTGAAAGAGGTTTCGTGGGGAGCCATAAATTCCATAGGGTATACAGGCTTTGTATCTTTTGAATTGCAAGGATTAAATGAATAATAATCAGCAGGGTAAATGTTATTTTGTTGCATTGTTAAAAACACATTGGACTGAAACCATAAACTGGACAAAAACAGTTCTTAAATTTGAAAATATGCTTTAACTAGCAGGGCTGTCTATAAATTTCTTAAATCCTCACTCTTTCTTTAATTTCTAGATCTCACTGGTGCAATCAGTCAAGAGACTTTCAAATTCGGTGTAACTTGACACAAATCCACGTAGCATCTGCCATGCTGCCAAAGCTCTGCAGTTAACTACAGCTAAGGCAACAATTCCCAATGAAGCCACAAGTCGCATGAAATCACTGTGTTCTCCCCAGTATCTGCAAGAAAAGGGAGCCACTCACTATGGACCTGCTGAGCGTGAAGCTACAGCCTCCTTGTTTTGACAAAGCAGCTTTTAGAATGGTATGGCAGAGAAAGGAACACTTTTGGCACTGAGATCTTTGCTGCTCTGCCACACTCTGAATGGCTACTGCCCCAGGTCCTGCGGAACAAGCAGAATGCCTGTGAGCCACTAATCAGCAAAGACTATCACTTTTTTGAGAAACAGAGCCAAGGGACCAACACCTGGATGGAACACAGACAGGAGGTGAGCTGGGAAGGACAGCCAGACTGTCTCACCAACTACACCTTATTCAAATGTGTATCAACTCTGCTGCCATTAAGTGGACTCAATGTTTTGTTGTCTAAGGGTGTAGCCTCATTATTAACAGTCCAGTGGGCATTTCTATTATTATCTTAATCAGATGGGTCACTGTTTAAAATGTCCTGATCATTCCCGGTATATAGGTAATAACAGTAAAAAGTAAAAAAGGGGAAGAAACATTTATGTAGAATGCTATCTAAAAAAGGGTGGTTTTAACTCTGTAGGTACATTTCCTTATATTAAAAAATAAACAGTGGAGCCCTGACCGGTGTGGGTCAGTTGGTTGGGCATCAACCCAGAAAGTGGAAGGTTGCCAGTTCGATTCCAGTCTGGGCACATGCTTGAGTTGCGGGTTCAGTCCCCAGATGGGGCGTGTACAAGAGGCAACAAGTTTGATGTTTCTTTCTCACATCGATGTTTCTCTCCCTTTTCCCCTCCCTTCCCCTCTCTCTCTTAGAAAAAAGTAGAAGGATAAATTATAAAATTGTTTAAGTAGTAACCCAGGGAGCAGTGACAGATTGGAGTGAAAGAGACAAGAGAAAGAAGCCAGACTTCTGACCACATGGCCTTTTAAAAAGATTGGATATTGAAACCATGTAAAATGTATTTTACAATTACAAAACAAAATTAAATGACACAAGAAGGCAATACCTATCCATTGTGAGGAGGTCCCCAAAGACAAAAAAGTGAAAAAGAAAAAAATTTCTATTTTCACACATCTTTTTGTTCCTGGTAATGTTGAGACCTGCGGTGTATCAGTGGGCTAAAACAAATGGCAATTATGTTACAATAATACGGCTGACAACTGAGACTGCTGACATGAGATTTTTTTCAACAGGAGATATAGACAATGGTGATATTAAGTAGACATTGAATAGAAAATAAAGTACAAACTTAGAATGTATTTAATCTTCAAAAAGAAAATAATTCCACCCTGAGTGGTGTAGCTCAGTGGGATGGACATCATCCCCACAAATCAAAAGGTTGCCTTGGTTGAGAGCTGGGTCCCCAGTCGGGGCCATGTGAGAGGCAACCAACCGATGTTTCTCTCCATCCTCACACCCCCCCCGCCTTACCTTCTCTCCAAAAATAAATAAATAAAATCTTTAAAAAAGAAAATGATTCCTAGCTCTATCCACTGAAAAAAACCTAGACATAACCAACTCAGGAATAACCAACCTAGTGCCCAGATAAAGACCTCTAAATACCATTTCCCACTAGAATAAACTAGAGGTCCTTGGAGAAGTGAATGATTCCAGGTCTGGGACAGAAAGAGCTGAGCCAGAACAACCTGTCACACTAGAAAGCAAGGAAGCTACCAAAGATTACAATGGTCATGATAAGATGACTCAGGAGTCAACCTGAGGAAACTCCCAAGGGTCAAGGATGGACAACCTGTGCATCCATGAAGATAACAAGTGTAATGGACTGAAAAATATTGGAAGTATAAACTCATGAGTTCATAATACTCTAAAATTAAAAACTAAACCACCCTCTTTGGCCACTTTTGGAGATGCTAGGGAACCACCAACTCATCATTCTTAAAAATGAAGCGAAATATTCAAGCATTTACCCTGCCTTTACCAGATGAACTGTTGGGTAACAAAATAATTGCTAAGGACAAGCTTCTCTACTCTCTCTTTTTAAAAGGTTGTATTTATTTATTTTTAGAGAGGGGAAGGGACCCCAAGGGAGGACCGAACCTGAAACTCGGGCATGTGCCCTGACTGGGAATTGGAACTTCTGCTTTGTGGGAAGATGCCCAACTAACTGAGCCACATTAGTCAGGGCAGGCAGGTTTCTCTTTAGAGAAACTTTACAAAAAGACACAAGCAAACATTACGTGCCTCCTGATAGAAGTGCACCGCACACCTAGAAAGTAGTCTTGCCCTTTCACTCTCCAAAATCGAACCTGTATTTGATCAAGTCTCTATATCTAAATACCTATTTACAGGAAAGACAGGGTCTGAGGAACACCAGGGAAGTGTGCTCAGAAAAATCTAGATAAAAATATACTTGTATATAAGTCATCCCTGACAAGCCCAGCCCGAACCACTGCCTTTTCTGAACTCTTTAACTCTCAACCATTCTGGTCCCTACCATTCATTTAAGCACTTTCACATATACAATTCTGAATAAATGCTTCATGTGTTTTTCTCTCCCATAAAACTAATCATCATAAGGGATAGAAAATGGTGTCATTTCTTTGGTATTATCACAATGAAGATCATACTTAATAAGAAAATTAAATAAAAAGAGGGTCCTTAGCTTTGGTTTTGCTCAAGAGCTCAACTCCCTAATCATCACATCTGTTTTAAAATGTATAACTTGGTACAGTACTGGTTTTCAAACCATTTATTAACAGTGAACTCTTTAAACAAATAAAATCAATACATAATATTGCTAAAAGCAGAGAGCTCTGGTTAAAATGAGAGTGAGGCCTGAAGTACCAACATGACGTGCTACCCCCAACTGTCATCCCCTGGGGCATTTACAAGAAATCCCTAACCTATCTGGAATTAGTTTGAACTATGGAGTTACAAGTAGAGCACTCTCAGGAGACCCCAAACTCTGACACTAACAAGGCTACCTAATTAATTCGACCCCTTCTCTCCACCTGCTTTCCAATCCAAAAGGCCCTCTAGTTATTACTCCCTAGACAGGGAAGTCCTAGGAAATGTCTTGAATGCAGAGGAAGAATTTTTTAAAACCTGAGTTCCTGGGCAATGCTCATACCAAGAGTGTACAACTTGGTGTAGACACCTTATTTTTCCTTTTTCTTTTAACAAGTGTCAGACTTCTAAAAGCAAAGCTAAAATAATGCCTGGATCAATTAGAAGAGAAGCTGGCATTCTAAGTGGCTTGTTAAAATTCTGTAAAGAATAGTCCTTACAAGGTGCTTCCTTATATTCATCATCAATCAAAGATGACTGTACAAAAATTCTACCAACACTAGGACTCATCATTTTGTTGCTAAAATAAATCCAGAAAAGAGCAATGGGCTTAGTGTAGGTACTTGAATCAGCAATGAATTAGAATTTTTCACATTCAGCACCAACAAAAAGGAGTCAGGCCTGAGATAAGTAAAAACAGAAGTTACCATAGTAACCTGCACATTTACCCTAAGAAGACCGGATTGGTGATGAGAGGCAGGGAAGTAGGTCAATATTTCTGCTTAACTAGTTCTAGTTCTTGGCTTCCTCTTTTCATCTAAAGTATCCTCCTCCTCCCTCCCCACCTCTAACAGGAGCAAGAGGGGGAGAATCAGGTGATAGTCACTCCTTCAAAAAGAAAGGGGTGAGGGGAGGTCCAAGCACAGGGAAGGAGAACTAAGAGGGCAGTCCACTGGAAACTTCATGCGTGCCCTGGGACTACCCCTGGGAAAGCAGTTACTGATCAAGGGCACCAGTGCTAAGAAACTGTTGCTGGGTTACCGCAAACCAGAAATTGCCATTTTCCCTGTAGCAGTTTAAATGCACATAATGGAACACTTGGGAATGCAATATTAACAGCTTTGGGTTGGGATAGTGGTGGGGAGGGATGAGTGCTCTGGCATGGAAGAAACCTGAGGCTCTTAGAAAAAGGCATTCTTTCATGGTTGAAACTATGAAAACAGCTCAAGGATGGCGTAAAAGACAGACAGACAGGGAGGGAAGCTTAGAAGATTCCTTTTCAAAATAAGCTGATTTTCTTAACATAGAAACACAGTGCCCTTTGATACTCTGATCTGAAATAGCTACTAACCCACGAGGGTGAGGGCAACTCTGGTAAGAGTGCCAGAGCTCATCATTAGCTCTTCCACCCGCAGTGCCAACAAATGTGGGAAGCAAGTTAAACAGACCACATTTGGAAACAGGTGCAGTTCCATTTCCCTGCAGCTATTAGTGTCTGTCTAGGAGTAACCCAGGGCATTACTGATGATTTTAACAATCTGGTGTGAAAGCCATGGTATTCTAGAAGACACAAAAAGGAGCAAGGCCCAAAAAGCAAAAACATCTTTTTAACCAGTGACCATTTCAAACTCTAACCTCTAGATACCCTACTGCAGTCACTGTACAGAGAGGCGGGTCTAGGCTTCCATGGAACAGGCCGTTCAAACTTGACTGGAAAACTTATTTCAACTCAGCAGCACACCTAGTTGCAGAATATTAGGAAGAACAGGCTCAGTTTCAAATTCAAGCTCATGTATTCAGAAACATCGGCAAACTGTCCCCTTCTACGTCTGCACGTCTCTATTCCTCTGCCCTATGAGAGGCGAGAAAGAGGCTCACAGACACAGCAACATTTAAAATGACTTAGAAACAGTAAGCAGTCAAGACATTTGGAGAGGAGCACTGAGAATGACCCTACTGTATGGGCAACGGAGTAGAGACCTGAAGGATCAGGTACTAGGCCTCCATCAATACCATGGGCAGGAGGAGCACAGGCGGAGCCAGGTGTGCCTAAACTTAAGTGGTGAGGCCAAAGGCAACCATAGTGAATCACTCTTACGAGGGAAATGTGAGAACAAACAGATGCTATTCCATTATGACTTTTCAGTATAGCCCAGAAAAGTTATTCAGTCTCACCAGTTCATAAGAATTTTTCCTTTATATATAGCAGCACAGAGGACAAGGAGAAGTTTGTGGAACAAATCATTTTTAAATGTTCTATTACAGAAAATGTTCAAGCTCAAGTATACACAAAGTAGAGAATACAATAATGACCTATTATCTAGATTCAAAAACTGATCAATATCCTAGTGCTAATCTTAAGCCAACATAGGGAGCATTCTAGGGAAGGGTGCTAAGCATTCCACATCAAAAGCCGGCAGACCCAAATGGCAAACTTCTGTATGTGACTGGGATGCTAGGAGACAGCTATTACAGGAAAGCAGCAGTGGACAAAGAAAAACAAACAGGCTTCTCTTTCAATTGCTGAGGAATGTCCAACAGAATAATTATACCCACAAGGTGATTCTACAAGTTATACTATCTGAATTTTTAAATCCTAAAAGATGCATTTCCAGTTCACTTATGTTGCTGAGCAAGACCCACTGAGCTGCACCAGCCCACGAGAAAGGCTCCGCGGTTACCACAGTCAGCCTTCCAGGACTGTGTCTTGCTCACAATCACTTCCCATTCTGAGTCAAGCACTGGAGCAAACTCCAGGGATACAGCACAGTACAAATTTAGTTCATTTATGACCTACTAAAACCCACCACGTGCTGGCATTTGGAGAAGCTGAAGCAAGGTCTCTACTTACTGGTACTGTTACATCATCATAAAAACTCCAAGCTAAGGCCCATCTCATTGTCCGACCTTGACAGAATTCAGTGTAGGTGACTTTAGGAACCTGAAACCAACAAGCACAGCATCTCATCAAATTGAAGTCATTCTACCAATGTTTCCAGCTGCTGCCTCATGTGAAATTATGTGTTGGTCTTTCTTTTTTATCAGTCAACAAACACTATTCTCCAAAAACAATTATGCAAAGCTGCCCAAAATCAATGAATAAATTACCTCAATGAAATTATGTCTTTCTCCCCCTCCTATAAAACATTAGAGAGAATTTACAGTTCTGGCTTGAGATCCAAATATATGAAACACAGCTCTTCAAAGAATAATTGATAAGATGATTTGAATGTTTTCTTTTTTAGAAAACAGAGCCACCAAATGGCTACACATAGCTATACAGTCTCCCCTTTTTGTCTATCAGATTTTAAGAAAGAAAAAACTACTTTGTAGCTATTGTAATTTTAACGAAGAAAAGATGTGGTAGGGAACATAAGACAAATAGAATGTCAAAGTGAAACCAGAAATCAGAAATTTGGCTTCTACCACTCACCCCTCATCTAATCTTTTTCTCTGAAAAGTCATCCTGCTCAGGTTTATTCGTGCAAAACCACCATAAACTGGAAGGGGCAATGGGAGGGGCAGGGAGTCCTTATTTACTACCTGCTTTTCAAAACAGAATCAAGGGGCTGAACCTCCAGAGACTGCACCACAGTGGGAAACAAACTATACTGAGGATCGTTCTGGTTCTAGCTGTTTTTGATAACTAGATGCATAACCCAGAACAAGTCTCTAAACTTATGTAGCCTTGAGTTTCTACAATTATAAAGGATTCAGATGTGAGTCCGGTAGTAGGTAGACACCAAGTTTTTGATTTCTGGGTTCTCTGACATTCTACTCATTGTTTTCCCACCTTTCCTTTAAGTAATTGTCAAACAAGGCCTTATTTAAATATTTTACAAGAAGTCCCTTTTAGCCCAAAGATTACAAAACAAAAAATAAATAAGCAAAGATTTTAAAGAACCCACTTAGAGATTTAAAGCAAAAAAGAAAATTCTATTTTCTAACTACCACCAGAAGACGTAGGTACACAGGAACAGTAATAACAAAGGCTTACCCCTTGTATACGAAGTTCTTCCTTCAGAGGAGCAAGGCTGCATTTCTTTCCCAGCATACAGCTATACCACCTAGGGAAAAAAAAATCAGGTAAGTAAAACACTGTTCGTGGTTATATTTTTTAAAAATTGATTTGAGAGAGACAGAGAGAGAGAAAGCAAGAGAAGGAGAAAGGAGGAGGAGGAGGAGAAGCAGGAGAAAAACAGTGATTTTGCTGTTCCACTTACTTATGCATCATTAGTTGCCTCTTGTATGTGTCCTGACCAAAGAGCAAACGAACAACCTTGGCATAAGAGACGCTCCAACCAACCGACCTACTTGGCTAGAGCTATGTGGTTACATTTTTAAATTAAGCATTATTCAAGTGAACAAGGTAAGAACCGTAGCAAACAAATACTGAATTAAGTTACAAGTGACAATAATAAGACCTGTATATAATGTACTTAGACAAAGAACAAATCTAGCTGAGGAAAATAAGCCCAAGCAATTTAAAAAAGAAAAATGCACTTAGCCTTTCCAATGATTCAGGGCTGTTATATATTTGAAGAGAGTGAAAGAGCGAGAGGTCTCACCTGTGACCCTCAGAACACAGGCCATTTAGCCTTAGGACCGAAATTAGTTAATAAATAACAATAAAAACATATATACCTGAAACTAATACAATGTTGTCAACTATATCTCAACAACAACAAAAAAACATGTACTGTATAAACACCCCCTCCCCATATTAAAAGAAATTATAAAGTCTAGATGAACCTGTATTTTCAGATGCCCTCACCTGCAAATAATTTAAGGATATGTATTACATTAGAGTCTCAACGGAACATGAAATCAATTTCTTCTATACTAAATACAAATCCAGAAGACTGAGTGCAGAGAAGATAGAGTGAACTGGTTAAAAGTAAAAGAACAGAATTTATGACTTACCAATTACTCTAAAAAGTTTCAAAAGTATAAACTTCATACAGGATTTCTCTTTAGCCTATGAAGGATTAACTACTGAGGGAATTTCCCTTTCCCCAAAACAACTAGGAACTGGACAAAATATATGAAACAACTGCAGTGACGACCTATGATCTCAGAGATAGAAACAAACAAGGTGAGGCCTACAAACTGTCAGAGCTTATTGCCTGAAGGAAATTTCCAAGCTGCAATGCAGGGAAAGAAAACTCAAACAGAGCCCAGTAATCTTGCTGAATTATGAGCTGGATACTGGAGTTTTGAGAGGCCAAAGCAGTAAGGATTTGAATAGCAAAATACAAAAGAAGGAGCTGCACAGAGAGAGAATTTGGGCACCTGCAGAAGAGTTCCCTGGAATATTTTGCAGAACAATTATCTGCACATGTTGGGTGGAACTCTGCGAGGTTAGGGAAAGCACTCTCAGACAGTAGTACACTGAACAATTCCTGGAGTCCAGACAGAGCTGGGATCAGCTTGTGGTTATACGAGGGAGAGCAGAAAGTCCTTGTTAATAAAAGGGGTACCTGTCTAGTAGAGTTCTGTAATGGGACAAGAAGCTATTCTATATGTCCCCTACTGAAGCTTAAAAGCAAGACTCTAAAGGATCAAACTTACACAAATAACTTAAGAAAGCACCACAACGAAGTCCAACACTCTTTTAAAGAAATACAATGAAGCACAGCATCCCAAAACATGATTTGCAATGTATAGGATCCAATAAAAAATTACCAGACATTAAAAGCATGAAAATAACTCACAACCAGGATTTAAAAATCAAAGCTTAGAAACAGACCAAGACTTCACTTAGCAAATACCCTTTAGATTCATTCATGTTGTTGCCAACATCAAGATTCCATTCATTTTTATTGCTGAGTAATATTCCATTTCCTATATATACCACATCTGCTTTAGTTTGCATATCAAGGCATGCTCAAGCTGAGCCCTCTGCCATCTCTAAAACTGGTTAGCCCAGGGAGGGGCAGTCTCTCTCTAACCATAAAGATTTTCAAGGAGCCAAAACATCATAATATAGGGGGAACGAATCAAGGTCCCAGTGGTAGAACTAAGCGACGAGGAGATAGCCAACCTAACAGATGAGGAGATAGACAAACTAACAGATGCAGAATTCAAAACACTGGTGATAAAGATGCTCACAGACTTGACAGATATGCTTGAGTATGGCAGAAGAATAAGAGAAGAAGTGAAGGCTATGCTAAGTGAAACGAAGGAAAATCCACACAAAACCAATGATGAAGGGAAGGAAACTGGGGTTCAAATCAATGATTTGGAACGTAAGGAAGAAAAAAAGTCAACCAGTACAGAATGAGGAAACAAGAATTGAAAAAAATGAGGAAAACTTCCCAAGTTTTGTAAAGGAGATGGACATACAGGTTCAGGAAGCACAGAGGGTCCCAGGCAAGCTGGACGAGAGGGGACCACACCAGGATGCATCGTGACTGAGAAGCCAAAGGTAAAAGATAAAGACAGAGTCCTGGGGGCAGCGAGAGGCGGATAGTCGCCTACAGGGGGATGCCTATAGGACTACCAGCTGATTTCTCAAGAGGACACTTTGCAGGCAGGAAGGGCCTGGCAAGCAGTATTCAATGTGATGAAAGGCAACCTGCAACCAGGATTACTCTATCCAGCAAAGCTATCATTTGGAATGGAAGGGCAGACGAAGTGCTTCCCAGACAAGGTGAAGCTAAAGGAGTTCATCATCACCAAGCCATTATTATATGAAATGTCAAAGGGACCTACTTAAGAAAAAGAACATCAAAACTATGAACACTAAAATGAAAACAAACTCACAACTATCAACAACTGAATTTAAAAAATAAAAACAAATTCCAACTAAGCAAACCAGAATAGGAACAGAATCAGAGGTATGGGGATCATTTGGAGGATTATCAGCTGGGAGGGGGGAGGGGGAGAAATGGGGATATGGTGCAGGGATTAAGAAGCATAATCGGTTGGTACAAAATAGACAGGGGAAGTTAAGAATAACATAGGAAAAAGTGAAGCCAAAGAACTTATATGCGTTACCCATGGACATGAACTAAGTGGGGGTGAAATTGCTGAAGGGAAGGGGGTACTGGGTGGAGGGGAGCAAAGGGGAACAAAAATTGGGACTACTGTTAACAACATAATCAATAAAATATACTTAAACAAAAAAATCATATATAAAATTTAAAATATTTACAATACAAAGCCAGGCACAAGTCTACATTCTCTATGATCCCACTTATATGAAAGTCTAGAATAGGCTGAAACTATCTGACAGAATGATCAGTGGTCACTGGATGCTGGAGTGGTTGAGGACAGACTGCAAAGGGGCACTAGGGTGATGGAAATGTCCTATATCTTGATTGTGGTGGCAGTTACATACACATTAGTCAAAACTCATCAAATTGTACATTTAAAATTGGAGAAGCTTACTTTATGCGAGTTGTACCTCAATAAAACATTTAATATACATTTCTAAATGTGATATATCGTATACCTTCAAATATACATAATAGTTAATGTTTTACATATTTCTCTCTTGTTTATAACAGCTTAGTTGCACTAGCAATACATACTTTGTATCCTGTGTTTTTTCAAATCATCACAATTACCCCTATGTCAGCTGAAATTCATCTAATTGCACATTATTTAAAAACATTTTTTAAAATTTTTATTGATTGACTTTAGAGAGATGAAGGGGGGATGGGGGGAGGGAGAGAGAGAGAAATATCGATCTGTTGTTTCACTTATTTATACATTCATTGTTTGATTCTTGTATGTGTCCTGAGCAGGGATTGAACCCACAACTTCGGTGTATCAGGACGACACTCTAATCAACTGATCTATCCAGCTAGAGCTAATTGCACATTATTATCATCATCATTATTATTTCAAATCCTCACCTGAGGATATTTCCATTGATTTTAGAGACAGAAATATCAATGTGAGAGAGAAACAGCAATCGGTTGCCTCCCATATATGTCCTGACTGGAGATCAAACCTACAACTTACGTACCTGGGGGGGACCCCAAAAAACACAGAATTATCTTCTGGAGGGCAGGCTCCTATAGTACAGGCTTCCTCCACTAGGTGAGTGTTCTAGGAGCCCATCTCTATCAATGGTCCAGCTGGCGTTGTTGTGAGAGGCTGTTTCGGCTGCAGTGAATTTTTTTGAAGACTCAACATGTTTACCCATTTCATAATGGGTGGCTTACAAGCTCACCTGTCCAGACTGCACTGAGTGTTCATCAGTTTTGACCAAAAAATGGCATGACCCTCGTGCCACACCCTCCCTACTCCCCCCTTCTTGCCAGGAGACTTCTTTTGTTTCCCTGGATGAAAAAAGTCCTCAAAGGGAACGTTTTGCAGCTGTAGAAGAGGTGAAACAAAAAAACAGCAGAAGCACTAAAAGGATCAAAATTGACAAGTTCAAAAACTGTTTTGAGCAGTGGAAAAAAGTGTATTGCATCAAATGCAGAGCACTTTGAAGGTGACTGAAGTTTAAACATGTAAGAATAAATACACAAATTTTTTCTAAATAAATTCCAGGTTTTTTTGGGTCCCCCCTTGTACATGCCTTGACCCAGAATCAAACCCACAAACTTTTGGTGTATGTTGATGATGTTTCAACTGAGCTGCCCGGCCAGGGCGCACATTATTTTTAAAGAGAAATTACAGATTAAGAAGATATTCTATTATACTGCTTTAGAAATACAGTTTATTAACATATATTTTGTTTTCATTGTTTGTGGGTTCAAGAACAGGTGGCTGCCCCTATTTTTGTTTCATCAATCCCTTTTCCCTTTGGAAATACAAAGAAATAATTGTTCTACCTAAACTACTTAAAATAAACCTGGGTGAATTTACCTAGAGCATAATCAGTTTCATTTAGTGGTTTTAAATGTTTGGAAGGAAAATAATATGCTCTTTTTAAGAAGACAGTGTATAAAAAGAGAATTAAAAGGAATTTAAAAGCCTTTGGTATATTAGAACAAGATGAAGAAGAAGAAATTAAGAGCAATTTGTCCTGGCTGATGTGGCTCAGAGGACTGAACATCAGCCTGCAAACCAAAAGGTCACCAGTTTGATTCCCGGTCAAGGCACATGCCTGGGTTGTAGGTCAGGTTCCCAGTTGGGGGCGTGGGAAAAATAGCTGGTTGATGTCTCTTGATCTTTCTCCCTCCCTTCCCTTATCTCTAAAAATAAATAAAAAAAATATTTTTAAAAAAGCAATTAGTGCTCACATAGTAACCCATAAAATAGGTTAATTAACACCTTTCCTTTAAAATTAACATTCCTGAACAGATTAGATCACAGTCACCAGAAGCCACAGAAATAAACCAGAACAGACAAAAGAGACTATCAATTTCCTCAAGAGATAAAGAAAAGCAAATGTTTAGATAAGTCTTATAATTGTTAAATATGTCATTGGTACTTTATATAAGCTTGGGAGAGTTCATGTTTCCTTTAAACCCTTGCTGTAAGGTGAATACTTTATTGTGAATCTTTTAGGATTTAATCTCATCAATATACATAACATTTTTGCAAGTTATATTTCTTATAGAGAAAGCAGAGGTATAACTGGCTGTATTAAAAATTCTGTTAAATTCGCTTCTAACAGAGCCCAGCTACTCTCAACAGGCATCCTGTGACAACTAATCAAAATGCAAGTAGAGAAAAAATTATCAGAAAGAAGATCCAGTTACCTAAGAGACTTAGAACCCATTACACTATTTTAACGACTAAAGTATTAATAGCACTCTTCTCATTACAGCATTCAGCAATTCCTCTGAAACAGGTTTCAAGGAAAAGTATTTTGAAATAATTTCAAACATACAGCAGTTGCAAGATTAGTACAAATGATTCCAGCATACTCTTCATCCAGATTCGCCAATTAACATTTTCCTCCATTTCCTTGCTCTGTGTGTATGTTTTTTCCTAAACCATTTAAGACCTAACTAAAAACATCATCATGCCCCTTAATCCTAAATATTCTAACATGTACATTTTAAAGATTTTATTTACTTATTTTTAGAGACAGGGGAAGGGAGGGAGAAAGAGAGGAGAGAAACAACGGCCTGCAACCAGGCAATGTGCCCTGACTGGGAATTGAACCAGTGATGTTTTGATTCATAGGCCAGCACTCAATCCACTGGGCCACACCAGTCAGGGCAGCATGTATACAATATTCCCTCTCTATATCGCGGTTCACTAATCACAGCATCACCGTATCACGGGATTTTTAAAAATATTATATTTAATTATTTATCGCGGATTTTTTGCTATATTGCGGGATTTGCGGTACTGTATATGTATGTTGTTAAAGTTACGTAGGTTTAAGAGTGTAGAATAATGTAAGGTTCCTACTTCGCGGTGGGGTCTGGAACGTAATACCCGTGATAAGCAAGGGAATACTGTATTTTACTTACTCAAGACTCTTCCCAGTGTTCAGTATTATTTAAGTCTCTTTTTCTCTACATGCCCTAATGGATTTCTGAATGAATCAATTTAAAGCAACAATTTAGGAACCTTTGGCTCAACAATGTGTAAATTATCTATGACAAATCATCCAATAGTTCAGTTGCTTCCCACAAATATTTAAATAATCTCACATTTAACAAGTCAGGTTATCTAATTTTGGAATTGGACTTTTATTAAATAAGTAGCTTTAAACACCTATAAACTCTTTGCTGGGGGAGGAGGGTGCTGGGCAGAGGGGAGCAAAGGGGGAAAAAATTGGAACTATTGTAACAATATAATCAATAAAATATACTTAAAAAAAAAAGGAGAGAAAAATATTACAGGCCTTCGTTACCTAATAAAATACTATCAACCTCTGGTGGGAGACACACACCTATAAACCCAAAAGAAAAAGAAAAAAAGTTTTCCTTATCTAGCAATTCCACTTTTGGGAATATACCCAAAAGAATTGAAAACAGGATCTTAAGAGACACTTGCATACCCACGTTCATAGCAACATCACCCACAACAGCCAAAAGATGGAAGTAACCCAAGTGTCCATCAACAGATGAATGGGGTAAATAAAAATGTGGTATATACATACAATGGAATGTTATTTGGCCTTAAAAAGGAAACTCTGACACACACTGTAACATGGATCAACCTTGAGGGCATGATGCTAAGTGAAAGAAGCCAGTCACAAAACTACAAGAACTATATGATTCCATCTTTACAAGGTACCTAGAATAGTCAAATTCATAGACAAAAAATAGAATGGTTGTCAGGGGCTGGGGGACGAGGGGAATGGGAAGTTGTTGTTAAATGGGTACAGAGCTTTACTTTGCCAAGAAGGAAAGAACTCTGGAGATAGTTGCACAACGACACGAATGTCCTTACTGCTACTGAACTTTAAACTTCAAAAATGATTAAGATGGTAAATTTTGTTATGTGTATTTTACCTCAATTTAAAAAAAAAAATCTCTTCTATGTCTCAAAGCTAAATTCTAGGGTTGAAAACCTTTTAGTTTTGAACTACCGCATTATCCATCATTTCAACAACACTTGGCAGGGTGAGAAGTCAAGTGAGGGAAATAGCTCTTTCTGAGTGGCGTATGCTGCTCAGTAACAGGTGTGTTGCTCGAAATAATTAGCTTTTAAAAAGCAATAGCCTTAACTTCCCTCTGGAACTGGTTAGTGATCTCAGTTTCCCTTCATTAAGTTTCTGACAGCTCAATATCCTCACATCTGTCACTGTTTGGGAGACTGATTCCAAGAACAAAAATTGCTTCAAGGACAAGGCAACAAATTTATTCTGGTTCATGGGACAGATTTGAACCCATCTGTTTTCTAATCAAAAGCCATATTTGAATCAATTTTGTTCCATTGCAGTACAGAAATAAAAGTAATACAATCATATGATATTTTCCTCCTTTCTATCCATGTAATACAGATGATTACAGTAAACGCAAACCAATTAAAGGCATGAAAGCATCCTTAGAAACAGGGTCTTTACAGACCATAGGACCTGCTACCTTTTCAAGTTTTATCTGTTTTTTCTTTAGATCGTTGTGATTATGTTGTTTCTAACTAAGTGTCATGGTTTTTTGTGGTATTACACAGGGGGAAAATATTCCCATATTGTAACAACCAACTTACCTTAATCTTTTTTTAAGCTGTAAACTGTCATGGATGATCCTTTTAACAAACTCTAATTCACCTCCTTCTGCCATGATCTCTGTGATACCTCCTGTATTTACAGAACTAGGTGGGGGTCTTCGAGGATTTCGAGAGTTTACTCCCTGAACAACAACAAAAAACCCTGGTGAAAATTTTTACACCTTAAGATTAAGTCTTTGACTGTGATGTAGTTTAAAGTAAGAATGCTGAGACATCATTTTAGTTTCCAAATATCATGCTCAATTTAGGATTTAAAAACCGTATAATCATATCAATATTACATTTTCAAAACTGCATTAATGCAAATATTCCTTCCTAGGATCCTTTACCTTCCATCTTTGTATGTGGATAAACATGCAGAAATTTTACCTTTTTATGTACTCAATTCTGTCACTTTTCCTTTATGTTTTTTGTCTTGGTATCATGTACAATAAATATTCCACCCAAAGGTTATATATAACTCATTACTTATGTTTTCTATTACCACTTTCATGGTTTTACTTTTAAAATTTAGTCCACTCCTACCTCACACCATATTAAAAAAAATTCAAATGGATCAAAAATCTAAATATAAAAGTCAAAACTATTAAACTCTTAGAAGAAAACAAAATAGTAAATCTTCATGCCCTTAGACTAGGCAATGGTTTCTTAGATGAGACACCAAAAGCATGAGCAACAACAACAAAAATAGATAAATTGGGCTGCAAAAATACTGAAAACGTCTGAGCTGAAAAAATCACCATTAAGAAAGTAACAACACAACTCACAGAATGGGAGAATATGTTTGCAAATAATATATCTAATAAAAGATTTGTATCTGTAATACAAAAAGAATTATTTTTATACAACAATAAAAAGAAAAATAATCCTATTTTAAATAGGCAAAGGATCTGAACAGATATTTCTCCAAAGAAGATATACAAATGGCCAATAAGCACATATAAATATTTTCAATATCCTTAGCCACCAGACAAATGCACATCAAAACTAAAATGAGATACCACTTCATACCCAGTAGGATGACCATAATTAACAAGGATGTGAAGAAACGAAAACTAGAACTGCTGGTGGTGGGATGAAAAATGGTGCAGACACTTTGGAAAACAATCTGGCAGTTCCTCAAATAACTAAACATAGAATTATCATACGACCCAGTAATTTTACTCTTAGGTATATACGAGGCAGCACCCAAAAAAACTCCAGAAATTAGTTATAAAAAATTGTGTTAAAATGTGTTTAAATTTCAGTCACCTTCAAAGTACTCTCCATTTGATGCACTACACCTATCAAGACGTTTTATCCACTGCTCAAAACAGTTTTTGAACGCGTCGATTTTGATGCCTTTTAGTGCTTCTGCCGTTTTGTGTTTCACCTCTTCCACAGTGCAAAAATATTCCCATTTGAGGATTTTTTTCATCCAGGGAAACAAAAAGTCTTTGGAGGCCAGATCAGGTAAATAGGAAGGGTAGAGCACAAGGGTCACGCCGTTTTTAGTTAAAAACTGATGAACACTCAGTGCAGTGTGGGCAGATGTGCTCGTAATCACCCATCATGAAATGGGTAAACGTGTTGAAAGTCTTCAAGAGAAAAATTCACTGCAGCCGAATACAGCCTCTCACACCACCACCAGCTGGACCACTAATAGAGATGGGCTCCTAGAACACTCACCTAGTGGGGGAAGCCTGTACTACAGGAGCCTGCCCTCCAGAAGATAATTCTGGATTTTTGGGGGGTCGCTCCTTGTATATCCAAGAGAAATGAAAACATTTTCATAAGAGCCAAAAACAGAAACAACCCAAATGTCCATCAACTAAATGAATGGATAAGCAAGATATAGTATTTCCATATAATAAAAAATCATTTGGCAATAAAAATAAAATGAAGTACCAATAGATGCTACAATACGGATGAACCTTGGAAAATGTATTATGATTAATGAAAGAAGTCAGTGACAAAAGATCACATATTGTATGATTCCATTTATATGAAATATCCAAAACAGGCAAATCCATAGAAACAGTAAGTAAACTGAGACTAACTGGGTACAGTTCTTTTTTTGGAGGGATGGGAGAAAGGATGATGAAAATGTTCTAAAATGGATTCTGGTGATGGCTGTACAACTCTGTGAATATACTAAAAATAATTAAATTCTAACTTTTAAGTGGGTATATTATAAAAAGATTTAGTTTTGATGCTAGTAATATAGGGTGGGGCAAAAGTATATTTATAGTTGTTCGTATGGAAAATAACACAATCATAAATAAATAATGATACAAGAATAAATTCTGTGTTTTGGGTACTCACAACTGTAAACCTACTTTTGCCCCACCCTGTATTGTATTTCTTCATCTGGATGCTGATTCTACAGGAGTGTTCACTTTAGAAAATCCAGTTTATATTTATGGCATGTATACTATTATGTACATATGTTGTATCTCAATATTGAAAAAAAATGTACTCCAGGATACGGCTATTTTAGTTCTTCTAATTTATCTGCATCGAAGACTAAAATTTAGATTTCTTAAATTGTTTCACTTTATGTTCTAGAATGTTGATATTAATAAATTTCTGTCCAACTACCCTCCTTTCCCCTGAAAAAAGTTTAACCCGTCTGGAGTTTATTTTGTTATGGGGTACATAAATGGTACTTTTAGGGTACCATACTGATTCTAAAAAAAGAGTTTATCTCAAAAGCTTAAAGCATATACGCTACCTTATTTTCCTCTAATTTACTCCCTTTCTATTAATAGAGAATTAACAATTGCAGGAAAACAGGTGAAATCAATATTTCATAGTACTGAGGTTTTTAATAGGTTCTTTGTTTTTAATCCAATGTATTTCCATATTCATAAACAAATATATTTTTCATTTAAAGTGGGAAAGACTAAACTGGACATTTGTTTACTATCAAATGTTAGGTGGCAGTAAAAACAGTTAACCTCCTTTCTAAGCCAATAAACCCAATGTAGGCGTACACTGTGACCTAAATTGGTCCAATCGGAAGAAACCCAAAAGTAGAATGGTTTGGGGAAGAAAAGAACTCCCCCTCCCCCTCCCCCTCCCCAAATATTACTCTGCCACAAATAAACCCACCTGAGAACAAAACCAACCAAGGGCTAGGTCAGAGTCAAGAGAAACCTGGAAAAACTGAGCCTCAGCTTTGATACTACTATGAAACCCTTGATCAAATTGTTCCTAAAGTCAACACTACTGCTGGATTTCTCAGATACGTAAGCCAATAAACATCCTTTATTGTTAAGTCTATCTGTATTGGGTTTTCATGTGCTTGATTACAAAAGCATCCACATACAGATTCCAAAACAGAAGTTGTTCTTTGCTCTTATTTTTGCAAACAAGGTAAACTTAGATGAATATTCAGTTACTTTAAAGGAGAAGATATTTTACCTTGGCTTCCAACTGATTGGCAAAAAAGGGAGGATTGCACATGCAAAAGTCATAGACTATCTCAGATTCTTCTTTAAGAGCGTCCATCAGGAGTGTCTTCTGTGGTACTTTTACCACTAGGAGAAAAAAACAGGAACTGTTAACTACTATAAATGCTGTGGTAGTTTTCAAATATGTCCACAAATTCTTTGGCACCAGTCCCTTCAAAAGGTGGAGCTTGACTTTCCTCTCTTTAAGTATATGCGCCATTCACTGACTCGCTTTGATTGAACAGAATATGATGGGAGTGACAGGGTGTCACTTCTGAGGCTAGGTCATAAAAGTAATATGGCTTCTTCCTTGCCCTAGCTCTTGAATTACTTGCTCTAGGAGAAGCCAGCTGACATGCTGTAAGGATGGTCAAGTAGCCCTGAGAAGAGGTCCACATGGCAATGAACTAGGGCTTCCTGCCAACAACCATGTAAGTGAGCCATCTTGGAAGCAAATCTTTTTTAAAAATATTTTTTTTATTTATTGTTAGAGAGCGGGGAAGGGAAAGAGAAAGAGCTCCAACCAGGGACCGAACCTGCAATCCAGGCATGTGCGCTGACTGGGAATTGAACTGGTGATCTCTTGCTTTGCGAGATGACACCCAACCAACTTGAGCTACACCAATCAGGGAGGAAGAAAATCTTTATCCTTGGTCGATCCTTCAGATGATGGCAACCCAATGAAAAACTCTGAACCAGAAACACCCAGCTAGGCCATGCCCAAATTCCTGACCTACTGAAACTATGAGATAATGTTTATTGTTTAAAGGTGCTAGAGTTTAGAGTAATTTGTAATAGAGGAATAAATAACTTTAAAAAATGCATTAACAATATCAGTATCTCCCCTTAAAACAATGTTTACTACTAGCAAGAAAGGCCTATTTCTTCCATAAAGAGGCTTTATAAAGTCTCTTTATGGGAATAAAGTCTCTTTATGGGAATCTCTTTAATGAAAAACAAAACAAAACCAAAAAAACCCAGGCTTTTATATAATAAGCACAAAAATAAACAGTAACTGATTATTAAGGAAATTCACTATTTGTAGCATATTTCCATGTACCGAAATAAGAAAAGATGGTATAATTTAATCAACAGTAGGGTTTTCTTCCTTTTAAAATCTTGGTGACTAGGTTACTTTATACACTGTTGATCCTCACTATTTGTAGTATATGAACATATGTTTATGCTCTATCAAGTCATCACAACCACTGAATTAGTGAATACTGAACCGTTGGCTTTGAGGAGAAAAGTAAGGTGGGTTAGGTACCTGCAAGCCTCTGGTCCAACATTTTCATCAACTAATTTTTATGCATGTTTCTGTTTAACGACACTTTATTTACTATACATTGTTGATTCATTAACACAACTCATAGTCTATAGCACTATAATTCATGTCTGAATGGAGCTTATCTAACACATGTATTTTTTCTGTAAGGCACATCACAGCCTTCTCATACTTAGGAACACTAGGCAGCACTTAAGCACTATATTTAGGAGCCATTCTGAAAAGCAAAATCACCAAGAAAAAGCACAAAAGTGCAAAAAAGTAGCACTGAACAGCCCACGAAAAGGACACTTGTTTACATTATAAGAGCTGAAACAAGAAGGCAGAGCATCCCCTTGTTCAACTTTAGCTGGTAACATGCACGTTGGGTGACTCACGTTTTTGCCAGTCTGCACATGCCTATGGATAACCACCAAAGTACCATGAGTATTAATTTTGGGGTTAAAAAATTACCCCAACTAGGCAAATTCACAAATACAGAATCCATGAATTGGGAGGATCGACTGTATTTAGTGTATTTTCTTCTGTATTAATTCTGATAACAAAAGAGCAAATCCAATCACAATGTACCAGATATTTTTAATTACCAAAGTTTGTATATTAAAGCAAAAGATAGTAAGATGTGTTAAATTAGAAAAACTGGTTAATAAACAAAGCTTAAAAGGGGTATTTATTCTGTAGAACTAACCTTTTATAAGATCAGATAAGTTATTCTGTTCCACATTTTTCTTCGCATAGTTGAAGCACATATCATCTACTTCTGTTGCAAGGAAGTACCAGCCATTTAAGGTACTTCCAAGCAAAGGATAGATGCAGGATGCTCCAGTACCTAGTAAAAGGCAAAGTCAAGTCACAATGCACATACCTGAGGGAGAGGTGAGAACAACAAGCAAAAACACCATCCATTCTCCTCTTCGTAGAATTCTTATAGCCTTGACAGTTTAATTCATAAGCTGGTACCTAATTATGGACATACTGTGGCTACTGTATGTAGTTGTTTCATGTGTGTGTTAGTCTTGCTTCTTAATTAGATTCAGATTTCTAAGAGGCTACAAATCTTGCTGATCTCTTTTTTTTGTATGTTGTATGTAAAATAAAGTGTGCATAACTGGCTGGTGATCATCAAGGAATACATGACTGATTGAGAACTGTCAAAACAATTTAATTTGATTTATAAAATGCCTTCATTAATTTCACATAAAACTTGATTTTCTTAAAAGAAGTCAATGCTAATTGTTAAAACATCATGGTACTAGACATCCCATTTCCCAAAAGTAGAAAAAATATAATAAGGTATAAAAATTTTATGATAATAAACCACTTAATTCCCCACATATCTGTGAGTTGTTACCCGAAGGAAACCAGAATTACAAGGAAAAAAAAAAAAAAACTAAAGAGAAAATTCATCTTAGACATGGAGACATGGAGACATGGAGACACATTTGACCAGACCCAAAACATCAATCCCTGGCTCATCCCACCAAAATTTTAAGGGAGACATTCATGCTCCAGGCAAAGATCACTCTCTGACAACTAGGGTTTAGTCCTAAACTTGTATGTAGAATCCTTAACCATGAACTGGATGGACTATATACTAACCTCAAATATTGTTTTTACAACCATTGACTAATCTTGGCCAGTAAGATCTTAAAGAGAAGGAAAAAAGCCAGTGTTTCTCCCAAGGGCCTAAGTAGTTAGTCCATAACCAGCCACTCCAGGCCTGCGTTCCCCTGGGCACATCTTGGTGCAGAAGAGTGGAGGTGAGAGATACTTGTAATCCAGAGGAAACCCAGGCTCATCTTACTGCTTCCTCGTTAAGTATTCTGAACAGTCTAGTCAGAGAGAAGACAACGAATGGAATGGCCAGAACATTTAAGCTCTTCGATAGTCACAGTGATTGCTAAACTTTCTATCATGTTTATACCCAGGCCCTCCTTGAGGATGATGAGGGAAAGGATGGTAAAGGGCATCCAACCTCTCCCAGAGGCCATACTTATTTAGCTACCTGCCAGCCACTCTGGTAAGCCAGAGCCACTCAGAATAAGAAATTTAAAGTAGCACTTTCATCTCTGCAGGAAAAAAAAGGAAAAAAAGAAAAATCCAGACCAGATCCCAGGCCCTTGATTCTCACATAATTGCCTCTCTCTTCATATTCCAATTTTATTTAAAAGCAAAAAAACAAAAACAAACAAACAAACAAACACTTTTCTTCAGTTGCCTAATGATAAACACAGGTAAAAGGCCTGTCTTCTGCAATCAATCAATCAATCAAATTTCTCAGTTCTTAAAACCAAAAGACTTGCATTCTAGCATCCTAATCTCCTCAGAAAGCTGAATGACATTTTTAAATGGGGGGAAAAATTTTGTAATGATAAATAAAAATTGAAAGTGGATAATCATAGAATTAGAGCAAACTGATGGAGTCTGGGGGAAGAATTTATATAAAACCCTAATTAGGATGAATGTAATTTCAGCACCAGTGCCCCTTATGAAGAGCTAAAATCCATTAACCTCCTATATCCCCAAGTGTTATTCTAGAAGGGTTAGGGCATAATTAAAAAAAAATTAGTACCAAATAGGTTGTCAAACTTTTTAAACTTTCTATAACACATCAAGGCAATCTTCTGCCACGAACAAAAAAGGGCAAAAGCTTCTGTTATACCCTATTATTTTTATATAGCGCTAGCTTATATGGGGTGTTCATATTTTGAATGTTGAAAGAATAATGTATTTATCAATATTAAACAAATTATTTATTGGATATGTACTAAGTGCCAGAACCTTTGTTAAGCCTTGTTAGTAAGCAAAAAAGTAATAGGCTCTGCACTTTGCAATCTAGTTGTAGAGAAAGACATTAATCAATGAGTGTGTATTTAAAAACTAAGAAATAATGCCAAAGAAGATACATGGTTTTCTAAAGCTCATAACCAAAAAACTTATGCGAAAAGGTCAGAGAAGGCCTTCCTAATGAAATAAGGCTTGAGTTAACAACTACTATAAATGAGACTATTTAATAAGGCAAAGATGGGAAGCTCCACATAGCGGGAACAATGTGTACGAAGGTCTGGAGGTATGATGCCTTCACAGAAGAACTAAAGAGTGCAGAAAAAAGGGAGAAGCATGTAAGATGAGGCTTAGGGAGGCCTAGAAAAGAGGGCAGAAGTCAGACAATGAAACTTTTCATAGGACAAGTCAAGGTTTTGGGTGTTTATCACAGAAGCAATAGGAAGCCATTAAAGTGGTAAAGATGTGATCAGATATGGGTTTATACATACTTTCTGGAGAATGGAATAGATAATGGATGAGAACAGAGTTGCTACGAAGCTATTCTCTAGACCAGGAGAGATGATGGTGACTTGAACTGGGATGGTGGCAGTGGAGATGGAGAAAAGTAGATGATTTAGGAACCACCTGAGAGAAAACCAACAGGAAATGGTGGCAGACATTCTCAGTGAGGACAGGGAAAAGTAAATGTCAAGGATAACAGGGTTGATTGCGGTGGAATCACTGAAATAAAAAACAAGGGCAGAAGACCAAGATTCAAAAGAAAGAATATGAGTCTGGTGTTAAAGACATGCAAAGTCTAAAATGTTTCTTATTCAAGTTTTCTCATATGTATGTGACTAGAAAAGTAACCTGAGTTGGAGAAATATATATTTGTAGGTTATTCGCATAGAGGTGGAAAATTACGTCACAGAGGTGGATGAAATTGTCTACCGATAAGGTGCTGAATAAGAAAAGGGCTAAAGACTGACCTTTACGGGTATGAAAGCCTAATGGCCAGATACAAGAAAGTGAGCCTGAAAAGGGGAGAAGAGACTACAAATGAGAGAGGAAAACCAGGAGTCTGGTGCCATGGAAGCCAATGGAGGAGAGTGTATAAAGTAGAAAGGAGGGGTCAATAAATGCTGCTAAAAAGGCCAAGTGTGATAAGGACTGAAAATGCATGCAAATGTCAAATCTAAACATTTACTACTATCTAGAAATCATGTTTGCTATTAACTATATTATATTTAAAAAGAGTCACAAACCTTTTAATTGTTTTTCTCATAAAGGACTCGTAAAGGGCACAGAATTAAAAAAAAAAAAAAAGGAAAACAACAACACTAAACCCTATGCATAAAAACATTGGCTATGACAAACGTATAATACATTTATAATTGTAAAACATACCCTGGCCTCATCTCTTTCTGTATATCCACTTAGTCTCCTAAATGAATTAAATTAGAATCTTCTCCACGTAGAAGTTTACAATTAGGAGAACATCTTACTTTAACTCAATGACTTTTCTTCACTCTTTAATAGGTTCCTGAAAGTAGTCAGGTCCACATGATCTTTTATCAAATGGCCATCACCACAAAATCACAATATGGAGACTATGTTACTAATATTAAATAATTCAGAATAAAAATAATACCCAATATACACAGATACCAACATGGTAATCTGAAAAGCTAAGAATACAAGAGGCTTGCTTTCATTTTGCTCTCTTACCCATTTGCTCCTTATTTGGTGCTGACAACCCCTTCTCAAGAGAAATCAATGGCAGAAAAGCCCAGGTATAGCAAATAAGAGCAGTAATATCTATAGCTAGATTCTTTCACAAAAAAATACCCAGAAGTTTACAAAGAATTAGACCTTGAAAAATTAATACTTACATTTAGTAAAAAGAAGAATTTAAAACCACATACCTATGTCAATTCCTCTTCGGAGAGTACTTTTATCAGAATCCTGATGACCAATCAGATCTTCTACCCAATGAATATAGTTGAGTCTCAAGGGAACTGTGGGAATTAGTCTCTCCAATGGAATATCAATAGAAAGTCCAAAATCTTCCCTTAGGAGGGTACAAGTTAGAGCTCTGACTGCTTCAGGGTCTTTAAAATTAAGACTGTGGGATGGAGAAAAAGAAATAAAACTGATTAGTAAGATTTGCTATGCTGTACAAGCTCTATAGTAGCTAGGCAATACCACCATCCATTTGAATTTCCTAATAGATGACAAATAACTGTATAGAGTATTCAGCATGGTTGCATCCACACAAAGGTGTTTAACACACTCAAAGCGTACAAACGGTATATAAATTTTCACCAAAGACACTGCATTTTCATACATGAAAGAGGACAAGAGTATCTCTGTTCCTGCCTGCCTGACTCCTTACCTAGCTATGTGACTTAGGACAAGTTGAATACTATTTCCTCAGCTGCAAAATGGGGATAATACCCTGGCTGCTGTGGCTCAGTGGACTGATTGTCGGCCTGCGAACCAGGCACATGACTAGGTTGCACATCAGGTCCCCCCCCAGTTGGGGGCGCAAGTAAGAGGCAACCACACAGTGATGTTTCTCTCCCTCTATTTCTCCTTTCCCCTCTCTCTAAAAGTAAAATAAACAAGTAAATAAAAAGGCAGTCCCATTTTTTTAAAAAATGGGAATAATAATACCTATATCATAGTGCTTCTGAGATAATCTGTAAAAAGTATTTAGCACAATGCCCAGTACATAGTAACTATTTTCAAAGTGCTTGCCATTTTTACTATTATCAATTAACATGATTTGACATTAGCATTCTTTGAAAATTAAACTTAAAAATAGAAAGAAGATTTAATAATGAAAATAGGATATTTAAATATAGTATTATAGACATCAAAGTGTGACCATTTTTAACAGCTTTACTGAGGTATAATTTATATACTATAAAATTCACCTACAGTATACAATTCAGTAGTTTTAGTATATTCATAGCATTGTGCTACTATTACCACAACCCAATTTTAGAACACTTCCATCAACACAAAAAAAGAAACCCCATGCCTATTTGCAAGTCATTCCTTGTTTCTATTTTCAGCTCTAGGTAACCACTAATGTACTTTGTCTCCAGAGATCTGCCTTTTGTGGACACTTCATATAAATGAAATCACACTGTGTGTGTTCTGTTTTCCGGATTTATTCACTTAGTACAGTGATTTTCAACTTTCTTTCATCTCATGGCACACATAAACTAATTATTAAATTCTGTGGCTCTCCAAAATATGTATCAGGTTGGCCAAAAAGTTTGCTTAGTTTTTTCTGTACAATGGCTTTAGTAATGCTTAGTTGTCTTGTAACTTCATCTGAAACAATTTTGTTAGATTGTATTGTGACAGCTGTCACATCAGTGTGCATTTAAAAATCTTATCAAAATTGGGAAATTTTTGTGCAGCCATTTTAATATTGAAGATGGAAGAAAATATGCAACATTTTTGGCGTATCATGCTTTATTATTTCACGGAAGGTAAAAATGCAACTGAAACGCAAGAAAAGATTTGTGTAGTGTATGGAAAAGGTGCTGTGACTGAGTGAATGTGCCAAATTTCTTCGTATTGACATTTTGGCCAAATAATTCTTTGCTGTGGGGTTGTCTTGTGCATTAGAAGTTTAGCAGCACCTCTAGCCTCTCCCATTTGAAGCGAACATACTTAAAATATCCAAATCAATAGTTACTAGTGAAAATTAAAACTGTGTCTTTTATCTTATAGAAAAAACTAAATGGACTTTTGGCCAATCCAATAGTTTTTTTAACAATCTGACAAAAAAAAAGGGGGGGGGGAATAATTTTGATTCATTCACTCTGGATGGCTATTGATGTGTTAGCTGTTGTCATTTTTTATTTAACAATCTAAGGGGGGGCTGGGTGAGGGAGAGAAATGGGGGAAAAATGGGACAACTGTAATTGAAAAACCAAAAGTAAAAATAATAAAAAAAAACAATCTAAGGGAAAAGAAGTCAGTGCTCCTGACTATTTAGAGTTTTAAAAATTCTCGCAGTACACCAGTTGGAAATCGCTGACTTAGCACAATGTTTGAGGTTCATACATGGTATAGCATGTATCAGTACTTCATTCCATTCTATGGGCAAGTAATATTCCATTGTATGGATAACCACATTGTGGTTTGTTTATCCATTTACAACTTGATGGGCATTTGGATTGTTCCTAATTTTTTGCTATCATGAACAATATTATTATAAATATTCACATACAAGTCTTCATATGAATGTGTTTTCATTTCTCTTGGGTAGATACCTAGGAATGGATCATCTAATAAATTTTTGTTTAATTTTTTAAGAAACCTGTGCCATGTTGATGTCAAAATGCTGCTAAAGTGAAAACCTTAAAAAAGAAAACCAACAGATCTTACTTATAAATAGGACAATAAAAAGAGAACAGAAATTGTCATGGGGATATAAAGTACAGCATAGGATATAGTCAATAATATTGTAATAACTACGTATATGGTGCCAGATGGGCACTGGAAATATGAGGGAAGGGGGAACACTTTGTAAAGTATATGACTGTCTAACCACTATCTGTACATCTGAAACTAATGTTGAATGTAAACTGTAATTGAAAATAAAAAAAATAACAAAAAAAGAACTGCCCCATCTTCTTTTCTGTTCCATCCTTAGTCATCAAATGACCAATCATTTTGAAAAACTCAATGCCTCAATGCTTGAGTCCAAAGACAGAAGAATGCTCTATCCACCTGGTTACCATGGAAACTTCAGACAGGTACCATGGACCCAAGCTCCTCCAACACCCACAGCAAAAATGTTCTAGTATGGGAGTTCAGAAACCTATTGTAAAATCTAATCTTGGTTTTGCAATCAACTAGCCATGAACTTTAAAGTCAGTTCAGTTATTAGGCCTCAGTTTCTCCATCTGTAAAATTAAGGGATTGGACACAATAATCTAAGGGTCTTTCCAGGTAAAATTTTATGGCTCTAAAAAGAACACTGTGAACTATTACTAAGGTAGTCATTTAAATATTTGTAGAGCAAATTATAGAGACACGAAACAATAGAAATAGTTATTGAAGACAGATATAATAACCAAACAACAGTAAACATATCACTAATTCTTCACTCTGAGCCCATAAAAATTTATTCTTCTGCTATATGATATAAGTATATAGTAACACTACTGAATACATATTAAGAATATACAATGGTTGTTAGATGACATGCCCTACTCTTTAGAAAAATTACTTTAAAAAAACCAACTTTAATAATAAAAGAACTTGTGAAGAGTGTTGATGGATTAGATTTCAGGAGTATAGATTTGCTTATTGTATATACAAAACTTGCACTCTGTACTTTAATATAACTATTTCTTGCAACTTTAAGAATGCTTCAGGGTACTAATTTACAGGGAATAAATGCAAGAGATTAAGAACAAAACTTTAATATAATCTACAGCAAACGGAAAGAAAATGGTCACAGTGAAATCTAAAGAGCTACAGTAAGAGCCTAGAAGCAACGACACTAGCATAGCAATGAGCATACCCAGGGTTTCAGAATTTTGTTTCCAAATGCCACTCCTTACTATAAAAAAAATCAGAGTTCCTTAGAGAAATAGCTCTTCTAGGTTTGGAGTAAGCAAAATACAAAATTATTCTGGAATATTTTGTTGTATCAGAGAATAGAACATGCTCAAAGAAAGATGAGGACAAGTCAAAAGGACAGAAGCCAGCTTGAAAGGGCTTCCACTGGCCAAATCTGGAACAATCTGAATGAAGAATGCTAGCAAGGGATTGTAGCCCATAGAATAAAAGAAGTCCTTGAGCCCTGACTGGTGTGGTTCAGGAGACTGAGCATCATTCCACAAACTGAAAGGCTGCTGGTTCGATTCCCAGTCAGGGCACATGCCTGAGTTGCGGGCCAGGTCCTCTCCATGCACAAGGCAGCCAATTGACATTTCTCTCTCACATCATTGTCTCTCTCTCTCTCTTTCTCCCTCCCTTCCCCTCTCTCTAAAAATAAATAAAACCTTAAATTAAAAAAAAAAAAAAGTCCTTGAGTCCATACTTGTATAAATTAGTAAGTGGGAGAGAAAGAACAGCTCTTACTTGCAGTAGAACAACAACAAATATAGAAGCAATGAAAGAATTACAAAATTACTCTCAGCAGTTACCATATTAGTAATTGTTTCAGTTAAGAATCAATAGCCCTGGCTGGTGTGGCTCCACGGATTGAGGGCCAGCCTATGAACCAAAGGGTCACTAGTTCAACTCCCAATCAGGGCACATGCCTTGGTTGCAGGCTAGGTCCCCAGCTGGGGGCATGTTTCTCTCCCCTTCTTTCTCCCTCCCTTCCACTCCCTCTAAAAATAAACAAAAATATTTTTTTAAAAAATCAATAAATGCTAAAAATAGTAGGTAAAAGTCTGATGATAAATAGTATCAAAGTATTTCCCCACAACTCATCATTTACAAAGGAGAAAATATTAACTCTACAATGACAAAATCAAATGGATACCACCTTAACCAAGTGATCAAAATTAACACCACTATTGGGACAAACTGACATCATATGCTTCAGTGATACACTGAGGACAAAAGAGGACAAAGAAAAAACTTAAAAAAGTATACAAAAATGCAATGGAATTCAGAAATGAGACAGTTGATTACACAATCCTGACAATCTACTAAAAACCACTGAATTATACAATTTAAAAGGGTGAATTTAATAGTATGTGAACCATATATAATAAAAAGGAAATGAAAAAGAAGTTTTTTAAAATTAGAGAAAAATACAGGAAAGGCAGATAATGGAGACTTGCCTAATACACATAACTGGTGTTGATGACTAAGAGAACCAAAGGAATATTCTAGGATATGGTTCAAGATAATTTTCCAAAAAGAGAAGACTCAATGTGTCTGGAGAAAAACGAATACAGAATTAGCAACACCGACACATACCTAGAGAAGTCATTAGACTTCAAGGATTAAGAGAAAAAAACCTTCAGACATCTAAGGCAAAAAGGTTAAATCACCTGGGTGTGGGGGGGTGAGGGTAGGCAGCAAGGTAAAGAAAGCTGGCTTCAGACATCCAGCAGGTACAAAGACAAAAGAACACTGACTCTGAAGACCTTTGGGGGAAAAGGATGTTACTCAAAAACTTTATACTTAAGCCAAATTATACTTCACTCACAATGACAACAGATAAACATTTTTGAGGATACAAGAACTCTAGGAACGTAACAGTTCTGATGGTCCCTTTGTGAAAAAATTCCCAATGAAAAAAGTTCAACCAAACAAGAGACAAATGAAAAAACTATGGTGCAAGGACTAGCAGTGAGCACTGAAACTGTTTTAACCAAAGCTAAGATTAAAAAACCTGTGAACCTCAGATAAACATGATACAGATGTTTGTAAGCCATGATAACGTACACATAATTAAAATTCAGGAGGGGAAATGGGAAAAGAAGAGGTATTTAGTACATTATTTCCTCATCTTTTCTAAAGGGGGTCAAAAGATTTCTTCTGGAGTTAACAAAAGTAGCAGAGCTAAAAGTTTACATTTAAACTATCAACACTAGAAAAATTGAGAGAATTGATTCAATCAGATAAAATCATGTGACCAAGAAAAAGGAAGTGAGCCCTAACTGGTGTGGCTCAGTTGGCTGGGCATCGTCCTGCAAGGCAGAAGATCACAGGTTCGATTCCTGGTCAGGGCACATGCCTGAGTTGCGTCCCCAATTGGGGCACACCAAGAGGCAACCGACTGATGTTTTTCTCTCACATCGATGTTTCTCTCCCTCCCTTCCCCTCTCTCTAAAAATAAATAAAAGAAAGAAAAAGGAAATGAAAACCAGGTGATACAATGTAAAGAGAAAAAAAAGCAAGCAAAACAGAGCACAACATAAAACAAATGTGAATACATGTAAACAGTAAATTCATATTATAAGACTCAGATAGATCATAAAGCCAAAACCAACTATGATAAACTATGCTCTAAACAAAAATTATGCCCAAACCAAGATCCAAAGACTGAAAACTGAAGCTTAAGCAACAGTAGTCCAGTCAACTGTAAGTAAAAAGAAACAGCAGTCATGAACCTAACAATAGATAACCTTACATTTTGAGGGGGGAAAGGGATTAAATGAGATGAGATGAAAAAACAAAAACAAAAACAAAACCTGTGCAGGAACAGTCAAAAATACAAAAAGCTGGAGCAAAGTCAGGAGGATAAGAATTCCAAAAGTGAGTGAGTTTCCATTTAGGTGGGAATTGGTGATCTTTTAAAAGATCTGTTTCTATAAGACAGTGAAAGTTTATTGTATAAATATATGCTAGCAATAAAAAGTCTCATTAAAATATATGAAGTCTATTTAAAGGGGTATTAAGTCCACCCCTAGACATCAGAAGTACAGACATATTATTTCTGTCATTTGTGGGGACTGATAAAAGAGAGTTAATCCATGGGCAAGCAACCATGAACTTATATTTGCTTCAATCACAGAGCAATTGCCTCAATTTTCACATTAAAAAAAAAAAACCAACTAAACAAAACCTTGCACTACCTTTGTATTTCTTCTCATTTAAAAGCAGTACAAACTCAGGTTCAATAAGGTAAATGGCGTAGCAATAAAAAGCTGTCAAATACAATAATACTGTATTTTTATTCCTGTGAAAACCAAGCATGCAAAAAAAATGAGCCAACTCCATTTCTTCAATGACACAGCAATGAGAGTCAATTTTTTAAAAAGATATTATTTATTTACTTTTAGAGAGAGGGGAAGGGAAGGAGAAAGAGAGGAAGAGAAACAGCAATGTGCGAGAGAGATACATCATTGATCAGGTTGCCTCTTGCCTGCCCCCAACCAGGGACCCAGCCTGCAACCCAGACGTGTGCGCTGACCAGGAAACGAACCAGTGACCCTTTGGTTTGTAGGCCAGCACTCAATCCATTAAGCCACACCAGCCAGGACAAGGGTGAATTTTTACACATGGAAAAAAGTTCACATCTGAGTACCATACTATGGCATTCAAATAAATTCACTTTCTTATTCTATAATAATAGTTCAATCTATTTCTAAACTCCATTGCTAAACATACAAAAGAAATATATTCTAATATAATGTCTATGTTCAAAGTCTTAAAATCTGAAATGCAAAATTTCAGAATTTTTGTATTGAAGAAACTTAACCTATATGCTTTATAAAATAAACTTAAACAATATTACTTAACAGCAGTATATACTGACTTAAAATTACTATCCTACAACTTCTTTTTTCCCCCGACAACTTCCAAATGTTATTTTGTACTGGCATTTAAATAAAATTGTGAAAATCAGGAATTGCAAACTCAAATATGTACAAGGTGCTACTCGAAATGACAGTCCTGACAAGATATAGCGCTTGTGCTAGGATGTAAATCAATACACTGAAGAAAGTCATGCAACCAAACGTCTGCTGAACTAAACGTGTGGTACAAGGTCCTTCATCTCTATGGAGAGTAACAAAGAGATTGTGGCCAAGCAGCCAGTTCAATGACCACCCTTTCAGTAGTGCTATGTCAAAAGGAGCCAGAGGACACAAATAACCGTTTCAAAGGGTATGGCCATCTCAGTTCTAGGTAATTAATGTCAAATGGGTTTGCCACACCAGCCAGTCTTTGCAAATCTCTAAAATTTTCACATGAACCAGCAACCCATAATTTTATATGAAATTTTCCTGATTCTTAAAATCCATGTAGGCAATAAATAACTGTAAGCTTTATCCAATGCATAGGCTTACATCTCCTATAAATAATTTTTTTTTTTTAAGTGTGGCTACTCCACACTTTTAAAGATGAAGTATAAAAATGTTTCACTTTCGCCCTGTCTGGTGTGACTCAGTGGACTGAGTTCCAGCCTGTGAACTGGAAGGTCACAGGTTCGATTCCCGGTCAGAGCACATTCCTGGGGTGCAGGCCAGGTCCCCAGTTGGGGGTGTGTGAGAGGCAACTGAGCCATGTTTCTCTTGCATGTGATGTTTCTCTCCCTCTCTTTCTCCTTCCCATACCCCTCTCTAAAAATAAATAAATAAAATCTTTCAAAAAGTTTTACTCTTTAAGCACTCTTTTGCTCAACTGTTGTATGGAATAGGTTAGAATTTTTAAAAGTTCTGAAAGCTGGCATTCATCCCTTTATTCACTCAACAGATATTTATTGTGTGTCAACTATGTGCCAGGCATTGTGCAAAATGCTGGAGATACTGCAGTAAGCAAATACAGATATAATCTTTCCCTTCATGAAGCAGAGGGTCTGGTAGAGGATAAGTATTAATCCAAGAATCACTCAAATACATGTAAAATTGTCACGGTAAAGAATGCTGTAAAAGGTAGGTGTAACGGGCTATGAAAACTGCGGAGTAGGTAGAACTGTCTTAGGAAGGCCAGAGGCTTCCCTGAGGAGGTAACTGAGCTAAGAAGCCAGAGTAGAATAACACTTAACAACGGAAAGAACTAGGGGAAGAAAACATGCACAGCACTCTAGGGTCCCAGGTAAAGAGAACAGCAGGTACAAAGACCCTGAGGCAGGAAAGAATTAATGGGGGATTCTAGGTACTGAGAGGGCCACCTGAGAGGGCCACCATGTCTAAAATACAGAGGGCAAGGTAAGCATACAAGATGAGGCTTCTAGAGAGGAAGACGGGCCATATTATGTAGAGCCTAATAATTAGGATAACTAAATTTATTATCTAATCCAGGCCTCTACTGAAAGTGAAAGTAAAAGCTATTATAATCACACCAGATAATTATAATCTATGTTAAGGATTTAGGTCTGGAATGAAATAAAGTCATACCAGAGGACCAGCATGGAAATTAGGAAAGAATTAAATGCCAATTAGAAAACAATTGCTCTATTTGAGTTTAGAGACTGGGCAGAGGTGGCAGTGACAAAACAGAGAAAGAAAAAAATGAAAGGAATTAAAGAGATATTTAGGAGGATAAATTTACAAGATTTGGTGATGGTTTGATATGTGCAGTGTAGGAGGATGTACCTCCTATGAGTCTGGATTGGTCAACAGGATAGACAGTGCCATTTCACTAAAAGTGGGAACTCTGGCAGAGACCCATTTTTGAGGAGCAATGTCATAAATTTGAGCTGTATCTGAGACATCCAAGGGGGGATATTGGGTAAGCAGTGATCTCTAGGTACAGAGCTCAGAAAACTGGTCTGCAGAAACAAAAGTATAAGTGATTTGCAAACAAACAAGTGAGGCCCTGGCCTGGAGAGTGCTTAAGGGGAAAATACAAAGTGAAAGTGCTTAACACTAAGCCTTGAAGAATCTTTTAATGGTTGAATATGCAATCATTACAGAGAAATCTACACAAGGAGATGGAAAGAGTGGAAGAAAGAAAACCGGAGAGTGTGGTATGGTGCCCAGGAAGCCAAGAGAAGAGTGTGTCCATGAAGGAAAACAGTGAGAGCAGAGTGACCTGCTTCTCAGAAGTCAACTGAGAACAGAAACTGGATTTAGTGACAAGATCACTGAAGACCTTTTCAAGAACTGCTCTGGTAGTGGTAGAATTAAAAACCACTCTGGAACGAGAGAAAGATTAAGGATGTGAAAAAAAAATGGAGACAGTAAAAACAGACAGTTCTTCAAGAAGTAGAGTTGTGCAAGGGAGAAGAGAAATGAGGAATAATTTTTTAATGGGAGACTTAAACATGTTTAAAACTCAATGAAAAAATTACAAAGGCCACATATGTGAAATTCTGTAGAGACAAAGCACAAGAGGGACTGCCAGGGGCTGAGTAACAAAGAAGCGGGGAGTGACTAAATGGCTGCGAGGTTCCTTTCGGGGTGATGAAAAGCGTTCAGAAATTAGATAGTGGTGATGCTTGTACGATCTTATAAACATACTACCGAATTGTATACTTTAAAATGATGACTTTATGGTACGTAAATTATAACTCTATTTTTTAAAGTCAAAGGGGAGAAGCTTGTAGACAGAGAGGGATTAAATATTTAAGAGAAGGAATACTGGACTGTGTAAAGTTCCTGAGATAACAGGAAGATAGGAGATCTAAAGTACAGATGGGGTATTTAATTGAATTAGAATATACTACTAGTAGTTATAATAATACAGTATTTGATTGCTGAAAAGAACCAAAGCCAAGCGCATGGCCTTCTGTTGTGTTTTCCATTAACTCACTCCTCTTTACAACTCAGTTCAAGAATTTAAAAAAACATTAACAACCCCATGGGTTAAATAAGCAATTAGTAATACACAAAAGCAAAGATCCTGAAACAGTAGAAATGAGCATTATGGATAACCCTAAATTAACCAAAGAACCCCAAATCCTGCTTGCAAAATATTAAGAAACTATCTGGATTATCTTTTAAATGCAGATCTCCATGCTAGCTAAAGAGCAAATGACAAAAAAGAAAAACCCAGTCATCCAAACACCTCTTTACTCTTTCCAAGTACAGTTAAGAGTATAGCAATTTTCTAGCAAAACCCAGTGACTTACTCTAAATCCAATGAAACTTAAAAAAAAAAACTCCAACGGTAAGAAAAACAGTTAAATAAATTTGTTTTATATTACAAAAAATTTAGGAATGACTCCAAAGTAAATAACAGTAAGTAGGATGAAAAAGTTGTAATACATCCACACAAAAGAAAACTCTGTAGTTATTAAAAGGAGTAAGACTGGGCTGATCCACATATTCCTGTACAAAGAGGTTTCCTTGATTTTTAAAAAAAAAAGCCAAAAGTTTGAGTACAGGCCAGTTTGTACAAAATGATCACATTCTCATAAAAATAAAGCAAAGCAAAAAAAGACCCAGTACTTATACATGCATAGAAAACAGTCAGCTGAACTAAGTGGCTGGGTTGGTGAAGAATGGGGTGGTCTGTAGGTTTCACTTTAAAACTGGTTTCTCTTTTGTATCCTAATGGCTTGGACAGGAAGGGCCCAGAGGTCTGAGAGGGGGGAAACCTAAAATATTTCCCTCAGCCCAAACTAAGTATAATGGGCAAACGGGTTTTGGACAGGTAAGATGTGCCTGGCACACCTTCCTCCAAAGAAGCCCTTTTTTTTTCTTCACCTAATGTGGGACATTGAATAATTAATCCCTGCCTTTTGTTATCTAGTGGTTATGGAGTGAATGATGTCTTTTAACCCTTTTGCCAAATCTGTTGCCCCCAGAATACAACAAGGATGTCAGACTGTTAAATCAAGCATGCCCTTGTCCAGGGATAGCCAACGGACCTGGAGTCTGCAAGATCCTTCCCCATGTGGGAAGGCCACCCTCCCCTCCACACCTCCACTCATTAGGGATTTCTGGACCCAAGGGTAGGTAGGATGACAACCACGTCCAGCTCGAAGCAGCTAGAGGAGCTCGAGACCTTCACCCATTGTCCTTTATAAGATTATAAAGGGTCTTAAGTCTGAGAGGGAGGGATTGTTATTTTTTATTGTTGAAATAATTAATTAATCATTTATTTAAAAAAAGAAGAATATATGAAAGGGTGAAGCGGGAGAGCTTGTATGTACAAACCATGGGCATGGATTTGAGGGGGGGATTGCTGGGGGAGGGAGGGTGCTGGGTGGAGGGGAGCAAAGGGGAAAAATTGGAACTATTATAACAATATAATCAATAAAATATACTTAAAAAAAAAAAAAAGAAAAAGTCAGGAAGGCCCTGGCCAGGGAGCTCAGTTGTTTATAGTGTTGTCCCGATAAGTCAAGGTTGCAGGTTCGATACCTTGTGTCAGGGCACATTCAAGAAATCAACCAATGAATGCATAAATAAGTGGAACAACAAATTGTTTGTCTCTGTCTCTCAAATCAATTAAAAATAATGTCTGGAAGGGTTAGAACCACCTCTGAATGTGGAAATGGGTGGGGAGATGAGTAGGAGTAGAGATTTTCACACTCCTCATAGTTTTGTATTATCGGAATACGTTTTATATAATAATCACCTTCATAAGTGTCTTGTGACTATATGAAAAATGTTTATAATACAACTGTCATAAAGTGGTGGTAAAAACAAGTCCTATGATTGTATCTCTATCAAAATTATAACTGCAAAGCCCTGGCTGGGTGGCTTAGCTGGCTGGAGCATTGTCGTGTACATGAAAAGACTGTGTGTTTAATTCCTGGTCACGGCGTGTACCTAAGTAGCAGTTTCTATCCTGGCTGAGGAACGTAGGGGAGGCAACCAATCAATGTTTCTCTCTCACAATGATGTTTCTCCCCCACCCCTCCTCACAAATCAATAAATATATTCGTGGGTGAGAATGTTTAAAAACTGAGAAAAATAATAGTACTGCAGCTTGAGCATTACATAGTGTCACGAAACATTTGGAGCAAGAGAAATAGCAATATAATGTTTTCTTAAGTGTCTTCAAACAGAGTTGTTTATAGAAACAGTTCTGCTATTCAAAAAAATACATATGTATTTACTTTGATGGATACAATTTATAAATAAGGAACCACATCCTAATCACCAAAAAGTATAAGAGGCACCAAGCAGAGGCTAGTCTAATTGAAGAAAGCTGGAAAATCAATGAAGAGATGATTCTTAGACTTTTGTGAGCAAAACAAGTGTTCATTTTCCTACTTCCAGGAAAACATAGACACTAATCTGAAGGTTGGAAATCTTTTTATAGGACAAAGTCTAGTCATCCAACTTTACTAGTTAAGTATTTAGGTCACTTTAGCACCCTGGGACATTCAAAAATCTTGAGCACAGGCAAGATCTTTTTCATTCTCATTTCTTTTCTTTTTTAAAAGATTTTATTTATTTATTTTTAGAGAGAAGGGAAGGGCGGAAGAGAGGGAGAGAAACATCGATGGTTTGCCTCTTGCACGTCCCCATGGAAATAGAACCGTCAACCTTTCAGTTTGCAGGACAACTCCCAATCCACTGACAAAACCAGTCAGGGCTCATTCTCATTTCTGAGATCACAGGAACTAAAATTAGTTCTCACGTGGAAATTAGCAATTTTTTTCCATCAGTCTTTGTTATTTGTTTAACACATCCAGCTGCACAAAACAGCCTATTGTCACTGGCTCATGTCAGATTTCTCCCAAATGACTCCTGCACTGCTACTGATGAAGGCAGTATTACCATTATAGACAGTGTTTGGAAGGATCCATTCTGTGAACCACAGTTAAAATATCAATCATTCTAACACTGAACCTCTACAACACAGGCTGAAGCCTTCCAATTTTACTCCAACATTGGTTTCAATTAATTAGATCTTCACCAAGATGTTAAAAATGGTACAGCCACAAGATATGACAAAACCCTTCAATGTTTGCCTCACCCTCTTCCTATTCCTTCATAGACAAATGTTTTTTCCTAAAAAAAATTTTTTTAAATTACTTCAGCCTATTACAAAACAACCATTCTGAACATCACAGTTCATAACCTTTTAGTCCCTTTCTAGGCACAGCATATCAGTGCAGATATTTTGGTTTTAGTTTAAAACAAAATTATCATGTTTTATAATCTGTAATATCCATTCTAAAGACTACATGGTATTCCATGTTCTTCATACTAAGAACCTACCTATGGATATTTGAATTATTTCCAATTTTCCTTGTTAAAAATATCCTCAAATATGTATTATTTAAGTATGCTTTTTACAATTTTCAAGGTGCAATTCTACCAGCATTTTATCACTATGTCACTTGACTACATTTCTGCCATTGATGAATACAGTACTGTAATATTTTATCTTTGCTAATTTAGTCCATTTCCCCCTCTTTGGTGAATTACCAGTTTTTATCTTTAACTTTATCTCTTAAGGGATTTTTTCTTATTGTCTTATAAGAGTTCTATATATAAAAAAGGAAGCTAATACTTTGTCATACACTGTAAATATTTATACTGTTTCATCACATTTTACTCTTAGTATTTTCTGATATATAGAAGTTTTTACTTCCTATGTAGTTAATTCCATTCTTAAAAAAATTAATTGTACCCTAGAATATTCTTAGAAAGACCATTCCTACACAAAGTTATAGGCATTCACCTTTATGTTTTTCCAGTATTTAAAAAAATAAATGTATTGAAATAATTAATCAGGAATTTCTTTTGCATCACATATAGGAAAGAGAGTATAATGCACCCTTTCCATGGCCTGTCCCAACTGCATCTATTGAAAAATCCATTACTGAAAATAAAGAAATCCACTACTGTCATTCCCACCCCTAATGACCTGAAATGCTACCCTTATTCTACTCTATAGTCTTTACATGGTGGGGTGGTTTCTTACTTCAGGTCAAGACCTAAAGTAAGCACATAAAGTGAAAATCCAGTATGGTTAAAATTACACTGCAAAATTCTTTAGTCATTTACAATACTGTGAGATATTCAAATTTTGCGAAATACAAGGAGTCAAGACTCATTAAGAAAGGAAGATTCACCTCCCCACTTTGCACTCCCTCTGGGAAGTACACTATTGAGTAGGATGACTGGTAGGCATCATCCTGCGATTTAGTGTGCATATGCAAAGGTTCTGCTATTTAGACCTAAGTGCGTTACCAAATGCCACTCTGTGAGGGACAGCTGATAGCCCATTCTTGCTCCAATGCTACTACAGTAGTCCCTCTCTATACTGCGGTTCACTTATCGCGGACTCACTGTATCACGGGATTTTTAAAAATATTATATTTAATTATCGTGTATTTTTCGCTATATTGCGGCATTTTGTGGTACTGTATACGTAGGTTGTTAAAGTTATGTAGGTTTAAGAGTGTAGAACAGATTCTAAGAAGCACCAACAAACAATAGGAGTCACAAAAATGGGGACACAGAGAAACAACCCCCCATTGAAAGGAAAGGTAGAATCCCCAGAAAGAGTGCTAAATGAAATAGAGGGGAGCAAACTATCAGATATGGAATTCAAAACATGGATTATGGAGAAGCTCAATGAGCTCAGCATAAACTACAAGGAACTCCAGAAAAACTACAAGGAACTTACCGAGAATTACACCAGCATGAAAAAGGACATAGAAGCTATCAATAAGAGCCAGGAGGAAATGAAGACTACAATCTCTGAATTGAAGAACACAGTAGAAGGAATTAAAAGCAGGCTAGAGGAAGCAGAAGATCGGATCAGTGAGCTGGAGGACAACGTAGACAAAAACTCCCAGACAGTGCAACAAAATGAAAAAAGACTGAACAAGACTGAAGAAGAGGCTCTAAGACAGCTGCAGGACAACATGAAACGTAATAATATCCGTATCATAGGAATTCCAGAAGGAGAAGAAGAAGAGCAAGGGATAGAAGACCTCTTTGAAAAACTAATGACAGAAAACTTCCCTAACATGAGGAGAGAAAGTCACGCAAGTCCAGGAAGCACAAAGGGTCCCAATGAAGATGAACCCCAACAGGCTCACTTCAAGACACATCATAATTAAAATGGCAACATTCAAAGACAAAGAGAGAATCCTAAAAGCAGCAAGAGAGAAACAACTAATAACATACAAGGGAGCTCCAATAAGGCTATCATCAGATTTCTCAGCAGAAACACTACAAGCCAGAAGGGAATGGGAAAAAATATTCCAAGCAATGAAAAACAAAGGCCTACAACCAAGAATACTCTACCCAGCAAGACTCTCATTCAAAATGGAAGGTGAAATAAGGAGTTTCCAAGACAAAACAAGGCTAAAAGAATACATCTCCACCAAACCAGCATTGCAAGAGATGCTAAAGGGTCTGCTTTAAGAAGATGAAGAAACAGAGGGAGACAGAGAGGAACATGAGTACAAAGGGGGGAAATGACAATGAATAAGTACTGAAAGAAAGAAGGAACTTCTACCATTTGCAACAACATGGATGGAACTAGAGAGAATTATGCTTAGCGAAATAAGCCAGGCAATGAAAGAAAAATACCTTATGCTATCACCTATTACAGGAAACTAATGAACAGCATAAACAAATGAGCAAAATTGAACCAGAGAGCATAAGCCTATGATCTCATTACCTGAGTGATTGTCTAATACAACAAGGATGCCAGCCTGTTAAATCAAGCATGCCCTTGTCCAGGACAGCCAACTGACCTGGAGTCTGCACAATCCTTCCCCATGTGGGAAGGCCACCCTCCCCTCCACACCTCCACTCTTATTAGGGATTTCTGGACCCAAGGGTAGGTAGGACAACAACCATGTCCAGCTTGAAGCAGGTAGAAGAGCTCGAGACCTTCGCCCATTGTCCTTTATAAGATTATAAAGGGTCTTAAGTCTGAGAGGGAGGGATTGTTATTTTTTATTGTTAAAATAATTGATTTTTTTTTTTTTAAAAGAAGAAGAATATATGAAAGGGTGAGGCAGGAGAGCTTGTATGACTCATGGGCATGGACTTGGGGAGGGATTGTTGGGGGGCATGATGGGAGGAGGGGAGCAAAGGAAAAAAAATGGAACTATTTTAACAATATAATCAATAAAATATACTTTAAAAAAGTGTAGAATAAATGTAAGGTTCCTACTTCACAGCAATAAATGAGGGAATATTGTATACTAATAGTTTAATAACTCTACCTTCACAATATATTTAAATTTCCATCTACGAAAGTTTACACCCTTATGCATTTATATCACTTTTTCACCCAAAAACTTCACAGGGATTTCGATTGGGGGAAAAATGGTCATTTTAACTATACTGAGTCTTATTCAGAAGCACATTATGTACCTAGATTGTTCATGTCTTCCCCTAGGCCCCTGAGGATAACTGTTATTTTACACAGATCTTTACATATTTTTTGCCAAACCTTTTTCCCTTTGCTATTGTTGATAGAATCTTTTGACTACAACCATAATTTCCAACTAGTATTTGGAAAACTGTTAATTTTCTTTTATTTATTTATTATGTTTTATACTTCTTAAGTGTTAAAGTTCACTTGGGTAGAGCATCATCCTGCTACACCAAGGTTGTGGGTTCAATCCTCACCCAGGACACATAACAAGACAGCAATGTTTGTCTTTCTCTCTCCTCCCCCCACTTCACTAAAATCAATTTTTTTAAAAAGGAAATTATATCATTGAGAGCCTCCATCAGCAGTACTTAAGCTTTGTGGGGTCAATAACCCTTTTAAAAGTGAAATTCTAAATGATAAGTTAAAGCTTTTAACTTCATCCCTTTAAGAAAAAGAACATACACAAAAAGTATTTTTATCTAATTGTCTTCTAAGCATTCATGGATCCTCTGGAAATCCCTAAAAGCCACTGCTCTGTTTAATTTTAGTTACGGTATTAACAAAGTACCGTTGGGTATTAAACCAAAATATTGTTTTGGTATTAACTAAGATACTGTCTGGTTAACAGGTAACGGTATTTCTACCTAGGTATTTCTATTTGGTTAGAAATACAAAGAAAAATGTCTCCAAATTACATCAAACACTTAAAAAAAAAATCTGTTATATACGAGTATTTTTCCAAATGCTAAGTCTTCATTTTTAAAACTTCATTGAAAATTATTTATCAATATGAACAGTACCTTTTCCAATTTCACATTTTTTTGCTTTTTCGGATTTGGAGGGAAATCTCATTTGCCCATCCCTTTTTCATTTATTTGTAATTCTGTTTTCAGTATGCCATCTGTAAATGGCAAATAGATTTTACAGATAAATTATTCTCATAATTCAATAATGTCTACTCAGAAATGTGATAACAGATTAATTTGGTCTGCTCTGAGTGATATTTTTTTTTAAATCTCAAACCATCTTAAAAATTCTAACCATTTTAAAAATCCTCCTCTGGTTCCTCAATGTTTAAGCAATCAAGATCATTCTATCTGCAGGCTATGAAAGGCTCTTTGTAACTTGTTCTGTTTTCCTTTCAGTCTCACCTTCTTTTATTCTCCAATCTGCTATCCTATATCCATCCACTTTAGCCCCATCTACAGTTCTCCAAATTTACCATGCCTTTCACAAAATTCTGTTCTATGTACTCGGAATTCTTCGCCGTTTCTATCCATCCCTCAGTAGTCAGTCAAAGAACCAGGGCTTTCACTAACAACACCCCTATATCACTGCTGTGTTCCTCTTCAGACTTCCATTTTTAATTGCTTAAAAATACTCCACTTGAATATCCCAGACTTCTCTCTCTATATATATATGCTGGAAACTGAAAACATCATCTCCCCCAAACTAGCTCATCCCCTCCTTGGCTCCCACCTCAGTAAATGGCACTATCACATAGCCTCTTGCTAATTTGTAATCCAAAGAACCATACTTGGCTCCTACTTCTTAATTTCCAACATACCCTGCTAATTCTATTCATGAATTTCTCTCAAATTCATCCAGTGATCTCTATACCTATTGTCCCTACCTAGTTAAGCCACCAATGTATCTAATTTGGATCATTAAAACCATTTTCTACTTACTTTCCTATACCTCCAGTCTTTTTTTTTTTTTTAAGATTTTATTTATTTTTAGAGAGGGGAGGGGAGGGAGAAAGAGGGAGAGAAACATCAATGTGTGGTTGCCTCTCACGTGCGCCTAACTGAGGACCTGACCCACAACCCAGGCATGTGCCCTGACTGGGAGTCGAACCAGCAACCTTTTGGTTCGCAGGCCAGCACTTAATACACTGAGCCACACCAGCCAGAGCCCTGTACCTTCAGTCTTAATTCCCCCTGCAATCCTTCTGCCACAATGCTCCTAAAATATACTGTCTAAAACACATTTCTGAACATGTTATTCCCCTACTTTAAAATTTTATTGGAGCCTTGGCAGGATGGCTCATTTGGTTGGAGTGTTGTCCTGTACACCAAAAAGTTGCAGGTTTGATTCCTGGTCAGGGCGCAATATGGGAAGCAACCAATCGGTTTCTCCCTCACATCAATGTTTCTCTTTCCCCTCCACTTCCTCTCTCTCTAAGGTCAGTAAACATATCTGTGGGTGAGGATTAAAAAAAAAAATTTAGTGGGTAAGTACAGGGACAGTAACTCTGAAGATACGAGAACTCTCCACATCATGTCCTTAATATAAATTCCAAACTCCTCACTGGCCTTTTTAAAGTACTGCAAGCATAATTCTCCCTAGCCCCATCTCCTGTCATTTGTTACCACATCCTAGGCATGTTCAGCTTTGCAGGTCCACTACTATTCAGTGGTCTTTGTACACGCTGCTCCCTCTGCCTGTAACACTCTTCTTTCTACCTGGCTAACTTCTATTTTCTTCAGAACTCAACCAAGATACCACTTCTGATCCAAATGAGTCTCTAAATCCTAAAGTGAGGGTCAGAACTCCCTCCTATGTGATTCCACTGCACACCCCACAGATTCTACCACATTGAGGTAAACAAAGTTAACTGCTTGTTTATTTGTACACTTCCCCACTAGTGTATAAACTACAAATATGGCAGTGACTATGCCTTTCTTACGAGGTTCTTTTTTTTTGCCTTTCTTTTCCTATTCTAATCTTTAAGCAAAACATATACAAAACACTGGGCCAGACCAAGGGGAAGAAGTGAAAAACTGGTGGAAGAAATATCAATAATTTAAGGTACGCAGATAATACCATCTTACCAGCAGAAAGTAGCAATGATTTCAAACAACTTCTAACTCAAGTGAAAGAAAGTGCCAAAGCAGGACTGCACTTGAACATCAAGATAAAAACCACTACAGCAGAAGAAATGCACAACTTTAACACTGACAATGAAGACACTGAAATTAAAGATTTTGCTTACACTGGTTCAGTCATCAATTCAAATGGAGACTGCAGCCAAGAAACAAAGAGAAGGCTGCAGAAACGGAAGAATGAGTTAAGATCACCAAGAGCAACATGTGTCATTAGAGATCAAGGCTAAGATCACCCACACCCTCGTACTCCCAATTACTATGTACAGATGTGAATGTTGGACAGTGAAGAAGGCTGATAGGAAAAAAATTGATTCGTGTGAAATACGGTATTAGAGGAAAGCTCTAAGGACCCTAGACCACCAGAAAGATGAACAAGTGGGTTCTAGAACAAATTAAGCCTGAAACAGCACTGGAGGCAAAAATGACAAAACTGAAGCTGTCCTACTTAGGGCGTGTTGTGAGAAGGCAGGGGTCTTTGGAAAAGACAATACCGCTGGGAAAAACAGAAGGCAGCAGGAAAGGAGGAAGACCAAATATGAGATAGATTGACTTCATAAAAGAAGCCACAGGAATGAGTATTTAGAGCTGAGCAGGGCTGTTGAGGACAGGACAGTGTGGACATCACTCATTCACAGGGTCACCAAGTGTCAGATCCAACTCACTGATCTGTAACATATATAACATGTCTTTCTTGTCATAATGGCTTTCCCAAAACTTAGCACGAAGTGGTTAATCAATAAATATTAAGTAGTACAAGCATTCATAATTGGGGCTGTGTCCAACTTTTTACTAAATGAAGTAGATAAACAAGCTTGGAAACCACGGTTCTGGGGCATTTGAACTTACCTTTGGGGGATGGAGGTAATGTCACAGATCACTCTGAGAGGCTTTTGAAAACTAATGATTTCCCCCAAAAATGAATGTAAATATATGTTTTAAATACTTTTATATGATTTCAAAGGCATCTTGGTCCTCAGGTTAAGTCCTGGCCTAAGGCGTTTATTTCTAAAGTCATAAGACTGCTAGGAGGAAGGAAGAGTCGGTCCTATAATTCTATTATTACTTACCTTCTCTCTTCCCCACAAATCCTGTTCCTCCTTCTCCCCATAGCTAAATCAACACCTTTCCCTAGGCAAGTTTGGCACTTCCATCATCATCGGCAGCCATCTGTCTCGAGAGACGATGGCGTAGCTTCCCGAGAGTCTATCTGCCCCGCCGAGAATGGCTGTGCAGTCCGACTCGGGAGTGACAATCCCTGCCGCACTTGTTACAGGTGAAGGCAGATGGCTGTTGTTGCTGCAGCTGCTGGCACTTCCATCCCCTTGGTAACTACCAGAGTTTAGGAATGCAATCAAACATTTCCTTCTCAAGGGTATATAGTGCACATCAGTTATTCCCATATCATTACCATAACATTGACCATTTTCTAAAGCACTCCTATTTTCTTAATTTTTAAAAAATCAACTTTTTAATTTGAATGTAGTGACATCCTAAGTAATAATATCTGTGAAATCAGTTTTGATGTCATAGTTATTTTCCTACCACAAAATAAAACTTTTAAAAAGTATTTTAGACCCTCACCAGCCACCAAGTTTTAGAGCACAATTCTAAGGTCTCTGCAGCTACTCTGGGGTCTGCCAGGTAAAAAATAATTTGGACATTGAGGAGTTTTGTTTGTTTGTTTTAAGCCACAGGAAACTGAAGAACATGTGGTTCAATCCTCTCATTTTAGAGATTAAAAAATTGAAACCCAGAGCCCTGGCCAGTGGCTCAGTTGGTTGGAGCGTCATCCCACCACCAAAAGGTTGAGGGTTCAATTCCCAATCAGGGCACATAACCAGACTACAGGTTCGATCGCCAGCTGGCATACGTATGGGAGGCAGCCAATTAATGTTTCTCCTATCGGTATTTCTTTCCCTTTCTCTCTCTATAAAAAACAGTAAACATATCCTCAGGGGAGGATTTTAAAAATTATTGGGAGAAAAAAAGAAAAAAGGAAACCCAGAAAGGGTAAGTGGCTTGTCCAAGGTCAGATGAGATGTTTAATGAAATGTCTAGGGTTAGCATTCAGGTCTACTATCAGTTCAGTACATTTTCCACTGTACTGTATCCATTCAGATTGTACTAGAATAATACAGTATCAAGAATTCTTAAAAAAAAAAAAAAAAAAAAAAAAAGAATTCTTCATCTGTTACCTACCTCACTCTTCCATTCAGATTTATCTGAACATGTTGCTTAAAGTCTGGATATTTGGATGCCAGATATGCAAAATCAGGAGGTTTGTCCTTGTATCTATTTCTTGCATGCATTGATTTACTCAGAGCCATCTTTAAAAAGAAAAAAAGGGGGGGGGAATCAGTATATTTGGTTTAAGAAAATACTAATGGGGAAAAACTGTGGTTGCCAAGTCACCAGTTTCAGCCAACACATCCTTGTCAATCAAGTGAGAAAGTAGAACTTATATTTTTAAATATACACAACAAATAAATATGAACAGAGCTCAACATCATCTGCCATTAGAGAAATGCAAATTAAAGCCACAATAAGTTTCACTTCTACCCATCAGGATGGCCACTACTGAAATTTTTTTAGAAGAAAATAACAAATATTGGAAAGGATGTGAAGAAATTATAGAGCCCTTATGTATTGCAGGTAGAAAATGAAATGGTACAACTACTATGGAAAACAGTTTGGTGGTTCTTTAAAAAGTTAAAACACAGAATCACCATATGTTCCAGCAATTCCACTCCGAAGTATAAGCCAAAGAACTGAAAACAGGGATTCAAACATATATTTGCCTACCAGTGTTCCTAGCATCATTATTTACAACAGCCAAAAGGTGGAAGTGCCCACAAACAGATGAATGAAATTCTGATACATGCTACAACATAGACAAACCTTAAAAACATTATGCTAAGGAAAATAAGCCACACCCAAAAGGAATACTGTATTATATTAAATATTGTATTACCCCACTTATATGAGGTACCAAGACTAGGCAAATTCATACAGGTAATGTATAACAGAGGTTACTAGGGATTGTGGGGAGAGAAGAACGATGAGTTATTCTTTAATTGGTACACAGTTTCTGTTTAGGATAAAAATATCTTCTAGAAAGGGATAGTGGTAATGGTTGCACAATATTGTGAATATACTTAAGGTCACTGAATGGTACACTTAGAAATGGTTAAGCCCTGGCTGGTGTGTCTCAGTAGACTGAGCTCCAGCCTGCGAACCAAAGGGTCACCAGCTTGATTCCCAGTCAGGGCACATGCCTAGATTGTGGGTTCTCTTCCCCTTCGAGGATCCCAAGAAAGCCAAACAATCGATATTTCTCTCACATTGATGTCTCTCTCCCTCTTTTTCTCCCTTCCTTCCCCTTTCTCTAAACCCACTATAAAATTTTTAAAAAGTCTTCAAGGGAGGATCAAAAGAAAATTTTTTAAGAATACTATATATCTCTGGGAGGTAGGTGATGTTTATTTTCTTTCTTGTACCATTCTGCATTTTCCACTCTTTTTTTTATAATGAGCATTCATCTAAACAGTATTGTGAAAGCCAGAAACCTAAGAATCACCTGATCGCTCTCTCTCTCAGAGCCCAAGAAATCAAGTCATGTGGCGTTAACCTACTGAATACCTCTCAAACCCATCTATGTTTCTCTATCTCCACCAATATGAGCCCATTACAAGTTACCTAGACTGCTTTTACAGTCTCTTAGTTGATCTCCCTGAATCCACTTTTATTCTCTCTATTCCCTTTCCACCTCTGAATATACCCAATTGCTCAAAACCTTACCCTTAGGATAAAAATTTAAAAACCTGCCCTGGCCAGATAGTTCAGTTGGTCGGAGCATCAACCCAATGGGCCAAAGCTGTGGTCACATGAAGGAGTCAACCAGTAAATGAATGCATGAGTGCTAAAGTCAATGTTACTCTCCCTCTCCAATCAATTTTTTTTAAAATTAATAAATAAACTAAAAACCTTATTTCAGCATACAAATAAGGTCCAGCCTGGTGTGGGCTTGCCTATTTCCTCACTATCAGCTTGTCTCACCCTTAAGCTCATTTTTCTGTCCCTCCACTCTGGCAATAGCGTCTTTACAGAGGTTACTCCTTTTGTCTATAACAGCAATTTTCAACCATTTTCACCTCACGGCACACATAAACTAATTACTAAAATTCTGCAGCACACCAAAAAATATACTATGTTTTTTGCAGATCTTAAAAAAAAAAAAAAAAGGTATACTTCTTATTCATTAACACCAGACAGCCATTGCTGTGTTGGCTGTTGTCATTTTCTTAAGGGAAAAGAGGTCAGTGTTCTGACTAAAGAGTCAAGTGTTGTATGTTTTAAAAACTCTTTTTTCATTTTTTTAGAGAGGGGGAGGGAGGCAAAAAGAGAGGGACAGAAACATTAATTGGTTGCCTTCCATACACACCCAGCTGAGGACTGAACTCACAACACAGGCATGTGCCCTAAACAGGCACACAGTGTGGCTCAGCTGGTTGGAATGTCCTACACCGAGAGGTCGCGGCTCAGATTCCGGTCAGGGTATGTGTACCGGTCTGGTCCCTGGTGGGATGTGTATGAGAGGCAAACCAAGAATGTTTCTCTCCCTCTCTCCTACTCTCTCTCTCAAATCAACAAGCACGTCCTTGGGTGAGGACTAAAAAGACAAACGAACAAACGAAAACCCCAACCCAAGCCCAGCTATTTGACCCCTACACTGCTTTTACAAGTCTCGTAATTGATCTCCCTGAATCCACTTTTATTCTCTTTATATTAATTTAAAAAATACTTGAGGCACACCAGTGTGCCTCTTACACACCAATGGAAAATCACCAGTCTATAATGTTCCTTCCTCCCCTCTTACCTGATGAATTCCTCCTCATCCTTACTATCACAGCTCAGGCATCTCTTCTTCAGGAACTTTTCCTTCCCTAATCTCCCCAGTTAAATCCTATTCCCTGTTATAAAGTTTCCTAGCAACAAGCACCTTTTCTTGGCAGGCTTTGTTAGAAATATAACTTTACATAACAATAAATAACACTATTTCATAAGGCTTTTTACAGCTTTCTAAACTGGAAATTTAACCACCATTTTCGAAAAATAATTGTCTTCACCTTTCCAAATCATATACTCAAGTGCCCACTAGACTTCTCATTTGAATGGCTCAAAAGTATTTCATGCACATGTCCAAAATTAAATAACTTCTACCCACCCCAAAATGGTCCTCATCTATCTTTCTTATTTTGCCAAAGGACACCACTATCTTTCTTGTGGCTCACAACCCAGAAATCTTCAGCATCTTCTCCACCCCACCTCCCTCATTCCAAACATATTATATCCTGAGTATTCTCTATCTGCTAATTATTTCTTGGCCCTAATTATTTCTCACCCTCCACAACACATCTCTAGCCCAGGTCATTATCATCTCTCTATATAACCCCTGCAACCCATTTTTAACACGGTAGACAAGTCTTCCCTCCCCAATCCCAAGCAAATCTAAGTATTCTTTGCTAAATCCTGTCAGTGGCTTCCTAAAGCTATTAGGCTAATAAAGTCCAAAATTATTAACAAAACATACATACTCTAGGCCTTGTCTATCCCTCCAGCCTCCTTTCTTATCACTTAACCCTTCCAACACTATATTCCAGACATATTGGTCTTTTCATTTTTCTTTCATTTACTCTGACATTTTAAAAGTACGTTAACTTACATGAATTAAGAACAATGGAAGGGCTTGCCTAAGGTAAAGCCTGAGATTAACTACCCACTATGACCTGCCCAGTCGGAATCTGCGATCAGACCATCTTGCGCGGTTATTTTTGGTCACTGAACTTGTCAGATTTATTATAATACCTATAGAGACCCTTTCTCATTCATGTATGACAGATTCAATTCGTTTCCTATATTACTCAACCTTATCGGTCAGAACAGATACAGAGTGAATCAATAAAGCCACTTCTTTGCTAACCAAGATACTCATACAGGTGGTGGGTTCTTAGCCAAATCTATCAGGTCCCTCAATTGAGTGTCAACTCTTACCTGGCATCAGCATCGTCACTTCCTTCTCTCTAGCCTAATCTACTTTTCTCTTCCTGGCTCATTTGACTCCAGCTATATTGGCCTCCTTGTTGTTTATCAACTCTCGTATACTCCTGCCACTCCTGTCTCAGGACTTTTGAATTTGCTGTTTGTCTGCATGGATTTCTCTTTCCCCAGAAATATAAACATACAAGATACCTTGGCCTTGTTCAGGGCTTCGAATCAAATGTCACTTTCTCACTGATGTCTTTCCTGAGTACCTTTACTTAAAATTGCAGTAATTGTACACACTCCTGGCCTCCCTTACTAGCTTCTGTCTTCTATGTAGAACTTACCCATTTCACATTCCATGTATTCAATATATTTTACTTATTTTTAAAAATATGCCCTGCCAATAATCTTCATAAGGAAAAAAACTTCGATCTTGTTTACTGCAATTTCCCAGCACCTAAATTAGGGCCTGAGAAGTAGGCACTTAGTAAGTACTTGTTGATTTAAAATATCATATGTAACTCTTCACTGTCCAGGCCACTGAAACACAACACCCTCATTCTTTATTTTTTTTTAAATTTATTTTAACTTAATCTTTATTGAAATTTTTTTGTCCATTACCATTTAGTCCCCTTATACACCTCTACCCCCAGCACCCTCATTCTTGGTAAACAGTCCCCTATCTTGACTCTCAAAAAGGATCAGTCCTAGGGTTGGGGCTTTTTCTTCCGGGTTGCCCTTGTCCGTCCAAAAAGCCAAGTAGGTTTCTCTTGACTCTTAAATAATCTTCTTCAACTATCTCTTAACGCAGTCTATATTCCGCTTTCTAAACTTCTAATTTCTTAACAGATTCCTCCCACTTCAACCCCAATCTCCTTTTTTTCTCGTTGCCTTCTCTCATAAATCCGACTTTTTCTTCTAGTACCGCCACAGCCAGTTCTCCCTCTTTCACTCCTTCCACACCCTCATCTTACCCATTCACTTTGTCTACCCGCCTCAGTTCGGATCTCTCTAAACCTCCTCAGCCCTGGGGTCTTCCCTACTTCAATCCTAGTCTCCATTCTATTAGTCAACTCCCCCCCCCCACACACACACCACCCTCAGTCAGGTCTCCCTAGACCCCGAAATCAGCACCTCACGGGCCCAAAACTCGAGAATGAGAAAGCTGGGTGCTACATGGATTAAACGAACTCGCAACCCGCGTTAACGCTATTAAGTGACTGACCTATGAAGTCCAAGTTCCAGCCAGACCACCAATCTGGAGCGGCTCTCCAACACCAGGGTCTTAAACCGTCCGCAGCGCGGAGCTCCTAGAAACGCAGAACATACGCTCCCAGCGCGCCTCCATCTTGAGCAGCAATCCAGCCTCGTGATTGGACGATCAACACCTCGCGTTATCTGTAGCAGACTGCGAAGAAGAAATTGTCGCGAGATCTGGACTTGGTGGCTCCCGCTGACAGAAAAAGAGGCGTGGTAGCAAGCGGAGTCCTTTGCCTGAAGGCACCTGCCTTAGAATCTGCTAGGTAACCTGTTTTTTACAAATGTAGATTTTTTATTTTTACAAAGTTGCTTTCTGGACCTCACACCAGATTTACTAATTAAGTCCCTAGAGTTTGTCAGAAAATATAAGAACAGGGGCAGGGGGTGAGGGCGGGTGAAAAGGCTTTTAGATTTGATGGCGGGCAATTAGCGTTAGTTGTGCAACAGGTCTCTCCTGGATGTCTCATTTAAACATCACAGATAAAATGAAATAAAAGAGAGTAGTCTGGTTTACAAAGGAAGAACTGAGGGTCTTTTGTTCAAAATCTTACACCCAGATGACATCAAGCCCATGTTCTTTTTATTCCTTTTCCTGCCTCTTGAGCTGGAAGCGCTTTTAAGTGCGTTTCATTTTTCTTTTCAACTCAGTTATCTTAATTTTTACCCTTTGGCAAATAGAGTCAGCATTGGTCTCCCCGTTTTACAATTGAGATTAAAAGGTAAATTACTTGCACAACGTTTACAATTAGTAACAAAACTAGGGCTAAAGTCTCTGGACCCCCTCCTAGTATCTCTTTCCATTAATTAAAAAAAAAAAAAGGCTTGCCTAGGTCCTAGTAATTAATATGAAAGTTTCTGGCATAAAACTGAGAGATAGGGAGTAAGGAATGGAGATCTTAGCTTTATGCAGAACTGAGTGTATCAGTAACCGCCCAAGCAAAAGTGAAGAGGTGTTTTCATTACCTATTAAGTAATACACCACTCCAAAATGTATAGTTAAACATTCCAGTGTGGGCTGGGATTAAGACACTCCTACCCCCCGCCATTTTTCTTCAGTATTTTCTGTTGGTAGTAACATTAACTGGTTCAGCTGGAATGACTGGGTCTCTCTCTTCCTATAGTCTTAAATCCTCTCCCTCTCCAAGTGACCTTTCCACATAATCTCTCCAGCAGAGTACCCAGGCTTCTTAGATGGTGGCTCAGGACTCCCAAAAAGGCAGAAGCGGAAGCTGATAGGCATTTTTAAGGCTTAGGCCCAGAACTGGTGATTCTCCCATATTCTATTTGTTAAAGCAAGTCAAAGGACCAGCCCATGTTCAAGAAGAGGGGTCAATGCCACTTTCCAGTACCAGAAGGTATGGTTCACTAAATCTACTGTTGCAGCAAAATACCACAGAAAGTTTTCTGTCTTTAGCTGGTAGTGACTTTGGTGCTTCGTGTTTTATGATATTCAGTGCTTTCTTCTGGAAAAGTAAAAAAGAAAATGGCCTTGGAGGTGTGACTGGTAGGGATGAAAGTAGATTGTATTTAACATGTTGGTGAATTTCTCTGTTAGCTCCAGAGAGCCAGCTCCTTTGTGATTCAAACCAGAGAGACCCTAGCTCTGCAGCCAGGGAATTTGGGCTTTAATCTTGCCCCCACCACTTACTAACCCTGTGAGTATGAACAATTAAACTAGTCAAGCCTCAGTTTCCACAATATTGCAAAACCAAATAGTAATCTCATAGAGCTGTTGTGATAATTAAATCAGATAATGCATATAAAGCAATTAGCATAGTTTCTGGTACATAGTAAGTTATTATTATAATATTACTATCATTCCTTATAACATCTCTGGTCACTTTCCATTTAAGAAATAAATTTCATAAAGATAAAACATGTTCATTATGGTAAATTTGTAAAAAAAATGTGAATAGTACAGGAAAGTATGAAAAAGAAAGCAAAGATTATCTAAATCACCACCTACAGCCAATCACCATTAAGTTTTGGTAACCTTATTTCTGGACTGCTATATATTCATACGAATATCGTCGGCAGCCGTCCGTCTCGAGAGACGATGGTGTAGCTTCTTAAGAGTCTATCTGCACTCTCCAGTGAAGCTGAAGAGCCTCGATGAAGCTACAGAGCCTGGGCAGGGTGATATGGAGGGTCTGCTGTTGCCCATGCAGCAGACCCCCCCTCTCTTCGCAGCTGAAGGATCCAAGGGAAAGACGGAGTCAATACAGCTTGGCTTCAGGTGCGCCGCAGGAGTTGCCGGTGTTGACTACAATGTCAAACCGCCTTAGGGACTCCGGCTCCGGATTTTCTGTCGGGGTTTACTCCCTTAGCCTTTCCCCTGAAGAGGTATGCCGCAAGGCAGCGGAGGTTTTTTGGAATCAGAGTTTTCCTTCTCTGATGTGCCCTGACTGGAAGATCGAACCAGCGACACTTAGCTCGCAGGCCGATGCTCAATCCACTGAGCCAAACCAGCCTCATACGAATATATAACAATAATTTTATAGAAATAGATTTTTCTACTCAAATACAAGTCTTGGGGAGTCTCCTACTTCAATTATATAGTTCTCTATAGTCATTTGTGATGGGTGTATAGTATTCCATTGTATGGACATAGCACAATTTTTTAGCTAATTTCCCTATGGGGTGGACATAAATTGACTTGCTCCTAAAATTGTGGCATAACAATAAATACATCTCCTTTAAATTTTTTTTTAAAATTTTGTTTATTTATTTTTAGAGAGAGCAGAGGGAAGGAGACAGAGAGGAAGAGGAACATCGATGTGTGAGAGAAACTTCGGTTGGTTGCCTCTCGCATGCCCCTAACCAGGGACGTAGCCTGCAACCCAGGCGTGTGTCCTGACTGGGAATCAAATCTGTAACCTTTTGGTTCACAGGCTGGTGCTCAATCCACCAAGCCACGCCAGCCAGGGCTAAAATTTTTTACATAAAATGAAAATTGTCTAGATACTGTACAAAATAGATTAATAAAATATTCAACATCTGCCTCTTAGGGCTTACCTCTCTGTTTTATCCTCAAATCACCAAGAATATAATCTGGTAGAAGTCTCTCCAACTTCCACACACCAGCAAGGACAGTATAGGCATCCAATTAGTTGGTTACACCTTTGCTTCTTGCTGCCCCTTTGTAGCACGAAACTGATTCTGCACATTCGATGAGTAATGGTGCTAGTTCTGAAATGTTGCATGGCTGGTACCAGAACTGCTTTCAGCATCAGCCACCCGCAGGGCTGAAATTAACCCTTGAAGGCATCAGCCTGGACTCCCACTTTACAAAAGTTAATTACTTAAAGACCTTGTTACTCTTCCCTGCCATTGCCCTTTGGCCAAGGCCAGCCAGTCAACATCCACAGGTCTAACTTCTTGTCTTAGAGAACAATGATTGAGTATCAATTCCTTCTAGCCCAGAAGACCCTGGCCTCCTTATATAAGTTTATTCAGCTCCTTTTTAGGGACTACAGTAATATATCAGAGACCTAATCGCCACTTTAATTAAGTCACAAAAGCTATGCCCTAATCCCAGAATAATAACTTCCTTAGCCTACATTCACATAACAGAGAGCTATGTAAGTTATACTTTACACTTAGGATATATTTTTTATTCTCATAAAATAATGCTGAATTCTTTCAAGAACTTGGAAAGTAAATTTCAAAAAATTAATAGCTGATGGAAGAACTGGATCTAAGTGTACATCTGACTACACGCCCTCTTGTTCCAAGTTCCCAAAACAGAAGATATTAATTAAAAATAAGTAAATTCCAAATAGGGCTGAAAACCCAGAAGTAGTGCCATGGACAGACCAAAAAATTTGAAGGTACTCTAAAAAAATAGGATGCAAATAGGAATAACAAGTAAAATGCCCAGAGATTTTTATAGGGAACTGCACATGATTTTGAAATTTATCTGAAAAACAAAATGTGCAAGAATAGCTAATAATGTTTTCCACCTGGAAATAATAAAAATTACTCCATACATGAAATAAATCTCATATGGACAGTAAAACCATTATAAAAACAAAATTAACTATAGATGTGTTAGAAGAATTTATTAGAAGAATCATTAGGAGAATTTAATGAACGCCCTCCTTGTGGTTTTAAGCTACCAGCACACAGGCCCCACTAACACTCTTAATCTTCCCCTTCACAACGGCAGGCTGCTTTGGGAGCTTTCCCTTCCCTAGAACTTTGTAGCAGCCCAGTCGCACCACATCAATGATGGGAGCGGCTCCAGTCTTGTTCTTGGCAGCATTTACCTGTGTCCGCTCACTGACTGAAGCCCACAGTTTTATCACTATTGACAGTGGGGCAGAAGCTCTGGTTCCTCTTTAAGTCATAATGCCTCATACCAACTTTCCCAAAGTTACCTGGGGGATATTTGTGGAAGTTGATCCTGTGATGATGCAAGCCACCAGCATTACCCTGGCTCTGGGTGCTTCCTGTGCTTGCCAATGCTCTGTGGTCATGGCTCACATGGCCCCGAAGTTTCCAGGTATTCCTCAGTCTGGATGGCACATCAGTGGCCAAGATGCCAGGAGAATGTTTTTATACACTTAGAATAGGGAAGCCCTTCTAAAATTATACAACTCAAAAACCATAAAGGAAATAATTGCTAAGTTTGATTATATAAAAATTTTAAAATACACCCTGGCCAGGTGGCTCAGTTGGTTGGAGCATTGTCCTGTACACCAAAAGGCTGAGGGTTCAATCCTGGGTCTGGCCACATACCTAGGTTGCAAGTTTGATCCCTGGTCAGGGTGTGTATTGGAGGCAACCGATTGATGTTTCTCTCTCTCTCTCTCCCTCCCTCTCCCTCTCCCTCTCCCACCCTCCGTCTCTCCCTCTTCCTTCTTCTCTGTCTCAAATCAATAAACATATCCTCAAGTAAGGATTAAAAAATTTTTAAATTCAATATAAAAGAGTACTACAAATAATAGACAACAAACAGGGAGAAAATATTTGCAGTTTATAATGAAGGGTTAATATGTTCTTAATGACAAATCAGTAAGAACATAATCCAGTGTTAAAATGAGCCATGAATATAAAGAAATCCACAAAAGAGCAGATATAGTTGACCAATGAATATACATGAAAAAAATGCTCAAACACCTAAGTAATCATAGAAAGACATAGTAAAATAACTATAATGTACCATTTTTAATGTATCATATTAATAAAAATAAATATTGATAATGTTTAATGATGGCAAAGGATAGTATATTGTTTAGCTTTTGCTATATAACAAACTAAAACTTGGTAGCTTATAAAAATAGACATTAATTATTATTCAAAATTCCATGTATTAGCTGAACAGTTGTTCTGATCTGGGCTTGTTCAGCGGATCTCTGCAGTTTGTTGGAGGCTACACTAGAGCTTGAGTGGTCTAGGATGACCTTACATGTCTGGCATTTAACAAGCTGCGTGGTCTAGGGTAAGAATCAGCAAACTACTTCCAGTAGATCAAATCTGGCCACACCTATTTATTTACATATTATTTATGGCTGATTTCACAATACAAAAGCAGAGCTCAGTAGTTGCAAGAAAGACCATATAGCCCAAAAAGCTGAAAATATTTAATATCTAGCCCTTTACAGAGACTATTTACCAATCCCTGTTTTAGGGAACCTAAACTGGAAATATATCTGTGCTTCACATTGTTTTTGACCATCCAGTGGGATAGACTGGGTTTATTCACATTGCAGCAACATCACAAGAAAATGAGAAATTAAGCTACAGTATCTCTTAAGGCCTAGGGCAACCTAAATATAAGGAGTGGGGAAATGGACTTCACATCTGGGTGGGAGGAAAAGCAAAGAATTTGTGATCAATTGCAATACACCATAGCAAATATAAATTGCCCTTTAAAATTTTTTTTATTTATTTACTTTAAAAGAGAGCAGAAGGGAGGGAGAAAGAGAGGGAGAGAAACATTGGTACATTGATCGGTTGCTTCTCGTTGCCTCTCGCACACCCCTAACTGGGGACCTGTCCCACAGCTCAGGCATGTGTTCTGACTGGGAATCAAACCAGCGACATTTGGTTTGCAGGCAGGCACTCAATCCACTGAGCCACACTAACCAGGGTTAAATTGCCCTTTTGAAGGCTAATTTAGCTATATATACATATACATATATATATAATACCCAATCCTAGAATATCTGTGATAGGAAACAACTGTTGACAGTGATTGCTTCAGGAGTGAAGAGCTGATAATTGGGAAACAGGAGTAATAAGGAGACTTGCAGTTCAATGTGATTGATTTAGTGACTTTTGAATTTTGTACTAAGGGTATATTGAAAATAAATAAATGTGTATATATTCTCCCAACCAGAAATTTTATTTTTGAGTTATGTCCCAGAGAAATGCATGTTTATAATGAGGTTGAGGTAGGCATATTGATGTTCATTGTCACATTGTTTCTAAAAGAGAAAAAAATGGAACAACATAAATATCCCTCAGTAAGGGATTGAGTAAATAAATTACAATAAGTCGCTGTTATGGAGCTGTTAACAGTAGATCTGTATCATCCCTGGCCAGGTAGCTTAGTTGGTTAGAGTGTCATCCCAATACACCACTGTTTCAGGCTCAATCCTTGGTTGGGGTACATAAAATGCATAAGTAAGTAAAGCAACAAATCGATGTTTCTCTCTACTCCCTTCCTCTCTCTCTAAAATCAGTAAGTAGCCCTGGCTGGTGTGACTCAGTGGATTGAGCTCCAGCCTGTTTGATTCCCTGTCAGGGCACATGCCTGGGTTGTAGGCCAGGTCCACAACTGGGAGCTTGCAAGAGGCAACCAACTGATGTTTCTGTCACACATGGATGTTTCTCCCTCCCTTCCTCTCTCTCTGAAAATAAATAAATAAAATCTTTTTTAAAAATGAAAATAAATGAATAAAATCTTTTTTTTAAATAGTTCTGTATCTACAAACATGGAAAATCTCCAATATATATAATACGATAAAAGGAAACTGTGAAACAGCAGGTTCAATTTGATATAACTTATGTAAAGCAAAAAGAAAAACACATCTATTTCAACATAAAAATCTAAACATATAAAAGTAGTCATAGGAAAAGACTGAAAGGAAAATGCTAAACTGATAACAGCAGTTACTGTGGGGAAACTGAGTTGGAATTTTAGCGATGGAGCATCAGAATTTTTAATGTTTTCTGTATTTAAGTATTTTATAGTGATAATACAGTTGTATAATTTAAAATAGACTTAAAATACTAAAAATAAAAAAAGAAAGAAAAGAAAATTAGGTTTGCCAAGAAACCATAGCCTGAAAACTCATGCAGGAAATGACAATTTGGAAGGGAGACAAAGTTGGATAATATGAGGTAATGATTTAGAAGATGTACCCAGAAACTCCAACTTTGTTTAGTAGGAGTTCCAGAAAGTGAGAATGCAGAGTATGAAACTATGGAAGAAAATTTCCTAAAACTGAGAAAGATACAGGTCTTAAAATTAAAAGAGCTCACTGTGTACTGGACTGAATGAATTTTAAAAGACCCACATCAAGGAAAGCTGTTAGAGTGGTCCCTAATCCATTATGACTAATGTCCTTATAAGGAGAGGAGATTAGGTCACAGACAATGCAGAGGGACAACCATAAAAGGACACACAGCAAGAAAGTGCCCATCTGCAAGCCAAGGAGAGGTTTCAGAAGAAAACAATTCTACTGACACCTTGATTTTGGACTTCCAAACCTCCAGAAATGTGAGAAAATCAATCTCTGTTGTTTAAGCTACCTAGTCTGTGGTATTTTGTTGTGGAAGCCCTAGCAAACTAATACAGTTTCCTTGGTTTTATTTATTCATAAGTACATATTTTATACTTCTGATGCTATTGTAAGTGAAATTGTTTTCTTAATTTCCTTTTTGGATTGTTCATTGTGAGTATGTAGAAATGCAACTAATTTCGTGTGTGTTGATTCTGCATTCTGCAACCTTGCTGAATTTGTTCTACTTTTTTTTTCTACATATAGGATTATGTCACTTGTGAACAGAGATCACTTCTTCCTTTCCAATTCTGATGCTTTTTATTCCTTTTCCTTGCCTAATTGATCTAGCTAGGACTTTTAGTACTATGTTGAACAGAAGCAGCATAAAAAGGCATCCTTGTCTTATTGCTCATCTCAAAGAAGCTTTTGGTCTTTCACCATTGAGTATGCCATTAGCTGGGGCTTTTCATATATAGCCTTTATTATGTTGGGGTAGTTTTCTTTTGTTCCTAGTTTATTGAGTGTTTTTATCAAGAAATGGTGCTAAACTTTCTCAAATGCTTTTTCGACATCAGTTGAGATAATCATTTGTTTTTTTCCTATTCATTCTGTTAATGTGGCATATTAATGGATTTTTATATATTAAACTTTCCTTACATTCCAAGAGAAGATCCACTTGGTCATGGTGTATTTTAATATACTATTGAGTTCGGTTTGCTAGTATTTTGTTGAGAATTAATGTTTTATTTAATTTGTTTTACATTAATGATAATAAGGGATATTGATATAGTTTTCTTTTTTATAGTATCATTGTCTGATTTTTGGTATCAAGATAATCTTAGCTTCATGGAATGAGTGTGGAAGTGTTCCCTCCTCTTCAGTTTTTTGGAACAGTTTGAGAAGGACTGGTGTTTATTCTTTTTTTAATTAATTAATTTACTTATTTTTAGAGAGAGGGAAAGGGAGTGAGATAGAGAGGAAGAGAAACATCAATGTGTGGTTGCCTCTCGTGTGCCCCCAACTGGGGACCTGGCCCGCAACCTAGGCATGTATTCTGAATGGGAATCAAACTGGTGACCCCTTGGTTCGCAGGCCGGCACTTAATCTACTGAGCCACACCAGCCAGGGCTCATTCTTTAAATATTCACCATTGTTATATCTCTTCTATCTGGAATCTAGTGAGGTATGAACCTTTTCCAAAAGGATAGCTGAATGTTTGAATACTGTTAAAAAGTTTTTAATTGTGGTAAAATACACAGAACATAAAATTTTACCATCTTAACCATTTAAAAAAAATAATTTGTTTGTTTGTTTGTTTATTTATTTTTAGAGAGAGGGGAAAGGAGAAAGAGAGGGAGAGAAACATCAATCACAGTGTGGTTGCCTCTCATTCGTGCCCCCAACTGGGGACCTGACATGCAACCTAGTCATGTGCCCTGACTGGGAATTGAACCAGCGACACTTCGTTCACAGGCCGATGCTCAAATCTTAACCATTTTTAACTGTACAGTTCAGTAGTGTTAATTTGAACATTGTTGTATAACACATCGCCAGGTCTTTTTCAACTTGCAAAACTAAAACTTTATATCCATTACAAAACAACACCCTTTTCCCTCCTCCCCCTAAGGCCCTGGTAACCAAAGTTCTACTTTGTATTTCTATGAGTTTGACTATTTTAGATAGCTTATATAAGTGGAATCACACAGTATTTATCTTTTTGTGACTGACTTATTTTATTTGAATACCATATTTAACCCATCAATTTGAATTGTCCTCAGTAATTTATGTAGTTCCCATGTATTGGTGTAGGAGACCGTCCTATGTGGTTTCAAGAATTGTAGTCCAAGTTGCGAGCCAGGCTCCTGAGGGCCTTGTCAGACTTGACCGGAACACTGGGAGGGCTAGAGACAGGCATGACTTGAAGGCCATTCAGAAGGTTCCCATGGGAACTAAATTTAAAGAATGTATATTATGCTTTGAAGCTTGCTCTGCTTTTCTTATCTCTTAGTTAACTATAAACAGTGTGTAGCTAAAAATGTATAAAGCCTTGCACCTGATATCAGTGTGGCATCAGGATGTTTAACAGACCCTGACACAGACTGGTCACTGTATTCTTTATATTGATATCTGTACTCAGTAACTGTCAACTGTAACCCAAGCGTCTGAAAGCTAATTGATGATTTCTGAATCTTGACCTTGTATTTCCTGAATCCCCTCCTCAATATAAAGGTCTAGGAGAGGACGTTCAATGCTCTTCTCCACTAGAGAGATTTGCCGCCTCTCCTCCTCCCAGACAAAAGACAGTGTCCTGGGTAAATTTGTTCTCTCATCCATGATCCTGAAACCTCTGCTTGACAGGGAGTTTCCCACGAGCTGAGGTGTTGGAAACAGCCTGCCTTATATTGGGTTTACAGTATTCCTTCACTTATCGCGGGTATTATGTTCTAGACCACCCCGCGATAGGTGAAACTCCGCGAAGTAGGAGCCTTACATTTAGTTGAGTATTTATATATATCTTAAGGCTTTATAAACCCTTCCCACACACTTATAAACTGTTCCCAGTCCCTTATTAACCTTTCCCACTCCCTTATTAACCTTTTCCACACTTTTATAAACACTACTTATCTTCTTACACATATTCTACACTCTTAAACCTACGTAACTTTAACAACATACGTATACAGTACCGCAAAATCCCGCGATATAGCGAAAAATCCGCGATAAATAATTAAATATAATATTTTTAAAAATCCCACGATACAGCGAGACTGCGATAAGTGAACTGCGATATAGAGAGGGACTACTGTATTTCTAGACTTGTTTTATTGATCTGTCTGCCTATTTGTACACATATACACATTGGTTTTAATTATCATAGCTTTTTATTGTCTAACTCTTCTCCAAAGTTTATGCTTCCAGATAAACTCTGGAACCATTTCATTAAGTTTTCTACAAAAGTCCTTTCAGGATTTTTTTATTGTTATTACATTAAATATACAGATCAATACTGGGAGGATCAGCATCTGTACAATATAACTCTTCCATTTATATATATATATATATATATTTTAAATTTTTTAAAGATTTTATTTATTTATTCTTAGAGAGAGGGAAAGGGAAGAAGAAAGAGAGGGAGAAAAACATCAATGTGTGGTTGCTTTTTGCATGCCCCCAACTGGGGACCTGGCCCATGCAACCCAGGCATGTGCCCTGACTGGGAATTGAATCAGTGACCTTTTGGTTCACAGGCCGGCGCTCAATCCACTGAACCACACCAGCCAGGGCTCCATTTATGTTTAATAAGACTTCACCCTAGCCTACAAGACTATTACAAAAGAGTCCCATTCATTTCTCTTTTTTAATTTTAATTTAGTGATTATGCTATTATAGTTGTCCCAATTTTTCCTCCTTTTCCTGCCTCCACTTCCTCAGGCCAACCCCATACTGTTGTTCATGTCCATGGGCAATGCTTGTAAGTTCTTTGACTACTCATTTCCTATACTGTACTTTACATCCCCTAAGAGGTAGTTATTCTGTAACTACCTCTTAATCCCCTCACCTCCTCACCCATTTCGTCCCATCCCGTCCCATCTGACAGCCATCAAAACGCTCTCTTTATCCATGGTTCTGTCTCTGTTCTTCTTGTTTGCTTAGTTTGTTTTTTAGATTCAATCGTTAATAGATATGCATTTCTTGTCATTTTATAGTTCATAGTTTTTATCTTTTTCTTTAAATAAGTCCCTTTAACATTTCATATAATAGTGGTTTGGTGATGATGAACTCCTTTAGTTTTTTCTTGTCTGGGAAGCTCTTTATCTGCCCTTCCATTCTAAATGATAGCTTTGCTGGGTAGAGCAGCCCTGGCTGTAGTTCCCTGCTTTTCATGACTTTGAATGTTTCTTGCAAATCCCTTCTAGCCTGCAAAGTTTCTTTTGAGAAATCATCTGACAGCCTTGTGGGAACTCCCCTGTAGGTACCTAACTTCTTTTTTCTTGCTGCTTTTAAGATTCTCTCTTTATATTTAACTTTGGTGTTTTAATTATGATGTGTCTTGGTGTGGTCCTCTTCACATCCATCTTTTTTGGCACTCTCTGTGCTTCCTGGACTTGCACGTCTATTTCCTTCACCAAATTAGGGAAGTTTTCTTTCATTATTCTTTCAAATGGATTTCCAGTTTTTTGCTCTTTCTCTTCTCCTTCTGGCATACCTATGATGTGACTGTTGGAACACTTGAAGTTGTCCCAGAAGCTGCTTACACTATCTTAGTTTTTTGGATTCTTTTTTTTTTCTTGTTGTTCTGATTGGTTGTTTTGGCTTCCTGATGTTACAAATAATTGATTTGATTCTCAGCTTCAACCACTCCACTGCTGTTTCCCTGTAAATTGTTCTTTATTTCAGTTAGTGAATCATTTGTTTCTGACCTGATCTTTTTTATACTGTCGAGGTCCTCACTAAGTTCCTTGAGCATCCTTATAACCAGTGTTTTGAACTCTGCATCTGATAGATTGCTTATATCCATTTTGTTTAGCTCTTTTTCTGGAGCTTTGATTTGTTCTTTCATTTGGACCATGTTTCTTTGTCTTCTCATTTTGGCAGCCCCCTTGTGTTTGTTTCTATGTATTAGGTAGAGCTGCTTTGATTCCATGTCTTGGTAGCATGGCTTAATGTAGTAGGTGTCCTGTAGGGCCCAGTGACACAGCCTGTCCTATCACCCAAGCTGGGTGCTTGATGTGCGCCCTTCGTGTGGGCTGAGTATACCCTCCCCTTGTAGTTAAGCCTTAATTGCTGTTGGCAGGTCAATGGGAGGGATTTACCTAGGCCAGTCAGCTGCAAGGACTGGCTGTGACCATTTGCCACCAACTTCTGCCCTCTGTGGAGGATCAGCTGTGCAGGGGCAGGGTGGTGGTGCACCTACATAGTCTGTAGTTATCAACTGGGTGTGCAGGCTCTGGGCGGTTTCCCAAGTGGTGCAGGCCAAGGTCAGCCCCCACCTATGTTTTGCCCCTACCACTCTGTACAAGCTATAAAGAAATCTGAGATGGCTGCTACCTGTGCTGAGCTCGGAGACTCTCAGGTGAAGCCATGCTGTGAATCTAGGCTGGCTGATGCTAGTGCTGGTTCTGGAGCCACTTAGCAAGAGGTACGGGGGCTGGAGGCTTACTGAGGCCAGCTGTTGCCTGTTTGATAGGATTTAGGAAGTTGTGAAGCATGAGCCAAGATGAACCATTCATATCGAAAAGTCACAGTAAGTTTGGGTGGGCCCATTATTTGGGTGGGACAAAGTCTCAGAGGATCTCCAGGATGGGGCTAACAGTGTTAGCCAAGTTGATGGAGTCTCAGATATGGCACCTACCTGCCAGTTCTCTGGCTCTGTGAGGGGAGGGCTTAGAAAAGGGACAATGGCCTCTGCCTTCCTTTCTGTCTGGGAGAAAGCTGTCCCCCAGCTCTCACCTTGATGCCAGACACTTCAGTTCCTTCCTGTACATCACTGGTGCCTTTCAAGCTGCTACCCCAGTGCTGGAGCTCAGAGGGACTGAGTCTGAGTGAATCCGTGTGTGGGTTCTTTAAGGGGAACTGCTTGGGACTTCAGAATTTTTCCACCAACTCAGCGAGAAGTTATGGGGACTTATCTTCCTGTCACTGGAACACTGGACTGGGGGCCCTGGTGTGTGGCTGTGACTCCTCACTGCCAAGATATCCCTCCCAAATTTTTATCTACCACACGTGGGTGAGGACGCAGCCCATTCTGCATCTCCGCCGCTCCTATCAGTCTGGTTGGATGTGATTTCTTCAATTCTTATAGTTGTCAGACTTCCATTCAACTAGATTTCTGACACTTGTGAGTGAAGGTTGTTCTATAATTTAGTTGTAATTTTGGTGTGGTTGTGCGAGGAGGTGAGCCGTGTTTACCTATGTCATCATCTTGACCAGAAGTCTCCACTCATTTCTTCCCATGGTTAGCCACCCTCCAGCCAAACTCACTATGACCTCGTCCCTGAACACACTTTGTATTCTTTCCTGCTTCCCTCTCTCACCCTCTGCACTCAAGCTGGTCTCTCTTACTGAAATACCTTCTTCTCCTTCCCACAGTTTCATCTGGTCCATAACCTATACATTATGTTCCCTCACAAATTGCCACTTCACCCATGTTTCCTGATTGCTTCATCCAAATGTGAGTTCTCCCTTCTTAAAACTCCATAGTACTTGGTTTGTCACTTTATTGAGACGCTCACCGCAATTTGATCTTGTTGTTATTTGTGTGCTTCTCTTATTGGTCTACAATCAACAATTTTGCATTAGAACAGTAGGGCTCAACAATTTTTCATTAGGGCAAAGGAATGCACATCAGAATCCAGGAAAGCTTTTTTTTTGAAATTATTATTACTTTTAAAACCTATTTGTTGATTTGAGAGAGAGAGAGATAAACATCAGTTTGTTGTTCCACTTATTTATGCATTCATTGGTTAATTCTTGTATGTGCCCTGACCAGGCATCAAACCCACAACCTTGGCATATCGGGATGACACTACAATCAAATGAGCTACCAGGCCAGGGCCAGGGAAAGCTTTTTATCAAAACAAAACAAAACACCACATGCTTTGATCCCATTCCAGGAAATTATGAGGTGGGGCTCTAACATTAGTATTTTGCATGTGTATACTTAGTATTCTCTACAGGTATTCTGTGAACTCTGGTTATGAATTACTATTTTAGATAAACTTCATGAACTCCTGAATATATATATATATATGTATGTTGAGGGGCACCAGAGTTCGCCACCCCAAAATATACCTTTTGTGGATATTAATTATTTTAAGCTGGTTATTTTTAAGAAACAAAAGACTCAAGAACCTTTTATACCCTCCACCCACCTTCCCTGCCTAAAGAAGTTCAGTTAGAAAACCTGCTTAAAGTATTGCTTCTTGGCCTCTTGGCTACGATGAAGTGAAAACCTGTTTAAAAAAAGTGCACCATCACCTTAGCATAATATGAACAAGTGTGGCAGACAGGTAGGAACCTACAGGTCTGTTTGTTAGACCTGCCCTCTGTGTCCCATTGTTTCCTGGTGGCTAGGCTAGAATTTGCTTACCAAATGTTTGCTCCTTCTGATCTGCCTGTGATTTGCCGACCCTTCCCTTTGAAGTCCAAACCATTACCTTGTGCTCTTTTCTCCTTACCTCAACTGCCAGTTTTTCCTCAGGCCCCATATTCTTATGGGACCCCCATATGTATGTAAGTAATTAAATTTGGTTGCTATTACTCTGTCTCATATCAATTTAAGTATTGGACCAACCATAAGAACTATAAGGGAAAAAAGGGGAAATTTCTCCCTCCCCCAGAATATATATATGACTATTGTCCTACAAAGTTTTGGCTCCCTGAGTGCAAGGCCTGTATCTGTTTCATCATTGCTGTCCTCCCCAAGTACGTACATAGCTCATTAAAGGTTTGGTAAGTACATTGCCTCAAACCTGGACTGGCATTAGAGGACAATGTTGCTCTCCCTATTTCAATATCCTTACCACCACATCACCTACTACTAGCCATAATCACCAGTCCAGGACTCTCCCTTGGTACCCTACAGTCATTAATACTGCAGTGAGCAAAGGAAAAAGCAGGAGAAATGTCAGCTGTATTGGGCATCTAGAGCTACAAGCCTGGTGCGGGAGCTCTTGGAGGCCTGATCCCCAGAAAACAGGTAAGGATAGGCTCTACACACCATCTAGCTAGGTTACTCCCTCTGAATCTCAGTTTCCTCACCTGTAGAATGAGAATGACAGCATTAGTCACATTACTTCCCAAGGATAATGTGAGACTCAGAAGAAGAAAGAGTAATGAGTGTGCTTTGACATTGTCCATCAGTATGTACACGTAAGGGATTATAGTAACTGACTGTTAGTACTTTTGGGCCAGGGCTCCTATCACAGCCCTCCACCTCTGCTTCTTGAGTTCCAAGGGTGGGATCTCGGTCCCAAGAAAGGTAGTTCAGTCACATAGCCACTCATTATGTATCTACTGAGAGTCTACAAAGTGTTAGGCACTAGGGATACAGAAAGACCAGCTAGGCCCTCAAGGAGCCCAGAGGTCTGCTATAGCTCATCAGAGGCACACAGTTGGGGTCCTTCATCCTTGTTTAAAATTAAGAAAACAGAACTCAGACTCTCAGAGTGAGTTAACTGAGCCCTGTGAACAGGAAGGGTTAGCAGGCAGCCCAGCGTATGTGGGCTCTAGAGAAGGGGCAGCACTCAGTCAGGGGAGGTTTCTTGTGGGGCAAGGCCCCTCCGCTCTGTCCAGTGGAATTCAAAGCTCCTTTCGTTCCTGTGGCCCAACTCTACCCCTGCATGCCTCACCAGCTCTATGTCCTCAAGTTTCACCAGACCTTCCACAATTGGCCAGTACAGAAGTCCCTGCAGGCCTTCCTTGCGTGCTGTATTGTGTCCTGCTCCCACCCAAGTCCACCCTGACCCCGACCTCTGAGTCCTGGCTGAGGCTACCGACCACTGCCCCAAAATTCTTGCATCAGCACCACCCTCCTTCCTGCTGCTGGGTCTTATTCACAGCCCCTGGCATCCTTGACCCCAAGGACATGTCTCCCTGAGATGGGTCTTTACGGGCAGGCCAGGTGGGTGAGGGGGACTCAGCTCATATAGGAAAAGCCCTTAGAACAGGGCCTGTTACTGAGTAAGCGCTCAATAAATACTAGTATTGCATTTTCCAGAAATCCTTTCCTTCTTGCTCTGCTCCATTATGTTTACACTGCTCATTCTGGAAGCAAGGAGAGGTGTTCCCGAAACATTTGTGTTTAGGGGTTGTCTAATAGTAATATTAAACTAAGAGTTTACTAAGTGAGATCGTGTTTACTATTATCTGAGTGTTTACTATGGGCCAGTCACTGTGCCTGAGACTTTGAAAATGTTACCACACCCTGTCCAGGTGGTTCAGTTGGTTGGAACATCCTCCCATCCACCAAAGGGTTGCAGGTTGGATTCTAGGTTGGGCTGGGTACAGGAGGCAACCAATGGATGTTTCTCTGTCACGTCAATATTTCAAACATGGGTGAGGATTTTAAAAAATGTTCTCTTCTAATCTTCACCGTCATACAGATAAGGACTGGTGTTGCTCCATTTTAGTGATGAGGAAACTGAGCATTAGGTTAAGAATTCTGCAGGTCTTACAGCAAATGAGTGGCAGAGCTGTAACCTTGGTTGTCTGGCTCTCAGGTGTCTATTTACCATGACAATGTACTGTCCTTCCCAACCCCTCTTGCAGGTTCTGTGTGCAGGGGTCTTGAAGCACACTATATTTAGGTCCTGGAAGGATGGAGGGAAAACATGCATATTAGGGTGTATGTGTGTTTTTAATACTTTAAACTCAAAATATCTCTTATTGTTTAAGGCAGTTTGAATTGGGTGTTCCTTATTGAGATAAAATTTATGCAACGAAATTCACCATTTGGCCATTTTTAAGTGTGCAATTCAGTGGTTGTTTTGCAGCCATGGTGAGAACATTTTCATCACCCCAAAAAGAAACCTGGTACTCATTAAGCAGTCACTCCTCATCACCCCCTCCCCCTAGCTCCAGCCAACCAGTAATCCCCTTCCTGTTTCTATGAATTTGCCTAGTCTGAATGGAATCATATAATATGTTACCTTTTGTGTCTGGCTTCTTTCACTAAGGGTAATGTTTTCAAGACTCATTCATGTATCAGTACTCCATTCCTTTTTATGGCTGAATAATATTCCACTATAGGATATATACCACATTTTACCAATCCATTCATCAGTTGATGGATATTTGTGATGTCTCCATTTTTTGGCTATTGTGAATAGTTCTGAACTATTCCTGTACAAGTTTTTTGTTTGAACAGTTGTTTTCAATTCTCTTGAATAAAATCCTAGGAGCGGAATTGCCAGGTTATATGGTAACTCTATATTTAACTTTTTATTTATTTATTTATTTTAATCCTTGCCCAAGGATATGTTTTATTGATTTGAGAGAGAGAGAGGTGGGAGGGAGGGAAGAGGGGGGAGAGAGAGAGAGAGAGAGAGAGAGAGAGAGAGAGAGAGACAGAGAGACAGAGAGAGAGAGAGAGAGAGAGAGAGAGACCTATGTGAGAAGCATCAATGGGTTGCCTCCCACACCCTGACCAGGGATCAAACAACCTTTTGGTATACAGGATGATGCTCCAACCAACTGAGCCACTCAGCCAGGGCTATGTTTAACTTTCTAAATTAATGACCGCATCATTTTACATTCAGTTGCAGTGTATGTGTGTTCCAATTTTCATTATAAAAATAATAAATGTGCATAGTTAAAAAATATTGCTACAAGGCTTATGGCAAAAAGCAACAGTCCTTTAGCCATACCTCTGTTCCATTCCCCAGAGGCAACTACTTTCAACTCTTTTAACTTTTCCCCTTGTTTTTAACTTTATTTTAAATAATATGCATATTTTATAATTTCATAGTTTATCAATTCCAGGCATTACATTATGCTGACTTCAGTACTCTGTTTTCTTTCTTATACAACTTTTTGCTTTTCCTGAAATTATCATTTGCCATATTTTCATTTGCTTAGTTTTCTCTGTGCCTATCTCTATTTCACTACTTTCTCCACCTGCTCCAAATGCCACTCTGATTCTTTCTTTTTTTTTTTAATTTATTTTTTTGGTGGGGGAAGGGAGGGAGAAAGAGGAAGAGAAACATCAACGTGTGGTTGCGTCTTGTGCATCCCCAACTGGGGACCCGGCCCACAACCCCGGCATGTGCCCTGACTGGGAATTGAACCAGCAACCCTTTGGTTTGCAGGCTGGCGCTCAATCCACTGAGCCACACCAGCCAGGGCCCACTCTGATTCTTGATGCTTTGTATTTGGCCCGTTTTTCCTGTTTTGTCTTGAGAGGTGCTTAGGATGTTTTTTTTATTCCTGGTGTTCTGAAATTTGATGACAAATATCTGCACTGTGTTTTTGTTGTGCTAGTCTTTTGGTGAGCTCTTTTAATCTGGAAACTTAGGTCCCTCAGATCTGGAAACTTCTTCCTGTAGTATTTCTTTTGATAATTTAAAGATGTTTGTTATCAGAACTTGTGGAATAATCTAAACCAGTTCCTTTAAAAATATTCAGCACTCTGGCTAGTGTGCTCAGTGGACTGAGTGCCAGCCTGTGAACTGGAAAGTCACAGGTTTGATTCCCAGTCAGGGCACATGCCTGGGTTGTGGGCCAGGTCTCCAGTTGGGGGCGTGAGAGAGGCAACCAGTCGATGTTTCTCTTGTACATGTTTCTCTCCCTCTCTTTCTCTCTCCCTTCCCTTCTCTCTAAAAATAAATCTAAAAGTATTTTTTAAAATAAATAAAAATATTCAGCAAATGCTTCTGGATATTTTTGTATTTTGTGTTTCATTGTATTTTTTCTGATTATAAAGCTAATGCCTACAAATGTAGGATACTCAAACAAAAGTGGAAATTGTATAATTTAATACGCTTTTAAAAAATTTTAAGAATATTTTTTTAGAGAGGAGAAGGGAGGGAAAAAGAGGGAGAGACTTTCACCTTTCAGAATGACACTCAACCATTGAGACACCCTGGGCTCACTGAATCTTTGAAAAGCATGTTAAATTGCCCTGACCAGGTGCTGGTTCCATCCCTAGTCAGGGTACATTCCTGGGTTGTGGGTTCAGTCCCTGATTGGGGCACATGTAAGAGGCAACCACTCCGTGTTTCTCTCTCACATCGATGTTTCTCTTCCTTTCTCCCTCCCTTCCCCTCTCTTTAAAACCAATAAATAAAATCTAGAATTTTTAAATAAAAAGATTCGATGAAAACAGAGATGCAATAATAAAAACATAAAGTCACCTTTAATAGTTGCATAGGATTCCATTGGAAAGAGATACCATTATATTAGTTGACCAGAAATCCACTGGCAGGCAACTGTTTTCAGTTTCTCTTTACTATAATAAAAAATGCTCACTTAGGTAAAAAAAAAAAAAAAAAAAAAAAAATGCTGGGCTGCACATCTTATACACATAGTTGCTACAATTTAAGTGGTCCTCTTATCCCTGCTGTCCTAAGGGACAGTGGAAGTAGGGAAGGGTCATGAGAAGATGGGGTTTGACTTGTTTCTTATGGAGGAGCTGTTGGGAGAGTGTCTGAATGTGCCTGGAGTTGACTTTGGCCTCACCTCCCTAATGGCAATGCTTAGAGCAGCAGCTATGAAACCTCAGTGTGCACACAGATCACCTGGGGAACTGGTTGCTCGTTCTGGAGCTGCACCCCAGAGAGTCGGAATTGGTCTGAGGAGGAGTCCCAGAATCTGCATTTTTAAAAGCACCCTAGCTGATTGTCATGTGGTGGGTGGTGGACCACATTTGGAGAAAGACTGACTTAGTGGGAGAGAGAGTAGAGGGAGGTACATAGTGTTCACCTGAGAAACAGGAGTAGGGGGTTGATGTGGAAGAAAATTAATTACGCATCTTCAGTCAACCTAGGGACCAGCCTCCATCGTGTTTTGGTTAGGGCAGAACTAACAAAACTGCCTTCACCTGATACAAAATAGTATTGAATGTAAACTGTAATTAACAAATAAAAAATTTTTAATTAAAAAAATTTTTAAAATCTGCCCTCATTCTCTAAAAAAATCCAATGATTGCCCTGGCCGGTGTGGCTCAGTTGATTGGGTGTCATCCTGAAAATCGAAAGGTCCTGGATTTGATTCCTGGTCCAGGCACATGTCTGGGTTGTGGGTGGGGTCCCTGGTCTGGGCAGAGTTCAGCACATAGGAAAAGGCAAGCAATTGATGTCTCTCTCACACATCAATGTTTCTCTCCCTCTCTTTCCCCCTCCCTTCCCATCTCTCTAGATTCTCTCTCCCTGCCTCTCTCTCTAAAAACCGATGAAAAAATATCCTCGTATGAGGATTAAATAAATAAATGAAAGGACCCAGTGGTTCTGATAGTCACATAGAAAGCCCCCATATCCCCTAGTCTATCCCTAAACTGTCATTTCCTCCTCTCCCTAGAGCTCAATGTTACTTGGTTATGAATGTGGGTACATAGAAACAGCTCAACAGATTCACTGGGGCATTTCAAATGCCATGGACTCTGGCTGGGAAAGGTGGGAGCCTAACTCAGGGTCACCAGCAGAGATACCCAAGGTAGAGATACTGTTGGAAAGTGAGAGAATAATCCTGTCTTGGAGAACATGTGGCACAGCAGGAACTCTGATGGGTGGAACATAAATTGGTCCATCCATTCTGAAAAATAATTCTGCTCTACGGTATATACCCCAGAGAAACTCCTATACTCGGGGTCCAGGAAACATAGACATCAAAACAGCAAAAAACTGCAAAGAATCCAGATGCCCTTGGACAGCAGAATGGGTAAATTATTTGTGGTATATTCGCACAATAAAATACATAGTACAAATTAGTGAGTTATACACACATCAGCATGGACGAATTTGAAAACTATGAGTGAAAAAAGTAATTCATAAAATACATTCTTGTTAAATTTAAAAATAAGCAAAACTAAACAATTTATTGTTTGGGGTTCTATGTGTGGGAAAATATAAAGAAAAGCAAAAGATTGTGGGACAAATTTAGAATAGCAGTCACCACTGGTGAAGGCAGGGGATGAGAGCTCTGGGCACATGTAGTAGTGTTCTAGCTCTTAAGGGGGGCAGTGGGTTTATAGGTGTTTGTTTTATTATTATGCATATGACTACATATACATAGCATATACTCTTTGGGTTATATCAAACCTTTCAACATTTAATAAGTAAAGAGAGAAAGACGAAACTCCTACCCATTACTGTGGTGTCTCAAGGTTATTTACCCTCTGAACCCCATCCCTCCTCCAACAGGCACCGTGGACCAGGAAGCAAGGTGTTAAGCCTGAAGAGGCCAATGGAAGCTTATAAAAATCCACCTCCCTCTCACCATTCAGAGATAGGGACATGCCCCTGTTCTGCCCCTTTCCAACCTATTTGTCATAGACTGTATGTGTCACTAAGTAATGGCCTCTTTTCCCAGCCAAGTGATTGCATGTTTAGATAAGATGCCATTCTTCTCTGAATACAACAGGACTGTGCTTGGGAACATTGTTTTTTGGACAAGCAAGCCACTCTAGCGCCTACTTTTTCTTACCCTAATGCATCCCTAGCACCCATTCTTTCTCACCTGCCAGTCTCACGTCTGGCTGGGCCTCCAGGCTTCCTTTTGCACCCCTGGTCATGAGCTTCTTTGGCTCCCTTCCTGATTGTGAGCTCAGCAGCAGGACCAGGGCTCTCCTGGGTCTTGAACATTCTCCCTCTTTCATGTATCTTAATTGAAAGACCACCCAATCTTTAGAAGAGGGGCAGGACTCCTGAATGATATTTAACCTTGAACAATGTAGTTGACTAGATTAGGATTCTAAAGAGGTGTGTTCCAATCCCCTCTTCCCCCTGCCTGACTGTGGCTTGTGATAGGCCCCTTATCGCCATGGAGCCTATTGGTTTGCCTAAGATAGAGTATCGTTTTTTGGGGTGTAAATAATGTGCAAGGACCATTAAAAGATGAAAAAGTTGTTAAAATTCATCTAGTTTCAACCATTTGTATTAAAGATGGAACAACTAAGGCTAAAGTGGGGGGGTACTTGGATGGACTCGGGATGCTTTACTGGCAGATACTGGACTAGAACCCAGGTCTCCTGTCTCTCCATCACTTTGCCTCCCTGTTGTTGCCGAGGCATTGAAGTGAGGGGGGAGGACCTATGGCCACTAGCTTAGCCCTGTCAAGCTTCATCCAAGGACAAGACATTCAACCTTAGAAGCTGTTACCTTTGAAACTGCTGACACTCTCTGGGGGTGGGAGGAGCCTGCCTCACCTGTCAACTGGTCCATTGCACAATCTGGCAAGCTGAGGCCTGAGACTCTTCTTTCCACACTAGGTTCAGCTATAGAAGGGCAAAGTCAGGGTTCAGAGAAAAACAAAATTTGGACATTACCCCTACCTCTCCCTCCGACCCTTCCCCCTCTTCCTGCAGGGGTTGAAGTACATTGAAGGTAAGAAAGGCCTGAGGAGGGGACTCAGGTGGGAAAGCAAGCTCTCTGCAAGAGTTGAAGGGGAGCAGGGCTGGTTCTCTTCCTCACCCCAAATGGTATCTAATTTGGGGGAGGGAATTTGTGGGCAAGGTAGAAAGGAGGAGGAAGAAGCTTTGGCCTGGTCCTTCCTTCAGCCCCTGCATTGAGAATTTATCTTTGAAATGAAGAAATAGGAGAAAGTGAGACAGAGCTGTTGGTCCATGAGGCTGTCAGTGCAAACTCTCATGGAGGCAGTGGAGCCTGGACTCAGGGCAAGGATGTCTGAGGTCCCATTTTTGTCCCCTGATCAGTGAGGCAGCAAATGGAGAGACCAGAACTACATATGGCCTCTCTCAGCTCTGGTACACACGCAGACTGCCATACGAGGCCCCCCATCCAAAACAGAGCCACTGCTCAGGATTCCATCAGAGGTCCCTGAGCATCCCAATTAGAGCTTGTTTTATTTTTTATTATTATTCAACTGTCATGTGTGAGACCGCCTGACTATATCACAAAGGGGAGTTCTTTTTTCATTTAACTTTATAATACACACAGCAAGTCCAGGCTAGATCATACATTCTGAACACAGATATTGAACCTTTTCCACACTGTTTATGTTCACAATGCACAGAAATCTTATCATTGAAGCTATCTGTGCCTTTTAGTGAGTGACTAGAGGAGCCTTTGTAGCTACCACAAACTTCAGCCCTCAAACTGAGTTGTGTGAAACATAGAACTTAGTTTTTTTGGTGTTCCCCAATTAGTTTTGCAAAGTTTGGGGGAGGGGCTTTTGTTGGGAGGGGCCGTTAGGCCCTCAGGCATTTATCCCTGCAGGGCTCAGTGGCTCTGTCAACTGTTTTCATTCCCAACTTGGTGACATGGGACGTAGTCCCTTGATGCAGTGAATAGCCCCATGCCATCCCCCAAGGACCCAGTCTCCTGCTCTCAGTATCACAGCCCTCTCTGCTCTTCCCTTTTTTCCTTCCAGCAGCCTGGGTGGGAATATTGATGTATATATGATTATCAAAATATTTTTAAAACAGACATGATATAGTAATGTATGTTTTTTTTAATTGAATACTAAGACCTAGTGATGGATCTAATAACTTCATACTTTTGAAGTAGTGATAAATGTTAACAATATTTTAATATACTGCAACAACCATAATAGGATATGAAAATAGCTGATTTCTGCAGATGAAAAAGGCATTGGTACTGTTAATACAACAGTGGTCTGTTGCCTCATTCATAATGGAAGAAAATGTTACATTTCAGATACAGATTAATGAAAATAAAAATGTGATTTTTTGTTTTTCCCATCCAAGTTCAAGGACCTAAGTCATAAGAAGCCCTAGTCAGAGGAAATTCATTTCTCTCCATTCCAATTTCATTAACAGCAGCCACAAATTCTCCCTGAGACTAGTAGCACAAGACCTATTATCTGCTTTAATGAAGGGGGAAGAGTGTGTACATAGGTTAATATCTAAATAAAATAATTTTTTTATCTTCAATGGGATTTATTTACTCCTACTTTACACACAAAATTAACAAGCCTGATAATCTCTTTTTTTAACTCAGAAAAATAGAAGCAGCAGAGTAGAAAAGGGATCTGCAGCTGCTAAGAAAACACATTTATAACACCTAAAGTGCTTGCAAATAGCCTGAAATGCATGAAGGAAAACTTTTTTAAAGCAGACAAGAATTCAAAAATCATAGAAAATTGGAAGGATTTAGTTGGTGCAGGGGCAAATAACTATATTTCGCTTCATTGAGGTTACAATAACTGATATTCACCACTATGACCCCATAGTCTGAAAAAAGAACTAAAGAAGTATTCTTGCTAACCTGTACTTAGGAAGAAGTACTGGATATAATATACTTGGCACAATTTCCAAGCAAGATGGTCAAAATAGTTTTGATGCAAGTTTTGAAATAAATATTACACCCATGACCCTGTGTAACCTTATTTCTGGAGTTCTTACAGGACACATTGAATGTTCCTGTGGTCCCCTGGGAGTAAAGACAGTGGTGGGATTATGGGACCACTGGAAGAGAGCCCCTCTCTGTTCAAATGGCAACCTGCATAGTCAATGACAGAGCATGGAGAACAGGACCCAGGTGACTCTCATTCATCCAATGATGGTCAGTAGGTCCTAACCCACAGAATTAAGAAATCTTTTCCCATTTGAACCAAAAGTCCTCAACTTCACCCTGGGACCAGGGCCTGGCAGAAGGGGCACCAAGAGAGATATTAAGGGCAGACACTTGAGTGTGGCTGGTCCAAACTTGTCTTTTACAGATGAGGAAACTAAGACACAGACATGAAGTTAGTGTGAAATTAGCATTGTTTCTTCTTTAAATGTTTTGGTAGAATTGAGTGATAAAGCCATTTGAGCCAAGAGTTACTTGTAAGTATGGAATGATTTAGGTTTTCTATTTCTTCTTGTGTTCATTTTGGGAAGTTTTATTTTTATCATATTGAATATTTTCCCATTTCAACAAAATGTAGAAATTATTGGGATAAAGTTGTTTGTAATTTAATTTAAAATATCTGTAGATTCTGTAGTGCTATCTCTCCTTTTTTAAAAAATCCCTGATAATGGTTATTTAAACCTTTTTCTTTTTCTTGATCAGTTGTGCCAAAGTTTTAGTAATTAGTCGCCTCAAAATATCAACATTTATCTTTATTTATATTCTCTATTGTATGTTTGCTTTCTATTTCATTAAGTTCTGCTCTTATCTTTTAAAAAATATTATTTTTAAATTTATTTTTAGAGAGAGAAGAATAGAAGGAGAAAGAGAGGGAGAGAAACATTAGTGTGAAAGAGAAACATGCCTCTCTCATGCACCCCAACTGGGGACTGGACCTGCAACCCAGGCGTGTGCCCTGATGGGGAATCGAACCTGCTATCTTCTGCCTTGTGGGACAATGCTCAACCAACTAAGCCACACCAGTCAGGGCTTCTGTTATCTTAATTTTTTTTTCAGATTTAATGTGTTTTATTGATTAAAATATTACATTTGTGCCAATTTCCCTTCCCTCTGCTCCCCTCCACCCGGTGGCCCCCCTCCCTCCAGTTGTCCCCCCCTTTTAGATTATGTCCATTAGTTGTGCATACAGTTCCTCCCAACCTCTCTCCGTCTATTCCATTCCCTCCTACCATGATCCCCAATTCCTTTATCATCTCCCTCCCTCTCCCCACTCCCCCTCTCTGTTGACCTCCCCCCAATATGCTTCCCGTACCCACAGTTCCTTTTCCATTCTCGTTGCCTGTTTAGTTTGCCTTTGTTTCATCTCCCTAGCTTCTGTTTTTTAAACCAGTCCCTTTAACATCTCATATAACAGTGGTTTGGATCTAATGAACTCTTTCAGTTTTATTTTGTCCTGGAAACACTTTCTCTGTCCTTCTGTTCTGAATGACAATTTCGCTGGATAGAGTATTCGTGGTTGTAGGTTTTGGATTTTCATTACTTTGAATATTTCTTGCCAGTCCCTTCTTGCCTGTAGGGTCTCCCTTGAGAAGTCAGCTGATAGTCTAATTGGGACCCCTTTGTACATAATTCTTTTCTTCTCTCTTGCTGCTTTTAAGATTCTCTCTTTATCTTTAATTTTTGACATTTTGATTATAATGTGTCTTGGAGTGGTTCTCCCTGGGTCCAGTCTCTTGGGAACTCTCCTTGCTTCCTGGACCTGCAAGTCTATTCCCTTCCCCAAGTCTGGGAAGTTCTCCTTTATTATATTTTCACTCAATTTTTCAAGTTCTAGTTCATCTTCCTCACTCTCTGGCAAACCAATGATTCTTATGTTGGGCCTTTTATAGCTGTCCCAGAGGTTTCTGATCCTCTCATTATTGCTTCCCATTTCCTCTCTCTGCATTGGTTGACTGCTTGTTCCTTCTCCATATTCCAGTTTGTTGAAATGAACTCTAGATTTTTTTTCCTCACCATCTGTCTCGTATGTGGTTTTGTTCCTTTCGTTATGAATGTTTTTCGCTTCTTTCTTATCTTTTTCCTGCTCTTTTGTGAATTCTGTAAGCCACCTGATAACAATGGCCCAGAACTGAGCCTCTGACAGGTTTCTTATCTGTTCATCTGTCAGGTTCTCTATCTGTTGCCTGGTGAGCTGTGCCACCGGGATTTCTATAGTTGTCTGCCTCATTTTGACAGATGCGTTTTGTTTTCTTGGGCCGGCTGTCCGGGGCAGTGCCTGTGTACGCGTCACAATTCAGCGACCGGCGCCTGTCCGCGACCTATTTCGCAGCCCTGTGGTGCTTTCTTTGGGGGCGGGGGTCCAAGATGGATTCACACAGTTATTCAGCTAAGAGACCGGGATCCGTCCTCCCGCCCCCCTGGGCCTCACTGTTCAAGGCGATGCGGTGGCTGCTTTCCCCAGCGCTGGGGTCTCGCACTGCCAGGGGCTTGACTGCCGCCGGGATTTTTCGCCGCCCCGCCACTGTCCCAGGTGCGACCGCAAACAGCGTTGCCCTCTTTAACTCTTACCTGCCCAAATGGCACCGCTGGTTTATAACTTCATATGTTGGGCTTCCGTGTAGTTTTATTTTCTGGAATTTCTAGTTATCCTTTGTTTTGAAGTAGTTGTATTCCTCTCTAGTTGTAGAGGGAGACCTAGCGTGTCCGTCTAAGCCTCCATCTTGGCCGGAAGTCTGTTATCTTAATTATTTATTCTTTCATGTTCTTTGGGTTTAATATGTCACTTAAAAAAATTTCTTGAAGCAGTTCCATGCATGGCTGCTGCCTCATGTCAATGAGGTGAGGCAGCAGATAAACCACAACATGTCAGCTACAAAAGAGCTGCTGCTTCACTTCTGCCCTCCAAAGCTCCCATGAGAAACTCTTTTGTGGCTCATGCTAAATGGAAACATACTGAAAAGGGAACTCTGGAAAACGTAATTTAGTTTAGCCAAGCTGAAACATTTCAAAGGTACTATACTTACTATATAGCTCAATAGTTATGAACACCTGCCCTAGAATCAGATTTCCCAAGTTATAATTATAGTTTCTTTATTTAAAGCTGTATGCACCTGAAACTAATACAAAATAATATTGAATGTAAACTGTAAAAAAAACCAAACAAACAAACACGATTTGAACCTCTTTTTTAAAAAGCTGTGTGTCCAAGAGTAAGTTGCTTAGGCTTTCTGTGCCTCAGTTTTCTTGTCTATGAAATTAAGATATAACAATGGTAATTACCTTACAAGATTTGTGTGAGGTTTAAGTGAGATAATATATAATTGCTGTTGGTATATTACTGATAAATCTATCAATAAGAATTGACCTATTGGAAAAGTAAAATAAATATCAGTTATTAGTTGTGTGATCTTGGGCAAATCATTTAATTTTTCTGATCTTCAGTTTTTTTCATCTGTAAAGTAGAGATAAATTCCTTGGCGTATTTCAAAGGCATCTACTGAGGATAAAATGAAATAAACCATCTTAAAGTCTTATTCAAATGTGAACAGAGATGATGGTGATCTTAAGCACCTCTCCTAGCTGCTTCCAGCCACAGGACTGATACCTATCACAGAGACTAATCAAAATTGAGCTCATCAGTGATCATTCATTAGAAGAGTGGTTGTCCAAATGTACCATATTAATGTAAGATGTGACTAGTAGGAAAAAATGTGGGGGGGGGGTATATGAAATTCTCTATACTATCTTTGAAATTTTTCTATAATCTAAAACTATTACAAATAAAACACTTATTTAAAAAAACTTAATCTTAAAATAAATTAAAATAAAACTTAGAAAATGGTCCTCAAACTTTAGCAGGCATCAGAATCCCCTGGAGGGCTTTTTAGAATATACCTTGCTGGGTCCCACCCCACGAGTTGGGACTTAGTAGGTGGGAAGGGGCCAGAGAAGTTGCATTTTGAATAAGCAATGCTGAGGCTGCTGACCTGAGAACCACTGGCATAAAATTGAAGCTATATGAGTTTTCCTGTATTTCTCATGAACAGAGGCTCCTATTCATCATGGCCTATCATTCTGCGGCTCGTTCTGTCCGTGAGATCACCCAGTATTTACTTACCAGGCAGGAAGAAGGAGATAGCTGCAGACCAGCTCAGTCACTGAGCAGAACAGGGTTCATTCAACAGGGCCTGGAAAAATCCCTTTTACCTTCCTCCCCCTTTTCTCCAACCTCTTCGAAGCTCTAGGCCATGGATCAAGCCATGCTTAAAATAACACACACACATATATTTAAATACATACCTTTAATTGTAAAGAAAAGTATGCTCATGGAGGAGAATTAAGAAAAAGTAAAAAGAGGAAAAATTTACCCACAGGTTTCCCATCTAAAGACAACCACTTAATATTTTTGTACATTTATTTTCCAAATTTTATTTCAACTATTTAAGTTTTTCTTTTAAACATTGTTCTAATAAAAAAGGGTGTACATTTTTATATTCTGCTTTTTCACTTAACATTACATCATAAACATTTTATATTATTGTATAGCATTTGTAAACCTTAAATAATTGTTTTTAATTTTTTAATTTATTTTTAGAGATAGGGGAAGGAAGGGAGAAAGAGAGGGAGAGAAACATTGATGTGTGAGAGAAACATGGATTGGTTGCCTCTCATACGCCCCCAACTGGGGACTTGGCCCTACACCCAGACATGTGCCCTGACTGGGAATCAAACCAGTGACTTTTATGTTCACAGGTTGACGCTCAATTCACTGAGCCACATGAGCCGGGGCTAAATAATTGTGTAACACTGCAATTGTTCCCCTCTTGTTGGATGCTTCAGTTTTTCCAGTGTTTTCACTATTGTAAAAGGTTTGGCCCTGTCTGGTGGCTCAGTGTGTTGGGTGTCGTCCCGTAAACCAAAAGGCTGCCGGTTAAATTCCCATTTGGGGCACATGCCTGGGTTGTGGGCCAGGTCCCTGGTTGGGTGTGTGGGAGAGGCAGCCAATGAATGTTTCTCTCACACACGATGTCTCTCTCTCTCTTTCTCTCTCACTTCCCATCTCTCTAAAAATAAATAAAATATTTATTTTTTAAGAAGGTTCAAATTACACAGTTGCATGAGTTCAGGTGTAAAAAAAATAACTTCTTTTATTTTTGTATAACAATAACTTTCTTTAAGCTCCAGGTTTCTAGAAGTAAAAAGCATAGTCAAGTTCTCTCAAATAAACTCAATTATAATTAGAATCTTTCTGCTCTTCCCAGCTCTTCACCTACCTCTCTGTTGCTGAGGGAGTAAATGGAGAGGGGACAACCACTTCTTGAGCTTTCTCTACGTTGCCTCAGGGTAGGCTCCTGTCTCAGTATAACAGGTGAGTCATCCCTGTCTGGCTCCTAGAAAGGTAGCAGTGGTGGTGCATGAGTGGGAGTTGGGAAGGGTCCCTTCTCTATGCTGGCAATCTGCTGATGCATAGTCACATACTCATCTGTCCATGTGGCATCCTCCTAACTCAGCCAGGAGATTCCCCTGCCTCCAGCCCCACAGAAGCTGGGAGAATATTCTGTTACTTATCTCAAGACTAGAATGCCAAGCTGTCATTTCTACTACATAGAATCTGCACCCTAAAGGTAGGAGATTTGCCTATGAGGCTTGCTGCCTGCCTAGGTCTTGCCGAGGAATCAAGGTCTTTTCAGTCCTCAGTTAATTGAACTGGGAGTTTATTGAACTTCAGATGGGCCAGGTGCATAGTCCCTGCTGTTTTGCTTCCTCTTCACACTCTCCACCTGTCTTCCCTCTCTTAATAAGTTTTACCTTTTTTAGAGTGGAGGTGGGGAAATTGTTTTTGACTATTGTTTGACATATTTTGACATGTCTCTTCATACATCATTCACTCTTCCACTTGAATACATAGTTTGTGAGTTTAAAAGCTGAGATTTTGTTGACTTTCTTCTCTGGTTTTATACTAATAACTTCTCTGGTGGCCTCTAGTGTCACAACCCAAAAGGAGGGCAAAGAACACACTGGTTATCATCCCATTATCCTGCCTTATAACTAATTCTGCAAAAATGCTTGGGCACATGCCACCAGTGACCTCTGACAGATAGGGTAGGTCTGACGACTATGTATGAGTCAAGGCCTGATGTCATTAAGAAAGGTGAGGGGAGGTTCTAGAGGCTAGAGAGAGTGGTATAAGCAGGTGGTTCACCTATGTACAACCTGGCACTGTCCAAAGAACTAGGAGTAATTGCCTGCCCCTCCTCCTTCAATGAGCAAAGATGAAGGGAAGGCCCTAACACAATTAAGAGTGCCCTTTCCAGTCCACAGGGCAATGATTGTCCAAAGAAACAGGCTTCCTCAGTCACAGCCCCTGCACCCCCAAATCTATATGTCTGTCTGTCTGTCTGCCTATCTAGCTATACCCTTTATGTATGTATAATTTAGGTATTTTCCTTAAACATTTTCCCAGAAGTGGAATTACTGAATCAAAGAATAAAAGCTGTAAAATTTTGATGTTAAAGAAGAGATGTGCAGCCATGGTCTTAATACGAAAAGTGCCAAAGCTGTTCGGGGTGATCAAGCATCAGAGACACTGGTGGTAGAGAATAAATTGATACCATCTTTCTGCAGAGAAATTTGTCAATATGCCAATATGTATAATACACTTTGACCTAGCGCCTCCACTTTTGGGAATTTATCTAAATGAAATAATTGGACAGATGAACAAGGGTATATGTGTGTGCCAAGAGGTTCAAAGAATCATGCTTATAATGGTTAAAAGTAGACATTATTGAAATATCTAGTGATAAAAGATGAAATAAAAAATAGTACATCTACATGATCTAATATTATATAGTCATTTTAAATGATGACAAGCATCAATATTGACCGAGAAGAAAAAATACTCAATGAAAAGAGCAGATTAGAAAAAAGTACATACAGTATTATCCCTTTAAAAATCATGTTGTGTGCCCTGACCAGTATGGCTCAGTTAGTTGGGTGTCATCCTGTGAGGCAAAGGGTTGCCAGCTTATTCTGGGTCTGGGCACATGCCTGGATTGCAGTTTAGGTCTCTGGTCAGGGAGCATTTGAGAGGCAACTGATCAATGTTTCTCACCCTTTTTTCTCTTTCCCTCCCTGTCTCTCTAAAAAATAAATTTAAAAAAATATTTTCAAAAATTACATTGTGTATATATTTGTAAAAGGCCAGGCCCTGACTGGTATGGCTCTATTGCTTTGGCATCATCCCACAAAGCAAAAAATCACCAGTTCGAATCCTGGTCAGGGCACATACCTGGATTGCAGGTTTGGCCTGTGGACAGGGTGCATATAAGAGGCAACTGATAGATGTTTCTCTCACATCAGTGTTTCTCTCCCTTCCCTCTCTCTAAAAATGAAATTTTCTTAAAAAGACCAGAAGAAAACATACCAACATATTAATAGTGGTTATTACTAGGTGGTGGAATTATAGCTGCTTTCTCTTTTCCATATATATATCGTCGTCGGCAGCCGTCCGTCTCGAGAGACGATGGTGTAGCTTCTTAAGAGTCTATCTGCACCGCCGAGAATGGCTGTGCAGTCCGACTCGGGAGTGACACGGTATCTGTCTCCTCCCGTGTTGAATCGACATCTTACGATGACGCTGGAGTGTCCTCTCCAGTGAAGCTGAAGCTACAGAGCCTGGGCAGGGTGATATGGAGGGTCTGCTGTTGCCCATGCAGCAGACCCCCCCTCTCTTCGCAGCTGAAGGGTCCAAGGGAAAGACGGAGTCAATACAGCTTGGCTTCAGGTGCGCCGCAGGAGTTGCCGGTGTTGACTACAACGTCAAACTGCCTTAGGGACTCCGGCTCCGGATTTTCTGTCGGGGTTTACTCCCTTAGCCTTTCCCCTGAAGGGGTATGCCGCAAGGCAGCGGAGGTTTTTTGGAGTCAGAGTTTTCCTTCTCTGATGTGCCCTGACTGGAAGAGCGAACCAGCGACACTTAGCTCGCAGGCCGACGCTCAATCCACTGAGCCAAACCAGCCAGGGTTATATATATATATATATATATATATATATATACATATATATATATATATATATATATACATATATATATATATATATATTTTTTTTTTTTTTTACTTTTAAAATCGAGGGGGTTAATACTGGAAGGTAGCAAATGTATGGTAATTAGGCTGCTTAGAATGTTATTTAAAAAAATTTTTTAAGCATATCTTATTCATTATGTTGTTACAGTTGTCTCAATTATTTTCCCTTTGCTACCCTCCGCCAAGTACCCGCTTCCCTCCAGCAATCCTACTTCCCTTAGTTCATGTCCATGGGTTGTGCATATAAGTTTTTTGGCTTCACCCTTTTCTATATTATTCTTAAATTTCCCCTGTCTATTTTGTACCAACCAATTATACATCTTAATCCCTGCACAATTTCCCCATTTCTCCCCCTTCCCCCTCCCAGCTGATACCCCTCCAAATGATCCCCATACCTATGATTCTGTTCTTATTCTGGTTTGCTTAGTTGGATTTTGTTTTTATTTTTTAGATTCAGTTGTTGGTAGTTGTGAGTTTGTTGTTATTTTAATGTTCATAGTCTTGATCTTCTTCTTTTTCTTAAATAAATCCCTTTGACATTTCATACAATAATGGCTTGGTGATGATGAACTCCTTTAGCTTTACCTTGTCTGGGAAGCACTTTATCTGCCCTTCCATTCTAAATGCTAGCTTTACTGGATAGAATAATCTTGGTTGTAGGTCCTTGCATTTCATCACATTGAATACTTCTTGCCAGTCCCTTCTTGCCTGCAAAGTTTCTTTTGAGAAATCAGCTTGACAGACTCATAGACACCCCTTTGTAGGTAACTCTGCTTTTTTCTTGCTGCTTTTAAGATTCTCTCTTTATCTTTAACATTTGGCATTTTAATTATGATGTATCTTGGTGTGGTCCTCTTTGGGTCTAGCTTGTTTGGGACTCCCTCTGCTTCCTGGACTTCTATATCCATTTCCTTCGCCAAATTTTGGAAATTTTCCCTCATTATTTTTTCACATAAGCTTTCAATTTCTTGCTCATCCTTTTCTCCTTCTTGCACCCCTATGATTCAGATCTTGGCACATTTGAAGTTGTCCCAGATGTTCCTAAGCCTCTCCTAATTTTTTTCAATTCTTGCTTCCTCATTCTGCACTGGTTGACTTTTTTTCTTCCTTATGTTCCAAATCATTGATTTGAACTTCGATTTCCTTCCCTTCACCAATGGTTTCATATGGATTTTCCTTCGTTTCATTTAGCATAGCCTTCACTTCTTCCCTCATGCATTTGCCATACTTAAGCATATCTGTCAAGCCTGTGAACATCTTTATCACCAGTGTTTTGCACTCAATGTCTGTTAGGTTGGCTATCTCCTCATCAGTTAGGTTGGCTATCTCCTCACCACTTAGTTCTCCCACTGGAACCTTGATCCGTTCCCTCTTTTGAGCCATACTTCTTTGTCTCCTAATTTTGACAGGTTCCTGTGTTTGTTTGCCTCTGTGTCTTAGGTAGAGCTATTGCACCCGTTAAGGTTGTAAGGGGCGAAGCCTTAGGTATTCATCAGTATGGGCAACCTGTTTCACCACATTGTAGCGCTATATATGGGGGAGGGTTCTGAGAGGGAACAATGCCACTTACTCAGCGCTCACCCCTTTTCCAGACACTTTTCCAACTTCCGTATGGGACTGGTGCCTCTCTGGCTATTGCCCTGGCCGTCATTTCCAGAGTGGGTGGGTCTGTGGACGCTCTAGGACTGTGGGGGCCCTTTAAACAATCGGACTATACTGAGAAACCAGCAGTTTCTTCCTCCACCCCAACCCCCACTGGTTTGCACAGTCAGAAGCAATGAGGCTTGATTTTCCCCAGTGCTGGGACCGTAAGCTTAGAGGTCTGTTGAAGAGCTGGGAACACTCCCCAAGTGTCCCTCCTGACTTTTTAAAACATGTGACTGTACTTTCTGCTGGCCTGCCACTGCTGCTGCCACCACATTGTGACCTCTCCGCCCTGGCTTCGCCCCTCCTACCTGTCTGGATTAGTATTTCTTCTTCATATCTTTGTTTGTTGGACTTCCCTGCAGCTTAATTTCCTGTAACTTCTGGCTGTCTTTAGTTTTGAGGTAGTTGTATTCCTTCTTAGTTGTGGAGGGAGACGCAGTGTGTCTGTCTAGGCCTCCATTTTGGCTGGAAGTCCTGGAATGTTATTTTATACATTTTAATCTGTTAGACTCTCAAGAAGCTACGCCATCGTCTCTCGAGACGGACGGCTGCCGACGAAGAATCTGTTAGTCACATAAAGGTCTAGCTGAACTAGATTTCTTGGGCTCCATGCCTCTTTTCACTTCACTCAGCTCAAGTTTTGCTCTTCCTTGTGGATACCTCCAGAATTCCCCACTCTACCTCCTCCCACAAGCACCTATTCTGTTCCCAACAGGCTTCATTAATCCACATTCTTTTCAAAAGTATCTTGCCTTGTGACACCTCCCTGAAGTGTCTCTGTTTGGAAAATCTCCAAGGACAGTTTCCCTTTACAGACGCTCATCTTAGCCAGACTTAGAGGTCACAAATGCCCTGCAGCACGGGGCCTGGTATGGATGAGGGTGCCAGCCAGAGTGGCACTTCTGGGGCACTTAATAGATCAAACAAAGTCCACTGCCAAGAAGTCACCTGGGCTGGGCCAGTAATGTACCCTGATAAGCTGCTTGGAAAGTCTGGTCTTCAACCCTTGGACTCCAGCCATGGGAGGACTCAGCAGAACTCAAGGTCCTGCTCATTCAGCCAGTTTGGGCCTCATGTGCCAGCTCCTTAAACCTGGCCATTGGAAGTGAGGGAGACACAAGGGGCAGGGAAGGCTCCTGTGAAGGCAGGAGGTGGACAAACCTGTGAGGTGCAGCTCCTTCACCCACGGAGGGCGTTCACTTTCCCCTCTGATTTATTTCCCCAGCAGTGGGCTCATATAGGATCTCACAGCTGGAAAGGCCATTAGACATCATCTGTGCCAAGCCCTCACTTTATAGTGCAGAGAAGCCAAGTGACTTGCTCACCGATGCAGAGTTTATGATGTAGCAAGAACCAGAGCACAGGTTTGCTGACTCCTTGCTCAGAGCACTTTAATATAATACTGTTTGTCTTCACAAATGGGGAATTTCTAAAGCAAACTGTCTTATGTCTTATGTCATCTTACCCTCAAATCAACACTGACCCGATGTATGACTGTAAACCATCAAAACTAGAAAATAAATGGGCCCAACCCATTTATTTTACAAATGGGAAACTGAGGCCCAGAGAGATTACCCAGGACCACTTGGCTGAGCCAGCCCTCTGGTCTCATTCACTGCAACTTTCATTATAGGTGGTCCAGGCCCTCAGCCAAACAAGACTGAACACCATGGAAAGGCAGGTTTGTGTCTCTAGGCACACTCAGTCACCAGGAACTTCTTAAACAGGTAACTGTCTCTACCTCTCTTTCCTCCTTTTTTTTAGTTTAGTGTTCTGTCGTCCAATTCCTGGAGAGATGAGTGACAGAGCATCTGTGGACGTTGGTAGTGAGGAGTAGAGCTCCCAACCTAGAAAAAATAGATTAAGAGAAAGTGAGAGCTAGAGCTGGAATGTGTGTGTGTGTGTGTGTGTGTGTGTGTGTGTGTGTGTTGGGGAAAAGTTTAGGCTGAATGTGCAAGTATTATATTGAGACTGTGATCTAGTGCTTCATTTAATTAAAGGACAGAATATTTCAAAGCAGTGTTTTCTTTTCTGTAGATAGTTTAAAATTCTGAAAGATACCTATGAATGATTTGCTTATCTGCATCACACAGGCCAGGCAATTGCCAAATCTTAGAGCAGAAAGTGACAGTGAGTCATAGTATTTGGCCCCCAGCTTCTAGGTTGGTAAATGTCTCAACAGCCCAAGGTAAATGGCTGTCCCTTCTTTTCCTGATGTCTCCAGGGAGATGATGTCCATCCCTTCACATATCCTCTGAGGGATGACACTGAGCAAGAATAGGATATGGAGTGTACTAGTTGCCCAGGGCTGGGACATGTGCCCTTCCTTGGGACTGGGGTCTGGCCTCAGCCTCATCCACTGACATAGATGCAAGTAGGAAGAGTGGTTCTAAAAGGAAACTCAGGGAACCATTATTAGAAAAAGGGGACATGAGTAGCAGGGAGGAAGGAATAGATCTGAGCATAACAGAGACAGTGATTTCCTAGAGGGGACATACTAGAATCTCTGGTTGAATCAGCATTGATTACAGGGGTCTTACTGTGCTGCGGAGGCTGAAAAGATGAAGCTACATTCATGCAGCTAGGATTCCGGTGCAAAGTAGAGTCTGCCACTTGGATGCACTTCGGCGAGATTTGAAAAGTGGAAGTGAGGTAGAGATCATGCCATATTCTCTTTTTCTTTTTTTTAAGTACATTTTATTGATTATGCTGTTACAGTTGTCCCAGTTTTTCCCCCTTTGTCCCCCTCCACCTGGTACTCACCTTCCCTCCAGCAATCCCACCCCCCTTAGTTCATGTCCATGGGTTGTGAGTTTAAGTTCTTTGGCTTCTCCATTTCCTATACGATTCTTAACATCCTCCTATTTTATTCCTACCAATTATGCTTCTTGATCACTGCACCATGTCCCCCTTTCTCCCCCTTCCCCCTCCCAGCTGATACCCCATACCTATGATTCTTTTCCTATTCTGGTTGTTTGCTTAGTTTGTTATTGTTTTTGTTTTTTAGATTCAGTTGTTGATAGTTGTGAGTTTGTTGTTATTTTAATGTTCATATTTTTGATCTTCTTTTTTTTAAATAAGTCCCTTTAACATTTCCTGTAATAATGGCTTGGTGATGATGAACTCCTTTACCTTGTCTTGGAAGCACTCTATCTGCCCTTCTATTCTAAACTATAGCTTTGCTGGATAGAGTAATCTTGGTTGTAGGTTTTTTCTTTTCATCACTTTGAATACTTCTTGCCTGTCCCTTCTTGCCTGCAGAGTTTCTTTTGAGAAATCAGCTGACAGTGTTATAGGCACCCCTTTGTAGGTAACTCTCTGCTTTTCTCTTGCTGCTTTTAAGATTCTCTTTATCTTTAACATTTGGCATTTTAATTATGATGTGTCTTGGTGTGGTCCTTATTGGGTCTAGCTTGTTTGGGACTCTCTGTGCTTCCTGGACTTGTGTGTCTATTTCCTTCACCAAATTTGGGAAATTTTCCTTCATTATTATTATTTTTTGTATAGTAAGTTTTTAAAAATAAATAACTTATTTGTTTGTTTATTTTTAGAGAGAGGGGAAAGGAGGAAGCAAGGGAGAGAAACATCACTGTGTGGTTGCCTCTCACTCACACCCCCAACTGGGGACCTGACGTGCAACCTAGTCATGTGCCCTGACTGGGAATCAAACCGGCGACACTTGGCTCGCAGGTCATTCATTATTTTTTCACATAAGCTTTCAATTTCTTGCTCTTCCTCTTCTTCTGGCTCCCCTATGATTTGGATGTTGGCATGTTTAAAGTTGTCCCAGAGGTTCCTAAGCCTCTCCTTGTTTTTTTTTTTTTTTTTTTTGTATTCTTGTTTCTTCTTTTTGTTCTAGTTGAATGTTTATTTCTTCCTTTTGTTCCAAATCATTGATTTGAATCGCAGCTTCATTCCCTTCTCTGTTGGGTCCCTGTATATTTTTCTTTATATCGCTTTGTGCAAACTTTATTTCTTCCTTAACTTTTTTGTTGTACTTTATGATTTCTCGGAGCATCTTTATCACCAGTGTTTTGAACTCTGAATCTGATAGGTTGGCTATCTCTGTTTCGTTTTGTTCTTTTTCTGGGGGTTTGTTCTGTTCTTTTATTTGGGCCATATTTCTTTGCCTCCTCAATTTGGCAGCCTCCCTGTGTTTGTTTCTGTGTGTTGGGTAGAGCTTCTTTTACTCCCTGTCTTAGTGTGGCTGATGTAACAAGGACACAAGTAAATTGTGTGGGGTGGAGCCTTAGGTAATTGCCAGGGTGGAGCCACCTGCTTCACCACTTTGCAGCTCTGTTTATGGTGGGGGGCTCAGAGCCAGTACAATGCTGCTGCCTGCTTTCTGGCAATTTGTCTGACTCTCATCATTTCCAGTTGCTTCACCCACTTTCCATATGTGATTGGCACCCTTCCTGTTGCTGTCCTGGGGTTTGTGTACAATCTAAGACCATGCAGACCCTTTAAGTGGTGAAAATCCAGCAGTTTCTTCTGCCGCCCCAAGTTCCACTGGCTTTTACAGCCAGAGGTAATGGGGTTTCTCTTCCCAGTGCTGGATCTCTGGCTGTGCTGTCTGGCCTGGGGCTGGGATCACTCTCTTGCCACTTATCCCTCCCGATTTTTATCTACTACATGTGAATGTGGGACTATCTGTTCTGCAGCTGCCTGTCTGATTCCCACCACCCTGCCCTGTCTTCGAAACTCCACCCCTCCTCTCTGTATGGATGAATATGGCTTCTATAAATCCTTGGTTGTAGGACTTCCATATAGCTCAATTTTCTGACAGTTCTGGCTGTCATTTGTTTTTGAGATCTGGTTGTAATTCTGTGGTTGCACAAGGAGGCGAAGTGTGTCTACCTACGCTTCCATCTTGACCAGGAGTCCATGCCATATTCTGGAGATGAGATGCCAGTGTCCACTCCATCTGCAGTGGCAGAATTCAACCTTCCAGTGTCCAGGTTGGGCTGGTGATAGCAGCCTCCTGGCCCCAGCTTTTCGGTACGTGGATTGTAGCTAGAGCAGCATGTCTTAGAACTCAACCTTCTTGAAGGTAACAAAGGAAATGGTCCTTGGGAGTGTTCTGGGAGCCATTCATGAAAACAAGCCTTGAGCCTGCTCCCCGAGCCATTCCAGGGGTTTGGTCATCACTTAATCTTTGTGTTGAATCCATTCTGGTGTTTTTTTGTTTTTCTTTTTTTTAAAGATTTTATTTATTTATTTTTAGAGAGAGGGGATGGGACAGAGACAGAGAGGGAGAGAAACGTCACTGTGTGGTTGCCTCTCACGTGCCCACAACTGAGGACCTGGCCTGCAATCCAGGCATGTGCCCTGGCTGGGAATTGACCTGCAATCCTTTGGTTCGCAGACTGGCGCCCAATCCACTGAGCCACACCAGCCAGGGCTGAATCCATTCTGTTTTTAAACACTGGAATTGATTTTGTTTTCTCACATGATTTCTGAATGTTACATCTGTGTGGCTTGTAAAAGCACCTGGGCTGTTTGATTCTGATATGACCTCTCCCCTCCTTGAGAATCACTGATGTAAAAGAAGAATGACATGAAAAGATGTTCATGATGTATTAGGAAATAAAAGGCAATTACAAAGTTACAAATTGTCTGATTCTCTGCTCCGTCTCCTCAAGGTGTATGAGTCTATAACCCAGTTACCTGTCTCAGGAGATTGCCAATACTTCCAGCCTTAGAGAGTCATTGCTTTCCTAATTATTCAAATACAAGGATTCTAGCCTCTATTCCACATACTCTGGTGCCCAGCCTCAAATAAGCTCCTAAGATTTTTTAAGGGGGTCACTGTTCTAGAGACTACAAAATTTTCAGTCTTCATTGTTTTCATCATCATTTTTTATTCCTTGCTAGACAACTTCATTCCTTCATTTCACCAAAAATGCTGTACTACCAACCCCAAACTTTATGCGCAGCAGACTTCATTGAAGATTTAAAATACAGAATCACAACACTCGATGGTTTGGGTTACAGCTTAAAACTGAACATTAGATATCCGTGCTTTAGATAACCACCCGCCATTCTCCCTCCTTAAGACATTACTTGATGTCCCTGTGTTTGCCACCTTTGCCAGGACTGCCCACTAGCCTATACTCTGCCTTTGTACAAATTAGAAAAAGATACCTTCTCTGAGTGGGGCTGATGCAACACCTGTCCCAAAAGAACATCTATGTGGGCAACTGAACAGTTTATGCTCCATCTTAACTGGGCAACTGCCACTCTGTTCTGGCCAGTCATAGCGTATCAGGAATGATGTGAGCCAGGGTTGCCAGGCCTTGCAAAAGGCAGGGGGCGGGAGGGGGGAGCCAGAAGCCTAGATTTTAATTTTGATTTCAATTTTATTTGTTAGTAACTAACAGGGAAATCAAAGCATTTAATAGTACTTATTATGTGTCAGGTACTTACCTAAGTACTTTATAAGTATCAATTATTTGATTTGTATAACAACCTGCAAAGTAGTTACTATCATTATCTTCACTTTACAGATGAAAAAACTTAGGCACAGAGATTAAGTTTGCCAAAGTCATATGATTAATAAGCGGTAGAGCAAGATTTGAACTCAGGCATCTGGTTCTAGAGACTACTCTTAATCATCTGCTTTATTGCTATGAACTAAATTTGGCCCATGCATTGCAAATTTTTGATCTGTGTTAGAGACCAGTACAATCCAATAGAGCTTTCTGCGATGATAGAAATGTTCCATTTTGCACTATCCATTCTCCTTTTCTTTATGAGTAGCATAAGCAAATGTCCATTTCTAGGTATATATATGTTTACCTACAATAATGAACACATTTATTAGCCTTCTTACAACTAGATGTGGTCAAGTGGCTAAATTTTGCTATGTAAGCAAAAATGGTGTGTACAACTTCCAGAAAATGTGTTTAAAGGAAGGAGGTTTGTCCTTTTTTCCTTCGTCTTGCTTGTGGGAATGCGGACATAATGACTGGAGCTCCAGCTGCTGTCTTGGACCATGAGGAGACTTTTGGAATGAAAGGCATGTGTAGTGCAACAAAATAATAGAAGAAACCTGAGTTCCTGGCACCATGGAGCAGCTCAGGACTTCTGAATGTGAAAGAGAAATGAGCTTTAGTTTTGTTTAAGCTACTGTTATTTGGAGATTTTCTGTAATTTTCAGTTATAACAGGAAGATATGTGGTTTTATCAGCATATATAATATGGAATCTGACTCATATTGGGAGCTTCTGCGAGGAAGTAATGCCTGGATTGAGTTAGCCAAGAATAGAGTGGGATGTAAAAGGTTTTCAGGCAAAGGGAAGAAGTCCCTTTGTAGTGGCCCTGACATGGAAGGGAGCTTTGCAGGTTGAAAGGAAAAGAAGAAAGGCCAGGGTGGCTGGGACAGGAAAAGCAAGGAGAGAAGTGGCACAAAATGAGATCAAAAAGATGACCACATAGGGCCTCATCAGCTGTTAAGGCTTTTGGTCTTTATCCCAAGAGTAATGGGGAGCCATTGAAGGGATTTCAGCAAGAGGTTACAGGATTAGATTTGCTCTTCCCTTGGTTAATAATTCCATCCATCCCAGAATACTCCCCAATCCCAGAATATTCTTGAGGCCCAGACTAAATGTTTGTCTGTGGATAAATTTGGCTTTTTACCATTTTATTGCTGTGGTAAAATTTGTCACTTCAGCTGTTTTCAAGTGTGTGATTCAGTGGCTTTAATTGCATTCACAGCGGTATGCAACCATTACAACTACCTATTGCCCTTTTTTATTTTTTTGTGGATGAACTTTTGCACTTAGTAAGCATTCTACAACTGTGTTGGGTTGAACTATCATGGCAGCAGTCACTGTGTGTGAATTCCTAGAAAGTGGGCTGTGGGCTGTAAGGAACAGTTGACCAGTGAGAGTGAGCTGGGGCCAGCCTGAGGAATGTCATACCCTGGCCAGCAGGTCCGCCGGTCTGTCAGCTGTCACCAGACAGGTCACTTGGTGTGCTTTACTTAATAGGAAGAATATATCCCCTGAACTGGAACTGGAGTAGAGACCAGAGTTAACTGATGTTGGGCCTCTTTTAGGATCTCAGGAAAACATTCTGATCTAGTTGACCTACCAGAGAATTCCAGAAGCAACGTAGAACTGATTTTGCCTGTATTTCTCAACCTCAGGCAAACAGTTCTCTGGATAGACACAGTGATGTGTCCAGGACGCATGAAGCCCCGGGATAGACACGAGGCATCTACTTGGAGCGGTCATCTGACTTGATGGCAAATAACTTGCATGCTTTTATTTTCAAACAAATGTCCTTGCATTATGAGACAGAAAGTAACTTATAATGAAGTTTAAGGGTAAAACAAGAGCCTTAAAGAAATTACACTTGTTGCTTTGGACGTTACTCTCAGACTTCCAGGGATATCAGTCCCTTCCCCCAGCTGATAGTAGTAGTTGGGTATAGTGCAGTGATTATGATTAGACTCTCAAGACAAACAATCCAGAGTCAAACTCACTCTGATATTTGTTAGCTGCGTCACCTTAGACAAGTTATATAACCTAGTTGAGTTTCAGTTTCCTAATCTGTAAATCAAGAAAAATGATTGTACCTGACTGACAGAGAGATGTGTTAAATACTTATAAAATGCTTAGCACATACCAACTAAGCACTAAGACTTATTTTTATTGTTAGTAGTAGTAGTATCAGCAGAGAAGGAAAACTCTGACCCCAAAAAACCTCCGCTGCCTTGCGGCATACCTCTTCAGGGGAAAGGCTAAGGGAGTAAACCCCGACAGAAAATCCGGAGCCGGAGTCCCTAAGGCAGTTTGACGTTGTAGTCAACACCGGCAACTCCTGCGGCGCACCTGAAGCCAAGCTGTATTGACTCCGTCTTTCCCTTGGACCCTTCAGCTGCGAAGAGAGGGGGGGTCTGCTGCATGGGCAACAGCAGACCCTCCATATCACCCTGCCCAGGCTCTGTAGCTTCAGCTTCACTGGAGAGGACACTCCAGCGTCATCGCAAGATGTCGATTCAACACGGGAGGAGACAGATACCGTGTCACTCCCGAGTTGGACTGCACAGCCATTCTCGGCGGTGCAGATAGACTCTTAAGAAGCTACACCATCGTCTCTCGAGACGGACGGCTGCCGACGACGGAGTAGTATCAGAGGGTAATGTTTCAGACCTTTGGCTCTCTTTTCAAAATCTTAAACTTATAATAGTAGCAGTACTTACTATCTGCTGACTGTTAAATATTCAAATGAAATAGAAATAAATATAAAAAATCATGAAAGTTCCCACTTCCCCTAAATCCAGTGCCAGACTAGAGGTAAATACAAACAACTGTTGGCTATTCATCCTTCCTTGCAAATATTTTTAAAAATCAACATTTATTGAGCACTATGTACTTTGTACCACTGTTACATTTTCCTCTTCATTCTTCTGCTTTGCTTTAGGGCATTTTGGCTGTGATGCTAATCTTAGCCTTCTTCTAGTAGCTTATGATGGGTGGCATCTCTGAGAATAAATGGAAAAGACTGTGCTCCAGACCCAAAGCTATAAGCAGTAGCCACTCTGTCCATAACTTTTCTCTAGGAAAATCACTTTGACAAAGGGTCTTTTATGGAAAGTATGGTGAGACTGTGATATTGGCAGGCTTCAGGAAAAATGGTCTTGACAATTTTTTGTTGTTCTGCTTAACTTCAGGCTTTCATCTTAATTTTGTGATTCCATAGTTAATGTGTGAAAGTAGGATAGTTGAAGGTTGAAGACTGATAGAAGCTTCATTTCTCAATGTTTCCCTCTTCATTTCTCTCCCTCTCTACCCACTGAGAAGGCAAATTAAGAGGGTCTCAAGACTCTTCTCTGTAGTCCTTTCCTCCAGGCAGCTTTCCTATGTCCCTCACCCAGTGTGAATCGTGTGCCCTCCTACCTACTAGCACAGTATCCTCTAAACTTTGTTGTAGCTCCAATTGCATTGCACTGTGATGTTAGCTTAGTTGTCTGTGTTCTTCACTAAATCAGATCTTCTTGAGCACAGATGATGTGCCTGTTTTCTCTTTAGATGTAGAACCTTGCATATGACCCATAACAATTACTAAATAAATACATATTAAATAGATGGTAGGAGTAGTCATTAGTTTACGAATATGGCTGCAATGACTTTCCCCACATTTATGTGCAAGTCCCTTTGCACATGCCATCAAGGGGTAGGGATTATTCCCTTACTCCTTGAGTCTGGGCTTAGCCAATGGGACATTAGCAAATGTGATGCAAATGAGGCTTAAAATATGCTTGCAAAAAAGGGCTGACCCCTTTTTGTCTGTGGCTATACACCTGAGACTGAGATGTGAACAAACCTGAAATATCCTGATAGAAAGCCCATAAAATAACGAAGGATGCCCAGCTAGCATCCGGCCTATGTCCAAGTGGCCAATTGCCAGACAAGTGAGTGAGGCCATTGTAGACCATTCAGCAATAGTTAGGACCCCAGATAACTAAAGACAGATGAATGACTCCAGGTAAAACTAGCAAAGGAACCACCCAGGTGACACCAACCCAAATTGCTGACCCACAGATTCATGAACAAGGCAGTAATTTTAGGGGTGGTTTATAATGCAGCAATAGGTAACTGATACGGAAGCTACTTTATAAGTGATAGTGTCTTCCTGCAGTTTCTCTTCCTACCTTATCTTTAGTGTCTATCTCTTGTTTCTGCCTGTCTAGATCTTATTCACTGTTTTTCTTGTAGCAGCAAATAGATATTTTCAGTAGGAAAAAGTCTTAGAGACAAAAATTCTGAATCAAAGAAGAGTAGAGATTGGCCCTGTCCTGGCAGTTCAGTTGGATAGTGTCGCCCCATATACCAAGGCTGCGGGTTCAGTCTCCCCAGTCAGGGCACACACAAGAATCAACCAATGATGCATAAATAAGTAGAACAACAAACTGATGTTTCTGTCTCTTTCTCAGGTCAATAAAAAACAAAAGAATAGTAGATATTATGCTTTTGTTTCCAGTTTAAAATTTTGATAGGGTTGGTAATAGTGATAATATTTTCACACACACACACACACACACACACACACATATGTCAAAACATTTTATTAAAAATATTTTTAAGCATACATTATTTAAAGCTTCATTTTATAACATACAAAACATTTCTATATTATATTTTATAGATTATGCTATTACAGTTGTCCAAGTTTTCCTCCTCTGCTCCCCTCCACCCAGCATCCCCACTCTCTCAAGCAATCCCCCCGCCATTGTTCATGTCTATGGGTCATGCATATAAGTTCTTTGGCTACTCCATTTCCTACACTGTACTTTACATCCCCATGGCTATTCTGTAACTACCTATTTGTACTTCTTAATCCCCTCACCTCTTCACCCATTCCCCCACAGCCCCCTCCCATCTGGCAACCATCAAAACGCTCTCCGTATCTATCCATATCTCCATAACTGTCTCTGTTCTTCTTGTTTCCTTAGTTTGTTTTTTAGATTCAATTGTTGATAGATATGTATTTATTGCCATTTTATTGTTCATTGTTTTGATTTTTTGGCTACTTGTGCTGGGCTTGGAGGTTCCCAGGCAAAGCCAAGCTGTGAATCTAAGCTGGCTGCTACTAGTGTTGGGCCCGGGGTTCACTGAGGTGAGCTGTTGCTTATTTGATAGGATTTAGGAAGTCATGAAGCGTGAGACAAGACCAGACATTCATATGGAAAAGCAGCTTGGGTGGGCCTGTAAATTGGGTGGGATGGAGTCTCTGGGGATCTCCAAAGTAGGTCAAACAGTGTCAGCCAGGTTGATGCAGTCTCAGATATGGCATCAGCTTGCTGGCTCTGCCAGGGGATGGTTCAGAAAAGGGATAATGGCCTTTGCTCACCTTGATGGCAGACACTTCAGTTTCTCTCTGGATGCCACTGGTGCCTTTCAAGATGCTATCCCAGTGCTGGAGCTCAGAGGGAATGAGTCTGAGTAGGTGAGTCCGCGTGTGGGTTCTTTAAGAGGAACTGCTTGGGGCTCCAGCAGTTTCTTCCATCAACTCAATCCCTGCTGGTTTTTGCAGCCAGAAGTTTGGAGACTTACCTTTCTGGCACTGGAACCCTGGGCTGGGGTCCTGGTGTGGAACTGGGACTCCTTGCTCCCAAGATAATCCCTCCCAAATTTTTAGCCACTGCATGTGGATGAGGAACCAGCCCGTTCTGCACTTACACCCCTCCTACCAGTCTGGAGGGATATGGTTTCTTTAATTCCATAGTTGTCAGACTTCCATTCAGCTAGATTTCTAATGGTTCTGAATGATGCTTTGTCTATATTTTAGCTGTAATTTTGATGTGGTTGTGGAAGGAGGTGGACCATGTCTGTCTACACCACCATCTTGACTGGAAGTCCCAAGAATTACATATTGTTCTCAGCTCATCTTCAGTTGTGGACAGGGTTTTTGTAGGCCACCATGCTGTTTACTTGGTGGACTGTAGTGGTGAAGGAACCCAATGGACTTGCTCAGAATTGGTAATAAACTCTGGCCCTGACTCTTCACACTTTTCAGGTACAACCAAATCTTTGTCTGTATAAATAAGAAGATCACACGAAGAAGAAAATTCCAAAAGTGGCAGAAATGTCACTATTGCTGTGGTCTGATTACGTAACAGATGTCACCTTGGATAGCTTTCTGAGACTTTTCTCTGTGTGTACTGTCATTTTTGGCAGTCTTGTCGCACACTCAATATCAAATTGCCATCTTTCAAGGACCTCGCCATTTTCAATATTGGAGATGACTACCACCAGTTTCTGAACTGAATACTTGCATATCCAATCTTTTAGTTGTTCCGCCACATTATTTAAGTATTTCATAAACTCAGGATGAGTGGTTACTAGCAAGCTGAATCCATGTTTCTGTACTCCAATAAAGCTTCCAGGTGGATATATGCCACGCTAATATAAAATGCTATTGATGCCAAATGAGAGGAACTCAGCCATGATTTCAGCTCTCCCAGGAGTGCTGCCCTGCCATGGCCAGGCACCCACCACAGATGGTGATCACAGGGCTCCTCAGCAGCTCCCTGTAACTGATTTCAAAAGAATAAGCATAAAATTTAGTACAATTGTCCTGGCTGGTGTGGCTCAGTTGATTGGAGCATCATCCTGTAACCAAGGGTTGCGATTTGATTCCCAGCTAGGGCACATTACCTAGGTTGTGGGTTCAATCCCTAGTTCAGACGCCTATGATCCCAAGTTCCGACATGCACACAGGGAAAGGACCCCATAGTTGCTCCTCTCTCTCATTGATGTTTCTCTCTCTGCCTTCCTCTCTAACAGCAATGAAGAAAAGTCCTCGGGTGAGGATAAAAAAATAAAATAAAGTTTAATTCTTTAAGCACGTGCATCTCCTAATTTGTCAATTATACTTCATTAAAATGGTCAAAAATTTGGTAGGAAAAATAAATATAAGCTTGGATTGTACTAAACAGGGCAGTGGTGTGCTGGAACTGGCTTGTCCAGCTTGTGAAAGCTGATACTTAAATTTGAGCAAGCCAGTTGTTAACTGCAGCCATCATTAAAATGTAATTTATGCACACTTACAATTAAACTAGATTTTTAAAAATAATATTCAGAATTCATTGTAAACGTATTTTACTATTATCTGTTTGTGATGTTATCTACATCTGCAATGTCTGTATGGTAGAAATATTAAATAATGGTGTGCTGCGGCACCTCTCTTTCTGACTCCATGTTCAATGATGTTACCTTGGAGGTTTGAAATTGGTCATGACGGGAGTATTTATACCATAGAAGTTGGCAAACACTAATCAAGGCTTTTTTGTTCCCCTCACAGAACAAATTGGTAAACATTTATCAACACTGTGTTATTTAGGAATAACCACAGGAAGAATAAAAAATAGGTGGACCTTTTAAATCAACAATAGAGAATTTAGCCTATCCAAATATATGACACTAAAGGAGAAAAAAGAAGGTATATGATAAACAGAAAACATAATGACTGTCTAGTTAATCATGCCAAGTAAATTGAAATGTTTTTTATTCCCTCCTGTTACCCTGTTAAAGTCACAGGAAAAAACTAAAACCATGATAAGCTCATAGGTCAAAGAGAACAGTAGCAGAGGAAACATATAAATGATGTCAACTACACTTTGGAAGATGGAAAGTGAATGAATTAGTAATAACTGATTTAGGTGTCAGCTGTCTCTGTTCTGCTAAGTCCTCCAGAGAAATATGGCTGCAAGAAGGAAGAAGCAGCAGATTCATTTTGAAGAATGGCTGCAGAAAGCCTCAGAAGATGGAAGAATTGAATACCTGTTAAGGTGGGAGTGGAGGTTAGAGCTAAGCACAGAAGCATTAGTGAACAGTTTGTGTAAAGAAGTACGTCACTCTCCAAGGCTGCAAATGCAGTTAACTTCTTCTCCCAACAGGAGATGGGAGGCAGTCTACCTAGAAAGACTGAAGAGGCTTTGGACTGGGGGTGGACACCAGGCATAGCTGAGAGTAGGGCTGAGGGTCTGTACTTCACTGAGAAGAGGAAGATAGAGCGGAACTCTGCATACCTATGCAGAGTTTCTAATTACCTTTCTGTTCCTTGCTCTTAAAAATAAATGGGTCGAACCTTGGCTGGTGTGGCTCAGTGGACTGAGTGCCGACCTGCAAATTAAAAGGTCGCTGTCTCAATTCCTCTTCAGGGCACATGCCTGGGTTGCAGGCCCGGTCCCAGTTGGGGGCGTGGGAGAGGCAACCAATGTATCTCTAGCACATCAGTGTTTCTCTCCCTCTCTTTCTCTCTCCCTTCCCCTCTCTCTAAAAATAAAAAAATAAAATCTTTAAAAAATGGATAAATAAGGATCAGACATTTGATGGTCCTCAGGTGAAATAGATACAATGGAGAGAAGAAAACAGAACTTTAAAAAAAGTGTGATTAATATTCCCAGAGTTCTCAGGCATCAATTTATGAAATAAGAACAGAATGCTTTATTAAAGAAACATTCAATAAGTAAGAAGTACCTCTTTGAAAATAAAAATATATAGGCAGAAAAAGTTGGGAGATGAAGTCAAGGAAATCTAAGATATAGAATGAGAGGGGGGAGGGCGAGAAAAGAGAACAAAGAAGGGATTTTCTGTTTAGAAGGTCCAATAACTAAACAATGGAAAATTTAGGAAATAAGAGAACAGAGAAAAAATAATTCAGAGGAAAGTATTAAAACACAAGATAATTCCCCAGAATTAAAGAATGAGTTTTCAAATAAAGAGAACCTACTAATTGTCCAGCATGATTTTTGAGGAAAGACCCACACCAAGCCAATCTTCATGAAACTTCAGGACACTGGAAGCAACAGAAATCTTAAGTAAAATGAAGCAGGTTACACATGAAGAGTCAGGAATCAAAATGACACTGGATTTCTCATCAAAATATTGGCTTATATTTATGCCGTATGGTTAATATACAAATACCAAAAAAAAACATTAGTTGTACACCTGAAACTAATATAATGTTGCATGTCAATTATATCTAAATAAAATTTAAAAATTCATATAAGCACAAGATGAAAACTTATATATAGGTAGCTAGAAGACAATGGAGAAACTTCTTCAAAATTCTAAGGAAAAGTTGGTTTCCAACCTAAAAGTCTAGGCAATGTTAACAAAATAGCTGTGTTTGACTACTTTGAGAGCAGTTTTAGAGTTAGAGTCTGCAGACTTCGAGCATGTGATAAGTACATAGAAAACCAACCAATAAACAAAGCATTTTTAAAAATAACTTATTTTAAAAGTTTTTAAAATTGATTTTAGAGAGAGATAGGAAGGGAGAGAGAGGAGGGCATCTATTTGTCATTCCACTTATTTCTGCAGTCATTGCTTGATTCCTGTATGTGCCCTTATCAGGGATCGAACCCATAACCTTGGTGTATTGGGACAGTGCTCTCATCAACTGAACTATTGGGCAGGGCAATAATTTTTATTTTTCAGTTACAGTTGGCATACAATATTATATTAGTATATTAGTTTCAGGTTTGCAACATAGTAATTAGACATTTATATAATTTATGAAGTGATCACCCCAATAAATCTAGTACCCACCTGACACCACACACAGTTATTACAATGTTATTGACTATATTTCCTGTGCTGTACTTTATGTCCCTGTGACTGTTTTTATAACTGGCAATTTGCACATCTTAATCTATTTCTCTTTTTCATCCATTCCCTCAAACCCCCCAATCAAAATGTTTTCTGTATCTATGAGTTTGTTTCTGTTTTGTTTATTTATTTTTTATATTCCTTATATAAGTGAAATCATGTGGTATTTGTCTTTTTCTGTCTGACTTATTTCACTCAGCATAATACTCTGTAGGTTCATCCATGTCGTTGCAGATGGGAGGATTTCATTGTTTTTTTATGGCTAAGTCATATTCCATTGCACATATGTACCACTTCTTCATACATTCATCTATTGATGGACACTTAGCTTGCTTCCATATCTTGGCTATTGTAGGTAATGTTGAAGTGAACATAGGGATGCACATGTCTATTTGAATTAGTGTTTTGAGTTTCTTTATATGAATACCCAGAAGTGGAGTTGCTGGATCCTCCATTATTTCTTGTTATAGCCTTTGTTTTAAAGTTTATTTATTGTTTTAAAGTATTGTTATCACAGCTTTTGAAAAAATTTCCATTTGCATGAAATATATTTTTCCATCCCTTTACTTTTAGTTTGTATGTGTCTTTCAGTCTGAGGCAGGTCTTATAAGCAGCACTTGTATGGGTCCTTTTTTCTTTTTAACCCAGTCAGCCACCTATGTCTTTTAACTGAAGTATTTAATCCATTTACATTTAAAGTAATTGTTGATAGGTATGTAGTTACTGCCATTCTATTCATATTTTTATCTTTTCTTCTTCTTTAGAAGTCCCTTTAACATTTCTTGTAATACTGGTTTGGTAGTGATGAATTCCTTTAGCTTCTTCTTGTCTGGGAAAAGCAAGGTCATTTTTAATGCCAGGGAAAACAGGAAGTTATATAAAAAAAAAAGACATACATTAATGGCATACTATATGGCTTAGCTGTGAAAAATATTACATGGTTACAAGAAGTTAAGCACTGAGTATCTATTTTTAAAAAGTGTAGTAGTAATAAAGCTAATACTGAGAGAATGAAGGAGTATGTATACGTGAGTGTGTGTCTGCATGTCAAGTCTGCCTCAAAGTAGAGCAAAATCCTGCTCTATTGTAAGGAATCAATAGATAAAATTTTAAATAGGAACATTTAAAATGACAGTGTAAATACCTTGCTTAGAGGTATGGAGAAAAATATCAGAAGAAAGAGCTAAGACATTGTAAGTGGTGGCTTCTGAGGAGCGGGGTTTAGGGATGCAGAGGCATACAGCAAGGGACTGCTAAGCTTTATTATAACTGTATTGTTCTATTTTATTTTAAACTCTATGCACTTATACTACCTTAAAAAGTGATTCTCCCAAAGTTTATCTATAAATTAAATGCAATATCATTAGGATCTTTTTAGAAATTGGACAAACTTATTCTTGTTAATTAAAATAATTTTGGAAACAAAGAACAACAGGGGGGACTAGCTCAATCAGATTTTATGATATAATATGAAGCCATAGTCATAACACAAGAGTGATATGCTACAGGAATAGATATATAAATCAGAGGAACAGAATAGAGAGCTCAGAAATAGACCCATACATCTTTGGAAATTTGATATAAGATGAAGAAGACAATATAAGTCAATATGAAGAGGACAAATTACTCAGTAGATGATATCAGGAAACCTGTCTAACTATCTGAAGAAAAATAAAGTATTATTCCTACCACCTACTATACACTAATCTGTACTCCAGGGGAATTAAATACCTGTATGCAAAAGATAAAAGAATACACATTAAAAAAAAAAAACAGGAAGCCCATTGCAGAAATGGGCAAAGGCTATCAATAGGTAATTCACCGAAGGGGAAATGCAAATCACTCACTAGCTAAGAAGAAATGTTCAAATGCACAGGTAATGCAAATTAACACAATGAGGTACCATTTTATTATAACTATCAAAGGGGTATAAATTAGAGAATAGAAAATAGTCAGTGATAGTGAGACTTAGAGAAATGAAAATCCTCTTGCATTATTATGGTAGTGCAAACTGGTACAGATGTTCTAGAAAGAAATAAGGCAGAATTGGGCATGTCAAGGATGAAAAGACCCAACAACCAGCAATCTCAACCTGAGGTATGTATTCTGGAGAGCTCTCAGGTCCATAAGGGATCATGTACAAGTGAACACTGCAACTCTGTTGTGGGAATGAGGAGCTGGGGGCATCCTAGGTGTCCATCACTAGTGGAATATTTGGGTGTATCCTTTGTAAAGCTCCTCAGCAATAGAACCTATGAGCTAGATTTTTACATGCAGCAGTATAAATAGGTCATAAAAACAAAGCATTGAATTTTTTAAAAGAAACATAAAAAGATCCTTAGGCCAATTTGGGTAGGTTTAAAGCACAGGCAGGAAACAGCAATATATATTTTACAGGAATACATACCTATCCAAGGGCACATTTCAGATGTATTAACAGTGGGTATTTATGAGGGGGCGGGGGAAGGAGAATGTAGACCAAGACTAAAGGAGGAGGTAAGATGAGTGAAGGGCCTTACACAGACCATATATGCTATGAACTGAGGAATCCGATAAACTCAATTCTCAGCAGGCAAGACCTCCCCGGCCTCCCCCAACACCCTTATTTTTCAGCAAAAATCTCAATGGGATTTCTTGGGGACTTTGCAACAAAGTTCTAAAGTTTTTCTGAAAGAATAAAAATGAAGAAAGATCAGAAAACTTTGAAAAAGAAGAGAATCTAGGGATGACTTGGCCTTCCAGATAATAGAATATATGAATAATTTAGCAGTCACTAGGACAGTATGTTACTGGCACATGAACAGACAGAAGAATCAATGGAACAGAAAAGGGCAGAAATAGACCCAAGAACTTAACAAAAGCTAAGAGCAGTGTTCCCATCAGTGAGGGAAATGCTGGATTTTACAACAAATAATACTTGGAAATTGACTAATGATTTTTAGAGGAAGGTGGAAAATATATACAGCAATAATTAAGATTTGAGGATAAATAGACTTAGGGTTTGAATGACATTTTGGGCACTGATTACCTACATAATTGTAGGCCAGATACTTAGCCTCCGTAAACCTCATTTCTCCCATATTTATAAACAAGATAGTAAAAGTAACTACCTCATTGTTGTGAGGACTAAAAGAGAGATGTTAAAAAAAAAAAAAGAACATGATATATATCACATAGACTGTGCTACATAAATATTAGCTATTATTATTTGTCCTATAGCACATGCAAAGTAATGTACAAAATGAAACCATAAATGTTCCAGAAAGAAAATAAATTAGTATTATTATAATCTTGGGGAACAGAAGGACTTTCTAAATATGACCCTAAGGGCAGAAAACATGAAGAAAAAGAAAACAGTTCTGATTGAAAAAAACAAAAAACTAACAACAAAAACTTCTTTCTTTATGTCAAATCCCACCACAAAGTTAAAATATAAATGAAAACTGGGGAAAATATTTGCAATATATGCAATAGACAAACAGGTAATATCTCTTACTAAATCAAAAAGGAAAAAATGGATTCAGCAATAGGAAAATGCACCAAGAACATTACCAAATAAACAAACAAGCAAAAAAGTGATTATAAATACATAGAAGGGGAAATGTTCAACCTCCCTAATTAAGAATGCAAATTAGAAAGAAATCTTCTTTTCATATGTCAAATTAGCACAGTAGATTTTTATAATATTTATTTAATATACAATAATATGTTATTCATTTTGTGTGTGGCTTATTTCACTTAGCATAATGTTTTCAAGGTCTATCCATGTTGTAGCATGTATCAGATTTTATGGTTGAATGACATATACCATATTATTTTTATTCATTCATCTTTTGATGGACATTTGGGCTGTTTCCACCTTTTGACTGTTGTGAAGAATGCTGCTATATCTCTCTGTGTCCCTTTCATTTATTTATTTTTATCCTCACCCTTACCTCCCATAAGTGCCCAGACGGTGAGGGGAGGGGGAAGGGGATTGAACCTGCAACCTTTCAGTTACGGAACAATGCTCCAACCAACTGAGCAGCACTGGCCAGGTCCCCTGCTTTCACTCTTTTCATGTGTATATCTAGGACTGGAATTGCTGGATCATATGCTAATTTTATGTTTAACTTTTTGCAGTCCTGCCAAACTGTTCATTTTTTAAAGTCATGTTTATTAAGGAATCATGTAAAATTCATTCTTTAGGTGCACAGTTCTATGACTTTCGTCCAACACATACAGTCATGTAACTACTGCCATAATCAAGAAACCACCCCAAAAAGTCCCCACGTGCTTCTTTGTAGTCCATTCCTAACTCTTACCCCTAGGCCCTGGCAAGTGCTGATCTGATTTCTGTTCCTACAGTTTTGACTTTTCTGGAATGTCCAATAGTGGAATCATTGGTGCCTGGCTTCTTTCATTCAACACAATTTATCTGAGATTCATTCATGTCAGTGTATCAATAATTTGCTCTTTGTTATTGCTGAATACTATTTCATTGTATGATTGTACCACATGTATTTATCCATGCACCAGTTAATGGATATTTGGTTTGTTTTCAGTTTTGACAATTATAAATTATGCCGATATAAACATTTGCATACAGGTCTTTGTGCAGACATATATTTTTATTCATCTGGGTAAATACCTAGGAGTGGGATTTCTGGCTCATACAGTAAATGTATTTTTATTCTAAACTGCCTATTTGTTTTCTAATGCAGCCGTACATTTTTGCATTCCTACCAGCATGCATGGGAGTTCCAGTCATTCTGTATCCTCTGTAACATTTGATACTGTCAACGTGTTTACTTTTATTTTAACCATTTTAATATGTATGTGGCGTGGTATCTCATTATAATTTTAATTTTTCACATACCTAATGGATAATGATATTAAACTTTTTCCCCATATGCTTACTTAATCTTTTCCTCTTACCTGGTGAAGTATCTGTTCAAATATTTTGCCCATTTTTGAACTGGGCTGTTTTTATATTATTGAGTTTAAGAGTATATGCAGCAGAGAGTATTTGTGCATTATGTTTATAAATGTGTCGTGCATACATACCAAAATGGAAGGAGATTTTAAAATGCTAAGAATGCTTTAATTTTTTTCTTTACTCATATTTAAATATATTCTTTATGTATCCTGGATACAAATCTTTTATCAGATGTCTGTTTGCAGTATTTTCTTCCAGTCTGTGTCTTGTCTTTTCATTTTCTTAACAGTTTCTCTTCAAGAACAGAAGTTTTATTTTAATGAATCTAATTTATCAATTTTTTCTTTTATGGTTCATGCTTATATGTGTCTTATTTATGAAATGTTTGTCTAACCTTAAGTCACAAATATTTTCTCCTATGTTTTATTCTAGAAGACTTGTAGTTTCAGGTTTATATTTAGGTCTATGATTCATTTCAAGTTCATTTTTGTACATGGTACAAGGTATGGATCACTGTTCCAGCACAACTTGTTGAAATGAGACTGTTCTTAAATGCCATTGTATTGTATAAAATAGTTCTTTGTACCAAAGTCCGGTGCTGCATGGGATATACAGGTGGCATACTTGTACTATTCTTTATAGTTTAAAAGTATTTTGGATTATATAATCTCACTTGACCCACAATCAACTCTGTGAGATAGGAATAAAAATGATATTCCTCCAATTTTACAGATGAAGAGGCCCAGGTAAGCTAGCACTTGGCCAAGAAGACAAAGCTTTCAGTGCTATTGTCAATATATTATTGACCTTCAATAAACATTGAGCTGCCTTTTCCAAGATCAAGTTATTTTCATAAACATGTCCAGTACCCAGGATCACTGGAAGTACAAGTCAATAATCAGCACTTAATTTTGAACTCCCTGGTCTTTGAAAACTGGAAAGGCTAAGAGCTTTGGTGCAATTGGTATCCAGGAGGATGGTCATTTGGACTAACCATGAGAAGTGGTCACAAGTCTCACCTCTGCTATGTGAACTGGCCATGGTCATGCAAACTTTATTCAGTAAAAATGTAATTAGAAATCTTTAGACTATTCCTGAGCTTCAACAAGAAAAACGCTATTATGAAATAGTCCAAATAGTAAAGAAATAAATGGGTTTATGTGTTTGGTCGTTTCTTCAGCCCATTTGCCACCCCCTTTCTCTGGGAAGCACACCCACATATCACACCATTGGAGTGGGCTCTTAGGAGCCATTTTGCTACCACCTGGGTACCTTTCTGGCCATGGCTGTTTATAACAGAGGTGGGCATGTTGTTCAGGTTGACAATTAGATTATTTCTTTGGGGGATTTAGGACTGGAATGAAACAGATAATCAATCTGCAATTGATTGGAATTTTAACACATGAGTTGGGAATTATACAGCAGTCATATTCTGCCTGTCAAGTGGATCAGAGGAGAAAAGAAGCAGATTTAAAGAGAGAAAAAGAATGAAATGGGGAGGGAGGAGCAGGTACTCAAGACTGCTTTCCTGTTCTTGGTTCCAGACCTTTTCAGTGGCCTCGCTTCATACCTGCCCTGTGAACTGTGAAAGCACTTCTCTATCTTTTAAAAATTGTACCCTCTCCCCTATGCCTTTTAGCTAGTTCAAATGGATTGCTGTTACTTACAAAGAGTCCTAACTAATACAATAGAAGTAAATTGACTTCTCATGGAACAGAAAGACATGGCCTTGAACTGCCTTATGGGGATTTTTTTTTAAAAGAGAGCTGACTTTTGGTACTGCAACTGGGAGACAAAAAACTTTCCCCTTTCATTTTTTGTAAAATAAATTGCATGAAGGTTCAGGCCAGCTGAGTGAACATCAGCCTGGACAATGAGAACAAGGGAGAGTATTATCCAGGTTAGACTATCATTTCTTTCCATCTGGGAAGGAGCAGGAAGAAGATGGAGAAAAGAAACTTGGGTGAAAGGGAAGCCAGTGGAGGGTGAAAGTATAAGTCCAACATCGACTGGTGCCCAGAAAAATGTTACACATTCACATTTGGAGACTCCTTCACTTTTGAATTAATTTAAAAAGTACTGATCAGCTGCCAGGTATTATTTTGTTAATTAGATGCTCTCCATGAAATTAGCCTTCTGACACATTTCCAACCATTTCTCTGCAGAAGCCCCTGTGAAATCTCGACTCTCTCTTTACAAGCAGAAATAAAACCTATGGCCTGTGTTTTCCGCCTCACCCAGAGTCTCAGTTTCTATGCCATTTGCTGTGATGAGCAGAATGAATGATGCACAAAGGCTGGTGGGACAACGGGCCTGATTCATGGTTTGGGAAAACAGGGAATTGTCTCAGAGCAAACAATGGCTCCCTTTTTTGCTGGGGGCACTACAATGCTTAGCTGAAAGCATCTTGTTTGGATTTGTACAACCAGTGGATAAATATCTAAATGAGAGGAGCACTATGGGGTTCCCAAGGTCCCTGGGGTACTTAAAAACAATCCTGAGATATGCTGGCAGAGCTTGTGCTCTTTATTAAACAAACAGAGAGAGGTTATTCAAACAGCTGTTAATTTCATTAAGAAGCCTCATTTTAAGGTCCCAGAACAGGCATTTCTTTTTATGTCGGGATTATCTCTGAGTTGTATATTTGTATCTACTCCTGGTAGCTTAGCTGGGATGTCAGGTGCTAAGCTTACATTTGGATGGATGTTTTGGCTTGGGCTTCAAAAAAGAATTTATCTCTAGAGCAGATTAAATTTGACCAAAATAAATTTGATGGGTAATTTATGACTATTTATATATATTTTTATTGATATCATATTGTACATACTATTTTGTGATTTTTAAAATTGAGCACTATATTAATTTGTCAACAAATGTTAACCTACAATATCACTTCTAATGAATATGTTGGGTATAACTATGAATGGACCATCATTTAACTAGTCCCTTGTTGTTGGACATTTAGGTTGTTTTCAGTTTGTCATAGCTATAAACCATGCTTCAGTAAAAATTATTGCAGTTAAATCTGCACATTTCCTTATTTCCCTAGAAAAAATCCTGGGTTTTGATTGCTGGGTCAGAAAAGATGCATATTTTTAATGTTTTTGACTCATGCTGAGAAACTGCCCTCCAGAGTACAATTTATATTTCCTGTATGTATGTAAGTGCTTTCCTTCACACACACCTGGCTTTTCAATCTAAACTTAGTTTTCTTGGTTTATTAGTTACTAGTCTACAACTAATGACTTCTAGTTTTTGTTTCATTTACCAGATGAGCAAAAGTTGTAAGAATTTGTAATATTTCATTGTTGCTGAGAATATGGATAAACGGATGTTCTCAAACCCTATGCGTGTAAATTGGTATTTTTGAAGGATAATTTGAGAGTGTTTGTGACAAATTTTAAATTGCATTCCTTTTGACCTAGCTATTCACAAGTGAACAAAGATATATGAATAAAAATACTTATTGAAGTACTTTATAATAGCAAAAAAAAATAAAATAAAACTACCTAAAATTCATCAGTAGGGTATAGTTAAGTAAATTATGGTACATTTATGCTATGAAATACTGTGTGGCCATTGAAGAGAATAAAGGAGATCTCTAGTATCAGTGTGGAAATTGGTCTGCGCTATTTTGCTAATTTTAGAAAATATTTTGCATGGTAATAATATATTATGATCCCCATTTCCTTTTTTCAAAGTCCAAGTATATACACTCAAAAATATATATGACTGAATTTTCATAGAAAATGTTTTTTGAAGGTGATTACCTCTGAGTAACAGAATTGAGAGAAAAATGGGAAATGTTTCCTTTTTACTTTATATGTTTCTTAATATTTTAATAAGCATTTATTCTTTTTAAAAAGATTTTATTTATTTATTTTTAAAGAGAGGGGAAGAAAGCGAGAAAGAGAGAGAAACATTAATTGGTTGCCTCACACTTGCCCCAACTGGGGACCTAGCCCACAACCCAAGCATGTGCCCTGACTGGGAATTGAACTGCTGACCTTTTAGTTCACGGGCCAGCGCTCAATCCACTGAGCCATGCAGGCCAGGGCAGCATTTATTCTTCTAAAAATGGGAAAATTAATTTGTTTCCTCTTTCCCAGTTTTTATATATTTTATTTAGTTTTCTTATTTTATTCATTAGCTTAGAATTTTAAGAACAGTTGTAACTAAGATAGTAATGAATGACATCCTTGTCTTGTTCCTGACTTTAATAGTAATGTCTTTAATATTTTATAACTAATATTGGCTTTTGGTTTTTTCCTCTCTTCATTTCTTGTCTCTGCCATTTTTCCTGCATGAGGCTCATTTTCTAATATTGACATTTGTCATGGACTGGAATCATAGGAGCTCTGGCCTCAATTGACATGGAAAGCACAAGAATACATTTTCCTTGTAACAAAATTTAGGTAACCTATGTTCTAAAGTAAATAGTGTAAGATGCGGTGTACGCAGACATGGCTCACCTCTTTGCAAAACCACATCAAAATTACAACTAAAATATAGAACTGTCACTCAGAACCATCAGAAATCAAGTTGAATGGAAATCAGACAACTACGGAATTAAAGAAACCACATCCATCCAGACTGGTAGGAGGGGTACAGATGTGGAACAGAGTGGTCCCTCACCCATGTATGTTGGATAAAAATTTGGGAGGCATTATCTCAGGAGTGAAGAGTCTCAGCTCCACACCAGGCCCCTCAGCCCAGGGTTCCAGTGCCAGGAATATAAGTCCCTATAACTTCTGACTGCAAAAACCAGCAGGGACTTAGTTGGTGGAAGAAAATTCTGGGGTCTCAAGAGGTTGCCTTAAAGAACCCACCTATGGATTTACTCAGACTCATTCCCTCTGAGCTCCAGCACCAGAGTAGCAGCTGGAGAGATGCAAGTGGCATACAGGGAGGATCTGAAGTGTCTGGCATCGAGGCAAGAGCTGGGGGACAGCTTTCTCCCGGACAGAAAGGCAGGCAAAGGCCATTGTCCCTTTTCTGAGCCCTCCACCCCACAGAGCCATAGAGCTGGCAGTCAGGTGCCATATCTGAGACTCCATTAACCTGGCTAACATAGTTTGCCCAAACCTAGGGATCCCCTGCGAGTTTGTCCCACCCAACTTAGGGGCCACTCAAGCTGTTAACAGAGAATTTTCTATATGAATGGCTTGTCTTGGCTGATGTCATTCCATCAAACAAGCAGAGCTGGCCTCAATGAGCCCCAGACCCAGCACTAGCATCAGCCAGCCTAGATTCACAGCTTGGCTTTGCCTGGGAATCTCCAAGCCCAGCACAAGTAGTAGGCATTTCACATTGCTTTATAGTTCATGCAGGGTGGTCCCACGCAAAACACAGGTGGGGGCTGCTCTTGGCTTGCACCATCTGGGAAACCCCAGGCCAGCACACCCAGTGGACAGCTACAGACCATGTAGGTGCACCACTACCCAGCTCCTGTACAGTTGATCCTCCATGGAGGGCAGAGGTTGGTGATAAGTGGTCACAGCCAGTCCTTGAAGCTGACTGGCCTGGGTTGATCTCTCCCATTGATCTTCCAACAGCAACCAAGTCTCAACTACAAGAGGAGAATGTACTCAGCCCACACAAAGGGTGAACCTTGCGTGCCCAGCTTGGGTGATAGGGGAGGCTGTGCCACTGGACCCGACAGGACACCTACTACATTAGGCCACACTACCAAGACTCAGAATCAAAGCAGCTCTATCTAATACATAGAAACAAACACAGGGAGGCTGCCAAAATGAGGAGACAAAGAAACATGGCCCAAGTGAAGAACAGATCAAAACTCCAGAACAAGAGCTAAACAAAATGGAGATAAGCAATCTATCAGATGCAGAATTTAAAACACTGATTATAAGGATGCTCAAGGAACTTAGTGAGGACCTCAACAGCATGAATAAAATCCAGTCAGAAACAAAGGATACACTAATTGATATAAAGAACAATTTACAGGTAAACAACCATAGAGTGGATGAGGCTGAGAATCAAATTAATGATTGATATGGAACATAAGGAAGCAAAAACAACCAAGCAGAACAACAAGAAGAAAAAAGAATCCAAAAAAATGAGGATAGTATAAGCAGCCTCTGGGACAATTTCAAGAGGTCCAACATTTGCATCTTAAGGGTGCCAGAAGGAGAAAAGGAAAAGCAAGAAATTGGAAATCTATTTGAAAAAATAACGAAAGAAAATTTCCCTAATTTGATGAAGGAAATAGACATGCAAGTCCAGGAAGCACAGAGTCCCAAACAAGATGGATGCAAAGAAGCCCACATCAAGACACATCATAATTGAAATGCCAAATATTAAAGATAAAGAGAGAATCTTAAAAGCATCAAGAAAAAAGAAGTTATCTACAGGGGAGTTCCCATAAGACTGTCAACTGACTTCTCAAAGAGACTTTGCAGTCTAGAAGGGATTGGCAAGAAATATTCAAAGCGATGAAAAGCAAGGACCTACAATCTAGATTACTCAACCGAGCAAAGATATCATTTAGAATCAAAGGGCAGATAAAGACTTTCCCAAACAAGGTAAAGCTAAAGGAATTCATCACCACGAAGCCATTATTACAGGAAATGTTAAAGGGACTTATTTAAGAAAAAGAAGATCAAAACCATGAGCATGGAAAAGACAACAAATATACAACTATCAACAACTGAATCTAAAAAACAAAAACAAACTAAGCAAATAACAAGAACAGAAATAGAATCATGTATATGGAGATCATTTGGAGGGTTATCAGCTGGGAGGGGGAAGGGGGAGAATGGGGAAATGGTGCAGGGATTAAGAAACATAATTGGTAGGAAAAAAATAGACAAGGGGATGTTAAAAATAGTATAGGAAATGGAGAAGCCTAAGAACTTACACACAGGATCCGTGGACATGAACTAAGGTGCGAGAGTGCTGGAGGGAAAGGGGTACCAGGCAGAGGGGGGCAAGGGGGAAAAATTGGGACAACTTTAATAGCATAACCAATAAAATAGACACAAAAAAGTGGTAATGTACAGATACCAGCATACAATTTTCTAACTTCCAAGGAATTGGTCATTTCTATGCTATTCTTTTAAAAAATATTCAAGTATAAAAAATGTACAAATTGGGTTGCATTTTGATTGCTGATTTGTAGTTCTTAATATATTATGAATATCCATATATTAAGGTACAACCATGTAGTAGAATGTTTTTCAACTTCAATGGGTGTGAGCTTAGGCACTCTGGGTTTACATTTTTCAAATATTTGAAAGAAGCCCACCTGAGAGAATGGATTGGACACAAAAGAAGAAGCACTGTCAAGAGGCTAAAAGAGTGTATCCTGGAGAAATTCATTTCTCTGGTTCTAGTTTTTCATTCATACCCTTTCTATGGTTGGTTATGTGAGCCAATATATTCCTCTTTTTGCCTTAGCTTCTTCAATTTGTATTTGTTCCTTGTAACCAGAAGAGTACTAATAAAACAGTTATTAAAAATAATACTGTAAAATCCTAGGTGATATCTCAACTGCAGCCTCATGGGAGACCACAAGCCAGAAATGCCCATTCAAACTGCTTTCAAATTCATGATTCACAAAAACTATAAGATAATAATGTTTATTGTTTTAAGAAGTGATGTTGTAGGCCCTGGCCAGGTAGCTCAGTTGGTTAGAGTGTCATCCCCATAAGCCAAGGTTGCCAGTTTGATCCCAGGTCAGGGCACATTCAAGGATCAACCAATGGATGCATTCATGTGGAACAACAAATCAATGTTTCTCTCTCTCACTCCCTCACTCTTCCCCCCTTCCTCTATCTAAAAAAAAAAAAAAATGCTGAAAGAAATGAAAGAGGACCTAAGTAAATGGAGAGACATCCCGTGTTCATGGATTGAAAGGTTTAACTTTTTAAAAATGAGAATAGGACCCAAAGCAATCTACAAATTCAATAAAATTCTTATAAAAATTTTAATGGCATTTTTTTTAAGAAATAGAAAAACCCATTCTAAAATTCATGTGGAATCTACAGGAACCTAAAATAACAAAAAAAAAAAAAAAAAAAAAAAAAAAAGGAGAAGAAGAAGAATGAAGTTGGAGGACTTGCATGTCTTAATTTAAAAACTTACTACAAAGCCACAGTAATCAAAATCCTCTGGTACTGTCATAGGGACAGACATAGACTGATGCAACAGAAGAAAGAGCCTGGAAATAAACCCTTGCATATACAGTCGCTTGATTTTCAATGTAGTTACCAAGATTATTTGATGAGGAAAAGACAGTCTTTTCAATTAATGATTTTGGGAAAATTGTAAAAGAATTAATTTGGAGCCTTACCTTATACCATATACAAAAACAACTCAAAATAGATCAAAGATCATTTCGGATTGAGAGCTTTTAAGTTATAAATTCAATACCCTTAATAGCTATAGGGCTATTTGAATTACCTATTTTATATTGGGTGAATTGGAGTTTTGTTTTTCGAGGAACTGGTAATTTCATCTAAGCTGTCAAATTTATGTGTGTGGAGTCTTTAATAATATTCCTTTATTATCTTTTTGATGTCTGCAGGGTCAGTAGTTATACTCCCTTTTTCATTCTTGATATAGGTAAATTGTGTCTTCTCTCTTTTTTATAATTTAAAAACTTCCAAAACTGAATTTCCAGGCCCAGATGGAAGTCAAACATTAAAAACTATTCACACCAATGTTACGTAATCTTTTCCAGTAAATAGAAGAGGAGGAAACACTTGCCAGTTAATTTTATGAAGCTAGTATTATCCTGATACTAAAACTTGGAAAGAAAATACATACAAAAAAGGTAAATTATAGATCAATATTCCTCATGAATACATACACAAAAATCCTCAACAAAATATTAGCAAATAGAATTCAGCAATATATAAAAATAACTATACATCAGGACCCTGTTGGGATTTATTCAGGATGCAAGGCTGTTTCATATGTGAAAATCAATCAGTGTAAGCTAACATATTAACAGGTTAAAGAAGAAAAATCACGTGACTGTAACAGTAGCTGTAGAAAAATCATTTTACAAAACCCAGTACCCTTTCATGATTTAAAATGAAAAGCAAAAAACAAAAATAGGAATCTATTTGATAAAGAATACCTGCTAAAACCCTATGGCTGACATGGAAAGTCTGAATGCTTTCTTCCACTGATTGGGAACAAGATAAAGGGAAATGTCAATTTGTTGTTTCACTTATTCAGGCATTCATTGGTTGATTCTTGTATGTGCCCTGACAAGGGTGGAGGGGTTGAACGTGCAACCTTGGCATGTTGGGACAATGCTCAAACCAACTGAGATATCTGACCAGGGATACTCTTATCACCCTTAGCATAGTGCTGGAATTGCAATAGGCAAGAAAAAGATATAGAAGTCATATAAATTATAAAGAAAAAAATAAAAATGTCCCTATTTCAGATGATATGATTGTCTACATAGAAAATCCCAAGGAATCTCAAAAAGAAAACAACAACAAAAACTCTTCTAGAATCAATCAATGACTAGCAAAATTGTAGGATAAACAATAGGCATACAAAAGTCAATGGCATTTCTATATAATAGTCGTCGGCAGCCGTCCGTCTCGAGAGACGATGGTGTAGCTTCTTAAGAGTCTATCTGCACCGCCGAGAATGGCTGTGCAGTCCGACTCGGAAGTGACACGGTATCTGTCTCCTCCCGTGTTGAATCGACATCTTGCGATGACGCTGGAGTGTCCTCTCCAGTGAAGCTGAAGCTACAGAGCCTGGGCAGGGTGATATGGAGGGTCTGCTGTTGCCCATGCAGCAGACCCCCCCTCTCTTCGCACCTGAAGGGTCCAAGGGAAAGACGAAGTCAATACAGCTTGGCTTCAGTGCGCCGCAGGAGTTGCCGGTATTGACTACAACGTCAAACCGCCTTAGGGACTCCGGCTCCGGATTTTCTGTCGGGATTTACTCCCTTAGCCTTTCCCCTGAAGAGGTATGCTGCAAGGCAGCGGAGGTTTTTTGGAGTCAGAGTTTTCCTTCTCTGATGTGCCCTGACTGGAAGATCGAACCAGCGACACTTAGCTCGCAGGCCGACTCTCAATCCACTGAGCCAAACCAGCCAGGGCAAATGAACAAACATGTGGTCACCAACATTAAAAATATAATTCATTTATAATCACTCAAAAAAAAAAAAAAAAACCCCCACAAAATACTTAGGTGTAAATCTAACAAAATGTGTACAGAAACTTATGTACTGAAATCTACAAATTGCTGATGGAGAAAAGACCTGATGGAGAAAAGACCTAAAGAAAGGGAGAGACATGGTGTTCATTAACTGGAAGACTCAGCATAGTAAAGATGTCAATTTGATGTACAGGCTTATTGAAATTACTCTTAAAATCCCATCAAGTCTTTCTTGTTTTTTTGATTTGGTAGATATAGACAGGATTTTTTGACAATTTATATGGAAAGGCAAAGGAATTAGATGAGTTAAATCAATCTTGAAAAAGTAGATAACAGTAGGAGCAATCTTTTCAATGTTAAGTTTTATCATTATAACTATAATAATCAAGACTAGTATTGATGGATTGAAGAGAAGGGGCTGGAGTGGGAGAGAAGTAGGTGTGACTGGCTATGACAGGGCAATAGGAGATATTCTGTTGATGGAAATGTTTTGTATGTTGTATCAATGTCAATATCTTATTTTCAATATGCTATAGTTTTTCAAAGATGTTACTATTGGGGTAGAGTATGAGGATATAAAGGATTTCTTTATTGTTTCTTACAACCTACTTACATATGTCAGTCCACAATTATCTCAAAATAAAGTCGAATTCAAAAATAAAAAAGGATCATCCCATCCAAAATACCTATAATAGCCCTGTTGAAAACACAAGTACAGTGAGCTATTTGGCAACCGTTAAAAGATTGTGCTTTTGAAGATTATTTAATGGCATTGGAAAATGTTGACTTTCAACCTCCAGTTAAAAACTATTAAGATTCAAAACTTAATTTAAAAAAAATTACTTACGTATAAGCTAAAAGTTGAAAGGATATGTATAATTTTTTTTCACTGTGGTTATATTGAGTTATGGAATTAGTTGGGATTTTCACTTTTTTATATGTTCTGCATTATCTAATCTTTTTACTATGGCATAAATCATCATTATATGAAACAAATACTTAGTGAGAAGGAAGAAGCAGTCTCACAAATAAGCAGGCTGTAGTTTGTGGGGTATATGGGCCTTCTATCTTAAATTATCTCCCATCTCAGCTGTCAGTGCTCCCACTAACCTGTTTTCAGTCCCAGAAAATTCACGTGTTTAAAACAAGGTGCAATTTTACAAGGAAGATGTCTGGAACAAAATTTTACATATTTTAAGAATGTATATGTATCAAAAATGATTTGGGGGAATAAATATTATTTTGTTTATCTAAGTACTATACACTGGAATCCAGGAGGAAATCATAAATTCTAAATATGCAGCCATCATTGACTCACTTTTAAAAAAGTACAGAGTTAGTGTTCTAATTTTTTTAAATGAAGAAATGAATCTAATATAAGCTTTGGAAAAAAAGGAAGTCTAAAAACCATGATTTAGGGTATGTCTTGATATAACTTAGCATTAGTGGTTTTCTGGACCATCATTCAGAGACCTGGAATTCAGTCCTTCCTTTCTCCGTACAGTCAATGTGGAAGGAGGGACAGTGGAATTAGCAATTGGGAAGGGATGAGAGTATGTTATTGAAGGGAAAGTCCTCTTTGGAAGATAAAGGTCATTGGTTTATAGTATTACACAAAAAACAATATAAGCAGTTCCACAGCAAACAAGACGGACTAGCTTCAAGATATCTAAATCCAGTCTAGATGACCTTCCGAGGCTTATAGCCCAAATATTTCTCCCTTCACCTCTCTGCAACTTTCCATCTACCTCCACCCCTCTCTCATACACAAATACTCCTTTTCAGCTATACTGGAACTATTTCTTGTTCCCAGAACTTGACTTCCACATTTTTAATTCCATACCTTTGCTCAAACCATTCTTTCTACCTGCATTGCCTTTCTCCCAGGCCTGTATTATTCAGTCTGGTAGCCACTAGGCACATGGGCTATTAAGCTCTTGAGATGTGGCTAGTGTGGATTCAGACATGCTATAAATAAAAAATATGTATATATTGGATTTCAAAGAGTATAGAAAAGAGATAAAAAATAATTTTATCTTTTTAAAATGAGACTACTACAAAATTTCAAACTATAGTACATTCCTGCTTCATAATATATGTCTGTTGGACAGTGCTCCCCCAGATCCAGGAAGTTTTACTGCTGTGTATTGACCTTAAGGACATGTTGACTCAGCATCTGTGAATCCAAGTGTTTTAATATGAATTATACTAATTTCAGTGAATTTTTAGAAAAACAAATTATTCATTAGCGGAATTAAACCACTTCCACGTTTTCTATTTTCATTTTGATTTTAATTATTTTCATGGGGACTGGTTGTTTTTCCTCTAAGAATTTCACAAAGGGCATTTGACATATTTATCAGGGTTTTTTGTTGTATTTTGCTTTAGTCCCTTTTTTATGGCTTCTGTTACTGTATCGTTTTGTGGTCATGATTTTGAGTACATGCAATTTTCCTGGGTCAACTTTTGCAGATAAAACATTTACTGTGTGAAGTTTTAGCCATTGCCATTTATATGTGGTACAAATAATTTCTGTTAGTAATATTAATTTTAATTGGATAAGAGGTCAATTGTTTATATTAATTTTAAAATTTAACAATAAGAAAATTGTGGGCAAATCTCAAATAATCTAGGATAGTTCTATTATCTAAGATTACTTAATTGTATTGCTTGTCTAATTTATCCATAACTATCACTCAATGTCTTTGGTGAGGCAGAGACAAAGGGCAGGGTCCAAATATCCTCAAGAAATTATTGTTATTCTTTTAGGTGTAATTATGGTATTGTAATTGTTTCTAAAAAGTTGTTTTAAAGAGATACATACTAAACTATTAATGAGTGAAATAATGTGCTACCTAGCATATGCCTCAAAATAATGAAGGGGAAATGAGTGGGAATATAGATGAAACAAGATTAGCCATGAATTTATAATTGTGAAACCTGATGGTGGGTATTTGAGATCTTATTATATCATTCTATCTACTTTTGTATATATTTGATAATTTCCATATTAAAAAGGTAAAATACTAGAATTGTTATTTATTAAAAGTCCTTAAGATCAAAAGGCAGGGGTCAAAATGTGCCTTTTTTTTGTTCTTTATCCGCAACTGCAAAACTGAAATCCAAACTCCCTACTATGTTCTCAAGGCCCTGCATTATCTGATTCCTACCTGTCTCTCTGATCTTGTCTCCTGCTGCTTTTTCCTCTGCTGGGTTTATCAGGAAATGGAATATGAATGGTGTCCCTAGACCAGTGTGGTCAAGAGGCCTCCTTCCTCACCATCATTTCACTTCATCTGCCCGGACATTCTTTCATTTCCTGCCTTTGTACTTGTTCCTTAAGCTGGAATCCCTTGGCTGCTCAAGTCTCAGCTTAAATGTCACTCACTCCTCAGAAACTCTTCTCTTACCACAGTCACTAAAGCAGTCCCTCCTGTTTTTCTCCACCTCATTACTGTTTATTACCTTTACAGTTTTGCCACTTTTTTTTTTTTTTTTGCTATCTTCTGCCAGAATATAAACTCCATGAGCTCAGGGATTCTATTTGTTTTGTTCATTGTGTGTACTCAGCACCTAGCATAGGGTCTGGTATATAGAAGGCATTCAATATCTGTTGAATGAATGAATTACAACTCTAGCTATTTTTATAGGTCTGCTTTAAATCGTTTCCTTCATAAAACCTTCTTTACCTCCTCTAAGTGAGAATTAATCTTTTATTCTACTAGGTGTACAGGCACAAAAGGGAAAGTTTGTTTTACCCCTTCACCTGTTCTACTGTGGTGAAACCCAGAATGACTTTAATACATTTTTTGTATTGTTTAAGTTAGCACTTTAAACTTATTTTTCTATATATATATATATATATATTTAAAGGTCTTAGATTACAAAGTGCTGGTTCTAAATACTTCTTCTATGTCCAGCTAGTTGAAAGTTTTAATTCTTTTAATAGCCTTTGTTTCTATGGCTTCCCAATGTTTATGACACATGAGGATGTCATGATGGAGGTGAAGAATGACTGGTTTAGTTGGACTTGCCCTCATTGATGTGTCCGCGCTTTGGGGACATGCAGGTACACAACTTAATTAGCTATAATCTCCTGGAGCGAGTCTCTATGGTTGGGTCATGGTTCTCTTTCAAATGATACATATAACTTGTAGGCCTGAAAGCTACCTTCTCACCATGGCTAATTGCTTTATATCAAACATACATACACAGCAATGTGTTTGTCTGTAAACAAAGGATAGTTTAATTCTCAAAATAATATTTCAACATTTGTGCTCATTGTAAAGAGATTTTTGCTCTTAGAGCTACTTTTAGAAGACATTTTGTCCTCTCCCCAATAGCAGTATTTTTGGAGTGTTTCTTCCAATCAGCTTATTTGCAGAATTGTTTTAAGTAACACTAATTTTACTGCAGCAATTCAAACAAATGTTTCCACTTTGAAAATGTCTGCTGGAAAAAAAAAAGATTTGCAATTCAAATGAATGGGAAGATTGTTAGGTTGTTGCAAGTAAAATGGATGTTTATACTTAATTTTTTTTTCAAGAAACATCATCCAAAATATTATTAAATGTTTCCTGGATGTATATAGTAGATTCTATGTCGGCAGCCGTCCGTCTCGAGAGACGATGGTGTAGCTTCTTAAGAGTCTATCTGCACCGCCGAGAATGGCTGTGCAGTCCGACTCGGGAGTGACACGGTATCTGTCTCCTCCCGTGTTGAATCGACATCTTACGATGACGCTGGAGTGTCCTCTCCAGTGAAGCTGAAGCTACAGAGCCTGGGCAGGGTGATATGGAGGGTCTGCTGTTGCCCATGCAGCAGACCCCCCCTCTCTTCGCAGCTGAAGGATCCAAGGGAAAGATGGAGTCAATACAGCTTGGCTTCAGGTGCGCCGCAGGAGTTGCCGGTGTTGACTACAACGTCAAACCGCCTTAGGGACTCCGGCTCCGGATTTTCTGTCGGGGTTTACTCCCTTAGCCTTTCCCCTGAAGAGGTATGCCGCAAGGCAGCGGAGGTTTTTTGGAGTCAGAGTTTTCCTTCTCTAGATTCTATGTAAGTCCTTATAAATAGTATAGTAAAGATGTCCTAATTTTCCATTCTCAATAGACAAGTGCTTAAGATGGATCTATGATTTTAGCGACTGAAAAAGAAAGTGCACAGAACCAGAGCACATTGTTCCATATCAAATTAAACATGTAACAGTTTTATTTCTGTTCAGAAAAATTATTGAGGAAGAAAGTTTTTATACATTCCTCCCAAGTGAGTTTATTTATTTATTTTTCTTGAAGGATTGCTATAGAAATAAAAGCCTCAATTTAGTACATAATTATGTAACAGATTTTAAAATATTCTAAATACATGAGTCTATGAGCTCAAGGTTTATAGGCATCAGTGTTATTAAATCAGTGTTTATCAATGTGATTCTGATTTCTTTCTGGGCTATTTTGTTGGCTTTTAGAACACTTGTTTTAAAAAATAACTGATTTACTCAGCTGATTAAATATTAAGTAGTGTGATATCAGGCAATAACATTTTAAAAGGCAGAAATAAACTGAAGGTAGATTCTTAGAACAAGAGATTGTAATTTATTGCATGTTTATTGTTTCTGGACATAGCACACACAGACCAAACCTCTGTGCCTCATCTTAGCCTCATCTAAGTAGAGAATACCATAACTGTAAACCTAGAAAAGACCTTCCAGAGACCATTTGATTTCCTTCTCTGCCTTAATAAAGGAGAAAGCCAGACCTTCCAGACAATTAGCTCATGTTCCTCCTGAACACCTCCAGGGATAGAGACAACCTTTCTTGATAAAAGGAAACTTGTTTTGGTATCAAGCTACAGTAATAGCTACAGGAGTTATCTATGATTCCCCACTAAGGCAATATATCATACTTTACACATGCAGCATCCCCTCTCTAATTCTCACACAAGCCTTACAAATTATTTATTAAGTCTATTTTATATAGACGCCTAGGCTAGAGAGAGTAATTTAACCAAGGTCTTATTTCTGGTAAGTGGCTGATCCAGGATCCATACTCATTATTGCTTTCATTAACTGAGCAGCTTCTTAAAGGCAGTATATGCATTTATCTAGATAAAGGGAAGTAATAAAATAAATGAACAGAACTCTAAATTTACGTTTCAGGAAAAGTTTCTTGGACAATGCAAATTAATGATGAAATAATCACACTAGATGCCTGTTATTAAAAGAATATCCCATATCAAATGATTCAGGACCTCCAATCTGGCCATTTTTCTGCGTGAATAAATTGAGTACAAATCTCCCAAACTTGTCATAATTTAGACGCACGCACGCACGCACTCACACCTTGTAGGAATAAAGTTCCAGATCTTTCTTTGGGCTTCAGCTCTAAGATGTCCAGACCCTCAGATATGTGTGCGTATGTGTGACTAAGGAAGAGAATAGCTGAATCACATCTAAAAGCGAATCGTCCCAATTAAAAATCTATAATAAAAGTGAAGATAATTGCGCATTCCATCAGTCTTTTAACCTCAACAGCTCTTCTCTTTAAGTGAACCCAACGTACTTCCACCCCATATCCCCAAACTGGGTAATAAACTCTTAAGGCTGGAGGTAGAAGAGTCGACAGCTTGGCCCAGGCTCGGCTTTATTCTGAAGCCTAGGGGGCCCCGGAATCCATGGATGCCAACGGGTCCCACTGTTGGCTGGGGGGAGCAGGATAGCGTTGTTTCTGGGCAACAGCGGGGCGGGGAGGTCAACAGAGCCGGAGTTCGTGAGGGGCCGTAACAGACGAGTTTCTAGGAAAGGGGAACCGAGAGACTATTCCCAAGGTTACAGAGGCGTGCGGCGGGCAAGAAGAACCGCCTAATGCGCAAACCCGCTCACCGGCTCTTGGGTACCACCAAGCCGCACCAGCCGGCCCCGCGAAAAACAGCGTGGCTCCGAAGGCCGGCGCATGCGCTGTTCCTCCTCCGCTCTCGCCGCTCCCCCAGTTCCCGGCGGGTTTGGGGCGGCGGCGGCGGCAGCGGCGGCGGCGGCGGCGGCGCGGTGACGTCAGGGCGTTGGGGCAGCTCCTGTGACAGACAGAGCTGGAGCGGCGGGGCGGCGTCGGAGTCTGGCGGCAGAGATAGCGAGTGAGCTAGCGAACGAGCAGGGAGCTCGGAGTCTAGGGATCGAGGAAGAGAAGGAGGGGAGCGCCCGGGCGCGAGCGAGAGAAATCGCGAGCCCCGGGCTTGGGTTCGAGCCCCGGAACGACTGAGGAGCCCGTCCGCTCCCCTCCCCCTCCCCGGGCCCAGGCCCAGCGCGCCATCCTCCCCCTCCCTCCCTCCCTCCCTCCCTCCTCCCTCCCTTCCCTCTCCCTCTCCCCCTTCCCCGCCGGTGGATGGGAGTGAAGGACGGAAGAGGCCCTGCGGAGGCGGCGGTGCAGTGCTCCGGTAAGGCGACGAGGGTCTACGCCCTTTTCTCTGTCTTCTCCACTGCGCTCGGGCGGCTGCGGGCCGAGCCCAGCAGCTTGACGATGTGGCTGCGCCGGTCCCCTCCCTCCCATTCTCCCCTCCCCCTGCCGCCGCCTCCTTCTTCTTCTCTCCTAGCTCTCAAAATGGCGGCCGCGACGGCCGTTGAGTGAGACACCCGAGAGGAGGGGGAACAGGCCGCTGAGGGCGCTGCCCTCACTCCCCTCCTTCCCGGCTCGGGTTCGGGGGTGCCAGGCCGCCGCAGCTCCACCCGCGGCCCTCCCCGGGAAGGGATCGCCCTCCTCCCTTGGTGACTTAGCAAGAAAAGTATTCTTGGGTAGGAAGGGCGTGGAGAGCAGGTCGCTTTCTGATCTTGGAGGAAGGGTTCGGCATTCCTTTGCCCGGCCACGGAAAGCGAGCTCAGCTTTCCCCACCCTACCCGCTGGTGGCGGCTCGGGGGCCGGGCCCAGCCTAGCTGCGCCTCGGCACCCACAGGCCTTCCAGGAGTTCCGTCCCCCGCCTGTCCTTAGGATGAGGTTGACCTAAGGAGGAAGACCAACCCCTTCCCTGGCCTCCCTGTGCGGTGGTCCAGCCTTGACATCCTCCAAGAGGAGCGGCCGAGCCCACCGACCCATCCGCAGCATGCACCCACCAAATGAGGAAGGATTTTTTCTGTCCCTGGCTTCTCCAGCGGGAGTTGCCTTTTGACGTTGTAGCAAACACGGAGCTTCGAGGCCCTCGGCTATTCCCCTTCCTCTCATCTCCCCACTCCTTGAAGAAACGCGGTGCCTTCTTCCTTAGCCTCCCAGGTGAGAAGTGCCTTTGAGGTGGTGGGCAAATTTTGCCTCTACCGCTAGAAGCCTGCGAGTGCACAGGAGGCGGAGGATTTTAGTATCTGAGATACGGAGAGCAAGGTGCCTTGGCTTTGTTATTCTGTCTTCAGTGACTTGGCAAGAAACTCCTTGGGAGGAGGGCAGGAGATTTTCTGTTTGGGTTCGGGTCGAATTTATATCAACCCCTTGGTTAGGAAATTGTGCTGTGGAAGGGAAGATCCAGATTTGTGGTTCTCAATGGGCGATGCCATGCCAAGGGCCCCCCTCCCCCTTTCCTTAAGAGACAGTGTGGAGAGAATGAAGATATTACTGTTATTCCAACCGCTGCTTAAACACACAGTCCTCGACATTCATAACAGTTTAAAGGCTAAACAAAAAAATTGGGGTCATTTTTGGTAATTCTCTTTTTGAAGGGAGGTGGATTGTTCAGTATGATTTTCATTTTGAAGCTAGGGCGGAGGAGAGTGCTTGGGCCTTCCGTATGCCATCCCTCCCCTTTTGCCACAGTAGTGTTTGCTTAAATGTTTTATTTTTATTTATTTATTTTTACAGCAGGGCTTGATTGCTGCAGGGACCAGTGTCTTAATCAGGAAAATTTTCTGCTTGTGTATGTTGGTAGTGAGAAAATGTTGAGTATATAAAAAGCTTTTACTTAAGTTGTGATTTGGATTTAAGGCATTAGCTAGCTTTTAATCTCATGGGGATCTCTCAGGACACAGTTTTGCAAAAATAATTGGCAGTTGCAAATTGCACTTTTTATTAAAGCATAAGAGTAATTTGTATTTAGAGTGATTTATTTCATGCTTTATTATAAATGATCATTGTTTGGCTTGTTCAGAAGGGGAGTATCTAAAACAAATTTGGAGCTTTAAAAAAAAAAGCAGAGCTAGAACCCAATTATTCACAAAATATTTCTGTATACATTGATTTTGATGGAGCTAGCCCTATTTTGCACCCCCCCCCCCCCCTTATTTTTTAAATGGGCTAATATTTGTGGATGCTGTGAACAGCCGTTGAGCCTGGGTGGAGTAAGAGAGCAGATTTAGATTGCCCTTTCATAGCATTTTTTCTCTTGCTTATGTTTTGTAAGGTTATTTGGTACTAACTGATGCTGCCACAAAAGCATTTTTCTGTAGTAAATCTTAGAATTTCATGTTTTTAGTTTCCACCTTTTTTGCAAGGTGGTATTGAATAATTGAGGTAAAAAGCAATGTCTCTGCTCTAAACAGACACTTATTGTCTATATGTATCTGTCTATACACATACACACACACGCCCTTCTTAATGTTTTTTATTGTTTTAGTCAAGTAAGCGTAGATTAATGAATGCCAGAAATATTTGGCAAGAAATAGTAAAAATATTGCAGAAATCTAATAAGAATACAACAGATATTTTTCTTTTACATTAGTTTGCTTTAAAACAGTAAAGCTGTGGTTTTTTAAAAAATGACTATCGAAGATGAGTATAAAGGATAAGATAATTTGTGTTAAAGGCTCTTGTGTTGTTCCTTGAAAGGGTTCTTTTTGTAAGGTACCACCATAAGAGAGGGGCGGTTACTTTAATGTTTTGTATCAAGCATTCATGTAAATAGACATCTTCAAACAAATGTCAGATCCATGTGGTAACTGTGATTTTGATGAGCTTTATAACTCAATGTGTGTTACACTTTTATGTTTCTGTTATTTTTAGTGTGATTAGAAAGTAGGAGGGTTTATATAGTGAGGAATGAGTAAGGTTAGGAATGGCAAATCACTGTTCTGTGTGTGACACATCCCCATCCCTAGTGTTTGTAGCTATAAAAGTGTGCTAAGAGTGGTGATTTTTCTTTTTCCAGTAGATATTTGTTGATCAGGAGCTTAAAATAATTTGACTTAGTAAGAGAGCTCTAGTTCCAAATGTGCATCTGTGTATGTTTCTGATACTTGTGGCAGAATCTTTTGCTTAATTTGGAGATCCATTTTTAAAATTCTTCATAATTCTATATTCATAAACTTTTAATGAGATTGGGATATATTACATTTTTTTAGTGGAATTACTTAGTATCTGTTTTTCCAGATAAAGTAACTCTAGTATTTAAGAGATTTGAATGTGTTTCTGGAATGGAAAAATCAGTATCATAATTTTTGGTTTTCTGGCTAGAACATCTACGTTTCATAGCCTGTACTTCTTTCAATGTAAATGTTTCCCATGTACTAAATTACATACATATAAAAATATATATCAAATATGTATGACTACTTTTTGTTTACATGTGGTTCATATTATTTACAATTTATATTAATAAACAAGCCATGGAAACTATGGAAGTTGTCAACATTGAGGTGGCAATGTCTTACAGAACAAACCAAAACAAAATGTTAGGGCAAAGTGAATTTTCCAGTTCTTCGCAGTGAGTTCTAAAGCAGTGAATCATGCACTGTTTTGCCAAAAGGACTTGAGACTTGGTTTTAAACTGAGCTGGCAATGTCTGCTGTGCTTCTAAAAGATTATTTTACTTGCCTCTAAGTCTCTGTTGTGAAAATATTTCGTAATGACAGGTAACCTATTCAGTGTACATTGAAAAAAGAAATAGATTTGAAGTGGAAATTCTTCGCTACTGTTCTGTCGTCTGCAGTGCAGTTGTAATTGTTTTTCACTTAAAAAGTTGCTCTGTTTAAAATAAAACATGGCATACAATATAGTAGTTCTGAAAAGAAAATTACTCTTCTGAAGATGCTTAATTGTAGAGTGAATCCTAGTTACTGAAGGACAAATATTTTGAGAATGTTTCTTCATGAAGAAAGATACTGTATTACATAAGCTTAATAGTTAACTGCAGTGAAGACTTTTTTCATTGTTTTAGCCTTGTTGCTGGTTTGGTATGACATGTTGGACTAGTCATTTAAATGGAACCTTAGTTTAAGCTTCTAATGTGGGTATATAATCTTTAAACTTGCCATGGCAGTTATAGCTTTAATTGATATTTTTGAAATTTTTTATGCTCATTCAATATAGACATCCTAAGTGTTTATCATTTTGATTTATTATTATTATTTTTGTTTTTTATTTTCTTTAAAAGATAGTGGCTCTTGGTTGAAACTTACCTAGTTAGTATTGATCAAGTGCATTTGTCAAGATTACTTCTGGAAAGGTATCCTCTGAAGTTAGTTGTCATTTAACATTGTCATAAACATTTCCTTGGAGCTTTGTAAATATATGTTGTACTCATTTTCATTTTTTCTGTCAGCTACTTTTTGAGGTAGGCTGGCATTTTTATGGATCAGAAAACTGAAACTCTGAATTTCTTTTCTTAAGGTCACATGTCACGTTAGCTAACGAGGTAAATACTACAGGCACTGAATCACTTGGGTATTGCCTTTTTGATCAAGGGAACACTTTTTCTTTTAACAGAATGGAATATTTTTAAGACTAGTCTTATGTTTGTTAATTTCTTTTCTAAAATGTTGAAAATCAATGGCATTTATTGCCTGTATTATTTAAATTTGTATTTTTTAAACATACGGTCTTGTATTAACTATTTTGCCTGCATAAGGCCTTAGGCATTTGAGTAAGTACCCAGAAAGTGCTCAATATTGCTTTATAGTAGTAATAAGTAAAGGAAGACTCGTTGCATGCATACAGTGGTATTCAGGTAGTAAGAATCATTAAATATCAGATTAATAAAAGTAGTGTTAAGTAGGTACTTGTTGCAGTTGATTGAGTGCAGGGTTATGTGAAAGGAAATGTGCTATTCTATAGTTCTTTGTAATTGATAACCTCCAGTGATCTCTTTGGAATTAAGGTGAAGGAGGGAAAAGTGTTTATATTTCCTTTACAGAGACTTTCTGTTGTCCCAGGGAAGAGCATCACATTTGTAATATAGTTCTATCAGAGCCACAAAATTCTCAACTGTAAGAAGTGAATTGCCCTGGCTGGTGTGGTTCAGTGGATTGAGCATAGGTTTATGAACGGAAAGGTCACTAGTTCAAATCCCAGTCAGGACACATGCCTAAGTTGCTGGCCAGGTACCTGGTTGGGAGCATGGGAGTAGGAGCCAACTGATGTTTCTCTCCCTTTCTTTCTCCCTCCCTTCCCTTCTCTGAAAATAAATAAAATCTTTAAAAAATAAAAATAAAAGAAGTGAATTAACTCAACGGACAATTGCAATTTATAATTTCCCTTTGCATTTTGATGATTTGCTCTTGAGCTCTTCGGTGTTGACAAGAACTGTTGACAGTTAAGTGAGGCTGTTAACAGTTTTTTCTCAGAGACTGTGTTTTGATGAGATGGTAAGAATCAGAAAATATTTAAGGAATTTAATTTTTGAAGGCATTATACAAAGTTTTATATTAAGATTTTGCACATTGTTGATTAATCCACTTTTAGTCTGCCAAAGATAGAAGGATGTTTAAGGGTGAGACAAAGCTATACATTTAGCATTATCAGAGAAAATTAAAGCTGTTGACTAAAACCTTATATGAATATTTTAGATTCTAATCCTAACTGCACAATTTACCAGCTATGTGCCTGAAAAGAAGCCTCAGTTTCCTTATCTATAAATAGATAATGTTGACAGTATCCAACTTATAGGGTGGTTACTACTATTGAATGATTAAAAGGCCTGTAAATCCTTCAGTAAATGGTTTTTATTTGCCCAGACCAGTGTGGCTCATTTGGTTGGGCACAGTGCACATGCTTGGATTGCGGGTTCGGTCCTGGTCCGGCCGTCTGCAAGGCAGCCAAATTGATATTTCTCTCTCACATCGGTATTTCTGTCCCTCTCTTCCGCCCTCCTTTCTCCTCTCTCTAAAAATAAATATTTTAAAAATGTTATTTTTGTTGTTAAAGACTTTTAAGGAAGCTAACTTAACTAACATACAATCTAAGCTTATAAATATTCATATAACTATAGTTATTACAGTTTTGAGTATCTTTCTTAAGAATTAATATTGAGGATTCTTTCCCCTTTGGTATCCATTATGTGTATCCAAAACCAGTGATGACTTCAGAGTTTCTTAGTAGGCAAGAAGTGCTATGTAAATCAATGCCAAATGGAAATATTCAGTTTTTTTATATAATAATATACTGTAAATAAGCATTTTTAACTGCAAAGTACAACTTTATTTTAGCAATCAGAACATTTTTGTTTATACCTTTAAATATTAATTCAATAATCACATTTTTCCTGTGTTTTTTAAAAAAAATGTTTAGATTTACAGACATGTTGTAAAGATAGTATAGTTCTTATAAATACTCTGCACCCTGTTTTCCCCATTGTTACCATCTTATCTTTGTGTGGTACATTTGTCAATCTTAGTATTTACTATTAGCTAAGCTCCAAACTTTATTTGGGTTTCACTAGTGTTTCCATTAATGTTCTCTTTTTATTCCAGATCTGATCCCCAGGGTACCACATTGCATTTGGTTATGCCTCCCTAGTCTCTTCTGGTCTGTGACAGTTTCTGTCTTCTCCTTGTTTTTCATTGCCTTAATAGTCTTGAGTAGTATTGGTCAGGTATCCTATAAAAGGCCCTCTAAACTGAGTTTGTCTGATTTTTTTTTTTTTTTTTTAATGAGTAGAGGAGGGTTATGGCTTTTTGGAAAAACTACCACTGAGATGAAGCGCACTTCTCATCATCATATGTCGGGTTATATGAAACCCACAGAACATCACTGGCAGTGTTAACCTTCATCACTTGGTTAATACAGTGTGTGCCAGTTTCTCAATTGTAAAGTTACTCTTTTTCCTTTCTCCTATTTTATCCTTTGGAAGTGAGTTCCATATCCCAGAGTGGGGAGTGTTTATATATATTATTTGGAATTCTTCTGCAAGGCAGACTCATCTCCTCTCCCCCATTTATTAGCACAGTTTACATCTTTATTATCAGAAAAATTTCACTTAGAATTTTAAATATTTATTTAAATGATCCCAAAATTTTCTAGGTTTTTAGTCTGTCTGTCTCTCTGTCTTAAATCCTTATTCAGACCAACTAAGTGAATTTCTACTCCTCTAGAAATTACTCAGAGTATTTAGTGTTGGGATTTTAGAAAAAAGCTCCCTATATTGGGACTTGTTTAGAGGGATACTACCGTGATCTGAGAAACAAAGTAAGTAGGGTATCTTACTCATTGGTTCAGATCTAGTATTTGTTCTTCCCTTCAAAAGGTTTTAAATACTACAACAGAAAACAAAATATTTTTATTACTTAGGCTTTTAGACTATTGTTTTAAAGACAACTGGTACGCCCATGTCCTGAAAGATATTTATTTTACATTAAGGAGAATTGATGATTTGAGAGCAAGATTGAGGACTGCAGTTATTAACAGTTCTTGTAGTTGTTTTTTTTTTTTTATCTTGCCCTTCCATTATAATACTTGTATAGAGAATCTCATTAGGTTTCTACTTTTTATTTCACTTTTTTTATTTATTGGTTTTGAGAGAGAGAGAGATTTGTTTTCACTCTTATTTGTGCATTCGTTGGTTGATTTTTGTATGTTCCCTGACTAGACATCAAGTCCACAACCTTGGTATATCAAGATGGTGCTCTAACCAACTGAATTACCCCGCCAGGACAGGGTTTCTACTTTTTAAAAAACTATCCATTACATGTTTCTGTTTCTCTTCTAAATTTTTATCAGTTTTCCCGTACAGCAAACATTTATTTAGATATATCCCAAGTATTGGGGATTCAAACATGATCGTCAGCACCTACTGTCAAAGATCTTAAAGTTTGTAAACATATATTTAATATGTAGAGGTAGTATAAAAGTGCTATAATAAAGATATTTAGTTGGTGAGATGAGGGCCCATAATTTTCAAGGAGGTCTTCACAAAGATTTTGGTTGAACATATTTGAAGAAATCTTGTTACACTGGGGTTCTAGCACATTTGTAGCCAGTCTCATAAGTACATATTGGTTGGTGAGGGAAGTTCCATGTAGTTAGGGTGGCTGGAGTGATGAGTAAGTATAGAGGAGTCAGTACATTGCCCTCATCTGGCCTGTAAAACAGGATGATCCATGGACCATCTTCATCAGATACAGATTTTTACTTGTTAAAAAAATTTAAATTTCTAGGCTCCATCTTAGACTTATGTAGTAGAAATTCCATTGGGGGAGCACCTAGGATATGTGCATTTTTCCCCCTTTTTATTTGAAATGAGAGAGCAAGGGGTCACTGTTAAGAGTTGCCATAGAAATTATCCCACTCCAGGTATTTACCATGTGTCAATATACATATTATCAACAACAAAAACTTTCCAGAAAGATTGTTAGCTGCAAAATGGCATCAGGTTATAGGTGGAGTTAGATCTCAGTACTTGAGTTCAGAAAAGAAAGAATTCAGAGCCAAGGAGCTCAAATTTACAGAGAAAGTTTATTTAGGAAGTCACAGAGATGGTAGAAGTGAGCCAGCCTCGGCTGCGTGGGCTCAGGAAACAAGTGACAGAGGCAAAAGGAGGGCTGTCGGAGCTCAGGAGGAAAAAGGCGGTGGTAATACGTGGGCCTGCTCAGAGAGAGAGCCTATCTCCATATTTAATAAGCTTCCTGGTTGATTGCTTTTGAGAACCATTGCTTTGCCCTTTGAGGTGCCAGTGGAGGATCTTAACTTACGGTAAGTGACATCATTAGATTTCCCTTTTAGAAAGGCACCACTAGCGTGGGAGATGCAGCTGTGGAGTGGATGGAGGCAGACAGACCTGTGAAACTATTTAAATGGTAGTGCAGGTTGAAAGAATGGATATGAGAGAAATGAAGTTTGTATAAAATTATTAACTAGTTGGATACGGCAGAGGTCCCCAGTTCTGGGCCATGGACCCACGGCCTGTTAGGACTTGGGCTGCACAGCAGGAGATGAGCGGCAGGTGAGCCAGAGAAGCTTCATCTGTATTTACAGCCTCTCCCTCCCATTGCCCGCATTACTGCCTGAGCTCCATCTCCTGTCAGATCTGTGGGGGCATTAGATTCTCACAGGAGCATGAACCCTACTGTGAGCTGCACATGCGAGGGATCTAGGTTGTGCGCTCCTTTGGAGAATCTAATGTCTGATGACCTGAGGCAGTGCTGCTAGCGCTGGGAGGCGGCTGCAAATACAGATTATCATTAGCAGAGAGGTTTGGCTGCACAGAGACCGTAATAAATCAACTGCTTGTAGACTGATATCAAAACCCTATCAGTGAGGGGCAAGTGACAGTTAAGCTGCATCTGGTGGCAGGTTATAAAGCCATCCCCATCCCCATCCCCTGGTCCATGGAAAAATTGTCTCCCGTGAAACAGGTTTCTGGTGCCTAAAAGGTTGGGGGTCACTGCGATATGGGAAGTGAGGGAGACAAGGAATGAAGAAAGTGAGGAATTGAGGTCTGTTCTTTTGTTTGTTTGCTTGTTTGGGCCGTCAAGTAGATGTGGATGTTATGAAGGAACCAAGAGTTGAGAGAGGCCCACATTTGGGGTAAGTGTATTTGGTTATTGTTGTTTGTGTATGTTTTAACAGGAAAACCGTTAGGTATATTGGAGACTTGAGTTCTAAAACATTTGGTGTTTTCTTTGTGTGTGTTTTTTTTTTAAATACTGTCTTAAAAAAATTTGAGGATATACTTACTGATTTGAGAGAGAAACATTGATGTGAGAGTGTAACATTTATCAGTTACATCTTGTACGCACCTCGACTGGGGATTGTACCCCCCAACATAGGTATGTGCCCTGACCAGGAATCGAACCCACAACCTTTTTTGGCATGTGGGACGATGCTCCAACCAATTGAGCCACCTGGCCAGGGTATTTTTATGTTTTACGTGTCCACCCATGTAATGAATAATAGGATATTTTTGTTTATTATTGCTCATTAACATTGTGAAGAATTTTATAATTCATTCTTCATTAGAACGTATTCAGTGCTTTTTGTTGTAGCAGCTGTCCTGAGGTACTAGAAGGTGCTATAGACAGGAGAGAGAGCAGGAGAATCATAAAAGTCACAAAGTGGGAAGAGAAAAGGCAAACATTACAAGGTGTTCTCAGTGTTGCTCGAGTGTGAGCAAAGTGGGGCCTGATTAGAAGTGAAAGTTGAAACGGGGCAGAGACCAGTTACTAATCAGAGAGTTTATAAATTGTGTTAAAGCTTGTGGGCTTTAGGAAATAGGGGGAAGGCAACATAGTGGAGTGACTAGAGCCTCAACTCGGAAGAACCCAGATGCCTGGGTTTAGCTTCCATTTCTGCTGCTTAGATAGCTGTGTTATACAACTATACATACGTAAATATGTATATAAATATAAAATTGACCCTTGATTCACAAGGGTTTGAACTGCTTGGGTCCACTTAATATGTGAGTTTTTCTCACTAAATATATTCAACATATAGTTGACCCTCCTTATCCAGGTTTTTCATCTGCCGTTGGGAATCCTCAGGTGCAGAGAACCAATTGTATGCATTGCCCTGTGCCATTTTATATTAGGGATTTGGAAGGTTCTGGAATCAGTCCTCTGGGACAAGGGATAACTGTAGTTAAGTTTTGGGTTAGTCAAGAGGTACATGTGAATTTTTGAATGCATGGGGGATCAGCAGCCCTAACCCCCCCTTGTTTTACATGTATAAAGGCTAGTTGTTTAAATTCTCATAGGTAGTTGTGAGGAGTAAATGAACACTTGTAAAGCACTTAACGCAGTGACTACTATATAGTAAGTGCTGTATAAATATGTATTAAATAAATACAAAATAGGAGCCAATGAAGTGTTTTAAGTGGAGAAGTGATATGGTTAGATTGTATTTAAAGTAGATGACTCGGAGGGGGGGGCTGTTTAGAGAATAGATGCTAACAGGCCAAGAGTGGGTTTAGGGAGACTTGTTGAAATTGGTCCAGGCGAGAGATGATGGTATAAACTAGGGTAGGTAATGATAAGAATAGAGAGAATAATGCAACAAATATTGAGGAGGTAAACTTGACAGATCATGTAATTGATTGGATATAGAGGAAGAAAGGGAGGAAGAGTAAAGGTTGACTCCCACATATAAAGTATTGTTTTTAACATTTTAAAAGTGGTATTTTTAAAGTACTTTGGATCTTAGATGTCCTCTATGCCAGCAATATTTGAGGGTTTATGGGCATATTGTGATGGTCCCATAAAAATGAAAACAGCCTGAAATAGTTTTTAATTTTTCCAAATTTATAGGCTTTTGCATTTTTACCAGTCGGTGGAGATAAATTTTTCTTTAACAATATACTGTTATGCAGGAAAGTCTCATTTAGCCCAAGTCTAAAGAGCCAGAAAGCTTGAATAACAATTTTATGTTGTTTTAATGTTACATCTTTATGTTAAGATTGAAATTATAAAGATAATAGCACGGTGTTACTGTAAGAATTTGAAGTGACTGCTGAGTCATTAAAAACATTAAAAATTGTTAATTTTTTATATCCAGTTTTTCATTTTTATTCACATATAATAAACTTCAGTAGCCAGAATATTTCATCACTGCTTCATTCTTTGGGTAAATCTTACCTCCCGTCCCTATTTCTAGATTTGTCAAATTTTATTTTTGTCATTCAGTTTTAAAAAAGGGGAAGAAAACTTGATTGAAATTAGAACTTGAATGAATTTGAGTTTTTCTAGATTTTAAAAAAGATTTTATTTATTTATTTTTAGAGAGAGGGTAAGGGAAGGGAGAAAAAGGGAGAGAAGCATCAAGCTGTTACCTCTTGCCAGAATGGGACTGAACCGGCAACCCAAGCATGTGCCCTGACTGGTAATTGAACTTGCGAATCAGACTTGTGACGTTTCGCTTTGCGGAACGATGCCCAAACAGCTGAGCCACCAGTCAGGACTGAGTTTTTCTCTAGATTCTTAATGAAATAATTAAGTGGATAGGAAATTCGGTGTAGTTTTAAAATCTGGGTCCTGGATTATATGGTGTACATTGTGTATGATACCTGTCACTTAGGCTTTTGCAGGACTTGTCAGATATCCCTACGAAAGAGTGTTGGGAAAGATATTAAAACCGAACCTTGAATGAATTGGAGTGTACATAGGAGGAGGTCTGGAAAGTAGTTTAGTAGAGGGATTGTAGGGTATATATGGGTCTGAGCCTGGAAAGGTACATATGAACCAGATTGATAGAATTTGTAAATTATATTCTATATAGTTTGTAGGCGATTTGGAAAGCAAACAGTTTCTAGCAAAAGCGAGCATTATGATCAGATGTGTATTTTAGATAGTTAACGTGGGAGCCAGTGAGTAATATGAATCGGAGTTTGAAAGTCATTTAGGAGGCTTTTTAAGGAAAGAATGATGAGTGCTTGAAATTTAGTAGTGACACGGTTGTTGTCTGGAGGGAGATTTGGGAGGTAGAATTGTGAATGAGTAGTGTGATGGGGAGAGGGAGGTATTAGAAGACATCTCAGATTTGTAGTTTGGGTGACTCGGTGGAATTGAGAAACTGGATATTCTCAGCCTCAGTAGAGAAAAGGGGAAGGAATTATGTGGGATGTTACATAAAACAGTCAGATTAAGTTTCCTGAACCACAGGTCTCAAGTCACTTTCTTTTCCTTTTTTTTCCTTTAGAGACTTTATTAGTTTTTTTTTTTTTTAGAGAGAGGGGAAGGGAGGGAGAAAAACAAAGATGTGAGAGAGAAACATTGATCAGTTGCCTCTTGTACGCGCCCGGTCCAGGGACGGAACGTGGGATCTTTTCTCCTGGCAGTACAACATCCAACCAACTGAGCCACACTGGTCAGGTCTGAGGGCTGCTGCATAGTGCAGTTGAAGGTCAAAAAGATAGGTAAATCATGAAATTTTTTGTGCAAATGCAAGCTATTTAAGCTATTTATCTGTTCTTTTAGCTGTTCATATCCCTATTAGTGTTTCAGTCTGGCAATTAAAATAAAACATTGTTCATTTCTTTTGCCAATGCTGTATAACAGTTATTGGATGATATTTTATTAAAATAAAGCTTTGAATATTGGATAAATGTGCCATTTTTTGAAAACATTTTTAAAAGCTCGGCTTGATTTCTCTTTTTCAGAAGATATGTATGAAAGAATTTATTAACTGTAAATTGCTATGCAGTTATAAGTTATCTATAATTGCCTATAACTTTGGAGATATAATTATTTGGAAAGTATTGCTTTCAAAGTTTGATTTTTTTACAAACATTTGTTGTGCCAAACATTATACCTGACACTAGAGAGACAAAGAAATTCAGTTCAGTATTTGCCCCTCAGGAGGTCAGTCTGGTACTAGAGCTAGTACAGGTATCCCCTGTATAAAATAGTACCTCTATAACACGGTTTCCCTCTAACACGCTTAGAGAATTGGGGAACCCCCCCGTATAACATGGTACTTCTGTAATACGGTTTTGCTCTAACACAATATGACTATGGAAGATATCCAAGAATTGTTGGTAGAAGAAGAAACTGATGAAGCGATTTTGGTGGAAATGACATCTGGAATGGGCCAAGATAACTTAGGGGACAATAGCACTGATGAAAACGAAGAAGTTAAACAGTTTACTCTAAAAAGCGTAAAGAAAGGCCTAGACTTAACTGAACAGCTTAAATGCAGATCCTTGCACTGAAAGGAGCACAAAGTTTAAGAGAGAACTTCAAAAGTACTTAGCACTGTACAATGAAATTTATAAAGATCTCTCAGCTAAAAAGCAAGCAGTTTAAAACAACAGATTTTTTTTGCAAAAAGTAGAGCATAGAAATCAAGATATAATGCTGAGGAAAGTTCAGAGGATCAGGCTATCTTGTCAAAAAGAAAACGCATTTGGTTAATGGAGCTTAGTAATGATAACGAAGAAAAACTACCTAATTCATATTAATATGTAATACTTCTGATGAAAATTGCTTTAATAAAGATATTTCTCTTAATTATAAAAATATAATAGTATGTTTTTGTAATTTTTGGAATGTAATCCCCCCTTTTTTTACTAGTTCTTTGTTTTGTATAACACGGATTCGCATAACACGGATTCGCATAACATGGATTCGCATAACACGGCATTTGTTAGGAACCTAACAACCATGTTATATGAGAGTTACCTGTATATATATAGTTACAAAGAATGTGGGATGCAGCGCAGGATAGAATCAATGATTTTTCAAATGTATCTTAGCATGGGAAACTTTTATCCAAAAATCTTGCACAGAAACCCAACATATAGACAGACAAAGGGAATCTTGCCTCTTTGGCCTTCTCTATCCTCATTGTTTGAAACTATTGATGTGGGAGTCAAAAACAAATGCAGTTCGTATCTGGGCCTTGCTACTGTCTAGCTATTTGATCTTGGATACATGACCTAACCTTAGTGAACTTGTTTTCTCATCTGTTAAATGAGGATATTAGGGTTTTTTTGGTTTTGTTTTTGTTTTTGCTGGGTGTGGAAGAATTGCACATTGTAGGAGAGGAGCCTAGGTTGTAATGGCATTCAGTAAACATAGCTATTAGGGTTATATGTACATGACACAGTGAGACTAAAGAAGAGAGTACCCACCACTGCCAAGGGGAGTGGGCTCGCCAGCAAGAGCTTCACAGAGATGGTAATTGACGCCTTTAGTCTGAATCTTGAAGGGGAATGGAAGGTTGCAAGACATGGGTGAAGGGCATGTACCGAAAATAAAACATTTTAATAGTGAAGACTTGGGCATGTGGAATGCTACTTCAGTAGACCTTTCTGGAGATAAATGGCTTCACTTGCATTCTGTGCAGCTTTGACTCTCACTTTAGTGTTAGGCTGGACCCTGCTAGGGCAGGGTGAGCATCACTGACTTATGCTGACTAATTAAATTGACTCCATAGTTACCTAAAGGAAGAAGTACTCTAAATCTGAATTGGTAAGCACACAAGTCCTTCCTAAATGCCGTTGCATTAGTGTGTTGAAAATTGGGAATTTTTATGTCCTCCTGTGAGGTCTGAGGTTTTTTTTTTTTTTTTTTTTTTTAATGCCTGAGTTTGAAGGTAATGGGACTACTGCTGTGGTAAGTTGCAGATGGATATATTTACTTTAAATTTTTGAGAGAGCTAGAAAGTTAGTTTTTAGGAAAAGCTAATGAATCATAATTGAATACTTTTTCTACCTCAACAATGAAAGACCTTTTATTTTTATAACAATCAGATTTTAGGCAAAACGTTTCAATGTGTTAGACTAACACAATGAAAGAACATTAAATAAAATGGAGGAGATGAATGATCTGTATATCACATAGCACTTTTCTATGTGTCATGCACTCTTCTAAGCAAATGTGTCAACCCAAGTAATCTGCCTGCAAACCGTGTGAAATAGATACTATTAAAATTAGCCTGTATAAGATAACTTATTTGTCTAGTTAAGGGGGGGTGGCTTACAAACTATGGTTGGCAAGCCATATCCTGCCTTCTACTTGTTTTTGTACAACCTGTGAGCTAAGTATGATTTTTACAATTTTAGTGGTTGAAAAAATCAAAAGAAGAATATTTAGTAAAATTTTATTTTGTAGAGACTTTTATAAAATTGATCATAGTTTGTAAAGTTAAGATTATAAATTAATTTTAAAAATTACATAAAACTTAAATTGCAGTGTCTATAAAGTTTTATTGGAACAGAGGTACACCTGTTACTTTACATATTGTTTATCATTGCTTTCTTACTACAGAAACTAAGGTTGGCAAAACCTAGAATATTTGCTGTCTGGCTTTTTAAAGACAGTTTGTTGATCCTTGGTCTAGCTACAAAAGGAAGAAGAAGAAAAACAGTCAAAATAAAAAAGCAACAAAATTAATATAACATGCATAAGAATGTGTCTTTATTAGAACATACCAGGAAGATTAGATAATTATATTATGAACAAGACAACTATATTTTCTTCTTGAAGGATTAAAAAATCTTTAACAAAAGCTTAACTAGGATGATAAATGCTTATTTCAAAATGTTGGGTCAACCTCTTTTTCCTGTTACTGTACTCTTAAGAGGGGTTTGTAAATATTTCTTTGAATTTGCGTGACCATTGTTGCAATTATCATTGAAATCTGAGTACCTTGGCTTCACAATTTGATTTTTGCCATTGAGCTCAGTTAACATTTTTCTGACACTGATGATTTCTTGATTTCCGCTTTGTAATTTTGCTTTTGACCCTTTAGGACTAGCTATAATTTGAGAATATGCCTCAAAATCACCTGGAGAACTTAAAAAATTTAGATGCCTCCTTAGAATCTGAGGATAAGGCCTCAACCATGATTATTTTCAGAAAGAACCATTGCCTAAATTTATGTAAGCTTGCAGAGGTCAGCAGCATCAGTTTGATAACTTCATTTTTTCTTTTGATGTCACTCAGTAGAATAATAGAATCCAAGTTGGAAGTTACATTAGAGAACAAAGCAGTATCATTTAGTATTCTTTATTTTTATGAGATATTTACTTGGCATTATAGAATCCCAGTGAATCTGGAGGTAAAGGGTTTGATAAGGTAGAACACAACTTATTGGAAACCCAGCATTTTTAGAAGGAATAGTTTATATTCCAGACCATTTTGTTTTGTCACTGTTTCTGTTAGGTTATAGATCTGTAAAATAACCATGTAAATCGCAGATTTTTCCCCTTGGTTTTATTTAAGTGCAGTTTAACACTGAAGTAAATTTAAAAGAAAAAAAACTGACCCATAATCTCTTAAAAAAAAACAAACAGAAAGTGATATATAACAATCTAAGCAAGTTAGAATTCAATCTCTTTGTTACTTCAGGTGTTGAAAATGGCTTCAGGCCATAAGTCAAAGAAGGGAAGAACTTTTTAAAAAAATTATTGAAGAAGCGTCTTTGAGTACCTATCAACAAGCTAACTGCTGGGTTGAAGATTATATCTATAGCATGTTTGATGGGTGTGCCATATGAATGAGGATGCATCCTGATTAATGTCCATAAAGGGAAAGCCTAGCAGTGACAGGCCAAGAAAGAAGAAACAAGGACAGAAAAGGGAAGAAAGGAAAGATCAGCAGTAATGAGATAGTGCTTGTAAGTTGTGATGGCAGTGAGTATCAAAAACACTTAGTGGATGTGGCAGCAGTAGAGCAAATGAGGCAAGAGAAAGGCATAGAACTAGATCACTGAGTGACTAATTGTATAAAGGAGCAGGATAGCTAGGAGTGAGTCATTACCACTGTAAAATTCAGGCTGCAATGTCATTACCTGTCCTTTTGGGACACCTTGAGCCCTTCTGTTTACTTAGCACAATGCAAGTCTAAAGTAGTGTTACAATAGTTTCTCCAGGCTTAGCAGAAGACCATTTCTTGAGGACTAAATTGCAGACAGGGTGTGTTGGTGTAAGTATGCAAGTGTTCCAGATGAGACGAAGTGATGGGAAGCAGTCCTTGTAGTAGAGCCATCTGCCTGGCTCGACTCTTGGGTCTGTTAGCCTACTGAGAATGTACTCTTGGACGAGTTACTTCACCTACCTATGCTTCAGTTTTCTTATATTAAAGAGGGGGAAATAGTACTCAACTCATGGCATAGTTATGAAGATTAAAATAAAAATTAACAACAACAAAAAACAGTGCAGAGAGTGATGAAGAAACAGGGATGTTTTTGCCCCATAGCCCCTCCTGTCTACAAGGAACAAGGACATCTCTCTTGTTTGTTGTAGACAGGAAGTGGTTTTTTATGTTTGATAACCCTTGAAGGCATCAATTTGCCTCTACGGTATCCAGGAAGTAGAATTTAAGCAGCATGAGAGGTGAAGAGTATTCATTCCAGTAGAGTTGAGTGACAGCCTGAGCCTATTAATTAAGGTTGCTGTATTAGAACTATGAGTTTGGGGGTATATTAGTCAAGGTTTGCCAGAGAAACAGAACCAGTAGGATGTATGTATATATTTAAAAGAAAAAAGTGATCCACAATCAATATCTCTAGAGAGAGGAATGGGGAAGGAGAAATTTTAAGGAGCTGGCTCACATGATTGTGAAGGTTGGCAAGTCCAGTTTACAGCTAAGTTGGCTGTTTGGAGACCCCAGGAAGAATTGATTTTGCAGCTCAACTCCAAAGGCAGTCTGCTGGCAAAAATTCCCTCTTCCTTGGGGGATGTCTATACTTTCTCTTGGGCCTTCAACTGATTAGGTTCAACCCTTACCCATTATGGAGGGCAATCTGCTTTACTCAAAGTCTAGTGATTTAAATGTTAGTCTCATCTTAAAAATACGTTCAAAGCAACATCAAATCTAGTGTTTGACCAGCCATCTGGGTGATGTGGCCTCGCCAAGTTGACACATGTAATAAGCTATCGCAGGAAATACAGAAACCATCTCATAATATGACACCATTCTTCTGGTGAAAGGCAAAGGCAAAAATGACTGATCTTACTTAAAAGAAACACTGGACATCTACATATGAGTTATATTGTATTTTTAAATCTAAATCTGATTTCAAAACCCCCAATTTCTGGTTTGATTTTTCATATCACAATCTGAAACTACATCTATTTGCAGCACTTGCCTTTAATATTAGAGTTACTAGACAAGATTGGTAGGAGTAATTCTCAGTGAAGAAAAATGCTATCTTAATATTTGGCCCAAGGCTAATCGAAAAATGCAAAATATTTTTATATAAAATTTGGACAAGTAACTTAAGTCTTATAAAATTAGATATGGTAGTTAGCTGTAGCTAATAAGAAAGTGAGGAAATGGTGTGGCTGTGGGAAGAATTTTACTTTTTCAGTGAACTGTGTCTAAGCTCAGTCCATTTCTTGATGAAGACCAACCTTTTTTTTTATTATTATTACCTGTCAACAGCAGGTTCAAGGTAAATTAAGGCCCTCCAAGGTGAAGCAGAATAAGAACAAATAGACATGAAAGGCTAGGTATTTTATTTAAAACTTTCAATAATCTAACATTTTAAAATTGTGAGAATGGGAAAAATCTTTCATACTTAATTGTTTACACAGAGCATAGGATACTACAAGAACAATATTTTGGTTAGTTTTGTTATTTTATTTTTATTAGAAAATGATTTCAGAAATCTAGAAGCTTATCTCTGTAAATGAGAAAGTGAGGAAGTCATAAAGATTGATTTAAGGAAATGAAGTTACTCTTAGGGGGTACATTTTTATCCTCTGTAATGTCATAGATTCAAACCTATAGATGGACTGTTTTTAAGAATATGCAATGCATTGACTTCATAGATAAGTTTATTTTTCATCTTCTGCATTGCAGCATAGCATTAGCGATGCAGCTTTAAACATTGTTTTTACCTAGAATATTAGCCAGTCAGATATTGAGACTTATAGAAACCTGTAATCTCATATCATGTCTGATGCAGTGTTAATAAGGAGCATCATCTGATGAAGTAATACAGAATTTGCAGGCACACTCGAAATACCCACCAATTATTTAAACAATGATAGCTGTTTTTCTTTTATCACATAACCAAGAGGACTGTTCAGGTCAAGGCACATGTAGTGTATGTTCTTTTAGGTTAGTTATGTAAAAATCAGAATTATTTGGATGATATAAACAATTTGAGGATGGTAAGGGGAAGAGAAGATGGCACAAGTGAAAAACAACATTTCTTTTCCAGAGGACAGGAACACGTTTGGGGACGTGATCGCTTCAGTTTTCTTGAGATTTGTCGAATATCAGTCATGTGACACTAACCTTTATTTCAGAAGTGTCAAAAATTAAGCAAATATCAAGGACTTTTTACATGTCCCAACTTCACTGCTGGTGTTCAGTGTGCTTAAGCTTGGATTTTAAAGATACATTTAAAAATCAAAACTGATGTCAGTAGATAAAACGTATGGTATCACTTAGGTTATAGAATTTGTTTACCTTTTTATCCTGTTTAATCCTCACTAAACCCTGTGAAGTAAATTTCACATTTAAGGCCAGTTCATAGTTGAGAAAACACAAGCTTAATGAGGAAGCTGAGGCTTAGGCTATGTGAACACAGCTTTTAAGTTATAGAACTGGAATCCTGAATTCTTTGTAATATGCCCCACGAATATGCTCATATCCCATATTTTCATAAATATTATTTGATAAAGTCCAGTTTTGATTAAATTTTCTTTGTAGCTTGAAGCTTTAGGCGAGGTTCACTAAGCATTTGCTGCATTGTCTAATCCTGAAGAAAGATAGTGTTGTACGTACTTTGCTTTGCATTCAGAACATTGTTGGAACTGTATCATTCACCTTAGAATAAAAATGTACAGGTCGTAAATAAAAAATTTCTAATTCTTATTAATTTTATTGTAACTTTACTATATTCTACCTCAATATTCTCTTATATGATATTGCAGTTTGATTCTTTTTTGATGTCTAAAAAGCAGATTATTAGATAGGAACATTAAGACATGATGTGAATAACCAAGTTTTATATCTCTTTTTGTTGGATACTGGTTATCTGTGCTGTTTAAACCTTGATCTAAATCTTTTAAAACATCATGTATTGCCAGCATAGCTAAGAAAGTAGCTTTTGTTTGTCTTAACTCAAATCAAGATCTTAATTTGTTAAATATTTTAGACAGATATTTTTTTATAGAAAAATGTTTTAAGAAAAGATTAGCTTTTTTTCTTCATTGGATTATTGTGTACAGAATCTATGTAAAGATAGTTGGATAAGATGGTAAAAATAGTTGGAAACATCAACAGAGTTATATCTGTAATATGGGTAATCATACAGATTAATAAAATATCTTCTGTGTCATTAGTGGCTTTGAGGAAATTTTTGATTTGTGGAACTAATTTTTTTAAATCTTGATGATTTGCAGAGTATCATGAAGCATACAGGTGATTGGGAAACAACAGGTTTTATTTTAACTCTTGAAAATTAGCTAGTCTGGAAAGGTACTCAGTAATTCTTAATTGATAGTAGCTTCTGCCTTGCCTCATTGCTGTATCTGGGAAATATTTGGAATGGGATTATGAGCTATAAAATGTGCTGGTCAAGCAAGTTAGATAATCTGCTGACCCTCTTCAAATAAAGCACTGTCAAGTGCCCATTTTATAAGAGCAAGAGCCATTGGTAATCATCTAATTACTAGTGGCTCTCTTAAATGCCTACTTCTGCATCTAATTATAAGTAAATCTAATGATTTCCATTAAAACAATTTTTTAAATGATTTTATTTATTTTTAGAAAGAGGGGAAGGGAGGAAGAAAGAGAAGGAGAGAAACATCAATGTGTGGTTGCCTTTCGTTTGCCCCCAACTGGGGACTTGGCCTGCAACCCTGAATGGCAATCGAACCAGTAACCTTTTGGTTCACAGTCTGGCGCTCAGTCTACTGAACCACACTATCCAGGGCTCCATTTTTTATGTTAATGCTCCTCTGCTATTTATGTGTTTCCTCACACACATCCTTTATTTTCTGTATTATTTCCTCCTACTTCATAAACTTGTAGTTGGCAGAGACCAGCCTATGAAAGATTAATGAAATAATATTTTTTCTTTAAAAAAAAATGGAACACTTTACAAATTTGTGTGTCATTCTTGAGCACAGGGGCCATGCTAGTATTCTCTGGATCATTCCAGTTTTAGTTTATGTGCTGCCTAAGTGAGCACCAAAATAATAATTTATAAAGTTAGTTTTGATAAGTATGAAACCTATGTTAACACATTGACACTTAAAATGAGAAGAATTTAAATTACTAAGTTACTCAACCATTCTGTTTCATAAGATTTTTTAATGTGATGTTCTTTATCTTTTCTTTTTACTCTTTCCCTTTCTCTTTCTGTGGTGAGGTACTTACTCAGGTAGTTAAACATGGTTAGGAGAGCTGCATTGGTGTAGCAGGTAAGTGGATATAATATTAGAATATAGAATACCAAAGAATTCTGCATTCCAAAAAGCATATTGAAACCTGTGATTCTAGTGCTTAGGCAACACACATCTGAGCTCTAAAATTAATGTCTGGATATTGATGTACAAATGAATAAATGAGACTTTTTTGAAATATGTTTGTAATATGTACAAGTAGCTTAGAAGGAATTATTGAAGGACTGCCAAAATACATTTCAAAAATGTTAAGTCTTTTTATTCATTATGTCAACTTTAGGGAGGATTTGTGAACCCTCTTAAAATGCACGTAACATTTTGCTCATAAGTGCTTCTTTGAGGGAAAAGATCCAAGCTTTTGTCACATTCTCAAAGAAATCCAATGGACTTCACCCCTCCCCCACCAAATAAAGAAAGATTAAGAAACTCCTTCACCAGGTGGTAAGACAATATTGCCTGGTTTATTTGTACTGTTGCTTATATATTGTTAATTGCAAAATATTTCACAACTATCTCCTTTGTTCCATTTGAGAATCATTGATTTCTGTTGTCATGTGATATTTTGCAATTACATGTTAACATTTTAAGCTAAAAGGTAATTAGAAAGGTACATTATGTTCCTAAATATGATAGCTCAATCACATACTTGTACTTTCTGATAGCAAAAAAAATTATGTATTAAAGGTAGGAAATTGATAGAGGATGAAATAATCTGAATTAAAAGGAACCTTAGATGTTATCTACTTTCCAGAAAAGTTAAATGAATTATTCAAGGTTATAGAATTGATGACAGACTTAAACTCACATTTTCTTCATCTGCTTTTAGTGCTCATCATATCCATTGTCTCTCTTTACCATATATCCTCAATACTTAGCTAGTTGTATAAAAACATTATTATATATAGTTAATAATAAATTGGGAAGTCTTAAATTTAATTATTCCATTTTCTGGCTGTTCTCCCAGGTTATGGAGACCTGCTTTCTTGATCCTTAGTACTCTCAATTTTCCTTTCCTGTTCTCACTTTCTGCACAATGCAGTTTAGGCTCTTCAGTCCATTATTTCATCTCTCATTATGCATTCATCACACATAACTTTGCAAACTCTCCACCCAACCATAGATCTCTAAATATGCAACTTTTCTGTGTCTGCAGCCAGACTGTACATGCTGGCTAAAGAAAAAGTCACATGTCTTAGTACATTTGTACCACTAAATATTCATTCTTCCATCTAAAAAATGTTCTTTCTGTTCCATTTCTTTGTTTTCCATAGCAGCTGTTTCAAGCCTTTTAATGCCTTCTTCCTTCCCCCACCTATTCAGCAAATGACCTTACTTCCTATTTTCCCAAAATATAAAAAACATATTTGTATCATTTTCTTCTTTCTAACATGGTTAGAGGAGGTGACCCATCTTTATGTGTAAGACTTCTTCATGTGGATCACATTTGTTTCTCTTCCTTTCCTTAGCTCCTTGTTCCATTGAGTATTTCCCTATGATTTTTTAAAAAAACTTTATTATAGAAAATATCAGACCTATAAACAAAATTAGAGAATAGTGTGATGAACTTTCCACTGCCCAGCTTCAATAGTTATCAACTCTTTGTTTCATATATCTCCCCCATCTACTCTTCTCACCCAAATTATTTTTTTAATCCTCACCCAAGGATGTATTTATTAATAGATTTGTGAGAGAAACATCCATTGGTTGCATCCTGTACGCTCCCTTACTGGGGATGGAACCCACAACCTTTTGGTGTACGGGAAAACCCCCCAACCAAGGGATCCACCTGACCAGGGCTCCCCACCCAAGTTTTTTTCAAGCAAATCCCAGACATATTTAATCGATAGATTTTTTATTGTGTATTTCTAAAAGACTTAAAAATAACCACAATACTATTAATACTCTTGAAAATTTCACAATTACTCTTTAATATCATCAGACATCCAGTCAGTGTTCAGACTTCCCCAATTGTTTATTCACTGATTTGTTCATTTTATAAATAATTATTTTACAAGTAATTTTTTGAATCCAGATCTAAACAAGATTTATAAACTGCAGTTGTTTGACATATTATTTGTCCCTTTTAAGTTTCCCTTTCTCTTTTTATTTTCTTGGAGTTTATTTTAAGAAATTGGGTCATTTATTTTCTAGGGCTTTTCACAGCCTGGGTGGATATTGCTGGTTATATCCCATGGTATCTTTAGCATATTCTTCTGCCATCTATGCTTCTTGCAAATTGGTAGTTGGAGCCAGACATTTGAACAGATTCAGATTTGGTTTTGTGGCAAGAATACTTTATAGGCTGTGTAGTGTTACTGTATCATACCTAGTTGTCTGCCTTTGGTTGATAAGGGGGTGAAAATGGTGATATTAAAATTCTTAATTTCTTTCTCCACTCTTCC